>NC_136061.1:1419545354-1420145354 GCF_964261635.1 Lissotriton helveticus
GCAGCGCGCCATGCACAGTCCAGTCATAAATAATGTATTTTCAGATATTGCAGTCATGCTATCAATGATGTCATTGACCATTTCAAAAGTGTTATGATTTGTGGGGTACTTAGTAGTCTATGGCAAGGGCATGAGTTAGAGTTGCCTTAGTGCATGAGTTATGCTTCTTTGAGATACTTATAACTGGTGACTTTCAGTTTTCTTAAAGTTCAAAACGTTAAAGTTGTCACTGAAATGTTCACCTAATTATAAAATGACTTTAACATTGTTTATTTCAGTGAATTTCCAGGTTTTATTTTTCATGTAAAGCTATAATTTCAATTCCTAACCACAACATCACTTTAACCTTTGTTTGTTTCTGTTAATTTCTTGGATTTTTAACTTACAGTAATATTTTACTACCATACGTAAAGCTTACCCCATGCCACACATAGCCAAAAGCTGTGCATGCCACGGGGTTGGCTGCAGGGCCTATCCTGTGGCCAAGCCCAGCATCTAACTCCACGCAAATAAGCAACCCCACATAGCAGCACCCCCATGTTGCTGGAGAGTCAGCTATGGCTGTAGGTGCCTTGGGGCTCCCCACACAGCCCATAACAGTATGAGAAGTATGGGTGCCCCTAGTGGGCACCAGGGCAGGTTCACCGGGTGGGCACAAGACACCCACCTGCATTTTAAATAAAGGCCAGCTCCTGGAAGGGGAGATGACTGGGGCCATGGGGGTTCTGGTGCTCTCCCTGCAGGCCCCAAAGAAATGGAGATGTGGGTGTTCTGTGTGGGCACTGGGACACCCTCTTAAGAAAATAAATGTTACCACCAGCTGCTACCTACTATGAGTGCCTGCTCGGTAAACACGGGCACCCATACTGTTCATACTTTTGAGGATGGCGGGGGTAGCTCCAAAGCACCTGAGCATGCAAACAGTGATTGCGAACAGTAAAAAAGCACCGCGAACAAGCAATTCTGCGAACACGCGGAATTTCTGCGTGTTCGTGGAGATTGTTTACCATTTCGCAGAGATTTGCGTAACGCGATTACGCAAATTCTGCCCACCCCTACTAACAAGCATCATACTGGGTGTTGGTGGGAGCTGGCACCTTTCCTTTGCTACTGCCCAGGAGGAAGCAGCATTTATTTACTGCTCCAACGGGGCTGGAACAAAGATGAGCTCCCTGTCCTGGAGAGTGCGGCCACAGTATGCCCTCCCTCTCCAAGTAGGGAACCATAGTGTCAAGGGGGTGGGCTCGTCAGGACGCGGTCAAGAATCACACCCTGGGGGATTGTTGGGTTTTAAGTTCCCTTTTATATTGTGCATTTAAACATTATATAAGTTAGCATTATGTGGCTAAATAGATGCCAATTGTATTAACACTATGAAACTCACTATGTTATCCTTATGATACGCAGACTTTGTTGGCTTGTGTGTCTTCATCTTGAAATGTGCGACTACTAAAAGTCTGTTTAGGGCGCATCTGCCCTAGGCCTCATTTTGCTTTTCGCTTGCTTCAGCAGAACTGTAAAACTGTATACCATTATTATTCTTTCTCTGCTCTTCAAGGTCGAAGTCGAAGTAGTAGTGCGAGATACTTCTGGTCAGTGAAAATCGTCGTGAGCTCCCAAACCCCAAGCAACTCGCGCATTTTTCCGAGAGACCTCCCACGCCCAGTTTCATTGACGTTAAGGTTAAAAAACGTATTTCCTTCAGAGCCCACCATACTGTGGTTTGAACACAATACTTAAAAGTTGCCCTTCTGCCCTCTGTCCCACTCTTTTTTTTGTGCCCTTCTGCCCTCTGTCCCACTCGTTTTTTTGCGCCCTTCTGCTCTCTGTGCCACTCGTTTTTCCCTTGCTTTTGAGCCCCTTTTGCCTTCTGTTCCACTTGTTTTTTGTGCCCTTCTGCCCTCTGCTCCACTCGTTTTTTATGCCCTTCTGCCCTCTGTGCCACTTGTTTTTCCCTCGTTTTTGTACCCTTTTGCCTTCTGTTCCACTCATTTTTTGTGCCCCTCTGCCCTCTGTCCCACTTGTTTTTTGTGCCCTTCTGCCTTCTGTGCCACTCGTTTTTGTGCCCCTTTTGCCTTCTGTTCCACTGATTTTTTGTGCCCTTCTGCCCTCGGTCCCACTCTTTTTTTGTGCCCTTCTGCCCTCTGTGCCACAATATCTGCCCACCACAGAGACAGTTAGCCTTTTTACTCTGAGTCCCTCTGCTTTTGTACGCGTGGTGGAGGGTTCGTGTCAGTGCCTATTAATGGGGAAATACTTGGAGATATGTTGTGAAAAAAATTAAGGAATTGCTCAGGGCCGAGCTTTTACTGGTGATGAAGTGGCTTATGAAATTAAAACCGCTGATGGAAACACTGTTTTGCACACGCCACACCAGAAGGAAAGGAAACTTGCACAATCACTGTTGGCCCAGGTACAAATTATACCACTCTAGGGGGTCTTTCCCCTCCACTCAATTCAAGCATCACTGCCCTGACCAAGGACCCTCTGTCTACATCAGCTCCTTCTGGCCTGTCACACCTGGAGGGACCCAAGTGTGGCACACCTCGTGCTGGGACAGATTGAGCAGACAAAAAAACACAGCCCACCAACTGGCCTCAGCCGAAGGCCCGCCTTGCCAATCCGAGGCAGGGTGGATTAATTTCAACACCACCCATCCTTGGTATTCGGGAACAGATATCCGACCTAAAGCACCACCAGAACAGAGCTTTGGGGTGCAATACTCACTCATTTACAACTTAACACTGCATCGCATGACTAACCAGCTGCACAGAAATTAATTAGCACCCCTGACCCTGACTGACTCTGCAGGCATCGATTTGGAGCCCACATTTCAGCACACAATGCGTGGGCTCGAAGAGACGGATTGAGCCAGAGAAGGGTTCATGTAGCGGGTACACACCCTGCGAAGCCTGACCGCCTACAGTGTGATAAGTAAAAATTATCACTAGTTATGAATTAAAAGTTACACATCCGTGTTAACACCTCCGAGAGGCCTACCTGCTGCTCGGATGATAGAAGGCGGCAGGCTGTACTGAAGGCAGATGGCGCGGGTCCCAGCAGTTCTAATCTACTGCTTGCGTGACCTGCTGCTTTGCCCTGCCACGCCCAATGCAGCTCCGCGCGACCTGCTGCTTTGCCCTACCCGCCAGATGCAGCTCCGCACTCGTGACTGATCAGCGCGATGCCTGTGAGGAAGGGGCAACGGGGCGCTTACAGAGGGTCACAAGACCCCGATCACGTAGGGGAGGAACATCATCATGCTCTTGACCCCGCCCCGTCCCAGCTAAGCTGCCGGTCAATGTTAGCAGCTGGTTTGGGTGAGGGCGGGTTCTGTAAACGTGCAGGGACTGTTTGGGGAGGTGGGGGGTTTTAAACAATAAGCACATTAAGTGCTCAGTCTTGGGTAAATAATTATAATTCACAACATTCACGGCAATACATTTTTATGGGTATTTACAATGGCTTTGGCATAATTGCCACATGACAAGGCACATTTAGCACAATGCAGCGCAAGCTACTGGCAGGCTCTCAGCGTGCTACCAGTAGCTTGCGATCGA
The DNA here is from genome assembly GCF_964261635.1 of Lissotriton helveticus. Classification (NCBI taxonomy): domain Eukaryota; kingdom Metazoa; phylum Chordata; class Amphibia; order Caudata; family Salamandridae; genus Lissotriton; species Lissotriton helveticus. Next base: position 1,419,548,915 of record NC_136061.1, read on the forward strand.
CTGGTTGGAGACCCCTGGAATAGATGTCCTTTTTGTAAATTCCTTTCTGTATGTGTAGTTCTGCTCTCACGTTAGGAGAAGTTGAGGCCCAGCACACTGGCCTTGGAGAACTGATAACGCACCCATCTGGCATGTGTTAGCTCATCTCTCTGCACCTTCTTTGTTCATGCCCGGCTCAGGCCGGTAATTTTCCACAGTAGATGTGACTGAGGTCCCCAGTAAGCTTTGTCATGTATTAGCGTGCTTTGGGCAGTAATTCCCTCTTGGCAACCATCTTAGGGTGAAGGTCTGACCTGTGTCTCCTCTGTAGAGCATTTATTCAATATAGTAAGTTTGTATTTTCTACTGTCTGACCGACCCTTCACTTCGGAAGGCATAGCAGGTGGTTGTATATATAACCCGCGTGGCCCTTAGAGTGCCAAGTCCTTCAGTTGATGCCCGGACAGGGACCCCGTGAAAGGGCTCCCTCACCCATAACCGGGTCACAGGGGCCAGGGTGGTGTCCAGTTGGTCGGGCGGATCGGGCCCCTCACATTCAATACTGAGCTTGGTTCTCGCAGCTTCTCAGCTGCTCAGCCCTCCCGATTAGACGGATCCTCGGCTACTGGCCCTTGGCCGGGGTCCTGAAGGCGAATCCCTGGAATTGACTGTTTGGTCTGAAGAGTCGGCAGTGGAGAATAGCTTGCTTGACCTGTGTGCCCAAGGTGAGTGATTTGATTCTTGAAAAAAGGCGCCTTGCTTACACGACATGGGCCTGCAGGCTGTGCCTGGTCCAGTCTGTGGACTGTCTTGTCTTGGACTTGATAGGTCTGCAGGCCCTTGAGGGACACAGAGTGCTTGTGAACAGTCTACCGGGTCAAATGGCAATTGGCCTCTTTGTGAAAAGGTCCGGGCTGTTCATAGGTATTCTACCAGACCAACTGGTAATTGGTTTTGCTCTTGAAGAAGTCTGAGGATGAATGCCTGTTCTCTTGTATCGGTACAGTCTTTGAGCTGTCTTGGATGCAGTTTGCAGACTGCCTTGCTTGGATGACACCGGCCTGCGGGCAGTGCCTTAATACAGTCTGCGGACTATCTTGGACGACATCAGATGGTGAGCTCTGTCTTCATACGGTCTTCTGGGCCGTCTTGGTTTGTACTTGGTGGGTTTGCGCACCCTTGGAAAAGATACAGAGGGTTTGCGAACAGTCTGCCAGGCCAACTGGAAAGTTGACTCCTGCGCTAAAAGGACTGGGGCTATTTGCAAACAATCTGCCTGGCCAACTGGTAATTGGCATACACTCTAAAAGGTATGGGGCTAAAAACTGTCTTTTTGAACTTGGAGCAGTCTTTGGGTTACGCTGTGCGGTTTAAGGACTGCTCTGTTTTGGTTTTTGATTATCGTGCTCTTGCTTATTTTTCCTTTTTCCTTCTTTCATTGTTTGTTGGTGTCATATTTGTCCGTTAGAGACAGTGCATGTGTCCTATATTTAGATTTCTTGTTTCAGTAAGCGTGGGTGTTTCGTTTGTCGACGTTGTTCCACTGAAGCCTGCACCTCCGGAGGGTTCCCCAAATGTTGACGTATACGTGAAGCACAGTATTGGCCCTATTTTGTTTAGCACATTGTGGCATGAATATATGAGGGACAATGCTGAACTGCAATGGCCACTTGCTGGCTCGTTTGATGAGCAAAAATTAAATTTCTTACAGGACAAATTGTTTGCTAGAAAAAATAGGCAGTCGATGTTTGATTCTTTAAGAGTATGGCAGAAAGAAGCAAAGCAGCGGCACATGAGAGAAGAGAAAGAGGACAGGAAAAGACAGGCACAGACAATAACACAGAAAGCAGTGGCTTATGAAAGGGAAAAGGTAGAGAAAGGTATTGAATGTGCAAACAGGAAGTTTCTCTTGCAGACTGATACATGTTATGCTACGAAGGAGAAGATTTTGTTGAAGACCTATTAGAATCTCGTCCCCTGCCTCCTTATGCCCCTGAACGGATATACCCGGCAGTCCCGATGTCCCAGTCTCCGGCTCCTAGTGCCACCCTCCCAGATGCTTCTACATCTAGTTCTACTGCCTCCGCCCGACCCCTCTTGCCTTCCTTTCATACATGCCAGTAACTGGAGCGGCTGCTGCTAGCCGCCTACCTGTCCATTGATACCGCTTCAATTACCACGGCTATTTCCACACCTACATGATGATTCGCATCTCTGCATCCACTCTTTACCCCCCGGGTGCGACACCTCAAACGCTACCGAATGTTGATACGCCTGTGTGTGGGATACTTGAAGGAAATTGGGCAGCAACGCGAGATCGCATGGAGAGAGTGTTGGTGCGTTTTGCAGTGGGCGATGAGAAAAAGACGATGGCGGCAAATCAGGCAGCCCAGTGGGCTCGTAATGCGATTTATACTGTGAAAAATGTGTGGAGTGTGATGAAAGATTATGAACCATTTTTTCAGCAGCTTGCTCTTAAGCACGTCAGCTATATTAATACGATTGTGGGAGCAGTGTTTTCAGGGTATTGCACCACATATTATATATGATATACGAGACAGAGTCTGTGCTATGGGCATGGTTCCAAATGAATTTTTTGCCAATGTGACGACATTAGTGGGGTACTGAGGCAGATTGTTCCAAAAGCTCCCGACCATAGGGGCACAGCACCCTATGAGGGAAGTCCATCCCATTTATCATCCTGAAATACCAGAACTGTGCGACTCGACGAATACAGTAATTCGCTCACGAGATGATGCCCGGTTTCAGAAGCAGTGGATCTATACTCTCTGGAAGAGGAGTGAGGTCCTGTCTTTAAAGAGCCAGCTGCCGGACCCTCTGGAAAACCCCACTGCATATTACAAAGAATTGACAGAGGCGGCCTCCTCCACTGAGATGACACTAGCTGATATAGATTTGTTTTTCGGCATGCTAGTACCAGTTGATACATGGAGGCAGGTTCATACGCAAGATCACACACTTGAATTAGGAGGTACCTGGGATGAGATTGAGGCATGGGACAGAGAACACAAGCCTGGTGACAGGCCAAAAGGGGAGTTGTTAGCCTTACCAGGTTGTATTATATGCACTCCCTTATTCCCCCAAAGAAAGTGGATTGGGATGAGTTGACTGCATGCCACCAGAAGAAGGATAAAAGTGTGTCTGATTTCTTTACTAGATTTGAGGGGGTGTTCTTGGATTTCAGTGGTCAGGACTTATTGCAGGAAGGTAGTGTTCATTTATTCGTTAATAGATTTTTTACTAATTTGCTTCCCGAGATTGCAGCTAGGCCATCAGTGATTTTAAGTATGGCACAGTATTATGAGCATAGAGAGAATGAGGATAAAGAAAAGGTGGAGAAAAAGGCAAAGGATTTGAAGACGAGGGTATTGTTGCAGCAAGTTTCAAGGAGAAGAGGCAGGGGGTCAGGCTCACCCCAGTGGTTGTCTCGGCCCAGTAGAGGTGGTGCTTCCAGTACGCCCCTTGGGCTCAACCAATGTGCGTATTGTAAAAAGGAGGGACATTGGTGAGATGAGTATTCGGAGTTGTCGCACAAGGCCGAGGCTCCAAGAGGTCAGGGAAGTAGAGGACGTGGGAGGGGGGTGGACGAGAGGGGATGCAGTCGGAGGATGCATCATTCAATAGACAGAGTGGGAATTATTTTGATGACCCCAGGAGTCGACAGTATTATCATAAAGATTATGACTTGGATGAGGGGACTGGGTTGTCCCACAGCTAGGACAGCCAGGGACAGGGCTAGGGACCAGTTCCAGTGCCTATAGATCAATGCGGACCCTACATCACCGCTGATTTGCAGGGTACCACAGAAACATTTCTAGTTGACAGGGGCTATGAATAGCTCTGTTTCCCGTTCACTGGTCCTGGGGGCAGCTCTGTCTGGCCAAAGTAATGTTTTGATTGGTTTCCCAGGTGTGCCGGTTGTTAGCCCTACTTCCAAACCTCTTGAATTGACTATTGGTCCCATTATGGTTGATTCCCCATTTTTATTAACATCCAAATGTGGGGAAAATTTGGTGTGTTTGGATTTGTTAAAAAGACTCCATGTTTTGCCAAGGATGCTCCACTTCCCGCAGAATTTGAGACAGTACTCCGTACATTGTGGGCCACAGGGGACACGGATGTGGGGTTGCTGCAGATCCCACCGGTGTCCATTCAGCTTAAGGATAATGCCAAATAGACGCGTATCCCTCAGTACAAGATTTCACAGGCAGGAGAAAAGGCACTCCTACAAATAATATAGGATTTGATTAAAACAAGGGTGGTTGAAGAGACAGTTGCGGATGTGTGTAATAGCCCTATTCTTTCTATCCTTAAAAAGATGCCCTCAGATTCTCCTGATGTTCACCCAGATGCCTACCGTTTCGTTATTGACCTGCGAGAAGGTAATAAGATTGTAATTCCTCAATACCCAGTGGTCCCAGACATTACTACTATTTTGACAATGATTCCCCCATCTGCAAAATTATTTCCTGTAATAGATTTAAAGAACGCCTTTTTCAGTATACCAATACACACAGATAGCCGATATTTGTTCGGTTTTACAATTGCTGGTCGAAGTTTTAGATTCTGTCGTGCTCTTCAAGGCTATACAGAAAGTCTAGTATATATAGCCCAGCATTAAAAAGGCAATTGGATTCTCTGGAACTTCCTACTGGTAATGTGCTGTTACAATATGTTGACAACCTTCTTGTGGCCTCAGATACTGAGGATGGCTGCAGGTAAGCCACAGTTAAATTACTCTTGCATTTGGCACACCATGGCCACAAGGTGTCAATTTCAAAATGTCAATATTTTCGACGGAAGGTCACCTACTTAGATCACCTACTGTCGAAGGAGGGACGCAGACTAACCACAGAGCGCATAGCCACCATCACTAACATACCTGTTCCCAAGACACAACACGAGGTACGCGCATTTATTGGGATAACATTGTATTGTCAGCTTTGGATCCCCAACTATCCCTACTAACAAAACACCTTCTTTACCTGACCACCAAAGATGTGCATGAACTCCTACCTTGGGCACCTGCATGCCAGTAAGCTTTCAGACAGTTAAAGGTTGCTCTTTGCTCTGCTCCTGTGCTTGGTACTCCTGACTACCAGAAGCCATTTGTAGTCTACATGCATGAGGCAGACGGTTGTGCGCTTTCTGTTCTAACACAGGGTTTCAGTGGTAAGCAGAGACTCTATGCCTATTTCTCTGCCATGCTTGATAACATTTCCAGGGCTCTCCCGAGCTGTCTGAGAGCTGCGCAGCTGTGGCAGTTTCTATCTGGCAATCGGCAGGGCTCGTCCTTGATACTGACCTCGCAGTAATAGTACCTCATGCTGCGGATGCACTTTTGAACAGGTCAAAGACACAGCACCTTACTAGTGCACGTCTTATGGGTTACGAGTTAACTTTGTTCGCTCCACACATTACCATTAAACGATGTGCTACTCTAAACCCAGCCTCGTTACTACCCCTCCCTTTGGAAGAAAAAGACAATGATGTCATTGATTGCTTGTTTCGGACTGAAGAAGAGACTAAGGGATGGGTAGACTTGACTGATGTTTCCTTATCTGAACCCCAAGGGGAAATATATGTTGATGGCTCTTGTTTTAAATTAGTAGTTAAAGCAAAGGGGTAACCCTGTGTCCCTCAGAACCTGGGCAGTAGTGGTTTAAGTGAAAAGTGGTTCTGTTGAGTCAGAACAATTACTTTGAAAGAAAGTCATTAAATGCAAACAAACAAACTCTCTGATACAAGTCCGACATTAGAGAAATTAATGCTCTTAATTCTCATTAGGAATCCTTGGTTTAAAATCACTTATCTGGCCATTGCAAATACGTGTATATATCTGTACATAAGACATCGATTGCACTGTATATTTTGTGATTCACTAAGCACCCTTCACCAAAAAAGTCACTTTATTCTGACAGTCACAACATGCATTGAATGTTATCCATCAATGAGTACAATTCGGATACTAAATGTTTGAATTTTATAATATAATCGATTGATTACACAATCCTAAGTCTTAGAGCATTCATTTCTCTAATGTCGGACTTGTATCAGAGAGTTTGTTTGTTTGCATTTAATGACTTTCTTTCAAAGTAATTGTTCTGACCCAACAGAACCACTTTTCACTTAAACCACTCTTGTTTTACATTGCCAGATGGCACTACTACTGAAGGTTATGCCATAACCACCTTGCATACTGTAGTTGAGACGTCTTGCATTCCATATCAGTCAGCCTAGGCAGCAGAGTTGGTCGACCTTTTGTAATGGCCTGTGAATTGAGTGAAGGATTGGCTGTCAATATCTACACCAACAGCCAATATGCGTTTGGGGTAGCTCATTATTTTGGGTGCCTCAGGGTGGAGGGAGGGTTCTTGACATCACACCGCCAGAGAATACAACATGGTCCACTGATACTTGGATTATTATCAGCCCTGACCCTTCCTGCTAAATTGGCTACAATAAAATGTAGCACCCATAAGTCTGTCACGGATGATGTTGGAAGAGGCAATGCGTTCACAGACAGAACAGCCAAGGAGACAGCCAGGTCAAAGATGAATAAGATGTTTGTGGCAGGTCCTGCTAGATGGGTCCCTGATAATGGGATGTTTGAGAATACAGTAGAAAGTGTAAAGGAAATACAGAGTGAGGCTACTGTAGGCGAATTAGACATGTGGGAGGAGAGGATAGGACGCTTGGACTAGAATGGATGTTGGAATGATTTGTCAGGATGACAGAGTTGGGTGTTACCCAATGCTTTTTTCTTCCTGTGGTTACAATGGCTCATGGTCCGGCGCACATTAGTGTGAAGGGTATTTGAAAATTGCTAGACCCAGTATGGCAGAATGAGAATATGTCTAAAGTTGCAACACACTTGGTGAGACCTTGTATTGTCTGTTTGAAGCACAACACCGGAAAAGACACTCCTACACCTGCTGGTAATTTTGCGCCGCCTTCTTTCCCTTTCAAGGTCATCCAGATGGATTTCATCGAGATGGAACCAGTCAACAATCTAAAATACGTACTAGTGGTAGTCTCTGCATTTAGTAAGTGGGTAGAGGCCTATCCAGCTAAAGAGAACACGGCTATAGCGACAGCAAAAGCACTTTTAAAAGAGTACTTCCTGTGCTACGGATTGCCACTTGTGATCTGGAGTGACAACGGGAGCCACTTCAATGCTAAAGTCATTGAATTGGTGTGTAAAGGCCTGCAGATTGTACAAAAATTCCATGCAGCAAACCATCCAAAATCAGCTGGCCGTGTTAAGAAATATAACGGCATTCTCAATCTGAAACTAGCAAAGATTCATGAAAGCACAGGATTACAATGACCAGAAGCATTACCCCTAGCACTCATGTCAGCAAGGGTAACTGCACATTCTAGGACTGGATTGTCGTCCTATGAAGTGGTCTTCGGGCACCCTGCTAATGTTTGAGGCGTTCCAAGACATAGAATATTTTCAGAGATAGAATATCCTCTCTTGATTGACTATTTGTATGCCTTGTATACAGTTCTCCGTGCTGTTCACCAACAGATATCTGTCGCCCTACAACCATTGCCAGAGGGTCCCAGATATCAGATTCAGCCTGGAGATTACGTGCTCATCCACCAGTTTCAGCGCAAGTCCTGCTTGGAGCCACCATGAAGGGGCCCTACCCAGGTGCCTCTGGCCACTAGGATAGGTGTGAAGGTAGACGGCCGGGACCACTGGGTGCATGCCTCTCATGTGAAGAGGATGCCTCTGCCGCTCCCATATGATTCCTGGGTGAAGGACGAGATCTCCGACCAGGGAGGAGAACTGGTTCCCCATTTTGTTCCTTTTTCTGATGCCCGGTTGAGAAGGGCACAGACCGACAAAGAGAGTGATGAGTTCTTGCTTGAGGCGGTCTCCCTTGAGATAAGGGCCGCCCCGGATACTCCAGATCTTTCAGTGCAACTACCTGAGTCCCGATCCCCGACAGAGTGTGAGTTCTTACCTTTGTTTGTTGATGACAAAGTGCCTGGGCACACTAGGTACAATCTGCGGCCCGACGGAAAGACAGTGCATCAGCAGGCCAACACAGGAGTTAAGGAAAGACTTGAGTTTAAGGTGCAGGTGCTTTGCTTCTGGTATCTGCTTTTTTAATGTAGCGTAGCGTAAAGAATACTGGTGCACTGCCTGGAACACTGGACAGGATCTTTGAGGGTATATGCCCCGGACAGAGGTTACACTATCCTGAAAGAAGGATTATTTGATGCACAGGCCGCAATTGTGCTGCTGAGTTGCAATTGTGCAGCTCCATCATGCGAGAAACAACATTGATGAATGATAGAAGCCTGCCTGTGAGGCTTTGATGGACACAGGGAAGAAGAACACCCGTCTGGCTGGTTGTACAGCACATCTGAATTTCCCTAAATACTTTTTAGCTATGTACCCATTTGGTTGTGCCACAATGAGGGAGGAGCACCCTTTAATGGCTTCCTACACCGCGGAATGTGTTGAAAATTAGTACGTTTTGGTGAACATTATCTGCGCCATCTTGCCTCTTCCCCTGATGCCACACTTTTGTCGTGCGCACCCGCCATTTTAAGATGCCCCGATCAGAACGAACCCTTTTGCATGCCGCTGGCCCCTGACATAGCCCTTCGCCTTCACTAAGCCTGCACGCTGACCACCCCCCTGCTTGCACCTGCCTTGAATCATAAACCCCTCTTCGGCGCTGCTCTGCCCCAGGCCCTCATCCTGTTCCCAGCGCGACACCTCCCTTCTTCCCTTTCATGATCTCCGGCCCTTAGATGCAAACCCCCTTTTTTCCCCGTGTGCCCGTTTGTCTTCCCCGTTCCCAGGCCGACACCCAGCTCTGCCGATACCATTCCTTGCCCCTCCCCGTACAATAGAAAGCTTCCCCCATCAAAGGATCCCCGGGTTGATCAAAGCCCCCACTCCATGAGATCCGATCAAACCCCCCACATTCCGTGAATCGGCGGAATATCCAGCCGCGCGATACTCATCACCTGTTGTGACTAGGGTGGGGACTTCAACTGTAAATGTGTGTGGGAACAGGCCCAAAGGGGAGTTCCGGGAATGTCTTTTCCGTACATCAAAGCTTTAACATGAATATGTAATCTGCAATAAAGTCATAAAACAGTGTATAAGAGGCCAGGCCTCAGAAATGTAGCTAGAGCACCTCAGAACGATACCTTCTGCCCGTTTTGTTGTGTTCTCCTCCGGAGAGAATAAAAACCTTGTTCCCTGCCTTCCAGTCTCCAGCGCCTGCCTCTTCATTGATTAAATAACTAGAGGGTCACAGAGGCAATACCGCCGGGCAAATACCGATTGTCCCCGACCCGACTAAGGTTTCAACAATTGGCGTCCCAAGCGTGGGGCCCATCAGCGACTCGTGGATCCAGTGGGAGAGGTCCCGACGACAGAGTGAACGACTGCAACGATCGGAAGAGCTCTTGCCCAATAGACCCTCGTCTGGCAGCCGATCATCCGAACTTCACTAGTTCCGAACAGACCTCTCTCGAGTGATCTACGGTCCTGACTGGGGACCATTAGGAGTGCCGTGAGAAATACGAGAAAAAGAGGACGATCGGGCGCTGGATTCGGAAGACAAGAAACTGTCCACATGGTCCGGGTAAGGTCGTGTAATCACGACAAGGTGCGAAATGATTGCTTGATTGTTTGATTGCTTGATTATTTATAAAATACTAGTATTACTCTTTGTTTGACCTAATTGGAGATTCACTGTCTGCACACGGAGAAACAGTAGGCTCCTTCTCTTTTGCAAACGGTGAAGGATAGGTAACGTAACCGTCGCGCCTATCTTTCTCCCCCACTGACTCTATTATTTCTCAACGGTTTTTGGGAGACTCCCCACTCCCTCACTGATTAACTGGGTTCTTTAACCCCGAACTACTGTTCACAGATTGTCTTCTGGAGATTCTCTGTCTGCAAACCGGAAACAACAGCTTCCTCTTTGCGGTTAGTGAAAGGGTAGAGGACGCAGACTTTTGCGCCCTACTTACTCTCCCCATTGTCCTTTTTCTATCCTATTTATTTATTTATTAATTGCTTGATTGTTCCGCGTTCTTGGTTACTCTTTTTTATTTTTTGTTCATGAGGTATTCACTGCCTGCAAACAACGTAGAATAGGAATATTCTGTCTAGTCTTTGCACCTAGTGATAAGATAGGCACTGCTGACTTATTAGTCCCTCGTTACGAGCCGTCATGTCTGTCTTCTCCCCATTGATTGATAATTGGTTCAGCCCGGACCGTGTATTAGAGGTGGACCATATAGCTCCACTAGAAGGCACCCCTAATAAGGACATGTTCATAAACTATGGATTAGTTACCATAGCCTATAATAAATTGTGGCACAGGTATACCAAAGAAAGTCAAGACAAACAGTGGCCACTGGCAGGATCCTTTGATCTTGATAAAATAGAAACGTTAGAAATAGCCCTTCGAAATAATAAGACAACGCCTATTATGCTCGACAGTCTCGGTATGTGGCGCAGAGAGGCTATGCAACGACAGAGAAAAGACGAGGACAAACCAAGTAGAGAAATATACCGACAGGACAACCCCAGGACACCGCTACCCACAACTTATCCCCCGACACTATGCAAAAGACGACCAGACTTAGGGCCAGACCAATGCGCTTTTTGTAGATATGTCGGACACTGGAAAGCCCAATGCCCGACTCTACTGAGCGTGAGTAAAGGCAAAGGGCCGACAGGAACGACAGACCGGCAGTACGAGAAAAAGCGCGAGACAAAGAAGAACCCGACTTACATAGACAGACCAGATAGAACCACCACGTTTGATTATGCCCGATGGCACAGATTTCGCCAGGACAATTTCAGCGGCATGCTCAAGTTCTCCTAGGTCGGGCAACGTCAAGACGGGAACCCAGCCTCGCTTTAAAATTCACAGACGGAAAGAGATAATCATGACCAATAACTGTTTTATATTCGTCTTGGGTCTTTGTATGTCGTACTTGTACTGTCCCCCGTCTGAGTTTGTGTGTATGTAATGTACGAATCTGCGTCATCCCTCTACACGTGTTTCCGTGTTACTCAACCTCTGTTAGCAGAAACTTAGCATAAAAGCAACCTGGAAAGAAAGAAATGGTAAAACAAAATCCGTAGACCATTGATGAACTTGAACTTTTAATTTAGCACAACAAACAAGGAATAATAACGGTAAACTGTAGAAAATGAAAGTCAAACAGAACATTCGCCCCCCCCCCCCATTCTGGAACCTTCCAAAGTAGGGCAGGGTTACGGCTACGCCCAACCAACGGCAACCCATATAAGGCGGGCCCGGCCGCCAACTCTTGGTCAGGAAATCTTAACGTATGGGGGAGCCGGAGGAGAGGCAGGAGCCAGCAGCCTGGGCAGTTGTAGGTAGTCCCGCCACATGTCTCCTCGGCCAGCCGCAACGGGCCTGGATAGACTTAAGTAGTCCCGCCACATGTCCAGAGAAGAACGAGGCACCTCTTCCTTTTCCCTTCCGTAACAGCCGCAGCAGCTCTGGACGGCGGGATGTCCTGCACGTACCTCCACAACAATTTGTCCAAGTTGGGCTGGGAGGGAGAGGCGACGCGGACGAGCCTCTCCCACCTCCACCGATAGGAGGTCTCCCAGCCCCCGGCCCGACGCCGAACACCCCCAGTCAGGCGATGGTGCCAATACTTCCACAGCACCGAACACACCATGGTGGCACCCCAGTACTTGCGCAGCACCGAACGTGCAATGGTGGCCATATTTTCGGAACACCGAACCTGCAATGACTGCACTGATACTCGTGCCGCGCCGAATGCGCGCCACAGGTGGCCATACTCCCACAGCACTGAGCACAAGACTTGGGGAACACCGGATGTGGAGAGACCTTCATGCGGGGCGATGAAAAAGAGCAGCATGGAGTGCACCGGGAGAAGGAGACGGCGCGAACGAGTCTCCCTCGCCCCCCAGGTGGGGGCATCACAGCTGCACCCCAGCTGAACGTCCCGCTTTCACACAACAGGGACCTCTTCCTTTCACTCCGAAGGATCTCTCCCACTCTTGCAAACTCGACGAGAGTGGCCCCTGTAGGGCCTCAAAATGGCGTCTGGGTCCGCTGGAAGGCGGGCCCCGGCCACTAGAGTAACTTTGACCAGCAATATAACTCAAACATTTGCCCACTGGGGCACGAGCCCCCATCTCCGACAGCATCTCCGCAGCCTTGAAGATCCTACAAAGGTCCCCGGCGGAACCTTCGGCCTCTGCAGGTTTCCGGTAAGGGACGGCTGCCTTGATCGCCAACGAAATAAACGTGACATTGCCACTCCCTCTGTTAGCATGAATTCTAGAACTGCCGAAAAGGACTCTGGTCCAACTGCCAGTAATGGGAAACATTCCCCCCTGATGCTGCTTCCGGACTGAGCCGGCCCCGCCCAAGATGGCGCTGGTATCAATCGGAACTTACGAACACCTCGTGGTGTTCCTTCGCACTAATATAAACTTGATGTTCTGAGACTTTATATGATCCTTTGTACACTTGGCTAGAAAAGACAAGGAGAGCTCACTCGACGAACAGTATGAAAGGATCCCGTTACAAATGTTGATTACAAATGTACAATGTATTATATTTTTTTATAGCTGATGTATAACCTCATCTACGACGCACACATACGGTATACATATAGGAAATCTGATTGCAACTATTATGATTATGCTTCTAAATTATGAAAATGAATGCCCCCCCGAACCCCCAGCCAATTAATAGACGTTTTAGTTTCTTACAAATGAATGAATAAAACTTTCCGATGTTTTTATTGCTGCAAACGACACCCCCCACTGTACGCACTTTAGCCATTGCCACGACCGGCCAAATACGACCGCACCCTCATAATCCACGTGCTGAAATGATTTTGCAAAATAAAGTTTTTTTGAAACTATGGACGGGTATTGCATGCTTTATTTTAAAAATGTGGGATCGGTGGGAAAGTTCTTTTCTGTGCACCCTACTCTGCTCTCTCTTTAAGGTTAAAAGAAGATGGTTGCCCAGCCCTGGAGGACGGATCGGATCGACAAACACGACACTCTGCCTTCAAAGTACGCGACTGACCCATGTACTCTCGCGTAGAGGAAGACCTTGACTTCCAAGGATGGGTAAAACGAACGGTGTAAATGAGGGAATGTAAAAGGAGGGTGAAATGAAATGGTGTAAATGTTATAAAGTACAACGTTCCAAGGTATCAGGGAACGGAGCTGACCCAAGAACCGAAGAACCTTAGAACGCCACAGCGTTGAAAGAGGTTTAAGGATCCCGATAGTGAGATACATCCTTTTGACTAGATACCTCGTACTAGGCACCTCTGGTTTCCTTTTTACGTTTTCCCCGCACACGACCTATAAGGGCACTCTGCCCCCCTCCCCTCCCGACCCCAGAAACCATACCCCCGGGGCCCTGCCCCGAGGAGGAAAGACGAGTAAGAGGTAAGTAAAGGACTTATGAATCCATGTATCTGAATATGCGCGAATGCTGTCTCCCCCACCCCCTTTTTCTTCCCTCTGCAGGTTACATCAGAGATTACAGCCGAGGTGTGGCGAAGATCCGAAGCTTTGCCATGTCTAATACACGAAGCAGACTAGCGCCGCAAGGTGGTGCCTAAGCACGCCTGCAAACTACTCACGTATCGAACAAACCCGAAAAATTAGCACAACCTGATAAAAAGTGATCACCCTTAAACCAGACCGGACGAATGAACCCATGTCACGTATGATGCGAAACTATGAGAGAATGTGTGTGTGTGACTGAGGCGTTGACCCAACTGGTCGAAGGACAGAGAATGCGAGAAAGTGCGACAAAATGGTACCTCCTTTCTTCTTTCCTTTTTCTCAAGGCACGTCCCCTCTACCCTGTCTAATGCTCAAACTGCATGATTACAAGATTCTAACGCAGACCCGTGAATGCCCTTTACTGTGTAATGCACTAAATAGCCTTTCTTGAATACACTGCCACCCTCTCTGTTGCACGTGTACTATTTAGCCTGCCGTTGCGCTCTCTCTCTCCCTCTCTCTCTCTCTCTCTCTCTCTCTCTCTCTCTCTCTCTCTCTCTCTCTCTCCCTCTATTTTTGCACTCCCACTCTTCCGAGTGATTAGCCCCGAAATTGGCAGACTGCCACCCCTAGCACACCACCTAATTGGCTTCAAATACCGTCAGTATTTGCACAAAAAAACTTGTCTTTAATACAATCACCCTGAGACCGCGTCATTACCTCTCCTTTTCCGCTAGAAGTCAATGAACCGAGGTTGGGCCGTAAGGGAAAGGACAGGTAAGACGACAGAGGTTCCCTAATCTGGCCCGTAATAAGGGAACTACATGTCAACGGCTCCTATGGTATAAGAAAGGACCGCAGAATACGCGACCCTCCCCACCCCGAATTGTCGCAATACCCAAACAGGAAAAATGATCACCCCTGTTACATCCCCTGTATCAGCCGCCCAAAAACTGGAGTTATGAAACTACCCCTCATTTCCGGTTGTGAGAGATGGGTCGATTTATGCCCTTACCACAAGTTTCCTATGTCCCTGGTTGTTTCCCATAAAACCCCTGTCCTTTCTAATTAAGTAATCGGGCTGTAAAAGGTTACGTAGGATCCAGAATGATGTTTTACAAGGTTAACAGACTAGTCCAAGGTAAAGAAATCATCGAAATGAACCCCGTAGTAGTTGAAAAGCAGGATGCATCGATAGAAAAGAAATGTGGAGCCATGTTCGTCTCTCAGCAAAATGCCTGTGTAGTACCATGTTGACAACTCACAGTACCCTTTGTAAATGTAAAACTCTAGAGAACGGCATATCTTTGCCAGGTTCGTCTCACGAAGGTGGGTCACCATCAGATGAACTGTCGTGACTGTAATAAATAATTGTGAAGGAAAGTCATAGTAAATCCAACAGGCCCGTCACCGGTCATTCATATGCCAGTTGTGAACACTAATATAACGGGCATTTTCATTCTTTGCCTGGAGCTGGGAGAGAAATAGACTTTTTGATTATCTTCATCTGCAAATTCTCTAAAGACTGTCTTTTCAAACTTGTTTAAGGGCACTGCTGTTGGAGGAGAGAAGGACCGGATGTGGGAGCACGAGGCCTGACTGCAGACTAAGGAACACCTGCGACATTAGCCAAGGCGAGACCACGACAGAAAAGAGCTGCAGGACGAGGCACTGTTTTCGACAACATGAGAAGAAAGGGCCGACCTGATGCCCCTGCTCGATGTCCAGTGTTTGCCGACAAGTCCCCGCTCTCTGAATTCGGTCACACGCCCGCCTATCTGAAGTCTCTCGTTCCCCTAGTTTGTTCCTAATTTGGCCTTGCTCCATCCCCCTTTTCCTCCGACCTACCCTATGGACTGTTTTGTACGCTCTTCTTCCATCTGAACTTTCTGACAATCACCTCAAAGGACACAGGGCGAAAAGGACCTTTCCGACCAGAAACGCGAGGAAAGGGTCGTGCCCTGCAACGCAGAACTTAGAATAGAGCTGGACTTGTAGCTCCACCGCCGGTGCTCCACAGCGCCAACGAAAGGCAACAAAGAATAATGAGAACTCGTTAAACTTCGAACATTTGACATCCTCAATCGCCGTTTCTGCTAGGCCTCATTTCTCTCCCAGCCGCCATTGTATTGATCATGCTCCAATCCGAATCTGATATATGTAATAACCTGCCAGTCCACGTTATGAAATGTACTTGCTGCTCTCGCTACAGAATCGTTTTTGTATTGCATTCCTATGACTTTCCTGCTAAACAAATTGATCAAAGTTTATCAAATAGGTCCACCTCCTAAAAACTAGAAATGTTAAAATGTATTGTTTACAACTCTCTTTTCATCTAGGGTTCCTACCGTTTTCTTTCTCATGCCCACCACAATAGAACCGAGTAGAAAATGAACCAGCAAGATGTCTTGAATATGTTAAAGGGAGGACTGTTGAAAATTAGTACGTTTTGGTGAACATTATCTGCGCCATCTTGCCTCTTCCCCTGATGCCACACTTTTGTCGTGCGCACCCGCCATTTTAAGATGCCCCGATCAGAACGAACCCTTTTGCATGCCGCTGGCCCCTGACATAGCCCTTCGCCTTCACTAAGCCTGCACGCTGACCACCCCCCTGCTTGCACCTGCCTTGAATCATAAACCCCTCTTCGGCGCTGCTCTGCCCCAGGCCCTCATCCTGTTCCCAGCGCGACACCTCCCTTCTTCCCTTTCATGATCTCCGGCCCTTAGATGCAAACCCCCTTTTTTCCCCGTGTGCCCGTTTGTCTTCCCCGTTCCCAGGCCGACACCCAGCTCTGCCGATACCATTCCTTGCCCCTCCCCGTACAATAGAAAGCTTCCCCCATCAAAGGATCCCCGGGTTGATCAAAGCCCCCACTCCATGAGATCCGATCAAACCCCCCACATTCCGTGAATCGGCGGAATATCCAGCCGCGCGATACTCATCACCTGTTGTGACTAGGGTGGGGACTTCAACTGTAAATGTGTGTGGGAACAGGCCCAAAGGGGAGTTCCGGGAATGTCTTTTCCGTACATCAAAGCTTTAACATGAATATGTAATCTGCAATAAAGTCATAAAACAGTGTATAAGAGGCCAGGCCTCAGAAATGTAGCTAGAGCACCTCAGAACGATACCTTCTGCCCGTTTTGTTGTGTTCTCCTCCGGAGAGAATAAAAACCTTGTTCCCTGCCTTCCAGTCTCCAGCGCCTGCCTCTTCATTGATTAAATAACTAGAGGGTCACAGAGGCAATACCGCCGGGCAAATACCGATTGTCCCCGACCCGACTAAGGTTTCAACAAATGGACCTAGAAGGTCTCATTGGTCCACTGGAAGAAGGGTGGTGGTGTTTATTCTGGTGCGGATGATGACATTATTTGGAATAGCCTGGTATCTGGAGTATCAACATCCTGTACATACTCTGTTAAGGACTACCCCAGCGCCAGCAGAGCATTCATTTAATACATTGGCCCCGCATAAGGAGAGACAAAGACAAACATACACTCAGAATGTGTTTATTCGGATGCTTCATCCGGTGCATAGCACAGCTAATTTCACAGAGTGCTGGGTATGTGGCCTCGTCCCTTCAGTTATGCATAACAATGATTTGTCAATTTCTATGCCCTTATCTCACTTAGGTAGCTGTGAGGCTTGGATTCAACTACTGTCCATGGTTTATATGCACTATGATGCAGATGCAATGAAAATGATGCAGGCCGATTATGAGGAAATTCTGGATAACAATGTAGTGCGTCAGGGATATACCCCTGGGTAAGATAGAAAGGAGGGTAAGCTGCACCCTGATGCTTGCATGAATGTTTTTACAGTCCATGAAAATATCACCTGGTTAAAAAATTTATGTATTAGACTTTCAAGGATTTAACGTCACAGAATATTTTAAATGTTTCCAAGAACGTAATATCACTGAGGATAATGCTATGCATGTTCCTGTGATATATACTACGCTAGTTTCTGTGTGCAGGGGTCAGGGAATGTTTCTGTGGGATGAAGTCATTGTAATTATACCTACCAGCTGAATATGACTAGTAGCACACCCTTATTGACACCTCCGCATGTGTACTTTATCTGCGGGGAGAAAGCTTATACGTGACTCCCTATGGGATGGTCCGGCCAGTGCTATCTCTCTTTCCTACTGTCTCCTGTTTACATCGCACCATCCACATAACACAAAGATCATAGGTTACATTGAAGGAATGTCCTCATGCACCGAGTCAAAAGAGTGGTCAATGTAGATGATATTGATCAAATGGATACTTTCCTACAGCAATTGACTGACATAATGAAAGGTATTGTGGCATTCTGGGGTCCCATGTTTAATAACTGCAACATACGCCCTAGCTAGAGTAGTTGAAGGAGTCATTAATGCTACTCACCAATATAACAGTCGAGCTCCAAGCTACGAGATTCGTTTCACTTCAAAATTGGATGGTTTTAGATGTTATATTGGCTGGTGGAGGTGGAGCATGTAGGGTCATCAGCAGTAGCTGCTGAGTGTACATACTTGACAGTGCTCCAACAGTGTATTCCGCCATACAAAAGTTACACAGATTGGCCGCAGAGGTACCACAAGACAATTGTTCATGGTCTCTCACATGGAGGCTCTGGGATTTATTGATTTCGTGGGGTTGGAAGAAATTTCTCGTACTGATTGCTGTTGCAGGGGTTATATTCACCTGTCGTTTATGCATCAGTTGTCTTCCAACTTGCTGCACGTACTGTACAACCAAAATTACTTCCAACATGGTGATGCCCATGCAGGAAAATAAATATTCCCCTATGTTGATGCAAGAAATTCAGTCAATTATGTAGATAGATGAGGGAATATTTGATTATTGAATAACTATGATTCTTGTACGTATCTTATATATGCTTTACAATGCATTTTGTTATAGGGACAATTATGCAATATTCCCCCCCCCCCCCCTTACAATTGTAAAGACCCTGCCGGATAGCATTAAAGCGTATTTAGCCTGATATGTTAAAAGGAGGGTCTGTTAGGTTTTAAATTTCCTTTTATATTGTGCATTCATACACGTTATATAAGTTAGCATTATGTGGCTAAATAGACACCATTTGTATTAACACTATGAAACTCACTGTGTTATCGTTACGGTATGCAGACTTCATTGGCTTGTGTGCCTCCATCTTGAAATGTGCGACTACTAAAAGTCTGTTTAGGTCGCATCCACACTAGGCCTCATTTAGCTTTTCGCTTGCTTCAGCAGAACTGTAAAACTGTATACTGCTATTATTCCTTCTCTGCTCTTCAAGGTGGAAGTCTGATTTGCTAATGAATAGATGTTCTTTTCGTACATTCCTTTTTGTATGTGTAGTTCTGCTCCCACGTTAGGAGACGTTGAGGCCCAGCCCACTGGCCTTGGAGCACTGATAACGCACCCATCTGGCAGGTGCTAGCTCATCACTCTGTACCTTCTTTGTTCATGCCCGGCTCAGGCTGGTACTTTTCCACAGTAGGCGTGGTTGAGGTCACTAGAAAGCTTTATCATGTATTAGTGCGCCTTGGGCAGTCAGTCCCTCTTGGCAACCATCTTAGGGTGAAGATCTGACATTGGGCTCCTCTGCATAACATTTATTCAATAAAGTAAGTTTGTACTCTTCACTGTCTGACCGACTCTTCACTTGGGAAGGCATAGCAGGTGGTTGTATATATAACCCATGGGCCCTTAGAGGGCCACGTCCTTCAGGATGGAGTCCCCAGGGCCGATATGGGCAGAAGGAAGGTGGCACACTGCCCCAGTCCCTTTTAACATACATTTGGCTTCAGGGAAAGGTGTCCCAGGGCCTGAGCAGTCTCGGGTCATGGTGCTGGGTGCATCGACATCAATTTAGCTATGATGGGGCCCCTGAGGCCTGTAAGGCTCACAGTGGAAGGGCTGCATGCCCCCCCTTTAAATGTAACCAAGGCCCCAGGGGATGGGGTCCCCTTGGCCTGAGATTGCTCTGAAAGGGAGGCCAAATTCTTCCTCCTCTTTAATTTGACCAAGGCCCAAGAGAATGGGGCCTCCAAAGTTGTATGAAGTACAAGGAGGGTGTAAATAATCAACAGAGACCACCTGAAACAAGTATTCAGTATATATTCCGATGGTGTTGGAATACACTCAGTGTGTTAAAATACCCCTCACACACCAAAAGGGCCCTTGGTGTCATGCTTCATCATCGGGGTCTTCCCGCCCCCGCTGCGGGACGGGGCAGTGCTGCGACAAGCGGCTACGCCGGAGCACCTTTTAGTGAGTACTATGTGAGTGATGATGGAGTGAGTGTACGTGGGGTCAGGAGTGATAATAGTGAAGTTAAAAGATACCTGGCCTGGTGTTTAGAAAAAATTATTTAATAGGCACTGGCTGGTATCGTTAAAAGGGGTGAGGCGGAGGGCAAGAGCGGGTTACTAGTCTTGCTCTCCTGTGTGGGTCAACATGTTTCGGGGCGACATGCCCCTTCGTCAGGACCGGGTATAAAGATCCCCCTGTCACTCACTAATGTGCTCCCACAGATAGAGAGTCGTGGTGTTGGATCAATGTGTATGAATTAATTTAATAGATACACGTGTAAAAAGCTCGCTCAGTACTACTGATGATATAAGCCTGAAAGGATAAGAACACAGGATATTAGAAGGAGCGCGGATCCCAATGCGCTTTACTAGTGAATACCTGTATGGAAGAAAAATACAAAAAGTGGGGAAAGAAACACACTTAAGCTATTTAGGTTGCACGCCAAAGATTTCTTGGGGGCACCAGGTTTTTTGCCAAATATGGAGAAAGAAAATATGATGGAGAAAATCCTGGGCGTGTTGACTGGCAAGCCAAGGATTACTAGCCAGGGCTATGTGGCCACCCAGAATAACAATAGGAAAAACAAAATATAAATAACAATGGGAAAAAGGAGACACACATATATATATACACACAACACTGTGGAGCATCAGAAACTTGCAGTGAGATGTCTATCCAACCAAAGATACATACTTTTAGAATGAGGGAATAATGCCCCATGAGCCAAGCTGGGCGAAGGGTACTGAGGGTCCAGCTGTGGGGAGGAATGGAAAAAAAGCAAAAAATAGTAACCCCAGGAACTAGATAGGCTCCTTTGCACTAGATCAATAAAGGTGAAGTATTCCAGGTCAGTGCTATCGGCTATGCCGTACTTACTCAACCCCCACACCTCAGTGCTTCCTCCTCCGTCAGTGGCTTCCGTGGTAATGGTAAGCCGGGGCGGGGCGGGTCTTTTATAGTATGGTAGAGGCTTGTTAGTTGCGCCTTAATTGATTAACTCGATATGGCTGAGAGCCTAAGGTCGAGTGGTTAGGGCTGGAGATCAGGGCGGCCATTGTTCAATGTCCGTGATCTGCTGGATGGAGGTGGGTTTTAGCAAAATACAGTAGCCTTACTCTCAGGATTGGCAGTGGAAAAATGTGCCGATCAGGTTGGAAGGGTACCCCTTAGGTCTGCTCGAGTGCGAGTATTCGCGTCTCTGAGGATTGGTGAGCATGCGCGGCGATGTGTGTTCCGCGCATGCGCGAAGGTGCAGAGTTCAGAGAAACATACCGCGCATGCGCGGGAGAGCGCTGTTTCTCTGCACTACTTGCCTGGAACCACGCAGGCAGGCCTTGTCAAACAAGTGAATGTTATAGATACCGTGGAGCCCGGAAATACTATATGTCTTATGCAATATTGTTACAAAGATCAAACAACATATTTACTCATAAAACTACACAAAAATCACTGGATTGGGAATTGTGGCTGCCCTAAGTCAATGTCACATGTTCAGAGGGAATCCCTCTGTTTTTTCTAATGTAGCACACATATAACCAGGTAATAGTACAGGTAATAGTACATATTTACAAATTCTGCAGGCCAACACCAGCTTGCAGGTTGTTATGATTGCTGGTGGGAAGAGGTGGTGTTTTTTCATACATTTGATATTGTATTTGAGTCACGGACAGTAACTAGGCAATGGATGTTTTATGCCCTGAATTGCGACCACGGAATATCATCGTTTAATCCCGTAAGGTGTGTGCCCAAGCGATAGACCCACCGTTGCTCTTTTGCCAGAAGGTCCTTGTCATTCCCAAATGCCTCTATGACTGTCCATTTCAGTTCATCTACACTATGATTCATGGTGGCATAATGGGAGGCCATTCTTGTCGTAGTTTTTTTGCAACGTACGTTGCTGCGGTGTTCGCCCATTCGTATCTTGACTGGTCTTGTGGTCATGCCAACATATTCTTTCTTACATGGGCAGGTGATCAAATAGACCAAGTTCCGGCTGTTGCAGTTGGTAAAGGAACGTTGTTCCCATGTGGATTTGTTCAAACACCACCTCTTCCCACCAGCAATCATAACAACCTGCAAGCTGGTGTTGGCCTGCAGAATTTGTAAATATGTACTATTACCTGTACTATTACCTGGTTATATGTGTGCTACATTAGAAAAAACAGAGGGATTCCCTCTGAACATGTGACATTGACTTAGGGCAGCCACAATTCCCAATCCAGTGATTTTTGTGTAGTTTTATGAGTAAATATGTTGTTTGATCTTTGTAACAATATTGCATAAGACATATAGTATTTCCGGGCTCCACGGTATCTATAACATTCACTTGTTTGACAAGGCCTGCCTGCGTGGTTCCAGGCAAGTAGTGCAGAGAAACAGCGCTCTCCCGCGCATGCGCGGTATGTTTCTCTGAACTCTGCACCTTCGCGCATGCGCGGAACACACATCGCCGCGCATGCTCACCAATCCTCAGAGACGCGAATACTCGCACTCGAGCAGACCTAAGGGGTACCCTTCCAACCTGATCGGCACATTTTTCCACTGCCAATCCTGAGAGTAAGGCTACTGTATTTTGCTAAAACCCACCTCCATCCAGCAGATCACGGACATTGAACAATGGCCGCCCTGATCTCCAGCCCTAACCACTCGACCTTAGGCTCTCAGCCATATCGAGTTAATCAATTAAGGCGCAACTAACAAGCCTCTACCATACTATAAAAGACCCGCCCCGCCCCGGCTTACCATTACCACGGAAGCCACTGACGGAGGAGGAAGCACTGAGGTGTGGGGGTTGAGTAAGTACGGCATAGCCGATAGCACTGACCTGGAATACTTCACCTTTATTGATCTAGTGCAAAGGAGCCTATCTAGTTCCTGGGGTTACTATTTTTTGCTTTTTTTCCATTCCTCCCCACAGCTGGACCCTCAGTACCCTTCGCCCAGCTTGGCTCATGGGGCATTATTCCCTCATTCTAAAAGTATGTATCTTTGGTTGGATAGACATCTCACTGCAAGTTTCTGATGCTCCACAGTGTTGTGTGTATATATATATGTGTGTCTCCTTTTTCCCATTGTTATTTATATTTTGTTTTTCCTATTGTTATTCTGGGTGGCCACATAGCCCTGGCTAGTAATCCTTGGCTTGCCAGTCAACACGCCCAGGATTTTCTCCATCATATTTTCTTTCTCCATATTTGGCAAAAAACCTGGTGCCCCCAAGAAATCTTTGGCGTGCAACCTAAATAGCTTAAGTGTGTTTCTTTCCCCACTTTTTGTATTTTTCTTCCATACAGGTATTCACTAGTAAAGCGCATTGGGATCCGCGCTCCTTCTAATATCCTGTGTTCTTATCCTTTCAGGCTTATATCATCAGTAGTACTGAGCGAGCTTTTTACACGTGTATCTATTAAATTAATTCATACACATTGATCCAACACCACGACTCTCTATCTGTGGGAGCACATTAGTGAGTGACAGGGGGATCTTTATACCCGGTCCTGACGAAGGGGCATGTCGCCCCGAAACATGTTGACCCACACAGGAGAGCAAGACTAGTAACCCGCTCTTGCCCTCCGCCTCACCCCTTTTAACGATACCAGCCAGTGCCTATTAAATAATTTTTTCTAAACACCAGGCCAGGTATCTTTTAACTTCACTATTATCACTCCTGACCCCACGTACACTCACTCCATCATCACTCACATAGTACTCACTAAAAGGTGCTCCGGCGTAGCCGCTTGTCGCAGCACTGCCCCGTCCCGCAGCGGGGGCGGGAAGACCCCGATGATGAAGCATGACACCAAGGGCCCTTTTGGTGTGTGAGGGGTATTTTAACACACTGAGTGTATTCCAACACCATCGGAATATATACTGAATACTTGTTTCAGGTGGTCTCTGTTGATTATTTATGCTTTCACAAGAGGAGGATTAGCCCACCGCGGTGCCGTGTCGCACCACCTCTTCACTCCCTTTTTTGATATTCCTTAGTACAAGGAGGGTGGCCATGCACCCCTTTTAATGTCATTTTATACTGGGCCCTGGTAGATGGGATCCTCTGGGCAATAATGGACTCAGGGAGGGGGGCCATGAGCAATCATGCCCCCATTTAAAAAGTTTGCAGGCCCCAAGACTTCGAGTCCCCATTGGAGCAGAATGGGCTTGGGGAGGGAAGTCCCAGGCTCACCCCTCCCCAAATATAATAATATATTGTCACCCGGGCCTTGCTCATTCTGGGAGCCATATTAATTTAAAAAATGGTGGCTGCCAATTTTATTTTTTGTGATCCAGCAGGATGATTTATTTTGTCTTGG
Source organism: Lissotriton helveticus (assembly GCF_964261635.1). Taxonomy (NCBI): domain Eukaryota; kingdom Metazoa; phylum Chordata; class Amphibia; order Caudata; family Salamandridae; genus Lissotriton; species Lissotriton helveticus. The sequence continues at coordinate 1,419,573,065 of NC_136061.1, forward strand.
GGGAGATCCCTCTGGGACCCCTCCCACAAGGGCTAGAAGGACAAGGCATCCGACCCTGCCTCAATAAATTGTTTTAACTCTTATTCAGGACAGGGGACTAAGACCTCTGAGTACTGTAATGGGTGCTGCAACATTTTCTTTCATGTTGCGGTCAGCCAATCAGAGCACTTGCTCCCTCGGGAGCGAAGTGGCCCAAAGAGAAAAAAAGGCCCCTAGGCTAATCAGAATGTCCTATTCTGTGAAGTTGACCTTGCAGGACTCTTGCAAGAGTCCCTCAAACCCAACTGTCCAGATATACAAATATTTTTGACGCTCAAAACTACTGAATGGATTTATACCAAATAGCAAAAATCATGCTTTCTGGAACAAGATCTAGCTTCCTGTCAAATTTCGTGTAATTCCATTCAGCTGTTTTGGCTTTAGCCCTTTTCAAAAATCCCTATGGAAATTGCATGGGGACTTTGTGTTTTTGGACCACTCTTTTTCTTGGCTTCTGCTAGATGGATGACCCTGAAAATGTCCATGAAGAAACATAAGCAAAACAAAAAGCACTTTTTTGGAAAGTATTGTGAAGATTAGTCAATTGGCGTTAAGGTTAATAGCAAACCAAAATAGGCATTTTCTATGGAAATGCAGACCTAATTATAATTACTTACATCTGCCTGCCTCAACCTGCTCACCAATCCTAACCTCCCTCTCAACAGCTCCTCGTGATACAGGTCCTTTGAGTAGTTCAGTTCTATTCTTTGAAAACTCCTACAATCCTCACTCTCTCCCTTTGAGCTCTAGGTTCAGGTGTGATTTTCAAAAGTGTTCTTGGAAGCAGACTTGATGAAATGTAAGCACTTTTCCTATCAACCCCCTTATTGTAGCATGATAATACTGAGCGTGTGTGAATTTTGAACTCAGTAGCCCCTTGATGCCAACCCACTTTTGTGTTCTAGATCACAGTTCCCATATTTAATCCACTTCACCAGGTCTGCATTATTTCCAAAATCAGTTTTAGCACTGTATACCCCCGCCATGGGTGTACGCAGGAGGGGTAAGGTGGGGTGAGCGCTTGCTCCTCCACCCCGGATTTAAACAGATTAGGAGAATTCCTGCTCAAATGAGCCACATTTTTCTCATTTGTGTGGGGAAAAAGCACCACTCGCAACGGGGGTCACTCACTAGCTGCCTGGTGGCTTTAGAAAGTGCCATATATTAGTACGGCTGCTGTAGTATTATGCTGCACTACTTATACAGTGCTAAAAACAGTCTGGGTCACGGGTGGTGGGTAGGTCCTTGTGGTAGGCAACTACAACTGCCATTGGTAGCCGAGAGCTACCAATGACAGTGTAAGTACATAGCCGGTCCCCTCCTACCACACAGAAGCCACTTCACGTGTCCTGAGTTAGACCCATCTGCATCCGACCTCCATCACCTCCAGAAGTTCGCCCACCAAACGCCCCTCACAGCCCGGCACCCGGCCTAGTGTGCCGACTTGCGCTCTGAGACAGACAGTACAGAGAAGAAGAAGCAGCGTGTGCTATGCACAACAGCAGCACTGTGCACAGGCCCCATTCACTGTGGCTCATATCACTTTTTGGCAATGGACCTGGTGCATCTTAACAAACTTCCCTCATTGCACTGGCAATTTGAAAATTAGGCTGTGCTTGAGCAAATCACCACCAACACGTTTTACTGCAGGGGGTGTGTGCCACATGGGTATGGCTCCTAAAGCAGTGTGATAGTGGGATAGAGTGAGAAGAAAGAAGCAGGAAGAATTATGGAGAGAAAGAGATAAGATAAAGCAAGACAGGGCAAGAGTGTGATAGGGCAAGTGAGAGAAAGTAAAAGTAAAATAGATAGAGCAAAACAGTGACAAAGGAGTTCGGAGAAAAGAGAAAGAAGTAAAGAGAAGGAAGACAGGAAAGAAAAAAGAGAGACAAAATAAAGTGAGACAGGGAGAAAGAAGAGAGGAGGGAGAAACACAGTGAGACTCGATGGCTAAAGAAAGAACAGGGCACAAAGAGCAGGAGAGAGCAATTAAGAGAAAGAGAAACCAAGAAGTGATGTGAATATGATGCATCCAGCATTTGCCTCGTCATAGTGCTTCTTTCTGTTGTGCCAAGTGCTGTGGGTTTATAGCGGGTGCTCTGGCAAGTGTTTTTGGGTGCAATCTGGTGCTGTGGATGAAATCTAGTGCTGTGGCAACTGCCTTGTGTGCAATCTGGTGCTGTTGCAAGTGAAATATGATGACTAAAGTATACATGTATATATATATATATATATATATATATATATCAGAAGAAACCCGACCGCTTCTAGTCACGGTCACAAACGGGCGCAGACCACCTCTCCTCCAAAGTGTATTTTGAATAATATCAAAACGCCATCACACGATTAAAGTGTCAGCAGTGCAGATTTATCGCTTTCCATAGCAGAGCAAGTGCTCTCCTTGACGCGTTTCACTCCGCAGGCGGAGCTTGATCACATGACGCGTCAGGAGTAGGCAGAGCAATATATAGTGATTAAAAGCCCAAGCGCCTAAAGAAACAGGACGCATGGGTAAAAAACGGTACAATCAAGCATAAAAATAACTGTTTACATAGTTAGTTGGTAAACGAGGCAAAAGAAAAAGTTATAGCATAGTGCTTTAAAATTCCATTTAAAATCATTGTTCTATGATGAAAAAAGGTTTCCAAGATCGAATATATAAAGGCATAGAAATACTGAATGAAATATCCAATAATTCATGTCAAATGGATGTTGCTGCCTCACTTTCAATAGCGGAAATAAGTTTCGAATACAAAAATGCTAATGCATAAATATGTACATTACTACAAATAGGTATGAAACCAATGGATTCAAGTGCTAGTGCATAGAGGTAGCTGTCATATTACCTAAATCATATTCGATTCAACACATGCTTGTTCATATGCCTCATGCCAACTACTTGATGCTTGATTTTGTAAAGTGCAAGTGCTTAAAATGTGAAACAAAATTCATAATGAAATTAAGTGGTTAAAAACACACGCGGCTGATGGCCCTACTTGAACTTGAATTATGTCATTTACTATAATTCTCAAGAACACATCCTACTTGTGAATACAAATGTATCATTAAATTTTAGTGTTCAGCAACGATTCAATAAGACAAGGTCCACCACAGGAAAAATAAAGAAAGAGAAAAGAAAAAGAAAAAGAAAAAGAAAAAGGAAAAGCAAGAGTTGAAATAGCATCAAACATTACAAATAATGGTGTAACTCATCAATAACATTCAAACCGTTAGGGGATCTCGAATCTAGCAACAAAATAAAACATGCTTCCCTCTGCCTGAGTAATCTTTCTCGGTCACCACCTCGTCCGGGGTTAGGGACTGAGCACAGTAAAGTATATTTTAAATCCTTCAGTTTATTGTCATGCACTGCCTTGAAGTGGCGAGCCACCAGATAGTTTGTGTCTGAATTCACTATTGCGCGTATGTGCTGTAAAATGCGCTGGTTGGCTGGCAACTTGGTGCTCCCAATGTATGATAATGCACATGTGCATGTTAGTTGGTAAATGACAAATTCACTGCGACAGGTAAGATGTTAATTTATTTTTATAGGCCTATCACTGAACGCTGATGTATAATGCGTGCCATTGACCGCAAATGTGCAGGCCTGGCAAGACGTGCATCTAAAAAAAACTGTTTTAGCAAACCAAGGACTTTTAACAGTAAGCTCAGGCTGGGTTTTGTCCAATGCATCTTTCATGGAGGGTGCCCTCCTAAATGTGATTGCTGGTGACTTAGGTAGGATTGGGCCTAGAATCACATCAGTCAGAACAATTGGCCACTCTGCATTGATGATTCGTCTTAATTTACGCTCCTGAGAGCAGTAGGTGGTGATAAGGCGGACAGACCCCCTAGAAGCTGATTCAGAGGTTTCAATCGTTCTAGGAGTCAAAAGTTTGTCTCTCGAACGCCTAGATGCCTTTAAGAGTGCGCGATTTAAAAGATCTTTTTTGTAACCGCGCTGCAAAAACCTTTGCATAGAATCAGCCAAGCATTGGTTAGTTGTCTTAGAATCACTACAAATTCTTTTAATGCGAATGAATTCGCCAAACGGAATGCTGTTGATGGTATGTGAAGGGTGAGCACTGCGGGCATGAAGGATAGAATTACCCGCAGTGCTTTTCCTGTGTAGTTTGGTGTGAATCTGACCCTGATCAATGTAGACATGTACGTCTAAAATCTCAGCTGAGTTTGATGTTATGGTGCCAGTGAATCTCAAATTTCGGTTATTGTTGTTAATGTCATTGACAAAGAGTGCTGCCTGTTCCTGTGTGCCCTTCCAGATGATACAAATATCATCTATAAATCGCCAATAATAGGCTAGATGTTGAAGCCAGTGGCGATGGGCCCCATGGAGAACGTGCTCCTCCCACCAGCCAACATGTAAACATGAATAACTAGGGGAGAAGCACGAGCCCATAGCAACCCCACGCTCTTGATGAAAAATATCCTTATCAAACTGGAAATGATTGTTGGTTAAACAAATACGTATCATCTCCAGTAACATGGAATTGTGTTCTCTAAGCGTTGCGTCTCTCATGTCAAGATAATGTTGGATGGCTTCCAAACCATGCAGATGATGAATGCTAGTGTAAAGGGATTCAATGTCCATAACCAAGAAACAAAAATCAGAACACCAAGTGACTTGCTTAATTTTAACTAAAAAATCTGTGGTGTCTTTGAGGTAAGAGGGAAGTGAGGTCATGTGGGGTTGAAGAAAAAAATCAACATATTTAGAAAGATTTTTGTTGATGCTGCCTTGTCCTGAAATGATAGGACGTCCGGGAACTGGGGTGGTGCATTTGTGAATCTTGGGAAGGAGGTAAAAGAGAGGGGTGATTGGATGTGTTACACTAAGAAATTTTGCTTCTTCTTTTGTGAGAAGCCCTTGTCTTTGCCATTGACTAATGCTTTTTCTGGTGGTTTCGTGTGTTTTTAACATGGCAAATTTAGTGGTCTTAGTATAGCATAGGGGATCTTCTAACTGGCGAGCTGCTTCCTGAAGGTAATCAGATTTAGCCCACAAAACAGTATTACCCCCCTTGTCCGCATTCTTCACTATCACATTTGGATGACCCTGTATCTTTTTGATAAGCATTGAATATTGTTGATTATTATAGTCATTTTGTTTCTTACTACCCAACACCGATCTGTTCAAAGTTTTTAGTTCAGTGATAACTCTATCACTGAAGACGTCCAGTGCGTCCTTCGGCATCAAAGGTAAAAACGTAGATTTTCCCCGAAAAGGACTTGGTGATGTTTTATTAACTGCAATTACTTGGCTGACTGTAGGAGCTTGTTGAGAACTGTCCTCACATGCTAATGAAATAAGAGCTTGAAGACCTCCTAGATTTTTTACTTGTAGTGGTCGTTCTTCAGATACTTCAACAGGTGTTTCCGTGTCTTTATTAGCTAATTGAGGATGGATTTGAAAATATTTCATTAGCTTAATTTTTCTTATAAATTTAAAGACATCAATTCGTGCCTGGGTGTATGAGAAGTCATTGGGAGGACAGTATGAAAGACCCAAAGATAAAAGTTGTTCTTCTGCCTTCGAGAGTACCAAGTCCGTCAGATTAATTACAGTATTTTCTTGTGTTGATGTTACTTGTTCAAATTTCTGCGCAAGTTGCCCCGTGCTGCGCCGCGCTTTGGTATTGCGCCTCCTGATGCGGGGCTTTTGGCTGCCGCTCTGCCTACTGCTTGAGGAGGGTTCCGGGAGCGCAGAGAGTATCTACGGTCCTCGCTGACAAAATTCAGCTCGTCGACTAATGTGAAGTTGGTTAAGTCGATTGGAACCGGAGTAGTGATTGCTGAGCTTTCATCAGACCCACTGTAAGAAGCTACTGATAAGTTATCTTCATTCACGGGGGCAGTGTTCATATTCGTCGACTGTTCGACTCCTGCTCCTGGTTTTTGTTGGACTGACATAGCTTTGCGTTTATACGAGTCGTACTTCCTTGCAAAAGTGAAGATACGCCCCGTGGCATGGTCCTGCTGATCTCGTGCGAACTTCTGTATCTTGCGCTCCTGAATGGTTTGTTCAAGTTTAGTCAGTCTCTGGTCAATTTCTTTCCGGGTTTTATTAATCAAATCAGTTTCCCCTGTAGCTTCCAACAGCCCATTGACACGGTCTATCTCAATCAATAGGGCTTCTCTGTCTGATTGGGCATACTTGATCAGGATATGCAACATATTTTTGGAGGATTGAAGGTTGTTTTCCGCCCATTCTTGTAGCATTTTTGGGTCGGGGTTCTCATAAGTGGGGACAATTTGAACCCTCACGCCCCTTGGAACACGATTTACATCTCGGTATTTCTCGAGGGACTTCTTTTCCCACCATTTTGACAACTCATTGCAGAGTAATTTCTCCAAGGTCTTCAGCAAATCCCTAGCATTGCTGATCGTAGGAGTAGCACGATTTTCATGTGGTGCTGTTACATTACCAGCTGGTAAGTTCTCGTAAAGGGCATCAGCCGCTGTTTCCCTACTCCTGAGCGCGTCGATGGAGATCATTTTAGCAAAAGTACACAGCTTTCTCAGTATTATGCCGTCACACCGCTGGATGGCTAGAATATATTGAATGAATGTCTTAGGAGATTTCCCAAAGCCCGCTTTAAATAACGTAATTAACAGTCAAAGTGCACCAGGTGCCCTTCCGGACTTCACCTCAAGGATTCACAGAGGTCAGCCGACCCCACCGATTCCGAAGCACTTCGTCAGGCAAAGACACCGATGCAGATATAGCTGAACAGTTTCAGATTTGCGGGGGGCACAGCAGACACAAAACTCCACCGAGTTGAAGTCTAAAACGCCGAAACGTTGCTGGTTGCAAAGAACGCTGTGCCTCGTAGAATGGTCCACGGAACCGGAAGCAACCAAACTCCGGTAATGAATGTCAGGAGAAACCCGACCGCTTCTAGTCGCGGTCACAAACGGGCGCAGACCACCTCTCCTCCAAAGTGTATTTTGAATAATATCAAAACGCCATCACACGATTAAAGTGTCAGCAGTGCAGATTTATTGCTTTCCATAGCAGAGCAAGTGCTCTCCTTGACGCGTTTCGCTCCGCAGGCGAAGCTTGATCACATGACGCATCAGGAGTAGGCAGAGCAATATATAGTGATTAAAAGCCCAAGCGCCTAAAGAAACAGGACGCATGGGTAAAAAACGGTACAATCAAGCATAAAAATAACTGTTTACATAGTTTGTTGGTAAACGAGGCAAAAGAAAAAGTTATAGCACAGTGCTTTAAAATTCCATTTAAAATCATTGTTCTATGATGCAAAAAGGTTTCCAAGATCGAATATATAAAGGCATAGAAATACTGAATGAAATATCCAATAATTCATGTCAAATGGATGTTGCTGCCTCGCTTTCAATAGCGGAAATACATTTCGAATACAAAAGTGCTAATGCATAAATATGTACATTACTCCAAATAGGTATGAAACCAATGGATTCAAGTGCTAGTGCCTAGAGGTAGCTGTCATATTACCCAAATCATATTCGATTCAACACATGCTTGTTCATATGCCTCATGCCAACTACTTCATGCTTGATTTTGTAAAGTGCAATTGCTTAAAATGTGAAACAAAATTCATAATGAAATTAAGTGGTTAAAAACACATGCGGCTAATGGCCCTACTTGAACTTGAATTATGTCATTTACTATAATTCTCAAGAACACATCCTACTTGTGAATACAAATGTATCATTAAATTTTAGTTTTCAGCAACGATTCAATAAGACAAAGTCCACCACAGGAAAAATAAAGAAAAAGAAAAGAAAAAGAAAAAGAAAAAGAAAAAGAAAAAGGAAAAGCAAGAGTTGAAATAGCATCAAACATTACAAATAATGGTGTAACTCATCAATAACATTCAAACCGTTAGGGGATCTCAAATCTAGCAACAAAATAAAATATGCTTCCCTCTGCCTGAGTAATCTTTCTCGGTCACCACCTCGTCCGGGGTTAGGGACTGAGCACAGTAAAGTACATTTTAAATCCTTCAGTTTATTGTCATGCACTGCCTTCAAGTGGCGAGCCACCGGATTGTTTGTGTCTGAATTCACTATTGCGCGTATGTGCTGTAAAATGCGCTCGTTGGCTGGCAACTTGGTGCTCCCAATGTATGATAATGCACATGTGCATGTTAGTTGGTAAATGACAAATTCACTGCGACAGGTAAGATGCTCATTCATGTTCATATATATATATATATATATATATATATATATATATATATATATATATATATATATATATATATATATATATTATACATACATATATATATATATTGAGCTTGTGTGTGTGTGTGTGTGTGTGTGTGTGTGTGTCAGTGTGTGCATACATACCATACACTTTTCCTTTTTCGAATTTCTATTTCTATTATTGCAAACATACAGAGCTATAGTCAGCAGTCAATACAAATTTTATTGTGTAGATTACTTAAAACCATGACAATAAAAACATTTAAAAGAAGGAACATTATTATGCAAAGGCAGAAAAGAATAATGGTTCCTTACAAAACCATATAATGTAGGTGGCATGTTGTGCCCGAACAAAAGAAAACTCTTAGTGTACAGGCTTTCTCTTTACCTTCTTCCCTTTCCCTTATCTTTTATGGAGATAGCAAATAAGAATAAGTTAAAAATCCAATGTAAAATGGATTAAATGTTTCAACTGAGAAAAAACTCAATTACAGCTTGGTCAAGCTCTACAGTGCATTAATGTCCGTGATCCAAGAGCTAAGAGTTAGAGGTACATGATCATCTCAGTGCAGTCTTGTGAGTTTTTAAGGAAGTCCTGCACTGCTTTAAAAAATGTACCTATTCTTGCCAATTCGAGGAGGACCAAGGTGCTAAAAATCCAGTTAATTGAATGGATGCATGTTCTTACACCATGAATTATGAAAAGTGGCTTTAATAAGGTTCGCCGGGAGTCGAGCAACTTTGGACAGCTGCAGAGTAGATGTAAAAGAGTTTCCAATTTGTAGCCACGGAGTCTGCACTTAACTACTTTAGAAAGCAGTGGCCAGTTAGGATTACACTCTTTGATTTGTAATGCCAGCATCCTTGCTGTCAGGATTTTGGTCAGGCAAGCTTTTCCTATTGTGCAGTTAAGGTAAGGTTGTGCCCCAAGTCCAACTTGGCTGTCATTGTTATATGATGCTGTCAGGGCCCTCAATGGTGGTGTAGAATTAAGTTTTTTGCAAGTCCGTGGTCTTGGAAAGTAGATTAGTCTGTTTTGTCATTATGTTTCTTATTGCAGTGGACTAAGTGAAGAAGTGTTTAGAGTGGTCAGGTCGATTTGTAAACTTTCTACTGCAGTCCTTGAGTAAGTGGACTAAGGGTTGATTTTATATTTGAAAATGACTTGCAAAATAAATTTCAGGGTACCCATGCCGTATTGCATCTATGGTAGTACTTTATAAAAGATCCCATACTAGACCTTGCGATGCCCTCCAGGCCGAATTCAAGTCTCACCAAGGGTCCCCTGGTGTAGTAGAGCAATTTAAACACTCTTTTATATATTTTTAGGAGTAATTTTTCGATGGTTTTGGTGAGTTGACCTGGAAAGGCCTCGCTGCCGTAGGTAATTGCAGCTGGTAATACTGCCCTGAGCACCTTTCTGATTGGCGCTGAGGAGGGGCTTTCAAGGGCTGTATATAATTGACAAAGTCTAGAAGTTATTAATGGTGCATTGTCCTTTAAGTGGCGCTTGTGTATTGTTGATGCACCGTTTGCAGAAAACTATGTGCCCAGATAGTTATAGGATTTGGCTCCAGAGATTTTTAGGGGAACCAGGGACCAGTTATTATTTCAGTCAAATTCTTTATTTGGCATTTTATATTTAACACCATAAAAGTACAATATAAAAGTGAGAACATATACAATTTAAAAAGGCATCAAAGGAGATACAGTAGCTATTAGTTACACGATTCATATGTGAGACAAATATTCCCACCTCCACCTTTCAGTCAAGATTGCAGTAATATTTGCTAATAAGGTCAGGGGATCTTGGGCTATTTGTAAATTTAAAAGAGCTTCTTTTGCGTGTCTAAAATTGGCTTTCTTCAACAGGCTTACTAAGAAGCAACGCCTGGGAATTAGATAAAATGGGTATAATAATACAAAATAAAGGGTGTCCTGCGGAGATCGTTGGTCGCAGCCGCAGGGACCCTTTGACTCAACTGAATTTGTAAAACCTGCCAGCTCGGCTAATAGGTGGTGTAAAAGGTTGAGCCTAAACCGTGTTAATAAAAATCTATCCTGGGCATTATGTATAAGGGCAAGATAAGGCTCCATTCCTCCACAGGACCTCACCAGAGCATGTGCCTTAACTGATTGTTTATTTTTATCCTTAACTTCTCGTGCTGTGGCTTTATGTTTGAGAAACATTTCCTTTGCTCTGACCTGATCCTGTTTTGTTATACAGGATGGCGACAGAAAGAGATCCTCACATCCGATGCTTTCCAAACCACCCTTAACGTACTTGAGCCATGGAATGTTCATTCCCCTATCCCTCCCCAGACAGTCCATAATTATCTGTTTTGTCAGACTGGCTTCTGGGTTGACTCAAATCTTTAGCCATGCAAGCAGAGACCTGCTCCCCACCCTGTCCTCTAAAAACTCACAGCCCAATTCTTCATGTATAATATGGGAGGATACACACTGTGGGACTTTGATGAGCCTTCTCAGATATTTATTCTCCTCTATCTGCAGTTTTACTACATCAACCATCCCCCACAATTCTGCCCCAAATGCCACTTTTGAGTAGCAGATAGAATTATATAAAATCATGATCTGCTCAGGTGACCATCGCCCCAATCTGCGACCGAAGTTCATTATTGCCCCTGAGCTTGATACTAAATTGTTACATCGTTCCTCAATAAGTGGTTATTATTTATTTTATCTAGCGTCCTTCCAAAGGATAACACCTTTGTTTTGGCTTCATTTACTTTCATCTTGTTTACACTATTGTATAAGTGAAGGGAATTTAATGCTTTCTGGAGCCCTATTTTTGAGTTATCAAGGAGGACGATGTCGTCCGCGTATTGCAATATTGTGATCTTAGTATTGCCTATTTTTGGGGAGATTAGATTAGCATTGATAAGTGCCCGGGACATATCTGCTGTATATAAATTTAACAACATTGGAGCAAGGACGCACCCTTGATTTAGCCCTTGGTTGGTGTCAATCTTCTTTGTTAACGCGGTGTCTGAAAACTTGATCCTCACCCAGGTAGATGTATATAACATTATGATGGCGTTGAGGAGGCCGCTGCGAATGCCCCTAACCTGGAGTTTTCTCCATAAGATACCTCTGTCCACCAGATCGAAAGCAGATGAGTAGTCCGCGAAGCATGCATAGAGAGCTGATGTCTTCTGGTGTTTTGCCTGTTGGACAAGATAGGATAAGGTGATTATGATATCTAGTGTGGAGGAATTGGGTCTAAAGCCTGTTTGGCAGAAAGGAATTATTGGATTTGTTGTTGCCCAAACCTCTGGATCTTTTAAGAGTGTGGCTGCATAGGTCTTAGCCTCGATATCCAATAAGGCTATCAGCCGATAGTTGCAGGGATTCTGTCTGTCGCCCTCTTTAAAAATTGGGTGTTATGTTTGGTATGTTATATGACTTATAGAGTGCACAGCTGCCCCAGCAAAGGTGCGTCCCAGCGATAATAGCAGTCAGAGGGAGAAGACCACCAGAGAACAAAACAGCCTAAAGTGAGGGGAAAAGATGGGTTTTGGTTGCCCTGTGGCATGCCAGATAATTGTTTAGGCATAAAGAGAATTCCAAAGCTTGGCCGCCAGTGTGCCGAAGGCACGTCCCCCCGCCCGCGCACTCTTCACCCTGGGAACCACTGCCAAGTAATGGCCCATTGAGCGGAGGTTGCGGGCGGAGTATAAGGCAAAAGCAGTGAGGCCAGGATGGCCGGAGCAGAGGACTTCAGGATCTTAAAAGCGATGCACAGAGATTTGAATTCCACCTGTTAGAACTGGGATTTCTGGTAGGCTAAGGCTGACGCCAAACCCAGGCAGAATCCACCAATCTTGTCAGGGCAAGGGAGTCACACGCCAAGATAACCCCTGCTCACCCCCTTGGTAGCTTGGCACGAGCAGACAGGCTTATCCCGGAGGCAATGTGTAAAGCATTTGCGCACGCACACAACAGCAACAACATCCTAGGCAAACCACAAAAGGAACTCCACACAAGGTTATATAAAAATAACTTTTGTATTGTCAAAACACATCAGATAGTAATCACACATGTACATTGTGCCAACTGGCATGGGCAATATTCACAAGGGATTATGTACAAGACAGGGCCACCTGGACCCCTGTCAGGAATAAGCACTTTTAGAACTAGAAATACTGTTAGAAATAGCACTTTGTAGATCATAGAATAATAATCACTTTAGCACACAACCAGTAACTACTGGTACCAGGTAAGTACCACCTACGCAACCCTAACCACCTTAGGAGAATATTACGCAGGGAACCTGGGCTTCACTAGCACCACCTGTACTAGGAGACAAACAACCACCTAAGTTTCACAATACCTGTAGGGGTATAAGCATGAACATTTTACACATGATGCATCACAACATTCAGAGGTGTAGGGGAGGACACATGAATAATAGCATAAATCACAACAGCAAATAAAGCATATTAGCGCAGAAATCATATCTAGGCCTAACCAGTAAAACTACAGTAGGCAATCTCCTCACTAATCTAAACACACATAGGTAAGCACACAGCAAAAACACATGATGTATAACCAACACATTCAGAGGTGTAAGAACAAGGCACATGACGCATAAAAACACATTCAGAGGTGCAGGAAAACAAAATTGCGCAAAACTTACATAAGCCACCACCTGTGGCAGTCCCTAGGCCAACAGGCCTTGTTGGGGCTAGGACGCCCTGTGTCCAAAAGTCAGGGGCCTAAACGTGGCAGCTGCCCACTAAGTGCTGGGCAGCTGTAGAACAATGATGGGGCCACGTGGGAGCCACGCAGGCTCTAACCACAGCACTGGTGTCCCCCAAGAGCCTCGCTGGGCTCTACATACACAAAATGGCACTCAGAGCCTCTTTCAGGGCTCTAGAACAAAGGTGGGCTGGGAGCCGCGGGGCTCTACAACAAAGAATGCCCACAGAGCCCCTCGTGGCTCTAAACATATGTGTGCCCTCTAGAGCCTTTCTGGGCTCGCAAACAAATTGCCCCCACGAGCCTCTCGGGACTCGCGAAACAAAAGGTGCAGCTTGAGCCTCTCGGGGCTCTCAGCAAGAATGCAGCCTCACTGGGCTTGGGGTCCCTCACGGGGGACCCGGGAGCACTTGGGGCGCCTTGAGCCTCTCTTGGGCTCTCGAGACAAATAGGCGCTTCTGAGCCTCTTGGGGCTCTGGACACAAATGTGGGCGGGGGGCCTCTCGGGCTCAAACAACAACAATGCCCTTCACGTTGGAGTCCCGCTCGGGGAACTCAGAACCAGGTGAGGCCCCACGGGTCTCACAGCGTCACGGGCCTCGCACTGGAGGGGAGGGGCGGGCACCGGCAATGTGCCCCGACGCCCCCTCTCCTTCGATAATCACTCACCGGCTATCCGCTGCTCTGGAGCTCCCGCTCTTAGGGGCTCCTGCGGCGGCGTCTCTCCTCTTTTCCCGGGGCTCCCCTCTCGCTCGGGAGCCTCGGCAGGACACGGCAGACTGCTTCCTGCTTCTTGGCTCCTCCCCTGATGACGCGGTGGGAGGCTTGGGCGGCTGGGCCAATCCCAGCGCGGCCTTGGCTGGTTGTCCGCGGTGTCCCTCACACGGGAAACTTGAAATGCCGGGTGGGCACCGGCGAGAGGGGCGACCGCGCTCCCTGGCGCCATAGACCAAAGCAAGGTCCACAAATAGAGCGATCCCAAGCGCTAGGGCAGAAATAAAGCGCCCTCAAGCGCTATAAGCACAATAAAGCGCTCCCAAGCGCTAAAAGGACAAGAACAAGCGCCCTTAAGCGCTGGGAGTAAAAGGGGAAGCGCTCTCAGCGCTAGAAATCAAATACAGCGCTCCTAGGCGCTATGGGGGCAGAGTCCATCAAGCCCCCAAGGCAAAGACTCCCATAGCAAGGGGGTCCCATCATCATTCAGGGGGACACCAGGAAAGGGTCTCCAGAGTCCAGGACCTCAGCAGTCCATCAGGTATCCAGGGGCTGGGTAGGGCCCAGGGTAGCAAGCCTTCCCCTGGGCCCAAGCAGCAGCACGCCCCTGGCAGGATTAAAGTCAGAAGCAAGAACATTTTGTAAGGGGACACAGCCCCTTTTTATGCAGTAAAATTCTTTGTCTACCAGGGTGCAGGCAGTGTGAGAACCAGCTACAACTGGTTATGGGAAACTCCTTTCACTGGCCAGGCTAGGGACATCAGACGCACCACAGGGGGTGGAGCCAGCATTGTGGCAGGCAGGCACAGCCCTATTCACTCCCGGTTGCTGTCTCCTCCCACCACTCTAGTTGCAGATTCAGTCATTCAACCAAGGGCTGACTCAGACAACCTCCTGGGGGCTCCCCAGCCCCTGTCACCCTCAAACCAGACAGTCAATCCACAAGCAGGCCCAGACACACTCCTGGAGCCAGGCTCCAGCCAATCACGGGCCAGCAGACTCACTACACACGCACACCCATGTCTAGAAGTGGCACTTCCATACTAGACACATTCATGCCGTATACATCATTACGCAGCATTCAATCTCACGAGTTTGCACATACCAAACTCGACCCTGCACTCCCCACACATCAGGAACTACCATGGTCACACATATTCCCCATGCATTCCTATGGGAGGGCAGGTCACTCACCACACATACACAGAGAGCTCACGCACTTTACACTGTACCACAGTCAAAAAGTGTGTAAAGGCCTAAAATCACCAACACCAGGTTCCAGAAACAGGCTAGGAAAAAGCAAAACGTTTGGGGGTGAACCTGCCAAAAGGGCCAGGTCCAACACCACCCGTCTGGCCACCGGCAACCAGTGAAGTTGGCGGATGGCAACAGAGGTGGAAGAAGTCCTCGGGAGGCCAAGAAGGGTTCTGGCTGACGTAGTTCTGGACTCTCCGCAGTCTAAGAATCTCTGACTTATTAGCCCCCAAATATAGCGAGTTGGCGTAATCCAATCTCGACAAGATGGCAGCCTGGATGATGACCTGCTGAGTAGATGGGTCGAAGTATCCTAACAATGGTTTAGGCCCAAGCAGAATGCCCATACAGGTTCCTGCCACTTTCTTGGTGTGGGCCTGGAAGCTGAGAGCGGAATCCACCCAAACACCCAGGGCCCAGATGTAGGTAGCCAAATACCGGTCGGTAACGGCCGATTTCGGCCGTTACCGACCGGTATTTGGCTTTTGAGATGTAGGGGGATTGCAACAGGCCATTTCGGTAATTTTACCGATTCGGTAAATATACCGGTCGGTAAATTTACCGACCGGTATTTTTACAGAATCGGTAAAATTGAGATGTAGGTGGGACTCTTCTGAGTCCCACAAGACCTACAAATTCGGTATTTTACCATCAAATTCAATTTGATGGTAAAATACCGATTCAGGTGTGCATGCACATGTGTGCATGCACACCTGTGCCATATGACAGGCAGACCTGCCCTTAGGGCAGGTATGCCTGCCACATGGCTCCCGAACCTTTTTTGGGGGTGCTAGAGGGTGTCAAAGTGACACCCCCTGCACCCTTGTCAAAATCGGTATTTACCGATTCGGTAAATACCGACCGGTAATGCCCCATTCATTCCTATGGGCTTCAAAGCCCATAGGAATGAAAGGAGCATTACCGGTCGGTATTTACCGAATCGGTAAATACAGATATTTACCGATTCGGTAAATGGAACATCTGGATGTTCCTACATACCCCCCCTTCTTATTTACCGATTCTTAATTACCGAATCGGTAAAATTCGGTAATTAAGAATCGGTAAATAAGTTCTACCTACATCTGGCCCCAGATTCTTTACTAACTGTTTGGGGATGGTGACATGTCCACTCCACAGCTCGCCATCCTGCCCAACCAACAAGATTTCAGTCTTACTAGTGTTGAGCTGCAAGCAATTAGCAGACATCCACTCAGAGATGGCCAAAAAATTACTCCAAAACATACTGGCATCCTGAGCTGAATTGCCAGAGAATGCCACAACCAACTGAGTATCTTCGGCGTATGATATCAGTGTCAGGCCTCTACTCCTAGCCATTGCTGCTAAAGGCTGAACATACAAATTAAACAGCATAGGGCTCAACGCTGAACCCTGTGGCACCCCATGTTGAATGGTATGGGTCCGAGGAAAAAGGGGGAGCCTACACCTGAAAGGTCCTCTCAGAGAGAAAGGAGGCAACCAGTCAAGGGTGGACCCCATAATCCCCACCTCCTCCAGCTGTTGCAACAGAATCTGGTGGGAAACAGTATTGAACGCGGCCCTGAGGTCTAATAGAATCAGTGCCGATGTACGTCCCTCATCCAATGCAGCGCTCAGCTGTTCAGTCACTGCCAGGAGGGCTGATTCTGTGGCATTCTGGGAGATGTCTAGGATGTTATTATCTTCCATGTAGCCTGTCAGAATGGAGTTGACATGGGACTCAGTAATCTTAGATATCCATGGCAGGAGAGATATGGGACGAAAATTCGCCAGTTTGGATGTATCCAGAGAAGGTTTTTTTAATAGGGGGGTCCCCTGGCTTGTTTCCATGTCCTCGGAACGACTGCTCTGGACAGGGACAGATTAATCACCTGACACAGAGGAGGGTGCAGTATTGAACCTCTCCAGCTGTCGGGCACTTGATAGAGTATAGTGCAGGTTGTAAACAGTGAGGAAAGTATTGCTGACTATAATGACAGGTCTTCTTTGAACAGTTGGGCAGGAAGGCCATTTGGACCAGGTACGCCTAAAGATCTTGTTTTGCTTAGAACTTTTTGAATGCTATTAGTCGTAAGTATGGAGGCACAATCCTCTGAATCATCAGAGAGATCCGAGTTTTCAAGCTGAGAAGCTCTTGGTTGATCAACTACATAAAGGTTATTTACATGCAAAGACCACATGGCTTCGGTGATGGAGTTGCTCCTTATGAGTTCTTGACTTGTTTTGTTTTTGATGTATCTCCATAGGTCTACCTGATTATGTTTGCTCGTGATTGAGTGGACGTATTGCCAATCCTTTTCCATCTGCTGATTTTTTTCCTGCCATATCAGTTGCCTATGCTGTTTTCTTGCACCTTGGAGTTCCAATGACAGGTCAACTTTGACTTATTTGTTCCAAGTTTTCTTATGTGCTGTCATCAGCGTCACTTTTCTTTTTCAAATTTCTATTATTGCAAATGTACAGAACTGTATTCAATAAATAGTGCATTGTCAGTGACCTATTTGAAGTTCCTAAATCTCATCTCACCAACATAACTAAGCACTATTCAAGGAAAGCCTGATTCTCGTTGCAGGAGAAATTTAAACTGATTTTTCAATTATCTGCAGCTTATCTACAACTCGCAGTTTATTCAATACAACCCGGTGATAAACAGAGTATTTAATTATCCCCATTTCTTTTTAGAAATCGACATTTGCTAATTATTTCAAAAATAAAATTGGCTGCTTTTAAATATGATAAAGAAGCAAAAAATTAATCTAGACATGTTGAACGAGAGGCAGAAGAACCAAACTAAGCAGTTCTGCAGGTCCAACAAAATGTAGCCACGGTGTTGATGCTCCTGTCAATTATATTGGATTGTATTTTAATTCATCAAAAAACTAGCAGACTTCAAGAAGGATTCCGGCAGACCAGGTTGTTTCTGTAATGTTTGGATTAATCAATATTCACCATTGCTTAGCTACTTTTCACAGCTGAATGGTGAGAATTGCAAGCATTGCACAGTTTTTCCACAGCAATTTTTCGTGGTATGTAAGGAGCATTTATAACTACTCCTTTAATTAAATATGAAGACTTTCATGACGGTGCATGAAACCATGTTTCATAGTCTTAGCATAAAAATGCATAAATAGATGTAACTCAATTTTTGGCGATCACAAAGAAACCAGAAACACTTATTGTTTGCCAAATAAACGGCGCTGTGCAAAGGCAAGTTGCAGAAAATCAGAAAAACGTATTTCCAATTTTGACCACAATTTTATTTTGTGGCACACATGAAATTGCCTTACATGGGAAAATAAGTACAACGAAAGATGCAAAGTCTGTCATAATTTCGCATTGAAGCAGGAGATGTGATCCTAAAGAACCATCTGGAAAATGAACAGGTTAATGCACATTATATATCAGTTCAAGTTGAAAATAAATTGATTACAGTATGTGAATAAACTTTAAGAGAAGATCTAGTACCCTTAGTAAATGTGTCAAATGGATTTTCAGTCATTGCTAATGAAAGTGCTGACATATCTGGAAAAGAATAGATGTCACTTGGAGTACATTTTGTAAGCACAAGTAGCACTATAGCTGTGATCAGAGAAGAATTATTTGGATTTGCAACCTTAAAAGAAATGGATGCTACGTCAATTGTGAATATGATTATGGATACATCTTCTAAATTTGGATTAAACATAGAAAAACTCCATGGCCAAGGATATGATGGATGCTCGACAATGGCAGAAAAGGGAAGGTGGCGTTCAAGCCATAATAAAGAGAAAATATCCTAAAGCTGCTTTTGCTCACTGTGCTGCTATTAACCATTAAGTTGGTGGATAATTACCTAAATTCTGTTCCTGATATATGTAATTCTAATGGCATAGTGAAAGCCATTATCAAGTGTTTACGTGAGAGTCCAAAAAGAAGATCTCTTATTCCCAATGAGCCATTGCTGAGTGAAACACGATGTACAGCAAAATACAAGAGCATTAGAATTCTTAGCTCAAACTTTGAATAGAGTTTTGAGCAATTAAGCTTACTGGGCACTACAGCGTCAGGACAAACCCATCAGGATGCATATCAATTGCAGTGTTCCTCAAGCACAGTAAGCTCTCTCTTTTGCTTGTCCATAATTCCAAATTACTCATCAAGATTGGAACCTGTAAGCCAGGCTCTCCAAGCTGTTCAGCATGATATCCTCAAGGTATAATCACATGCAAAAGACCTTCTGACTGTGTTTTGTGATCACAGAGAAAAATTATAAGAGAAAATAAAGCAAATGTTCAAACAGTGGCATAAAAATTGAACATCAAACTTTGTAATCCCAGATAGGATGGCCGGCAAGTATTGCATTCTTCTGTGGAAGAATACTATCACCAGTCTATCTATGTGCCATACTTGAACTCTATCATCGCATCATTCGATCATTAGAAAGCTGGTTTCTGTCTGTTTTTCACTTTACCCAAAATACATGGCAAAAATAACACTTGATCAATACAAATGCCAGTTTGCAAACATGACAGAAATTTACGGCATTGAAAACCTGTAAGCCAAAGATGTCATAGGGTTTGAGATCTGGTTAACAAAGGATGAGTAGTTTGACAATGGATTTCTGGATTTGCTAAAGCACACAGATTTATTACCATCAGTCCAGCAAGCAATTCTCATTGCTCTCACATTACCAGTGACCACTTGTACAGTGGAAAGGTCTTTCAGCACAATGAGAAGGGTGAAAACCTGGTTGAGATAAACAATGGCAGATGACTGCTTTTCAGGTTTGTGCACAATAAGCATACATCAAGCAAAAGTTGATTAAACCAAACAGCTGATTGACAAAGTAATTGATATATTTGCACAAGACTACAGATGTTTACAGTTCCTTTTTTGAGATCACTAACCAGTGCTCAAAAACTGTACAAAACTACTCACTGAAAAATGTGATTGTTAAATTTGAGCCAGAGTGTAAATGTTTGCAGTGTCTAACCTCCGACAACTATCAAGTTTAAACTGATATTTTATTTTCCAATTTGCATGAGAACAGTTGTCATTCTACTTAAGTTGATATAATTAATTGTATTTATTTTAATACATTTAATACATTTTCAAGATAAAAACATTTGTCGTATATTTCGATTGTCATTCGTTCGTGCAAATTATTAACACCAAATGCAGATTCAACATGATTTTTTTTTTATTCAATTATAGTGCCTTGATCATGTGTGTATGAATAATGTGGTGCATTCAATATGGTAACATAAAAACCGATTCGAAATTGCAAATCAGACAGTGACAGCTTGCTCCTTCTATTAAACTTTTGCATTAGGTTTTTCAACTCTTTGCATGCCTGCGCTGTATGTGATAATGACTATGCCCCTGCCCTTTGACACTGTCAAAAAAGTCGGGGGATGGATGATGTTAAAATTATGTCTCCTGAAAAATATTCTGCAGACGCCCATGACCCCCATCCTATCCACCACTAACTGGCCTGTCTGTAAAATCTGGTGCCTCCCACCCCCACAAAATTAAAGGTCTTCCTGATATTTCTCACCCCATACCATGTGTCATGCACCCTTAATTTTCTTGACAGCTGTGGTCACAATACAGCTAATTATGTCTTTACTTTGATCTTTGGGTAGTGCGTTGCTTATTGTCTCCCTTTTCTTGGAGTAACAAGGTTAATGCCACATCTTTGGGAGGGGTGATTGCTTTTGAAAACTGAGAGCAAGAAAATGGAAATAGCTTAAAATCCTTCGTTTCCACTGTAAAAGTTTAGACTAAAAATGTGGGGCTAAATGTGTATGCCACTTCCATATTTGTGAACGAAGAACCATTTTGCGAAGTGTTTCCATACAGTTTTTTTTTCTCACGTTGTAGCGCTTTAATGATAACGCAACACAAAAGTAATCATTCGTGATCGACGTGAGTAAAGCATGCGCTGTGAGATATGATGTACAAAACCGCAAAAGCCAGATGCGGATCTGGAGAGGCCTGGAGATGAAAGGGGGAGTAAGGGAGGGGGGAGGGTTAACAGTGAAAATGAATATATTGAGTTGATAATGAAATGAGGGCATTATCTGGGTCATGGGAATTGCTATTGCATACAATTAGGCTGGCATGTTCTGCCACCATCTTGAATGACATCCGTTAATTACCTTGTAATGTTTGCTGTCTTTTTATGAGAAGAGAGCAATGTTGTCGGTCTCTGCGAGCTTTAGACGACGATGTTTACTCCACACACATGGAACTCAGCAGATGGGAAGGCTAAGAGTGCTTTAGCAGCTTCCTGTCAACAGGACCCTGAGGCCTATTTTCTATTTAGATGTGCCCGGAAGGGGCAATTTTGAACAACGTAAAAGTTTTGTCACGGGTTACAAAACGAGCCGCGCCGTTTTGGGTCTAACTTTCTCATTCGCGCTGTCTCTCGAGTAAAAAATATTCGAAATATTAATAAATAATAAAATGAGAAAACTGAAGGTGCTGGCTACCTGAAATAAAGAGAGTTTGTATGCAATAGACTTTTGTCAATCGTGGTCCCCGTCCCGCATATTCTCCCCTTCTACTACCCCTCGCCGAAGCTACTCTGCTGTGGTGGCTGATATAAGGGGAGACCTTACCGCGTGGCCTTTGAGCCTAGGGCAGATACGTTTTCACCTACCACCGGAAAGGTATACTTTTCCATGACGGGTTCCCTAATTGCTGTTGGTTTTCGCAAAGTTGTTTCAGTGTAAAATTATAGCTATCAATACCGCCATTTATTTTGTGCATAATTAAAGAATCAAGTCACGGCACGTTTCACTTATTTGCCAATCCCTTGAATATTTTCGCTGTCCCCAAGTAGCCTATTCACGAGGCGGTAAACACGTCGCCTAGCAACAGAGTGCCAATATCAACAGTGGCCTATGAAGCAGCTAATCTCTGGAAGGTTGACAGACCAAGCCTGACTTCCCTAAACACAAACTCTTTTTGTCAGGGACATACATTTGCCCACGAGGGCACAGCGATTCCTCCCTTAAAATGTAATGGTGTGTTGTGGCTAAAAGGAGGCCGTTGCGAATCTGCGTGGCATCATTCACAATCACCCAAGCCCCTGTTTTTTTTTTATAAAGTGGATTTATTAACAATATCTAATTTCCTAAAACAATGGGCAGCACTTCTGCATCTGTTCATAATCTCCAAAAATGTATCATAATCATGAACTTTAGGCGCCATTTATTGACTGGCCCAGAAAGGCACGCAGAAGCTCGTCGTTTGCATTGCAAATCAATCATTACGTCAACTCAAAGTTTAAAGTGTTTTGAAACAATAATGCCCTGGCATAATGCTGCTCTAAGCAGCCAAGCATGTAATTGGTCATTAAGTCTTTGCTAAAGTGCTGCGCTGTGCAGCCATGCTGACAATTCAGACTATGCCTCAGCGTCAAGCAAGCTTCTACGGATTTGCGTTGATCGCCAGCTATAGTGTGTGTCATTGAAGGCAGGTGTACTCAACCGTGTGTGTATACAAACAATTGTGTACTAGAAAGCTTCTGTGTGCAAACATGCTTCTAGTTAGGCAATAGTATTAAACATTAACTCGTGCACACAGGATGCTCTGAAGGATGATATTATTGATAATAGGCCTGCCCCTGCCTTTAAAAAATACGCTGTTTAATCACAATGTACACACGAATGCGTCTGATTGAATTATGATAATAAATTGGTTCGAATAATGTTACCTTGTTTCATTTTTGTGCGAAATATACTTTATAAAAACGACAACAACAAATTTATATTTCAGTATTATCAGATTCTTAGGCTCCCAAAATGTTGCAAATGACTTTCAATTGCACATTAAGGGGCCGATTATGATGGCGGACGGACCTGAGTCCGTCCGCCACCATAGAGAAGGAGGGACCGTCCGCAGGGGCAGCGGCGGTCCCTCCGTGCAAATTAGGATGTGACCGCCACCCTGGCGGTCACATCCTGTATTTTTATCATTGCGGCGGGTGCTGCTTGAAGCAGCACCTGCCGCAATGATAAAAAAGTAAGTTGTGCATTTGCATGCACAAAGCGGCAGGCACCTCGCGGTGCCTGCCGCTTTGTTCAGGCAAATGCAGGGGGGTACCATAGGTACCCCCCATGTGCACCCCCCACCCCCCCTTCACCCCTGGGGCCCGCAACGGGCCCCCAAACACAAATCCGTATGCCTTTACACGGCGGAAATGCCGCCGTGTAAAGGCATCTTTCCGCAGTCATCCTAATATGGCTGGCGGAAAAGCGGCGGACAGATAGTAAGACCCACCAGCCATCCTAATATGGCGGTGGGTCTTGCAAGGCTTCCCGGCGGATTTCCCGCATCCTCCGGGCCGGCGGTGGCTTCCGCCGGCCCGGTGGATGCGGGAAATCCGCTATCGTAATCGGCCCCTAAATCCGGTGACATGATTATAGTTTGATGAGTTGTATACTTGGGCTTTATTGCATATTATTTATAGCACTGCATCCTGGTGCCTTTCCACTATTTTTTCTGACTTCTGATGTAGTGATTTATGATTGAATGCTTTATAATATTCACACGACTAAAGGAAATTATCATGTAGTTGTAAATGAAGACATTACTTGAGCAAACTATGCTTATGCTGAAAATAATAAATGTTGGCCTTGATTTTTCAGTTCAGGAGCAGCAGTTATTTCTACATCTCTGAATTTGTGGGTGCCCATACTCGGGGTATGATTTGGAGGGTATTTTTCAAAATGTCATCTTTCTTATACACAGGCTTAGATTTGAAAGGCACAAATGCAGTTAATTCCAATAGGTAACAACAAATGTTCTCCTATTCTATGCTTCCACACGTTTCCTGATAAAGATGGTGCCTCACTTGTGTGAGGAGAGTTAGTGCCCATAACTGGAAATTACCCAAAACGCAACATGGAAGCAGCACATTTTTACAAAGAAAAATCCCCCTTTTTTGCCCAATGTGGGATGCTCTACATTTTGAACCCTAGCTCAGCCGACAATCTAGGAAAACCTAGCCAACCTGTACATTTTTAAAAACTAGACACCTATGGGTATATAGGGTGAGCTGACTTGCATGGCTCTCAACCACATTTTCTTCACCCAAAATCCCTTGCAAACCTAAAACATTCACTAAAAAACACATTTTCATCACATTTCTGTGATGGAAAATTGTGGAATGTGTGGGGAGCCACAAACGTCCTCACACCCAGCATTCCACAAGCCCCCTGATAAAAATGGTACTTCACGTGTGTGGGTAGACCTAGTGACTACGACAGGAAACGGCCCAAGACGCAACATGGATGCAGCGCATTTTTCCACTGAAAACAGTTTCTTTTTTTCCAATGTAGGGTGCTCTACATTTTAGACCCTAGATCAGCCGGCACCTAGGGAAACCTAGTCAACCTCTATTTTTCTTAAAACTTGACACCTAGGGGTATCCAGGGTGGGCGGTCTTGTGTGGCTCTCACCACATTTTATACCCAGAATCCATTGCAAACCTCAAACTTTCACCCCCAAAAATGTCCTCACATTTCTGTGATGGAAAGTTCAGGAATCTGTGGGGAGCCAAAAGTTCCTTCCCCTGGCATTCCCCCAAGTTTCCCGATAAAAATGGTATCTTACTTGTGTGGGTAGACTTGGTGTCCACAACAGGAAACGGCCTAAAACGCAACATGGAGCCGCCCATTTTTCCACCGAAAACGGACCTTTTTTTCCCAATGCAGGTAGCTCTGCATCATTTTGAACACTAGCTCAACCGGCACCTAGGAAAACCTAGCCAACCTGCACCTTTTTGAAAACTAGACATCTAGGAGTATCCAGGTTGGGCTGACTTGAGTGGCTCTCACTACGTTTTCTTACCCAGAATCCCTTGCTAACCTCAAACCCATTTTTCCTCACATTTCTGCTATGGAAAGTTCTGGAATCTGCGGGAGCCACAAACTTCCTTTTAAATCAGCATTTGCCCAAGTCTCTCAATAAAAATGGAACCTCACTGTGTCGGTAGCCCTAGTGGTCATGACTGGAAATGGCCCAAAATGCAGCACAGAAGCAGCACATTTTTTAACCGAAAACTGACCCTTTTTTAGAATCTGGGTAGCTCTACATTTTGGACCCTAGCTCAAGCGGCACCCAGGGAAACCCAGCCAACCTGTACATTTTTCCGAAGTAGACATCTAGGGGTATCTATGGTGGGCTGAATTATGTGGCCCTCACCACATTGTTTTACCCAGAATCCCTTGCAACCCTCATACTTTCACACACAAAATCAAATTTTCCTCACATTTCTGTGATGGAAAGTGCTGAAATCTGTGGGGAGCCACAAACTTCCTTCGACTCAGCATTTCCCCAAGTCTCCTGATAAAAATGGTACCTCACTTGTGCGGGTAGACCTAGTGGCCGTGACAGGAAACGGCCCAAAATGCAACATGGATGCAGGTAATTTTCCCACTGAAAACTGACCCTTTTTTTTCAATCTGGGTAACTGTACATTGTGAACACTAGTTCAGCCAGATCTAGGGAAACCTAGCCAACATGTAAATGTTTGAAAACTAGACACCTACTGGTATCCACGGTGGGCTGACTTGCTTGGCTCTCACCATGTTTTTGTACCAAGAATCCCTTGCAAACCTCAAACTTTACCTTCAAAAATACACTCACTTCTGTGGGTGAGCCAAGTGCCTGCAACAGGAAAGTGTCCAAACATATTGTGGAGACATCAAAATTATCCATCGCAATAAAACCTTGTTTTGCCAAGGGGATCACCTTCGTTTTTGGTTTCGGGGTCGACGGCCATCTAGGGAAGCCTGCCAAACAGAGACATTTATAAAAACTAGATACCCGGGGGAGTTCAGGGAGGTGTGGCATGTATGGATCCCCCAACGTTTTCTTACTCTGAATCCCCTGCCAACCTCAAATGTGGCAAAAAAATTCACATTTTCTTCACATTTCTGTGTGGGAAAGTTACGGGATCACTGGGCCGGCACACATTTCCAACCACCCAGTGTTCCCCCAGGGCTACCAATGAAAATGCTACTTCACCTGTGTGGCTGGGCCATGGAGACATCAAAAGTATCTATCACAAAACAATTTGTTTTTGCAAGGGGGACACTTGTATTGTTGGTCCCGGGCTCATCGGGCATCTAAGGAAACCTACCAAACTCAGACATTTCTGAAAACTAGACACCCTGGGCGTACAGGGAGGTGTGGCTTACATGGATCCCCCAACTTTTTCTTATCCAAAATTAGGAATTTGAATCATTACCCACTTTTTTCCCAAAATCCTGCTTTTAACCATACCGACACAGGATCAGAGTAAAAAAAAAACCTACTAGCCAGGTATTTTTAAAAAGACTTCACTCCAACTCTAATCACAACACCCCCACTCCACCCTCCTAGATTATCTTGTAAGTTATTGCATAGTCATTCAAAGTGCTCCTGCGTAACTCGTAGGTCGCAGCACGCCCCGCTCCGCAGCAGAACGGGATGGACCCAATGAAGAAGCATGCCACCAGGGGGTAACCCTGGTTGGTGAGGGTTTTACAAAACAAATTGTGTTTTTCACTTAGGGAGGTTTAGACTCATTCGAATTGCTGGATGCCATTTTTGTGTTATAAATCTATTTTGGAGTACTGACCCAGCTCATTCCTCTCACTCCCTCTCTATATTTTTGGGAATACACTTTTCCACTTGTCAAGTAACTGCCTCCGTCTTCCTGGACATTACCAAATGCATGCCTAGTGAACCTTTACTAATGGCTCCCATGACAGCCACATGAGGCTCATGAAGGCAAGTCTTCCATGCGCCTTCATTGCACTCACTGTGCTAAATCCAACTCTTTCTAGTTTGTGGATGCAAGTTGGGGGGGTCCGAGTATGCCCCAAGGCCTATTCCTAGAACAGAGCGAGCATATCTACATTTGAAACCAAGGTAAACATGCTGGGGAATTTATCAAAGTTTCCTAAAGAGAACATCATAAACTATGAAGAACAGTAGTTTTTGATACAGAGGGTAGTCCATGAGAATGAGGCATTTGTCCCACCCACTGTTATGTGCAGTGCTGTGACTGTAATGCACTTATCATATAGTAAACTGCACATCTACTAAGTTCTGATGGAGAATGAATTTGGCAAGCAGGTCAAGCATTTACCCATATGTGGCACAGGAAGTCATTATTGGATGAGTGCAGCACCAATGGGTTTGAATACATAGGTGAAGATGAAGTCATGGCATGTGTATCTGTACTACATTTACTATCTGCCTTCTACCTATGCAATATCTCAGGGAAAGCACACCTACTGTAAGCTTTGTTAAGCTGTTCATGTCTCTGTCCTTATCAGAGTCCTGACTAATCCTGTATAATTGTAAGTAAACATATGCTAATGCCTTCCGTCCTTAGCTACATGAAGCTCATGAAAAGGTATCTTTCAAGCACCAGCAGCGCACTTCCTGTGCTAAATCCAACTCTTTCCAGTTTGTGTATGAAAGTTGGGGATGTCCGAATATGCCTTACTCCAAGAGCTCATTCCTTAAACTGAACGAGCAAATTAACCATTGAAAGTAAATCAAACATGCTGGGGAATACTGCCTAGATTCTCTAAAGTAACAAGCCAAACACATGTCCTGTGGGACTCATTGACTGACACTTCTACATTTGCTTTTTAAGTGTGAAAACTCAATTACTAACTTGTAGCATAGGCAATACAATAGTAAAAATATGAAAACAATCATCATACACAATATTGTGTCCAGTGCCCTTTTTCAATAACATTGGTTATGATTCAAGTTACTAATTGAGTTTGCACACTTTGAAAGCAAGTAGAAATGTTGGTGAATAAGTCCCACGGAACATTTATTTGACTGATTACACTTACTTTGGTTTGCGTGGGCAATCAGGGTGGTGCTTGTGTCAGATACATAGGTTTCCTAAAAAACACTTCTCAATCTAGTCAAGCCTTTACAATTTTGCCACTCAGGGTACTATGTGACAACTTGGCTTATGTTCCGTCCACCATTATGTGCAGTGTGGGGACTATAATGGACAATCAATCGGCGATCAAAACACCAACCACGTTTTGACTGTAGATAAAGGTGTTGAGCAGGTCATAAGCAAGTCCATTATTTCCTCAAATAGAGGCACAAAAACTCTACAGCTGCTTGCCTAGTGAAGTAGTGGCCTATGGAAGGTAGGTATTCATGCACAGCCATTGAACGATATGCACAACGGCAGCTCCACCTCAGTCAATTTCACAAATCTTCACTTTTGTATTTTACAATGTAAAGCAGTCAGGAAAACACGGGGCTCATAAAAATGTGCGCTGCAGACGGTAAAAACTACTCTCCTGCAACCGTGCCATTTCCTCCAGAGCATGTGAACTGGAGGCTGCTGTTTCTATAGCAGTAAGACATTCAGTGACGGAATAAAGAAAGTTAAGGAAAAACATTAGTCTTCCTGGGGTTGTCTGACAATAAACAACATACACATTGTATGTTGCCATCTCAATCAGGTGGGTAAACAGTTTCTTGTACCAAGTGCGTTTTTTGTGACTCACGTCACATGTATGGATGAAGAACATGGTTGTTCTTATCCACTCCACACATGTATTTGTTGTGATCAAGTATACAGGTGTGCTTGTGAACTTCTGCCATCTGCGCACAAACCGTGACGGGGAAGTGCTCTCATCATAAATTGTAGTAAGCACATACACATCACACCTATCTGAAAACTTGACTGCGAGCAATTTTTTGGATCGCAATGCAGTGCTCTGGAACTTCTGGAACTTCTTACAAACAAGCTCCTGCGGGAATTCTGTGCGGAGTAAGCAAATTGTACTGCAGGCCACAGTGCCAGTTTTGTACAACCCACTGAAAAGCTCTAGTCTCATATACAAATTGTCTACATAAAGGTTATAACCTTTGTGAAGGAGTGGCTGGACAAGCTCCCATACAATCTTCCCTGTAACTCCTAGTGTCGGAGGGCAACCTACGGAGTTTAGAGTAGAGTCCTTCCCTGCATATACTCTCAAGCTGTACGCATATCCCGTACAGCTCTCACACAGCATTTACAGCTTGATGCTATAGAGAACTCTTTTGCTCACATTGTATAGCATAAACAGCAGCCACCCTTTGCACAGGATCAAGGATTTATCAATGGCTATATTCTTTCCAGGAGTATACAGACAAATGTTCATGATGGGCCAAATTTTGAACAACCTGTCATGGTCTGGATGGTCCCAGGGCAAAGCAGCAGAATTTTCATTGAAATGCAGCATGCGCTGCAATAGCAAAAAACAATATCTGCTCCTGTATGGTGCAAAGATGTGGGTTACCCAAACTGTACGAATGGTCCAGTAGGACAGCAAGGGTGGTTTATGCACCAACTCCATTTTGAGCGTAAGGCCCACAAATTTCTTCAACTTCTCTAATGAAGTGGGAGTCCACTGCCCTAGAAGGAGGCCCGATAGTGCCTCCATGCTCCCTCAGAAATTGTTTAACACGCAAATTTGTTGGCTGCACAATTTGCTCAAGGAAGCCCACAACCAAAAAAAGGTGGACGTAGTCAAGTGGCAAAAAGTTGGCTGTTTCAACAGTATATATATACTGTGATAAAAGGAACCCTCAAGCACCAAACAAAGTTGGTGACCATGTTTAATCATCATCAAAAAACAACTGGTCATTTTTTCTAAGGACACAGTGGTTCAAATTCACTTAACCATCTAGTATCCATTTTCACTTTGTTTTTATCCGCAGGTAATACTGGTCCCTTATTAAAATTTGGTTGGGGCCCAGATATACCTAGTTTTAATTCACTCACCTAAACTTTTGGCACTAATACACTTGCCTTTGACTGGAACCCAATGATGAAACATGGTCACCAACTTTGTTTGGTGCTTGAGGGTTCCTTTTATCACAGTGACTCCTACTAACCCTTTGTCTTATCTACTGCTTGCATAGTGGTAATATCAGTTTTGCTTGTTTTGTTACTCTTTTGTTGTTTGGTATAGTTATTATAGGGGTATAATAGTAACACCTTGACCCTGCTCTCTCTTGTTTTTTGGATATGTTTCAACTTTATATCCAGCGTTGCTAGTGAAAGGCGGCATTTGGGGCTGAACTAAATTGGGGGGCTGCCAAGAGAACACTGTGTCTGTGCTTGCTGTGACATATGCCTGCTCTCTGAGTTCGTTTTAACCTGCTATTGTTGTCCTGCTGCAAAGACAGTGCTTGCCAATGGACAGAACAACTGTCATTATCATGTTCCTCTGAATCGCTGGAAGATGAGTTGTCGGATGAGACTCCACCAACCGAAAAATTACTTCCAGATTCTGCTCCATTATTCTCTCCCTCAGATGCTGTCTCAGTATCTTCTGTCTCAGTCTCTGATACATCCTCAGAGCTGTCCTCCATAACCCAAGTTAGGTCTTGAGAGGCAGTCATCCACTGAGACGTCATCTCTGCTACTCGCTAAAACCATCATTCCAAACCACTATCCTACGTAGAAGGCAGATACATTGTTCTAAAACTGTTGGTGGGTGTGTGTGTGAGTGATGTGTGCAACAGTAAATAATGCCAGTCACCTTACCATGTCCTCTTCCCTAAGTCAGCAGATTCTCCAAAGACACTAAAAAACGAACTAAAAAAGGCACAGTATTACTTCACCTTGCCAAATACCCATCATCACAGCCTTTAGCACTGGTGGTGCCCAGTGCGACAATCATTTTTGGGGCCCCACCTCCTGTAGACTTCCTCCTTGGATTCCCACACTACCACCCAGCGAAAGTGCCCCTCATCTCTCCATAGCCCCTCTCCCACATACATTTAATTTGTTTCAAAGCACTATTAATGCCTGACTTTACCAATCCACTCATCTATCCTCATATAAAACATATTTGTTCTCTGCAGCAGGCATATTAGCCCTCTGTACTACTTTTATGGCATGTCAAAACTGACACTAGTCATTATATATATATATATATATATATATATATATATATATATATATATATATATATATATATCCAAGAAATCCCTCCAAAAAAATGAAAGGCGGAGGCCTCAGTGGGGAACAAACGGAGCACACTTTATTTCACACCGTTACTTCAGGCGAATGCATTTCGGCAATGTGTGCCTTCGTCAGCGCCCAGTGGAAGCAAGGAAAGGGGTAAGTGTCCACACCTGTAGGTTGTCCCGCTGCTGGTCGAATGGCTACTCCTCACGTAGTTAGCCCCGCCTCTTGTAGAGCACACAGTGGGTGCACAAACTACGAGACCCAGAATGCAGTAATCCGGCTCTGGGTCTCGAGGCGACGCAATGATGTGGAATGCCGCTGAGCAGGACGGTGTGCGCTGTTCTTTCTTGTCCCCACACGTTAAAAACAAAGAGTCTCCTTCTGTCCCCATGACCGCATCAGCCTTTTAGCTCAAGTGTTATTTCTGTGGGGGCAAGCAGCAATGCCGGTTGCCCAATGCGGGGAGCCATGTCCTCGTCACCACTTCTCTTTGACCTGAGCTTCGTGGCGTGCAAGGACCGTGTCAATACCTTGACTGAAAACAGATGCCGGAGCAGATGCCAGAAACAGTCCAAGCCTCTTGTGAATGCGGGGGCCTCCCAACGCGCGGTAAATATCCAAGAAATCCCTCCAAAAAAATGAAAGGCGGAGGCCTCAGTGGGGAACAAACGGAGCACACTTTATTTCACACCGTTACTTCAGGCGAATGCATTTCGGCAATGTGTGCCTTCGTCAGCGCCCAGTGGAAGCAAGGAAAGGAGTAAGTGTCCACACCTGTAGGTTGTCCTGCTGCTGGTCGAATGGCTACTCCTCACGTAGTTAGCCCCCCCTCTAGTAGAGCACACAGTGGGTGCACAAACGACGAGACCCAGAATGCAGTAATCCGGCTCTGGGTCTCAAGGCGACGCAATGATGTGGAATGCCGCTGAGCAGGACGGTGTGCGCTGTTCTTTCTTGTCCCCACACGTTAAAAACAAAGAGACTCCTTCTGTCCCCATGACCGCATCAGCCTTTTAGCTCAAGTGTTATTTCTCTGGGGGCAAGCAGCAATGTCGGTTGCCCAACGCGGGGAGCCATGTCCTCGTCACCACTTCTCTTTGACCTGAGCTTCGTGGCGGGCAAGGACCGTGTCAATACCTTGACTGAAAACAGATGCCGCAGCAGATGCCAGAAACAGTCCAAGCCTCTTGTGAATGCGGGGGCCTCCCAACGCGCAACTGGCAAGCGCGGTAAATATCCAAGAAATCCCTCCAAAAAAATGAAAGGCGGAGGCCTCAGTGGGGAACAAACGGAGCACACTTTATTTCACACCGTTACTTCAGGCGAATGCATTTCGACAATGTGTGCCTTCGTCAGCGCCCAGTGGAAGCAAGGAAAGGGGTAAGTGTCCACACCTGTAGGTTGTCCCGCTGCTGGTCGAATGGCTACTCCTCACGTAGTTAGCCCCGCCTCTTGTAGAGCACACAGTGGGTGCACAAACTACGAGACCCAGAATGCAGTAATCCGGCTCTGGGTCTCGAGGCGACGCAATGATGTGGAATGCCGCTGAGCAGGACGGTGTGCGCTGTTCTTTCTTGTCCCCACACGTTAAAAGCAAAGAGTCTCTTTCTGTCCCCATGACCGCATCAGCCTTTTAGCTCAAGTGTTATTTCTGTGGGGGCAAGCAGCAATGCCGGTTGCCCAACGCGGGGAGCCATGTCCTCGTCACCACTTCTCTTTGACCTGAGCTTCGTGGCGGGCAAGGACCGTGTCAATACCTTGACTGAAAACAGATGCCGGAGCAGATGCCAGAAACAGTCCAAGCCTCTTGTGAATGCGGGGGCCTCCCAACGCGCAACTGGCAAGCGCGGTAAATATCCAAGAAATCCCTCCAAAAAAATGAAAGGCGGAGGCCTCAGTGGGGAACAAACGGAGCACACTTTATTTCACACCGTTACTTCAGGCGAATGCATTTCGGCAATGTGTGCCTTCGTCAGCGCCCAGTGGAAGCAAGGAAAGGGGTATGTGTCCACACCTGTAGGTTGTCCCGCTGCTGGTCGAATGGCTACTCCTCACGTAGTTAGCCCCGCCTCTTGTAGAGCACACAGTGGGTGCACAAACTACGAGACCCAGAATGCAGTAATCCGGCTCTGGGTCTCGAGGCGACGCAATGATGTGGAATGCCGCTGGGCAGGACGGTGTGCGCTCTTCTTTCTTGTCCCCACACGTTAAAAACAAAGAGTCTCCTTCTGTCCCCATGACCGCATCAGCCTTTTAGCTCAAGTGTTATTTCTGTGGGGGCAAGCAGCAATGCCGGTTGCCCAATGCGGGGAGCCATGTCCTCGTCACCACTTCTCTTTGACCTGAGCTTCGTGGCGGGCAAGGACCGTGTCAATACCTTGACTGAAAACAGATGCCGGAGCAGATGCCAGAAACAGTCCAAGCCTCTTGTGAATGCGGGGGCGTCCCAACGCGCAACTGGCAAGCGCAGTAAATATCCAAGAAATCCCTCCAAAAAAATGAGAGGCGGAGGCCTCAGTGGGGAACAAACGGAGCACACTTTATTTCACACCGTTACTTCAGGTGAATGCATTTTGGCAATGTGTGCCTTCGTCAGCGCCCAGTGGAAGCAAGGAAAGGGGTAAGTGTCCACACCTGTAGGTTGTCCCGCTGCTGGTCCAATGGCTACTCCTCACATAGTTAGCCATTCGTATATATATATATTACCTACTGGCGGTCGCCAGTAGGTATATATAGTTAGGACTTAGTTTCCATACGAAATCTGCAGCATTCTATTGGGAATAACTTTGGCGACGGTTAATGAATGTACGCAATTTTATCAAATAAGATGGCCCGTTACGCTTCGCTCCTTCCCTGAAAGTTTCGGAGGGGATTCGTGAAGCGGGGGCCGAGAAGAAAGGGGGGTCCCAAAACGTGTTTTCCCCCATGCAATTTTCCATAGGACGATTAGACACGGCTACAGCCCGAACGGCTAAACGGAATTACACCAAACTTGGCAAAATGGTAGGGACTGGTACGCAGTACGGTCTTTTGTTTAAATGGTGTAATCCCTCCAGAAGTTTTTGAGATAATTGTATTTGAAAAAATGTATATATCTAAAGACATTGCACCGTGCGTGCACTGTAAGCTTACTGTACTCTGTACCTTCCCGAGTACGAGCTGCATGCTGATTGGCTGCCACTGTCTGTCAACACTCCAAAACAGAAATTGTTGGCAGCCATCTTGTGCCTCGGTAGACTGAGGGACAGGAAAGCAGAAAAACAAACATGTAGAACTCAAAAAGGGGGCAGGGTAGAAGCACCCTGACCCCCTAGGCCTGCTCAGGGGGTCCCACAAGGACAATACTCCTGAGTGCGCGTATTGCTTATTTGCAAGCTGTTTTTGACATTGAAAAAAGTTCAGCGTTTGGGTCTGCCGAAAACGCGCCAACTGACGACGGGAGGAACGATCCCGGAAGGACCCTTCTTCTTTTGTGGATTTGTGCCGCGAAATAAATTGCGCTGCCAATTCCGTCAGTTACCAACAGAAATACGGGCACTCAGGAAGCATGCATCGAAAATGATTTATTTCAGCGAGGTATGAAAAACAGACGCGTTTCGGATTGCTCCTTCGTCAGTGTAATACAAGCTCTGTTCCATTCCTATCCTGAAAGTCTCGGGATGATTCGTGTGGTGGGGGCCGAGAAAAAAGGGAGGTCTCAAAACGTGTTTTCCCCATGCAATTTTCCATAGGGACCTTTAACCGCAGCTACAGCCCAACTGCTGAACGGAATTACATCAAATTTGGCAAAGAGGTAGTCCTTGGTAAGTATGGCCTGAAAATCCGTTCCGCTCGTGGAATTTGCATATTTTTGGCAATTTTGCGGTCCGCGAATCGTGCAAAATTCTCAAAGAATTCGCAATTTGCGAGTTGGCAGATTGTTTTTGCATGGTCGCGCTTTAAAAATACAAATTTACTGTGATTCTGAGTTCGCTGAGTTGTTTTCCTCCCGGTTTGCGTGCGCTGCGCCATTTTCGATCTTGCTGCGTGATTGCGCGAAACTTTTCGACCGCGAGTACGTCATTGCGTGATCGCGCAAGACTTTTCGACCGCGAGTACGTCATAGCGTCCCGCCACCTTGCACTGCGAGACGTTCAGAACGCGAATACGTCATAAGGGCCCGCGATCACGGATCGCTAGAGTAAACAATTGCTAACACGTACATGTGCAGCGCAGCTGACTTCCGGCGGGAGATTTGAACTTCTCGCTTTTCCGAAATAGCAAAAATTGCAATTCTGCCCAAGAATTCTATCGCTGGCAGTATAAACCTTCTGAAATTGATGATTTGGATCCGTATAACTCCTCAGATTGACATTCGGCTGTACTTTTTTGTGCAAGGAGTGCATTTTGGGGGTTTGGGAGGAAAGAAGTGCCCCAGAGCCTCCAACTTCCTGTTCCTGTCCAGCAGGCTCCTCCGAGTGCTTTGTCCATGTCCTGGTCACTTTTCATTTGGATCTGGAGTTGGAAGGATTCCTCTTTGTGGCTGCTGCTGGATATTTGTATTTAAGGACTTTTTGTTTGGATCACTTTTGGAGTTGAGATTTTACAAGTAAGTTGGTGTTGTTTGTTTGGGGCATTGCATTTGCTGCAACTACAATTTATAAACTTTGTCACAACTTTTAAAAAAATAATTAAAATATATTGTGGGTAGCCACAGTATCTAGAAGGCCCAGAGTTAGTCATGGATGCATGATACAACTGTTACTGTGAGTTTTGTTGAACTTAAATATCATTTACGGCATGGATGGCATGGAATTGTATAGCTCACTGTTATAATATCTATGTGGATGTTTTTTGTAATTTTGGGGTGCGTGTTGAAACCACACTAGCCAGTAGGCCTAGGGGTAGTCAGTGGTGCATGGGCCATGTCTTTCTGTGGGGTCTATTGAATTTAAACATCATTTGGGGCATGGATGCCATTGGATTGAGGTGATTTTTTGTGTGTATTTTGATTTTTTGGGTGTTGTTGAGGCTTGGTCCAGGGTCTGGCCATGTGGGTGGGGGCCATTTTGAGGCCTGGTCCAGGGGCTGACCATGTGGGTGGGGGTCTAGGGGCCATTTTGAAGCCAGGCAATGTGCTTTGTGCCATAGGCCTGCAACCAGTCTGCCTTGCTTTCATCCATTATGCCCAGGGGTAGTCAGTGGTGCATGGGCCAAGTCTTTCTGTGTGTTCTCTTGATTTTAAACAGCATTTAGGGCATGGATGCCATGGGATTGGGGTGATTTTTGTGTGTATTGCGATTTTTTTGGGTGTTGTTGGGGCCTGGTCCAGGGCCTGGCCATGTGGGTGGGGGCCATTTTTGAGGCCTGGTCCAGGGCCTGGCCATGTGGGTGGGGGTCTAGGGGCGATTTTGAAGCCAGGCAGTGTGCTTTGTGCCATAGGCCTGCAACCAGACTGCCTTGCTTTCAACCATTATGCCCAGGGGTAGTCAGTGGTGCATGGGCCAAGTCTTTCTGTGTGTTCTCCTGATTTTAAACATCATTTAGGGCATGGATGCCATTAGATCGGGGTGATTTTTGTGTGTATTTTGATTTTTTGGGTGTTGTTGCGGCCTGGTCCAGGGCCTGGCCATGTGGGTGGGGGCCATTTTTGAGGCCTGGTCCAGGGCCTGGCCATGTGGGTGAGGGTCTAGGGGCCATTTTGAAGCCAGGCAGTGTGCTTTGTGCCATAGGCCTGCAACCAGTCTACCTTGCTTTCATCCATTATGCCCAGGGGTAGTCAGTGGTGCATAGGCCAAGTCTTTCTGTGTTCTCTTGATTTTAAACATCATTTAGGGCATGAATGCCATTGGATTGGGGTGATTTTTTGTATGTATTTTGAATTTGGGGGTGTTGTTGGGGCCTGGTCCAGGGCCTGGCCATGTGGGTGGGGGCCATTTTGAGGCCTGGTCCAGGGCCTGGCTATGTGGGTGGGGGTCTAGGGGCCATTTTGAAGCCAGGCAGTGTGCTTTGTGCCATACGCCTGCAACCAGTCTGCCTTGCTTTCATCCATTATGCCCTGGGGTACTCAGTGGTGCATGAAACAACTCTCTCTGTGTGGTCTCTCTCTCTTCTATTAATTTAAACATCAATTTTGGATGAGAATTGCAATTTTTATTTTGGGTCTTTCCGTTTTTGGGTGTGTTGTGTTAATAATAATAAATGCCTAGTTGCAAATATTAATTGAAGCACAACATATGCAACATTTATTTAACTAATGTTCCTCTGACTTCCTTTGCTTTAGGTGCACAAAGAATGAAAAAATCATCCTCATCATCATCACTTGTTGTAGTGCCAGGAAGAAGTCCTGCTGCGGCGTGTGCACAACGTCACTTGACGTCACGTGTGGTGGCCACAGACAACTCTGCAACTCGTGGAACTGCGTCCTGCTGTTCTGACATCTGAAGAAGATGGGCCCAAAGAAAGGTGGCCATAGCTCCTCTACCAAGAAAGTTGCCAGTGCCACTGCCAGTAAGAAGGAGCAGAAAAAGCAAGTGTGCGCCACTTACCAAGGAGACTGGTGTGCCGACAGACACTTTTTTGGGGGAAAAAACCCACACCTGCAGCAGCGGTGTCTGCCGGGGACCAAGCGGGGAGCAGCACCTCAGCTTCATTGGTCTCAGTGCCACCACGCCAAGTTAGGCCCAAGTCCATGAGTGCCACAGAGGCAGCCTCACTAATTGCTCTTTCGCCATTGACCAGTGATATTGGCGTTGACTCATCGCAAAGTAGCATCCAATCAACGCAGGGTGTAACTCATCTGACGAGTGTTCAACCACAGCCGCAACGACAACCACAGGTGCAACAAGGAGAGGCGCAAGGAGAGGCGCAAAGAGTGGCGCAACGGGAGGCGCAAGGGGAGGCGCAAGGAGTAGCACTAGGAAAGGTGCAAGGAGTGGAACAAGGAGTGGCTCAAGGAGTGGCACAAGGAGTGGCACAAGGAGTGGCGCAAGTAGAGGCGCAAGGAGAGGCAAAACTGCCCACAATTCTTGTTCCTCCCGAAGTAGGGGCACATCAGGAAATCGAGATTCAAGCTGAGGTATCATCCGAGCAAGCCACTCCTCCTGATGATCCATTGTCTTCCAGATCCCCAGCAAGAAAAAGGTCAAGGAGGGCTAGTACAAGTTCTTCTTCAAGCCCCCTTCCTTCTGATGATCTAGATCTTGATTGGAACCCACCAATGCAGTCTGAGTGAGATGCACGCCATCAGCCGACAAAGGTAGGTAAAAGGAAGGTTCCCGCAAGGCTTTCACTTATGGGTGATGACGACGAACAAGAAGTAGAAGTGGTGTATTCTGCTGCTGATGAACAGTCTGACGATGACTACCCAGTCATCACAGTCGTCACTCCAGCCCCAGCGGGCTTGCAGCAGACAGACATTTTTACCCTATCCCGAAATTCTGCTGTGCAGGTTGTGGGCGGCGTGGCACTGGTACCACCACCAACACAGGTAACTACTACACCAACACGACCTACAGCTTCCATATTTTCTCTTCAGAAGGGCCGGCAGGGACCGCCATCCAGCTCGACCTCCATTACCTCAAGTAGTGGTGCTGTAAGTGCACAACGGAGGCAAATTCCGCAACGCCCATCCTCCACTTCATCTGGCATTGAAAGTAGCACCTCCACCACCACCAGAAATCTCCAGTCCCCAGTTTGGGACTTCTTGAGTATTAGCAAAAAGGCGGAAAATCTAGCCATTTGTTCGATTTGTAAACAAGTAGTTAGTCGGGGTAAGCTTGGTACCAACTATGGTACCGGAGGCCAGAGAGGTCATCTAAAAAAAAAACACATTATCCAGTGGGAGGCGCACCTAAGTAACATCCGGAAAGCCAAAAGTACAAATCCAAATGTAGACATTGATATTGCATCTGATGACGAGGAGGAGCTCATCGTGCAGGGGGGAGGTGAACAACCGAGAGACATTGTTTCTGGTACACACAGTACCCCTGGCAGCAGCACTGCAGTGGTAGCACCCTCACCCTCCTCTACCCCAGCAACATCAAGGAGGCACAGTAGTCTGGTAGAGACACCAATGCGAAAAAGTACATCAATGAGCTTAACTGGGTTGAAGAGGTCTGGATCCTCAGGTTTTCCCCGGGGACCGATCTTCAGGTCCCAGTTAAAACAGTGCGTAACCTGGGGGTACTGCTTGATGAAAATCTTCGAATGGTATCTCAAACCAATAAAACAATTAGCGTATGCTTTGCCCTGCTAAAAGCACTTAGATAGATCCTTCCTCTCCTACCCAATGAGGCGAGACCCTCGGTGGTGAGGAGCATAATCCTGTGCAGACTGGATTATTGCAATTCCCTATATTTAGGTGCCCCATTGTACAACTTGCAGGGGCTGCAAAGAGTCCAGTCTTTAGCTGCAAAGCTGGCACTTAACAGACCGCGCAGCTCCTCTACCACAATGGCTTTGAGAGATCTTCATTGGTTGTCGATAAGGGACAGAGTCACCTTTAAATCATTGTGCATTGTATACAGAGCACTGCACAGTATGGGCCCTCTATCTGAGCAAAAAAGATTTACCTGGTACAAGCCCACCAGGCTCCTTTGCTCGTCCAGTGTGAGTCTGGCAACAACTACCAAATTTAAGAAATCTAGGATGGGAGGTAGGGCTTTCAGTACACTAGCATCCCATCTGTGGAATGAGTTACCTCAGAACATCAGGCAAGCCAACTCTCTGATGTGTTTCAGAGTCTAAAGACTTGGCTATTTGTTAAAATCTGAGACTTCTAGGCCCCCATACTCAGCCCCGCTCTCTGACGATTCCATCTGATTAGGTTTTCCAAGCGCCAGGATACCCGTAGGGTGACAGTCTGCGCTACGACACAATACAATACAATACAATACAATAATCCGAACAACGAATTCCGATTTACTCACCTGTTATCAGGAGAGAACCCAGTGCGCAATCTTTTAGCCCAGCACTGACCCTGAAAAGTAATTCTAACCGTACTTACCAGTAACTTGTATTTCCTTCCATAGGAATCCATTGTCTGGTTTTCACCATAAAAGTTTCTAAGTGTCTATTTTCACAAACTAAAAATATTCCTTAAAAATTTCTTGTATGACTCAAACGCATTCTTTCAACTGTTTACAGAAATGCACCAGTGCTGGATCCAGGATCCACCACTGAGTAAGAAAAAGAAACGATAACACTACTTACCTGCTAAGTGAATTATCTCCCATAGGATAACATTGGTGATTCTATGTGAAAAAATTTCAACTTTTAAAATACAATAATCTTCCTAAAAAATCACTGCAGTAACCAAAGCGCCTTTACTCAACTGTTTACCGGAGATGTCCAAGGACTGCATCTAGGATCCAGTCCTGTGGTTAGAAAAGCAATCCATAAAGTAACTAATAGTATTTAACTAGAAATTCACATTGAGCTCAATGTTGCATTGTGTTTGAAATTGTGTTGCCTATTGCAACAACTGTAACTAATGTACTTAAAAGTCTATTGTCTATTTGCAAAGTATTTAAACTAAATAATTCATTCTGAGAAAGTATATTTTGTAATTTAATGTATAATGTAATTATAATGTAATTTAAAAAATACAATATCTAAAAATAAATTGTTTAAAAAATGTAGTAAATCAGTATAAAAAAATAAATACAACAATTAATACATTTAGAAATTGTCATTGAAAAACCTTTGAAATTCACTGAAAAAACCATAGGTTTCAGATATGTTATAGTTAGGAATTAGCATTTAAAAAACTTAGAAATTCACTGAAAAAACCATAGGTTTCAGGGGTGTTATAGTTAGCTTAACATTTCACTCGTACAAAACCATCGAAATTCCTCCGTTATAGTTAGTTGTACTAACTATAACTCGCGCGCCTGCAATCCACTGCTGATGATGTCACATATTACATCATTCATGACATGATCAGTGACATCACTGATGACATCACTGATGACATCTCAAATGACATCACTGATGATAGCAAGGGATGAGGCAGGTTGTGTACCAGGGAGTATAGATCTTGGTGTCAGGATGATCCTGGAATCTCACCAGATACCACATAGAATAGCGCTCTTATCATGGAACATCACAGGGTTGAGGTCCAAGGGTGTTTCCTCTGATTGGAACAACTTTATTGAGCAGTACGTCATTTGTATATTTCAGGAAACCGTGACCATGGATCCACTTTATGACCCAGGGTATTTAACATATTGTATCCCTGCAACTCACTGTGGTAAGGGCCTTCTATCGGGGGCTAACAATTTGGATTTTTCAGGACATTAGATTTAAAATACGGGCACTCCGAACTCAGTGTAACAATGTCCTTGCCATTCAGTTGGTGACTGGCCTCCATGGTAACATCAATATCTACAATATATATGTGAGAGGTCAGAGTGGAGGGCGGAAGTCTGATACCATAATGGTCCTAGATGAGCTTTTAGAAAACCTCTCCTGGGCCACATCTGTTGTTAAGGTGCAGGATTTTAATACTACTTTCGAGCCTCTTGATAGTGAGGAACATTACCTGGTGGAGAACGAAGGTGCACAGTAGGGTATTCCATGCCTTGAAATATCTCCAATTAAAGATGGACAGAGGTAGCAATCCAACTCAATGCTATCTGCCTTGAAAAAGTTTAAAATGCAGCATATGGTAGAACCATTTCCGACAGGCAAGGAGCCAAGCCATTCAATAATGGCTATCATTCTAGCCATATTGATGATCTTTTAATTAATCTAAAATTATGGCATGCACTTAGGGCAAGGTAATGTTGGATTGTGTAGAGAGTGATCATGATCCTTTATGCGCTATATTACAACTGAAGACCCAACACGAAACAATACAACCACATAACCTAATTACCACCTGGGATTTGCAAACTACTAATGATATGCGGCGGCTTAAATGGCTGATGATCCTAGAAGACCTGGAAACTTTGTCCTCTATTTCTAGTGACGTAGCTAACACGTTGGCAGAGATGGAAGCTTCCCTCCTTTATTCTCAGTCACTAAAGGAAATAACAATGCTTCATAGCACATTATTTTCTAGGATGCGCTTACACTTTCAAAGACCTTATAGGGCCAAGAAGAAGGGTATCACACCCTGGAACAACAGGTATAACAAGGAATGCAAGCAAGCCTGTAGATTTCAGGTGGGGCTATTAGGTCAGGAGATCCACATTGAGTACAGAATGCTAGGAAGGCTTATAAAAGGTTTTGGCAACTGCCCAACAAAAGTTGGATGAGGAAAGATGGCAGGATTTAAAATTAGCATGTATGAGGAAAACCACCAGCATTTCTGGAACTTGGTAAAATGGGGTAGGGGTGGAGTCTCATTTCCCCCCAAAACCTTGTCAAACCAGATTCCTGGGTAAGTCACTTTGCCATACAATACGCTAATGATGTTATGGAGGATAGTGAGCCCATGGGAACAGTCCAGCCCGAACTGCCAAGCCATGTCTTCCCTGGACCGGAAACAAGCATCCTGGGTCCGGTTTCGGATTCATAATCCTCATCTGGACTGTTCCCATGAGGCACAGGGTCAGACTGATTTGCATATAGCCATGTCTGAAATGGGGTGGCTGAGTGGGCTAAAGAATGATGATGGATTAAACCCAGATCAGTTGACTGGGGGTGAGTGTTTGATTTGCTCAAACGCTCCGTCCATCATCCCCTTTTGTATCGCTTTGTTCACCCTAAGTGTGGCAGGGTATGCTCAGACGTGAGTCCCTTGCTCACTTGGCCACTGGATTCAAGATAGCCTGGCTGATGCGGATTATGAATCCGAAACCGGTCCCAGGATGCTTGTTTCCGGTCCATCATCCCCTTTTGTATCGCTTTGCTGGATTCACAGGCAGCCATTTAATGGTAGGCCCAAAAATAAAACAAACACAAAAGAGAATATTAATTTCATGTAAATCGGCCCATTATGTTTCCCTGCCTCATTTTAATACCCCTTATAAATGTTTACCTAGCCAAGCTATTAGTGTAAAGCAGCTTTTGTATTATTTATGACAAGATGCAATGTGCACCATAGCATTTTCATGCATGTAGTGTAAAATTTAAAAGCACACACAGTTAATACAGCACACACAGTTAATAGAGTGCACACAGCAACATGCTTTAGTGTTTTAGATAGCTTTTCATGCAAAAAGCATTTAGCCCCATGTATAGTGTTTAGTGCATTTGTTAATTCACATACATTATAAAAAGAGCTGTTTTAACTGAAAATGTTTATCAAAATATGCAACAAGTCAAAGTCTTTTAAGACAGAAATAGTGAATTTAGATTGCAAGGGATGAGCTGGAAAGAGAGAAACACATTCTATTAATCTTCAAAGCTAAAAAGGCTTTCTCTACTCTACAAAAAAACACGTTAATTCAGCACAAGCATTTCAGACTGACTTAGGCCTCACTTTCATATTTTTCATGTCATGTTTTTAACTTGCACCAAAATGTGTGTGGTAATTTAAATGCAGTCTGTCTAAAGCACAAAAATAAAACAATGCCTGACTGCAGATGAAATCTGCTCCATCAAGTCTCTGCCTGGAAGTTATAGGCCAATAAGCCTAATCGATTCATTTAAAAAAGGTGGTAGCCCGCCTTGTCCTGGTAAAGGCTCAAGATAGGATTGATGCTAACGACATTCTGACCCCACTCCAGGCGGGTTTCCAAGCGCACATTAGTACCATTGACTAGGTTTTTCGTTTTCTTTAAAGATATTGGCGGACCTTAATTCTTGGCAAGTGCAGCATGTATGCTACATTTGTCGATCTTACGTCTGCCTTCGACCTGGTTTCATGTCAAACACTCTGGCTGGTTCTACAGGATCTGGGTATGCCTAGGGATGGCCCTTCTCCATGAGA
The DNA here is from genome assembly GCF_964261635.1 of Lissotriton helveticus. Lineage (NCBI taxonomy): Eukaryota > Metazoa > Chordata > Amphibia > Caudata > Salamandridae > Lissotriton > Lissotriton helveticus. The sequence continues at coordinate 1,419,616,849 of NC_136061.1, forward strand.
AAAGCTTTGCACAAATTTGATGAGGTACACAGGGGAATGTAACAGACCCATTTCCTTTAGAAAAGTGAGTCCACCAAGGGTGCATCATGGCACCCACATTATTTACCCTATTTATTAATGAAGCTGCCACATTTTTTACAATGGTACCTCCTGACGCACTGGTTTTACCAGGTAAAAAGATCCTAATTTTAATGTTTGGCAATGACAGGCTGATTTTTGCGAAAACCCGTAGTGGTTTACAACTTACACTGAGCCATTTCAAAAAAGTTTGTGCTTTACTAGGTCTTAAAATCAATGCAGCAAAAACAAAGTTTATGACATTTAACCAGCATAGGACATTTAGGGGTAGATTACTTTTTGATGGGACACCATTAGAACAGATGATGCATTCACCTACCCTGTTATAACCCTGATGAAGGAAATGAGATGGAAGCCACATATTGACATCATGACACTGAAACATCATCAACTAGTCAAGGTTTTAACTAATGAATTTCCGGTCTTGCAGGTTTATAAAATATGAAAGTAGTGAGCTCGGTCATATAGGGGGCAGAACTATGGGGCTTTGAGAACCTCACCCTGCTGGCTACATCGGAAGCTATGTTCCTTTGAACTATTACCAGCCTACCATAAAGTACCCCTATGTTGCCCTTACTGAATGATTTAGATAGGAAAACACAGATAGACCTTGCAAGGCTACGCCCCTTTTTATTCTAGCATAGAATTTGGTGCACCCCGGAACTGGCCACCTTTGCAGAAGGACTTAGGGACATCATTGAGATGGATCATTTCCATAAAATTAGCTGGTTATGAGATATCAGAGGGTCACTGGCCAGCATGGGTCTGTCGCATTTGTCTGAGCTTCCCCAGAGCACCCAATTCCTGTCAAGAGACATTATAAAGAAAAAATATTGGGAATTCTTTGAACAAAATAACCTCATAATAAGTGACTGTTCAACACTAATGGGACATTTTTTAACAACTAAACCTTGGCCGAGTCTCGAACCGTACATTATATTTAAAACTATTTTATCGCAAACTGTATTTTCAATATAGAGTGGGCTGCTTACCTCTAAAGTTTTTTACTGGTAAATGGGCCACATCAGGCCCTATCTGTATGGACCAGGAAGAGACTTATTCCTATGTATTGTTTGTTTGCCCTGCTTACTTTGGCCCTCGCAAAGCATGGCTTGTCCAGATCTGTAGGAACAGGGGTACTAGACAAAGTAGTGTCACCCTGAGAATCTTGTGCACCGATCCATCACCTCACTATGCAATTCCAGTGGCCAAGTTCTTGAGGTGGATGTGAATTATTAGATCCCAATTACTGACTATGTACAATTAAACTTGGAACTATGTATTAAAGAATTAAATGTGCTGACCACCTACCTGTAAATATACCATGCTGCTGTTTTTACCTTATGAACTTCTTTGATCTGAAATGTGTGAGGTGAAATTGATCTTTTGAAAATTATTAGATCATGTTCTTAAATTCACAGTTTTATTCTTTTTAATACTATTTTAAGTTCTACGCTTTTGTGACATGTATTGTAGAATAAAGCCTATTAACTTACTGCTATTATTGAGTTGTTCAGGGATTATTTCGTGCCAAGTTCTGATTGTTTTCTAAAGGAAGAGAGACAATGGGGTTTGGACTTCCAATCATAATATTGAATAAGCTGGCCGAGTGGTCAGACCAAGTGAGAGAGAGAGCTTTGTAAAAGGAGAGAGATGGATGGTCTATAAAGATTCCATCCAAAGTATGACAGGCCATGTGGGAGGGACAGCTGACAATTTGTTTCAGGCTGTAACTGGACATTATGTCTATAAAATATTAGTCCTCTTTGTCAGAGGTGTCTTCCAAATGGCAATTCAAATCACAGAGGATGGTGAATTTTGTGTGACAAAGTCAGGATTGAAGACATGTACCCCAAAAAACGCTACCAATGACAGCCCTGGGCTTGGTTTGGTCAGCCCCCGCGGTTCCCATATAATGCGGGCACTGACGTGAGCACGCTCTCTTTTGCCTGCCTGTGCTGCGGTGACAGGCAGACTGTCGAAAACACCCCAGACTCAGCGAAACCGCAGCCTTTCAAGACACGACAAAAGACGACAGAAGCAAAGGTAAAAGAAGACGTCACAACATCAGCCTCCACAGTAAATTGTATATGCATAATGCTATTTTTTTATCCTTCATATGGCTTTTCCTACCCCTCAATGGGTTTTTTTCATTGGAGGACGATTAACGAGAATGCCATTAAAAGTATTTTTTGCATTCAAGTTTAGTTTAAATGTAAGTGCTTTGCAGTTCTCATTAAAGGGGAAAGGTGTGCCGTTAATAGAATTTTTTGTTGTTTTTAAATGATTGCGATACCACCTCCTTTATGCATCGGTATGTCTAGCCAAAGAATGGAGTATTTGGATGGCAGGGCCTGGGTAATAACTGGTCCTGAAGCTGGGTTTAGCCAAGTTTCCATTAGGAAAGCTACATCGATAAGATGTTGCTTGATAAATTTTTTTAAATGTATGCTATTTTTAACTAGCGATCTGGAGTTAACAAGCAGACATGTTATCAGTTTGTCTCGTTGTTTATTGACCAACTCTTTATTATTAGCAGCTTTCTCCTTTATTTTTTCATTACTTAGGGTAAGTTTGCGGGTTGTGCAGACGTTGTTGTTAGAATAATCTCCAGGGTTGCAGAGTCCTGCAGTGTGCTCAACTTACTTGCTGGTCGTAGAGTCAGCAGGGCTTCCTTGTATAGAAATATTTAGAGATAAAATATGGTGTGAAACGGGTAGGGGGCTGGCGCTGGTCACCTCCTGGGCACTGACGTATTGCGGCCGTCATTTTGAACTGCTGGGTGAATGGGGACATGTAAGGGGGCATGGCCACTCAGCGCTAGAGCGGTAAAGCTAAAAATCATGATGGAAGAACAGAAAGCAAAGCCAGGATCCCGCAGCCCCTTGTTGTGTGTTGCAGGCTCACCTGCTAGTAGGCAACTACTGGTAATGCAAATCCTAATTAAAAGAAAAGGGAGTAACGGCACAAAACATAAACCAATTAAAAATACCAATCACTCTAAACATAGGGCAGAGCTGGTGAGATATGTTTTTTCTGGGTGTGGAGACTGTTGAGTTTAGTATTTTTGGAAAGATGACCTGGAGGTATATTTTTTATGAAATCACAAATATGTTTACATGATGATCCATGTAATTTAAGGCAGTTGAAAATTTCATGTATATGTTGAGGTTGGTGTTTTTCTTTAAAAATGCTACATTTAAAATTAAGGAGGGTTAATAATACAGAATGTGTCTTGATCATTTTTGTGCTAGCTTCATTTCGCCTGTGACGTTTCCTTGAAAAATGCTGAATATATTTTTTAAAGACACGAGAATTATTTGCAAAATGGTGTAGGTATGTCATCAAGAAAAGGTTTTGTGCTTTGAGAAAGTGAGAATTGTTGTTTTCAGTTTTAGAAACTTACTGATGGATGTGCACACTGAGTACCAGAGTAATGTATGCTCTTAGTGAACCATGCATGCAATTATATATCAAGTGTGATATCTAGACTTATTCAGTTACCCAGACACTACACATTCACTCTTCCAATCATGCAGGCACTAAGTATGTACTCATTGAACTACATAAGCAACACCCATGTGTTTATCCGATCACCCAGATAGTAGCAATATAGTCATGTGAATACACAGGCACGAACTATGCAGATATGGAACCACTGTTGTAGTTTCTACATACTCAGGGAATCTTTGTATGTTTTTTCTGGGTGCGGATAGTTATATGTATGACCAGACTGTTGAGTTTACTTAAAGAGGCAGAGAACTATGTATTTTTGGAAAGATGGCCTGGATATTTTTTATGAAATCACATATATGTTTACATGATGATCCATGTAGTTTAAGGCAGTTTAAAATGTCATGTATATGTTGAGGTTTGTGTTTTTCTTTAAAAATGCTACATTTAAAATTAAGGAGGGTTAATAGTACAGAATGTGTCTTGATAATTTTTGTGTTAGCTTCATTTCGCCTGTAACGTTTCCTTGAGAAATGCTGAATATATTTTTTAAAGACACGAGAATTATTTGCGAAATGGTGTAGGTATGTCATCAAGAAAAGGTTTTGTGCTTTGAGAAAGTGAGAATTGTTGTTTTCAGTTTTAGAAACTTACTGATGGATGTGCACACTGAGTAACAGAGCAATGTATGCTCTTAGTGAACCATGCATGCAATTATATATCAAGTGTGATATCTAGACTTATTCAGTTACCCAGACACTACAGATTCACTCTTCCAATCATGCAGACACTAATTATGTACTCATTGAACTACACAAGCAACACCCATGTGTTTATCCAATCACCCAGATAGTAGCAATATAGTCATGTGAATACACGGGCACGAACTATGCAGATATGAAACCACTGGTGTAGTTCCTACATACTCAGGGAATCTTTGCATGTTCTCGGAAGAATTAGTGATCTATATGCTGTGATACAGATTAATGTGCAGATTTTTATATGCAGTGTTCTCAGCATTTAAATGTGACACATCTAGGTAGAAGAGCATTAAAACATTAAAATGCACCAGTGACAAAGTGGTAGAGAGGCACACAAACAGCTCTTATGTTGTGTTCTTGGATTTACATTATTGAGATACGGTATGTGCTTTTACACTTTGGTTGATGTTTATTTTAAAATTGAGTACATAAGGGATGAAGTGGTCTTTGAGCGTGTAGTAGTGAGAAGTGAGTTATGGTGCTGGTGTGTTGTAGGAGAGAGTGTTATAATATTAAAAGGTAACTAATAAATTACGTTTTATGCTTTCTTGGGTTGGGAACATTAAAGTAAGTGCTTGTAGTTATATAGGTAGGTTTATTTGTAGATTTAAAACTGCAACATAACATGTAAACTGTTTTTGCATTATGTGTAAGCCAGTAGTAGAGTAGTTTATACATGGCTAGAAAAAAAATGAAATATAGTAATTTTTTACAGAACAATAACTGCATAGTTACAGTCAAAATGCCTACAAAAACTCAGAGAAAAAAGGAACAGAAGCAACTACAGTATATATGCAGAACTGAGGCTCAAAAGGGGCCAAACAAAGAAAAAGTGGTGAATGAAAAAAGAGCTAATTGTAAGAGGATAGTCATTTCTTAAAAATATACTTGTGCACGGTAGACAAAGTTTGTGATGATGTGCAGTTTCGTTTCTTTGGTCCTGAGCAGGATTCTAGGCAAAATGAAGAGGTGTTAAGAGGATGAGCTTCAGAACAGGACACAGATATTACAATGGATAGTTTTGAAAAAGAGATTACAAAATGTAACACAGTGTGGTCCCCAAAGCCAGAGTATGTTTGTATATGTTGTCGATGCACTCACTAGAAGATTCAAACACAGACTGTTGACTTGTATTTAAAAAGTGAAAATGTAAATAATGATAACTGCCAAAAGTTAGCTGTGATGAGATTGGTCCTTTGAAGGGACTCTCTGCACTGGTGTTGTTGCAGTTGCTATTGAAGTTGAGGGTCCTTCAGCCTTGTGTTGCCTTCTTGCTGCTTTTACACTATTGCTATGGTTTGTTTTTAGATGGTAAAGCATAGACGTAGTCCAGCAAGAAAATTTTTATTTGTACGCCTTGACAATATTGTGTTACATACTTTGCATTGCGCAAATCTGCTCACTATGAATTCCTCTTAAAGAATGTTCAAGATAGATAAATGGGCATGTTTTTATTATTTTTTCAGTTGAAAAGTGTATTATCCAATGCTATTCCTTCATTTCTCGGTGACATGATTTTGTGTTTTGATTGTAATTTTTTTAAGTGCTTTTGTAAACTTTAAAAAAATGTTGTTCTATTTTATGGTAACAAAAATGGCATCAGGGACAGGAATAATTTGAAAAATTTGCACTGAGAAATGTGCAAAAAATATAAAAGGGCAGAAAGAATTAGCATGTGTGATTTTTTTGCACAATTGCGAATAGCTGTAACACACTGCTCACTGATGTAGATGGTCCTCCAGCTTCCCTCTTTTAGATCGTCAGTTGGAAACGTTTTCTGTGATAGGTTTTAAGATAATATAAACTGGAAGTCGTCCCATATGAATATGTTTTGTTCATCCCTCTAGAGAGGGTCTTGTCAACCATTATGCATTGCCCTAGTTTTGCAGCAGTTTTTGATTCCCCATGAGTTTGGGTGATAATGGACACTTTGATGTTTGTTTAGAAGTTATTGTGTGTTAGTGAGTTCAGACATTCAAAAATATCTTTTGAAACTCCTGTTTTTTGCAAATATGTTATCAAAATAAAGTTAAACCAATATGTTACTAAACAGCTAAACTCAAAATTTGTGTAGAATATGTCTTCATATCTGTTTTACATTTTGTCATTTGTATTCTTGACTACTGATATCATTGCGACTTCTGGTGCTGCTGTGAAGAAGGAAAATTACTATCTTACTAAATAGCTACACTAAAACTTTATGTAAAAAATGTCTATATATGTGTTTAGCACTTTGTCAAAAACAGCCGGTATTCACAATGTATCCTTGGGAATTGCAGTCATAGAATCACACTGACATAACCTGTGCAATCATCAAGGGCGTCCTTTCTCACCACTCTGCAAACGCACCTCCTGGCAGACTACTAGTTGGAGGTTGTGGGGGCCAACTACCTCCCCTGTTACCTCCTGCAATTCCCACACAGTGAGTTTGCTAGGAGGTCTTTGCGGTCACATTACTGGTTGGAGAATGCAGTCCTTTTGGATGCTGAAGGGACCTTGGGAACCAAGAAGTCTCCTGGTGCTTTCTGTATGTCCTACACAGCGGGATTGCTGAGAGTTGGTCCTGATTAGTGTATTTACCCTGTTTTTAATCCTTGCGTCGTCCCCTTACCTGCACTTTAATTGGTAATCACCGCGCTTTGGCGGGTCCCTGGTTTCACCTTGCTTTGGCAGACATCTTGGGGGAAGTTTTGGACGCCTGGCGGCGCCATTTGGGCTAGCAGACCAGCTGTCACAAGGACACGCTGACCTGCATATAAGGTGGGTATTATAGGCGGGCTCCCCTTTCAGTAACTACTCATGCGCCTTACCTTACAGCATCTGCGCGCTACAGGGCAGCTCAGTTTGCAGTTATTTTGCGATAGTGCGGTAGTGTTTTATTATCCCCGTTTTGCTATTTAATTTCATTATTAGTGTATTTACCCTGTTTTTAATCCTTGCGCCGTCCCCTTACCTGCACTTTAATTGGTATTCACCGCGCTTTGGCGGGTCCCTGGTTTCACCTTGTTTGGCAGACATCTTGGGGGAAGTTTTGGACACCTGGCGGCGCCATTTGGGCTAGCAGACCAGCTGTCACAAGGACACGCTGACCTGCATATAAAGCAGCCATTATACGCACAGCGTTTTCGCCGTAGTGACGCCGGAGTCACGCCAGAGTCCAGCCCGTCTGCGCCCGTCCGCGCTAAGACCGGGCTAAAGGGCTGGAGACTCTGGTCCCTAGTGTTTTGAGGTATGCCTCCCCGGGATTGCCCCTTATATACCTATCAGGACTTTGCTCGGTTGCGACCAGCATGGCGCCCTTGCCATTTTACCTGCTCGCCGGCTATTCTACAAGAAGCTTTCCACTGTTCTTGTCTTAATACAGGCGGTATGTCTTCAGCATCCTGCCTTCATAGGCCCCCCTTTCTGTCTGCTATCTCCCTTAGGCCGCCTATCCAGAAGGAAGCGGGCTTCCTAATTAACACTAGATCGTTAGTGAAAAACAATTTTGCTTTCTGCGATTTTATCACAGTGAGAAAGCCTACATGGGTGTTTCTCACTGAAACTTGGGCCACCGAGTCTTCGGGACCTGACTTTGTCGAGGCCGTACCAGATGGATACTCTTTGGCCAGACTGGATAGAGTGGGGCGCAGAGGAGGAGGCTTTCGAATTTTGTATAAGATCTCTCACACATGTCACATCACTCAACTTTCCAGGCCCTCCGACCTTTTTCAAGCCCTACACTTTATTATAAAATCCCCCGTTGCCGAGCCTTTTGTGGGCATTCTGGTTTATAGACCGCCCGGATCTAGGACAGAATTTAGTCAGTCTTTACTTAATCTGCTAGAACCATATTTTGGGGCCCCTAACTTGACAGTTCTTGGTGACTTTAACTTTCACCTTGACAATTTGGACTCTAAAGTCTCCTTAGACCTCTTGGACTCATTATCTGCATGTGATCTTGTACAAATGGTTAAACATCCCACCCATCAAGCCGGCCACATTTTGGATGCGGTCTTCTCTAATGATGCGAGGCTTCAAACAGATGTTCCTATTCCCCTATCATGGTCAGACCACTTTGCTGTCCCTCTTGAACTTTCGATTGCTCCTACTCCTTCTAAGAAGGCTATTTCCACCCATACCATGCTTAGGAGAAACTTGAAGAATATTACTAGTACCTCGTTGGCTCCTCTGATGAGTCATTATAATACAGCCCACTTTGATGACATCAACTCAGCTGCTTCAGAATTCTCTAAAGCTATTAGTACAGCAGTTGATGTTCTGGCTCCCCTCTCCTCTTGCTTGGTTCTCGAAAACTCTCAAACTCATGAGACGAAAATGTAGGAAGCAAGAAAGGCTCTGGCGGACGAGCTGCAGCCTTGATGAGAGGGAAAAACATAAACAGCACCTCAAGGACTATAAGCTTGAGATCATCAGGGCCAAGCAAGAGCATTTTGCCAATCTTACAATGGCTCTTTCCTCCCCTAGGGATCTCTTTAAAATAGTGGACTCGCTCTGTACGTTACAGATGCAGGACCCTGTAGTAAGTACTCAGGAATTCTGCGATCAGATCGCAGGATTCTTTCATTCTAAGATCGCGGACATATATAGGGATCTTGAATCACAAAGATCCGTTACCCCTCCTCCGCCTGTCCCTTCCCTCTCCATTACGGAGGAGATCTCTTCCAACATTCCAAAAACTCTATCAGATTTCCCATCGTTGTCCCTTCAGGAACTCGACCTGCTCTTAAACAAGACAAGGTCTGGATCTCCACTGGACCCCTGCCCCCTCAAAGTTCTGAAGAAGTGCAGAGACCCCCTCCTTCCCCCCCTTCTGGATATCATGAGCAGGGCCTTGAGAGAGGGCATTTTTCCATCTCAATGGAAGAGGGCGGTAGTTAAGCCTCTTTTAAAAAAGCCCACTCTAGACCCCGAGGTGTTCAAGAACTACCGCCCTATTTCCTTGCTTCCTGCGCCGGCAAAGATGCTGGAGACGCACCTGAACCAACATCTGGCGGTGTTCCTCGACTCCGCGGGTCTCCTAGACCAATCCCAGCATGGTTTTAGGAGATACCACAGCACCGAGTCAGCCCTCACGGTCGTATTGAACAACATCCATATGGAGGTAGACCAGGGGCATTCCACCATCCTGGTCCTTTTGGACCTCACAGCGGCCTTTGATACCCTGTCTCCCTCGGTTTTATCATCTTGGCTGAGGGAGATAGGGGTGGAAGGGGCGGCCCTGAGTCTGCTGTCCTCCTTCTTAGACCAGAGGGTTCAGAGGGTCAAGCTGGGAGAGTTCCTATCTCCATCCCTTCCTGTGCAATGCGGCGTCCCACAGGGATCGGCATTAAGTCCGACCCTGTTCAACATCTACGTGACGCCGCTTGCCAGGCTAATTAGATCCTATGGGATGGAGGTAGTCTCCTATGCGGACGACACACAGATCTTGGTGTCCCTTTCCCATCCTGGGGACCTGTCCCCGGTCAACTTTAGGAACTGCATGCAGGCAGTGTCCCAGTGGATGATTTACAATTCACTAAAGTTGAACGGTGAAAAAACTGAGATCTTGGTGTTTGGCTCCAACATTAACATCTGGTCACCTGAATGGTGGCCGCTTGAGCTGGGGTCCTGTCCCACCCCCTCGGGATCAGCACGGAACCTAGGGGTATTGATCGAACCTTCTCTCTCTATGACCATGCAGGTTAATAGAACTGTTGCCACCTGCTGGGGAATTATTAAAGTTCTCCGTAAAATTAAAGATTACTTGTCCCTTCAGGCGCGGAAGCAGGTGGTAGAAGCACTCGTCGCTTCGCGTCTTGATTATTGTAACGCCCTCTACATCGGCATGAATAAGAGCTTAATCCAACGTCTCCAGACTGCTCAAAATGCGGCAGCCAAATTTGTTCTAGACGCCCCCAGATAGGCGTCATCGACGGCAGCCAGGAAAACTTTACACTGGCTTCCGATTGAGGCTAGGATCACTTTTAAGGCGCTCTGCCTAACCCACAGTGCCCTTTCTGGGAAGGGTGCGGATGGGGTAAGGAAACTATTGCTGCCCTATGTATCAACTAGATCGTTACACTCCTCCTCTAAGAATCTGTTGGTGGTTCCCCGTTTTCGAAAGAGTCGATGGGGCGGAAGGGCTTTTTCTTCAATTGTCCCAAAGTTATGGAATGCTCTTCCTTGTGACATTAAATCGCTGGCTTCTGTTTCCGCTTTTCGCAAAGCATTAAAAACTTGGCTGTTCGCTAGGGCGTACCTGTAGATACTTTCTATTTGTTTACATATTTTCTGTTAGGCGCCTTGACGCCTTCGGGCAAAGTTGCGCATTATAAGAATCTTTTCATTTCATTTCATTTCAGAGGCCCGCCCCCTTTCCCCACCACTCTGCAAACACCATTGCTACTTAAAAGACCATAGAAATTCACTGAAAAAACAAAGGTTACAGGGCCGTTAAAGTTAGGAAATATAATTTAGAAAACCTCAGGAATTTACTGTAAAAAACAAAGATTACAGGGACTTTATAGTTAGGTTGACATTTCACTTGTACAAAACTAGAGAAATACAACAGTTATACTTAACTGAGCTAACTGTAACTCGTGCCCCCGCAATGCCCTGCTTATGACATCACATAATACATTACACATGACCTGGTCAGTGACATCACTTATGACATCTCAAATGAAATTACTGATAACATAACCCACAGAATCACTGATAAACCCACTCACACTCCCAGAGTAACTTTCATATACCCGCTCCCACACAACCATTCACAAACCCATTCACAGACCCATACCTGTACTTAAACACCCACTCACTGATTCATAGATCTACACACACATCTACTCACTCACCCATACAGCCACTCATACACCCACTCATTCACTAATACAGCCACTGACATATCTACTCATACACCCATAACGCCATTCACACACTGAGTCAGACACCCATAGAGCTACTAACACACCTTTTCACTCACCCATTTAGTCAATCACACAGCCACTTACTCACCCATACATTTACATACAACCACTTACATACTCCTACATAAACTAACAAATAATCCCTCACCTATACAGTTACTAATGCAAGCACACACTCACCCATACAGACACTCTTACATTCACTCACTTACCTATGCAGTCACTCATATACAGCATCACTCATCTATAATGACTTTCACATACCGAGTTACTTACCCATATATCCCTGACACATCCACTCACTCACCCACACAGCCATTCACACACTCACTAACCCATAAAGCCACTGACTCACCCACTCACTTATCCATACAGTCAGCCACACATCCCCTCACCTACCAACACAGACACTCAGACACCCATACAGTTACTCAGACAACCAATCTATCACTCATACAGCCACTCATGTACCAACTCGCACACCCACACAGCCACTTAGACACCAACAGTCAGTTGTACACGTACAGAATCATCCATACAGGCACTCATACACCCACTGATTCACCAATACACATTGGTATATAAATTTAACACTCATAAACAATTTTAAAACCACCAGAGACAAAAGAGCCCAAATGTAGCCCAAATAGCACCTAGATGTAGCCCAAGTATAGCCCAATGACAGAATGTCCCAGAGTGTTCTAAAGAACAACTAGAGCGCTAACAGTCTTACTTATGACAAAAGTATGGCACAACAGAAGCCATCTTGATTGGAATGAAGTGGTAACTCTTAAAACATTTAATTTAAAAAGGAACAATATGAGGATATATTTTGCCATAGAAAGTATGATTAGTGCTGCAGAAAGAAAAATTAGGGCACATTTTGAGTGACTTCTCAAATCCTATTCTATTTCATTAAAACATTCTGACATGCAGTCTCCCAAGATGGCCACCAGAGACAAAAGAGCCCAAATGTAGCCCAAATATCACCCAGATGTAGCCCAAGTATAGCCCAATGACAGAATGTCCCAGAGTGTTCTAAAGAACATCTAAAGCGCTAACAGTCTTATTTATGACAAAAGTATGGCACAACAGAAGCCATCTTGATTGGAATGAAGTGGTAACTCTTAAAACATTTAATTTAAAAAGGAACTATATGAGGATATATTTTGCCATAGAAAGTATGAGTGCTGCAGAAAGAAAAATTAGGGCACATTTTGAGTGACTTCTCAAATCCTATTCTATTTCATTAAAAAATTCTGACATGCAGTCTCCCAAGATGGCCACCAAAGACAAAAGAGTCCAAATGTAGCCCACATGTCACCCAGATGTAGCCCAAGTATAGCCCAATGACAGAATGTCCCAGAGTGTTCTAAAGAACAACTAGAGCGCTAACAGTCTTACTTATGACAAAAGTATGACACAACAGAAGCCATCTTGATTGGAATGAAGTGAAAAGTCTGAAAACATTTAATTTAAAAAGGAACAAAATGAGGGGGTTCATTTTGCCATAGAAAGTATGATTAGTGCTTCAGAAAGAAAAATTAGGGCACATTTTGAGTGACTTCTCAAATCCTCTTTTATTTCATTAAAAGAATTCTGACATGCAGACTGAAACATGCACTTTGAATACCAGCTGCAGACTTCCCTGGTGAGCAGTAGCTTTACTACAGTGATATAATGAGCAACTAGAGTGCTAACATTCAGAATTTATGGCAAATGTGTGACACATCTGAATGCCTTCTTGATGGAACCAAAGTAAACAAGCATTGAAAATGCAATAGATCTTGCCCTCGTTTAAGTTAAAGCCATTCTGTTTGTAATGAGGTGGCTTTTTAGCTTTGCTTTTAATAGTGTTTTTCAAACTTTCATGTAAATAACATGCATATGTATGCATATATGCATATGTATGCATGTATTTATATTTGTATTTATATAGATATGCAGATTATATATGTTTATATATGTATGTATATATATATATATATATACACATACATATATATAAATGCATATATATGCATATATATATATGTGTATAGGTGTGCGTGTAGATTGACCGAGGCACAAGAAAGCAGAAAAACAAAGGTGAAGAAAACAAAAAGGGGGCATGGTAGATACACCCTGACCCCCTAGGCCTGCCAGGTGGTCCCACAAGGACCAAAAATGGCCACATTTCTTTTAAAAAAACCTGGTCTGTTTTTTTTAAAATTAAGCCCCTGGGGGACCAAATCGCGGCGGCATAGTGATAAAGAAGTGTGGGGGGTCCACAATCCCCCCAACACTGCCCCGGGGACCGCCGCCCCCGGGGCAAAGCAACACAGCCCCTTGGCGCACACTAGAGGCTCCTGGTGGGCTACTTGGCCCCCAGGGACCCCCAGTATGCAAGGGGAATTAGTTCCTATTCTGCGAACACGCCAGGGGTTGCGCTGCAGAGATGTGTGAAAAAGGGTGTGGTCTCATTACACCTCTCTGTAATGCAGCCCCCTGGAGCATACTGCAGGTTCCTGGTGGGCTAGTTGGCCCCCAGGGACCGGCAGTATGCAAGGGGAATTAGTTTCCCCTCTGCAAACACGCCCAGTGGCTGCGTTGCAGAGAGGTGTAAAAAAGGGTGTGGCCTCATTACACCTCTCTGTAATGCAGCTCCCAGGCTTATACTGGAGGCTCCTGGTGGGCTAGTTGCCCCCCAGGGACCCCCAGTATGCAAGGGGAATTAGTTCCTCCTCTGCAAACGCGCCAGGGGTTGCGCTGCAGAACGTTGTAAAAAGGGGGCGTGCCCTCTGAACACCTGCCTGCAAAAATGTAGTAAATCAGTATAAAAAAAATAACAATTAATAGATTTAAAAATTGTTATTTAAACAACCTTCGAAATTCAATGAAAAACCATAGGTTTCAGGCCTTATATAGTTAGGAATTAGCATTTAAAAAACTTGCAAATTCACTGAAAAAACATAGGTTTCAGGCCTTATATAGTTAGGAATTAGCATTTAAAAAACACATACACTGCCTTTTTATTTTTCTAGTTTGTTGGAAGTGTACCATTGAGAAATATATTTGCTCATCACCACTCCCATAAAGAGATTCACTCACCCAAACTGTTAGAACATGTAGTTTTAACTTCATATATCTACTGAATCAACTATTCACACATCTTTGGACAGTCACACACACCCCACCGAACCACACACACTTTCACACTCCCATACAAATACTCAGTTAACTAATCAATAACTAATATAGACTTTCACATAGCTAGTAACCAACTGTAGAATCAGTTTACACAACAACTGACAAAGTGATACAGATATTCACACAGTTTAGTCACTATCCACTATATTTAGTGAGACATTATAAATTGGTCAAGTAAACAGTCAATTACACTGCTACTAAATCCTCCATCCAAATATTCATTTGTATATATCCACTCATTCTTCAATGCAAATAGCTTTTTATATAATGCATATTTAAATAATGAAGCAAACCACATTCACTGGATGATGTCATCAGTGATGTCATCGGTGATGTCATTTGAGATGTCATCAGTGATGTCACTGACCTTGTCATGAATGATCTAATATGTGACGTCGTCAGCAGTGGATTGCGGGTGCGCGAAATATAGTTAGTAGAACTAACTATATAGGAGCAATTTCAATGGTTTTGTATGAGTGAACTGTCCAGCTAACTATAACACCCCTAAAACCTATAGGTTTTTGAGTGAATTTTAAAGGTTTTTTAAATGCTAATTCCTAACTATATAAGGCCTGAAACCTATGCTTTTTCCACTGAATATATATATATATATATATATATATATATATATATATATATATATATATATATATATATATATATATATATATATATATATATATATATATATATCTATATATATATATATATATATATCACTAAAGAAAATAAAGGTTTCAGGTACGTTATAGTAAGAAATTAGCATTTAAAATACCTTTGAAATTCACTGAAAAAATCATAGGTTTTACAGACGTTTTAGTTAGGAATTGGCTTTTAAAAAACCTTAGCAATTGACAGAAAAAAACATAGTTTTTAGGGACGTTAATGTTAGTTGGACATTTCACTCAAACAAAACGATAGAAATTCTGCTGTTATAGGTAGTTGTGCTAACTATAACTCACGCCCCCGCAATACACTACTGATGACGTCACATATTACATCATTCATGACGTGATCAGTAACATCACTGATGACATTACTGATGACATCTCAAATGACATCAAGACGAATTTCAAAGGTTTTTTAAATGGTAATTTCTAAATATAATGTTCGTTAAACATATCTTTTGTTTTATCATCCCATTCTCAATCTGGTGAAAACTGCAAATCTCACCACTCTTCCATTGATATCTTCCGCCAACAAAATCGCCACAAATGAGAGCCACAACGAACGCTAATGATATGCAAAGTAGGCGTTTCCGTGCAAAAAAAATATGAAAACACCACTTCCCCATATTTTCAACAACCAGACAAATCTGCAATCCGATTAAAAAAGCAGACGATAAGCCGACTTACTAATAACAAATAAACATCAACTTTTAACTGGTGTAGGGAGGTCGACTATCTACTGTGTGGTGAATTAGACTCAACTCACAGCCACATCTAAAGACCAACACGTGATAGAGCCACTGATCATGCACCTCCGACACCCAACAAGGCCACAAGACCCAGCGCCACCACCAGCAGAACCTCCCCCCGGACCACCCCGCTACTACCACTGAGGCAGCGCAAAACAGGACAACAGACATTCCCAAAATACCATGGCCCCTCAGCCGCACCATAGCTAAATGTTGGGAGATATGGCAACCAACTATATATGAAGAAGGCAAGTCACCCATCAATAATAATGCACACAATGCCAAGAGTAATGCCGTTGTGCTGCACAGACCTCACTATGCAAACCACAAACCTCTCCATGTGGAGATATACTATTGATACTTGTACTGTAGTGCACAGTGGACGCAACCATGTTACCTCAAACAGTGGGGAAGATCTCCGTCATATAGCTGTGTTGTCCCCCCTAGAAGCGGAGTGGGCTGGTCCAATGTACGCCACTCCATGGTAGGAATATGAATAAATAGGCCAGTCCCTGGGCGTGGTTCACTTCTGGGAAGACCAATGAGTCTGCAGAGTGGAGGCACTCACCCTGGCACGTGGCTGCCACCATGACTTCGGGCCTCCTCCACACAAGCCCCTTGCAAACTCAGCAGCACAGCACCGCAGACTTATGTCTGTACCGACTACTGCCTTGGATCTACACTGTGGACATCAGGTTTCATAATTTGAATTCAACCTTTATTTATTAAGTGCGCAGAGAATTGTATTCTATGTCCTCGGATTTTGTCTAGAAGTGACAAAAAGCATTCCTCGATGTCTATGATAACTACTGCCTTCGATCTACACTGCGGACAGCAGGGTTCGCAATTTGAATTCAGCCTTGATTTATTAATTGCACAGAGAATTGCACTCTATGTCCTCAGATTTTGTCAAGAAGTGACAAAAAGGATTCCTCGATGTCTATGCTAACTACTGCCTTCGATTTACACTGCGGAGAGCAGGGTTTACAACTTGAATTCAACCTTGATTTATTAATTACTCAGAGAACTGTACTCTATGTCCTCGGATTTTGTCAAAAAGAAGTGACAAAAACCATTCCTCGATGTGTATGCTAACTACTGCCTTCGATCCACACTGCGGACAGCAGGGTTCATAACTTGAATTCAGCCTTGATTTATGAATTGCACAGAGAATTGTACTCTATGTCCTCAGATTTTGTCAAGAAGAAGTGACAAAAAGCATTCCTCAATGTCTATGACAACTACTGCCTTCGATCTACACTGCGGATAGCAGGGCTCACAATTCAGATGCAGTGGCGATTGCAGATGATGCAGTCCAGTTTGCAAGACATTTTGCTCCCAGTGCGGCCCGCCGGGACCACGCCTCATCGCAGGATGCACACACGCGGTGTGCTTCAGGTGCCACTAACTCACTGCACCATGTCATCTCCACATGCTTTTATCAAGGCAAGACATTGAACCCAGTGCGGCCCACCGGGACCATGTATCATCGCAGGGTGCGCACACGCTGAGTGCTCCAGGTGCCACTAACTGTGCAGCTCAACTCAACACCACGTGGCTGTGCGCCCATCCTGACTGCAGTCTGTGCCCTACTCTGGGGTTACATGGTTCACAATTCAAGATTAGTAGCGAAGTAAATTGTATAAGAGACTATAATAGGTTAAGTAGACCAAATGCTCCCAATCTATGCAGCTCAAGTCAATGTCACCTGCCTGTGAGCCTTTGCTGACCGATGCCTCCGGTCTACACTGTAGAAGGCCGGCAACACTTGGTGCCAACTAACCCTGATCAACACAAGCCGATGCCACATGTGTAACTGGTTCCTGAGTCCTGAATGGCAGTGACCCCAACTTCGTGGCAGTGCCCACACCAACGGACTCCATTCAATCAGTGAAGGATATTTGCATATGGAAAGCCAGCGACACGTGGTGCCACTGAACCTGTACTACGCAGGCCGGTGGGGCCACCAACGTATGCACATGGCTATGGGCCCTTGCTCACCGCTACCTCTGACCTACACTGTGGGAGACCGGCGACACGTGGTGCCACTAACTGTGTTCAACTCAAGTGAGTGAGTGCTAGTATTTGTAAAGCGCACTAATGCCGAGGCGTCTTGGCGCTGTGTAGGGTAACATGCTGAAGTACTTGCCACTATCCTATCTAGTGAAGAGCCATGTTTTAAGACCATCCCAAGCCGATCCCACATGTGTAACTGTGTCCTGTGTCCTGAATAGCAGTGACCCCAAATCCATAAGACAACTACAGCAGCAGACTACCTTTAATCAGTGAGGCATATTGACATATGCAACGGCGGCGACACATGGTGCCATTAACTTTATTCAACACAAGCCGATCCCACATATGTAACTGTGTCCTGAGTCCTGAATTACGCTGACACCACGTCCGTGGCAGCGACCACAACACCACACTCCCTTCGATCAGTGAGGCATATTTCGATATGCATGGCCGGCAACACGTAGTTCCACTAACCCTCTTTATCACAAGTGTGTCCTGAGGCCTGAATTACAGCAACCCCAACTTCGTGGCAGTGACCACAGCACCTCACTCCCTTCGATTAGTGAGGAGTATTTACAGACTGAAGTCTGCCGACAAGTGGTGCCACTTTACCAGCACTACGCAGGCCAGTGGGGCCACCAACGTATGCACATGCCTGTGTGCCCTTCCTCATCGCTACCTCTGGCCTATACTATGGTCAGCAGGCCTCACAATTCAGATACAGTCCCGATTCCACATGACGCAGTCCAGTAGGCAAGACACATTGCTCCCAGTGCTCCCGTCCACATCAACCATCATCACAGGCTCATACAGTCTCAATGATTCTGGTACCACTAACCCTATTTATCACAAACCAATCCCACATGTGTAACTGTGTCCTGAGTCCTGAACAACCGTGACCCCAACTTCGTGGCAACGACCACAGCACCAGACTCCATTCAGTCTTATTTGTTGTTCTTTTCTTTAAATAATTTTTTTTATATGTAAATCTATACATGGCTAAGATTCTTCTTTCTCCAACCGCACATGGACACTTCTGGGCCCAAGAAGGTTTTTGGGGGTATGTTGGTAATGTGGGAAGAGGGTACGTTACCTGCTAATGTGGGGAGAGGGAGCGTCAAAGGGGTATCACTCACAGAAATAACTCTGATAGGTTTTCAGAAATGCTTCGGACAGATGCCAGCTGACGGACTGAATCACAAAATGGTTTTTCAATACTTATATAGTGTGAGTTATGAACAGTTCGGACCCAGGCTTCCAGAGGGACAGCTGCGGCCCGTCTGCTCGATTCCCAGACGCAGTACTATGAGCCGTCCGCGTCATTGTGTCTATCTCTGCCCTGTTCCGTCGTACGCCACGCCACACCACTCCGATTACGTTCCAAAGTTGGCCCCACTAAGATACCTGTCGCAGGCGTGCTCGCTGTTGGTGTGCAGGTCAGTGGTCTAGTTCTCAAAATCTCACGGCCACTCCCTGAGGGCAGGTTTGCACACACCACACCCATCCGGCACATGCGGCACAGCCCATGTGACCGCGCAAATATAATAGATCGATACCGTCACATCCTTTATTGCTGGTACTGACTAACTGGCGAACGCTCCACGGGTCTCAACCATAAAAAGTCCATGAAAAGTTGCGCAGAAGGTTAGTCGCACCCTTAGCTGTATGGCTGTCAGCGGCCTACCATCCCCTTTGCGCTGACTTCATAAGCATAGGGTTAGTGCCACTCTAAACTAATGTGGCCATCAGGAACCTACCACCAAGTGGCACGGACTTGAGTTCCACAGGCTTAGCAGCACCAAACCCTGAGGTAGTCTCCGCCATTGACGACTCAGGACTAAGTGACATGTGTGAGATCTGCCGGGCCGCGGAGAAGCTGTAGTGGTCTCCACCATTCAGGACTCAGCGACATTTGGGGGATCCGTGAAGAAGCTGATGTGGTCTCCATCATTCAGGACTCAGCGACATCTGTAAGATCCGTGCAATCAGATAGTAGAATTCCCAAATATCGATATCTGTAAATTTCGATATTTCTCAAAAACTACTGAACAGATTTACACCAAATAAACGAAAGCGTGCTTTCTAGACCAAGTCCCTGCAAAATTTGGGATAATTCTGTTCACCCGTCCGACCTGTAGCCTTGTCTACAGTTTCCTGTGGAAATTAACATTGAAAAAACACGTTTTGGGACCCCCTTTTTCTCGCCCCCCCTTGACAAATCACCCCCAAACTTTCAACATAGGAGCTGATATAAACAAAGTTATTGGGAATTTCCTATCGTAACTAGGTCCTAACTATAACTACCTTCTGGTGATCGCCACTGAAAAAAACATATGTTTCAGACAAGTTATAGTTAGGAATTAGCATTTAAAAAACCTCAGAAATTCACTGAAAAAACCACAGGTTTTAGGGGTGTTATAGTTAGTTTGACATTTCAGTCATACAAAACCATTGAAATTCCCTTGTTATAGTTAGTTGTACTAACTATAACTCACGCGCCCACAATCCTCTGCTGATGATGTCACATATTACATCATTCATGACATGGTCAGTGACATCACTGATGACATCTCAAATGACATCACTGATGACATCACTGATGACATCATCCAGTGAAAGTGGTTTGGCTGTTATTTCAATATGTGTTATATATATGTAGCAATCTGCCTTGAAGACTGAGTGGATGAATAGGTATGTGAATGGAGGATTTAGTACCAATGTGATTGACTGTCTAAGTGAGGAATTTTAAGTGTCTCACTAAATATATGGGACAGTGATTAAACTGTATAAATACCTGTATCACTCTATCTCTTGTTGTGTAAACTACTACATAAGTTGGTTACTACCTATGTGAAAGTCTACATTAGTTATTAATTAGTTAAGTGAGTATTTGTATGGGATGGTGAATGAATGTGAGTGTGGTTGGGTGGGACGTGTGTGACTGTGGAAACATGTGTAAATAGTTGATTTAGTAGGTATATGAGGTTAAGACTATGTGGAAACAGTTGTTTGAGTGAGTGAATCTCTTTATGGGTGTGGTGATGAGTAAATATATTTCTCAATGATATATGTCCAACAAACTAAAAATATAAAAGGCAGTGTATGTGACAGTTATTGTATATAAATAAGTATACATAAGACTCAGTGATTGTATGATTGATGTATGCATAACTGTATACTTGTAATACTGATTTTATAACACACTAAGTATGAGTGACTATCTATATGAATCACATAAAGTGGTGTTTGTGTAAGTGAGTAGCTTAGTAAATATAAGTATGATCAATTGTTTGCATAAGTGAGTAGGATGTCTGCATAAAGGAATAGGATATGTGCTGGTGTGTAATGTTGATGTAGGTATATAAGTATATTTAATACTGTTCTATAGATCTTTGTTAGCATGTCTGAGTGAATCTATAGGTAAGTGTTTAGATGTGTGTAGATGTAGGAATCATTCAGTGGGTTTTTGAGAAACTTGTACTGGTGTGTCAATGGTTTCAAATACGGCACTTCATATTTTATAATGAGTGTTGAAAGGTTATGCTACTGCATGATGAGGTGTATCAGTTTGTCACAAGGATGATGTCATCCGTGATGTCATTTGAGATGTCATCAGTGATGTCATCAGTGATGTCACTAACCATGTCATGAATGATGTAATATGTGACATCATCAGCAGTGGATTGCGGGCGCACGAGTTATAGCTAGTACAACTAACTATAACGGGGGAATTTTAATGGTTTTGTACGACTGAAATGTCCAACTAACTATAACACCCCTAAAACCTGTGGTTTTTCAGTGAATTTCTAAGGTTTTTTAAATGCTAATTCCTAACTATAACTTGTCTGAAACCCATGTTTTTCAGTACATTTCAAAGGTTTTTCAAATGCTAATTCCTAACTATAACATGTCTGAAACCTATGGTTTTTTCCAGTGAATTTCAAAGGTTTTGTAAATGACAATTTTTAAATGTATTAATTGTTATTTTTATTTTTATTTACACTGATTTTCTACATTTTTTAAACTAATTTATTTTTAGATATTTTATTTTTTAAATTACATTATAATTACATTATACATTACATTACAAAATATATATTCTCAGAATGAATTACTTTAGTTTAAATACTTTGCAAATAGGCAATAGTCTTCTAAGTACAGTAGTTACAGTTGTTGTAATGCACAACACAATTTCAGACACAATGCAACATTGAGCTCAATGTGAATTTCTAGTCAAATGCAATTATTACTTTATGGATTACTTTTGTAACCACAGGACTGGATCCTAGATTCAGTCCTTGGACATCTCTTGTAAACAGTTGAGTAAAAGCATTTTGGTTACAGTAGTGATTTTTAAGGAATAATATTGTATTTTAAAAGTTGACAGAAACGTTTTCACATAGATTCACCAATGTTATCCTATGGGAGGAAATTCACTTAGTAGGTAGGTAGTGTTAACATTACTTTTTCTTACTCAGTGCTGGTTACTGGATCCAGCACGGGTGCTTCTCCTGTAAACAGTTGATAGAATGCGTTTAAGTCATACAGGCAATTTTTAAGGAATATTTTTAGTTTGTGAAAATATACCCTTAGAAACTTTCTCTTGTGAAAACCAGACAATGGAATCCTATGGCAGGAAATACAAGTTACTGGTAAGTACGGTTAGAATTACTTTTCAGGATCAGTACTGGGCTCAAAGAAGCAGCACTGAGGTCACTCCTGATAGCAGGTGAGTAAATCGGAATTCGTAGTTCTGCTGCTTTTTTAGGAATTTTATAATGTTTAAAAACTCCACACAGAAGAATTTCCAGGTGAAACCAGTCAATGATAGCCTATGGAAGAAATTCAAGTTACTGGTAAGTATGGTTAGAATTACTTTTCAGGATCAGTACTGGCCTCAAAGATGCAGCACTGAGGTCTCTCCTGATAACAGGTGAGTAAATCATAGTTTGTTGTACAGCTGATTTTAGGTGAATATTTTAAAGTTCCAAAACTCCACAATTTCCAATTGAAACCACTCAATGTTACCCTATAGAAGGAAATTCACTTAGCAGGTAAGTAGTGTTATCGTTACTTTTTCTTACTCAGTGGTGTATCCTGGTTTCAGCACTGGTGAATCTCCTGTAAACAGTTAAAAGAATGCCTTTAAGTCTGGTAAGTATGGTTAGAATTACTTTTCAGGGTCAATGCTGGGCTAAAAGAAGCAGCACTGAGGTCACTCCTAATAACAGGTGAGTGAATCAGAATTCGTAGTTTGGCTGATTTTAGAGGAATATTTGTACGTTTCAAAAATCAACACGTAGAAACTTTTCTGCTGAAAACCACACAATGGATTCCTATGGAAGGAAATACAAGTTACTGGTAAGTACGCTTAGAATTACTTTTCAGGGTCAGTGCTGGGCTAAAAGATGCCGCACTGGGTTCTCTCCTGATAACAGGTGAGTAAATCGGATTTCGTCGTTAGGCTGATTTTAGAGGAATATTTGTACAATGGTGAAGGAAGGGGGCGGGCCGAAGTGACATGTGTGCAAACACGCCCTGTGGCACGTTTTAAGTTGTGGGATTAAGTGCCCTTGAATCGTGAGGTCCCCTGGGGGCCAACTAGCCCACCAGGTACCTCCAGTATGCGCCAGGAGGCTGCGTTGCAGAGAGGTGTTCAGAGGCCACGCTCCTTTTTACAACACTCGGCATCGCAGTTCCATGGTGCTTACTGGAGGTAGATGGTGGGCTAGTTGGCCCCCAGGAACCCTCAGTATTGAAAAGGAATGAATTCCCCAATTTAAACCGCGTCACAGGGCGTGTTTGCACACATGTGAACTCAGGCCCCTCCCCCTCCCTTCACCACTGTGCAAACGCGCCCGTGGCACGTTTTAAGTTGGGGGATTAACTCCCCTTGAATACATAGGGTCCCTGGGGTGCAACTAGGCCACCGGCTATCTCCAGTAAGCGCCACAAAGCTGCGTTGCAGAGAGGTGTAAAAAGGGGCATGGCCTCAGAACACCACTCTGCAACGCAGCTCCCTGGTGCATACTGGGGGTACCTGGTGGGCTAGTTGCCCCCCAGAGACCCCCAGTATTTAAGGGTAATTTCTTCCCACTCTGCAGACGTGCCAGGGGGCGTGTTTACAGAGTGGTGCAAGAATGGGGCGTGGCCTCCAGCCCAAACTCGTTTCTAACATTTTTTTTATTTTGTGAAGGGGGCTGTGTAGCCCTCATTCCTTTTTCTTTTTTGGGGCCCTGGGGACCCCATCCCCCAAGGCCTCACCCCAATTACAATTTAAAAAAATATTCATGGGAAGGGGCCACGTGGCCCCCCTCCCGTGGCCAATTCTGGGCCCCGGGGACCCCATCACCCGGGGCATGGCCACATTTTTCTGATATTTTTATGGAGTGGGCTGTATAGCCCCCCTCCTCAGGCCACTTAAGGCCCCAGGGACCCCATCCCCGGGGCCGGCCATTCTTTTTTAAAAAATTGATGGGGGAGGGGGGCTGCGAGGCCCCCCTCCCAGGCCTCGCGTAGCTCTGGGGACCCATCCCATGGGGCTGGCCCACTCTGTTGGGTCCAGCAATCTGCTTTGCTTCATTGAAGCGAGAGCAAGTTTCCCTGCTCTCGCTTCAATGAAGCAAAGCAGTCTGCAATGGCAGGGTGGGAGCCGCGAGGCTCCTGCCCTGCCATTGCAAACAGCAGTGTCCTGGGGTGGGCACCCCGGGACACTGCAGGAGCCGGCCCTGGGGGGTGGTGGTCCCCAGGGCAATGGAGGGCTCCAGGAGGGGGGCATTGCGGCCCCCTCCCACATTCTTTAGAAGCCCCAGGGGGTGGCAGTCCCTAGGGCTGGGGGGCCTCAGAGCCCCCCCACCCAATTTTCCTAATCCCCGGGGGTGGTGGTCCCCGGGGCTGGGGGGGCCTCAGACCCCCCACCCAATTTTCTTAATCCCGGGGTCGCAGTCCCCGGGGGGGCCTGAGAGCCCCCACCCATTTGTTTCAAGCCCCTGGGGGTGGCGGTCCCTGGGGCTGTGGGGGGGGTGGTGAACCACCCGCATACATTAAATTCTTGCCCCGGGGGGTGGCGGTCCTCGGGGCTGGGGGGCCTGAGAGCCCCCCCACCCAATTCAAAATAGTCCCGGGGGTGGCAGTCCCCGGGGCTGCGGGGGGGCCCGTGAGCCCCCCACATGTATTAAATTAGAGCCTTGGAGGGTGGTGATTCCCGAGGCAGTCTATTTTTTTAACAATGCCCCTGGGATTTGGCCCCCCGGGGGCAAATTAACATATTTCCCGGGAGACCGCGTTTTTTTTTATTAATATCATGGGATGCGCGTAGGATCCGTGTATACCGCGATTTTTATTAAAAAATAAAATAATTTGGGGGGCAATGGGGTCCTTGTGGGACCCCCTGAGCAGGCCTAGGGGGTCAGGGTGTGCCTACCCTGCCCCCTTGGCTCAGATTGCACACATATTTCACTGACTTCCTCAGCCTCGCTTCTACTGAGGCACCAAATGGCTGCCAACGGTTCCTGGTTTCGAATGTTTACAACCGCTTGACAGCCAATTAGAATTGACCGCGTGATTGGGAAGGTGTGCTTATCCTACGAGGACAATCCTCACACAATCCGCGGATCCTCCGGCCCATAGATATATAAATGACTTTAACCACAATTTTCTCAAAAACTACTGAACAGATTGACACCAGATAGGCCAAAGGCACAAGTCGGAACTGCCAAATTTGGTGTAATTTCGTTCAGCCGTTCGGGCTGTAGACGTGGCTAAAGGTCCTATTGGAAATTGCATAGGGAAAACACATTTTGGGACCCCCTTTTTTCTCGGCCCACGCTTGAATAATCACCCCCAAATTTTCAGGGAAGGAGCGGAACTGAGCTGGCCAAAAGTTTGGACAATTTCAAGAAGATTCATCAATGAGTGAGGGAAGGGGAGTGAGGGAGGGACTGAGGGGAGTGAGGGAGGGAGAGAGTGAAGGGGGTGAGGGAAGGGGAGTGAGTGAGGGAGGGAGAGGGGGAAGGGAGTGAGGGAAGGGAGTGAGGGGAGGGAGTGAGGGGAGGGAAGGGGAGTGAGGGAAGGGGAGTGAGGGAAGGGGAGTGAGGGAAAGGGAGTGAGGGAGTGAGGGAAGGGGAGCGAGGGAAGGGGAGTGAGGGAAGGAGAGTGAGGGAGTGAGTGTGGGAAGGGGAGTGAGGGAAGGGGAGTGAGGGAGGGAGAGGGGGAAGAGGGGGAAGGGGAGTGTGGGTGAGGGAAGGAGAGTGAGGGTGAGGGAGGGAAGGAGAGTAAAGGAGAGGGAAGGAGAGGGAAGGAGAGGGAGAAGGAGGGAGAGGGAGGGAGAGGGAAGGAGAGAGGAAGTGAGACAGTCAGAGTGAGTGAGGCAGAGGGAGACAGGGAGGGAGAGAGGGAGATAGAGGGATGGAGGGAGGGAGGCAGAGATATATATATATATGCCGGGTCTGGTAGCTCAGTGGACAAAGGCGTCCGCTGCAGGGACCTGTGTTCAACCTCATTATCACAGTTTTTGCCCCCTCCCCCACTGACCCCGCCCCAACCGGTGCGGCCCTCGGACACAAACCACACTGTAAATTAGGCCCCTGAGAGAAAGTTTGTGAGTACCCATGCTCTAGATGGTAGAGGTGCTGAATATGGTAGAGGTGCTGAAGATGGTAGAGGTGCTGAAGATGGTACAGGTGCTGAAGACGGAACAGGTGCTGGAGAATTATCACTCGTCATGCTTCCTGCAAATTAATTTTGAAAAGTACTTTGCAAAACATGTCATGTGCAGAAAGACAAAATCACGTACTCTTCTTCAACCTACTAACTTCTCACCTATATAGGAGACAATTACACCAGACAATACAACATTATTACGCTAGACATCCAAATTATGTGCCATTACATAAAAAAAGGTACCCTTTGACGCTTGATTTATAAGGCCTTAACATGTCGACATTATAAGTCGTACGTAAAAGCATGTTGCTACTATTGACTAACTCTGCATGCTTTCCTTCCATTTCGGAAATATGGTAAGGTCCAGTAAAGTTGTGCTGCAAAATTCCTCCTTTCCTTGTTGTTCGCCTGATATTTTTTAAAAGCACTAAATCTCCTTCACTGAAGGGGCACGGCTTATATTTCTTCAAAACTGTCCTTCTATATTTTTCTTTATGCTTTTCGTGGGCAACCTCAATATTCTGCTTTGTCTGCTTCTGCAAATCTGCTTTTTTTAAATTAGCATACCAAAAAATAGATGTCATGTTTTAACAAGTATTCAACAAGTAAATGTATGTATAAATACATATCACATATATTTGTTGATTAAAATACACATTGGAGTACTCTAAATTTCACATTGCAATGATAAATCAATACTCAGAAAATTATACTACCGTCAACAGTGAATTTTTTAGACAGTCTACGCAATCCATGCTTCTGGACTTTACTGAAACCTTCAGGGTACACATTACGGCTTATATAATCCAAAAGCTCTTGGTACTTAGTCGCATCCATTTCTATTGAAAATGAAGATAAACGGGATAAACGGGAAAAAAAGTTAAAGGAATAGAATTAGAGATGTAACGAGCAAATTTTACATGCTCACATTCCATTACATAAATACCTAAAAAGGTGTGTGAATTCACAATTAGTAAAAGAACTGTCACCCCCTCTTCATAGCTCAATACGCGCACAAAGTTTCAGCGAGGGATACAGAGTACAGTCCATACAAAGGGATGGGTAAGGCCTGCCAAATTGATGCAGTTTGAAAACATGGCAGTTTAACAAAGGGCGCCCAGGCACTGCAGTGCCAGGACTGACTTTTCTATTTAGGGATACTTGTGTGGGTGGCACAATTACTGCTGCAGGCCCACTAGTAGCATTTAGATAAGCAGCCCTGGTATACATAGTACACTTCACTATCAAGACTAACAGAACAATCATGGACAAACAATTACCATTACACTTTCAAAAGGGAGCAATTGCACTTAAACACTGATCATGAAGTGGCAAAGTGTCCAGAACATCTATTTCGGCAAAAGCATGTCATAAAAAGATGTAGGACAGAAGGAAAAATAGTTAGGGAACCTAAGCCAAATAACAGGAAAGTACAACACCATAGTGCCAAGGTTAGAAATCTAGCAATTGTGCAGCCAACAGACAGGATAAAAAAAACACTGGCATTAAATAGGCCACACTGAGGGACAAACAGAAAAGAGTAAGGTAATTAAGAAGATCCACAAGGCATAACCATGCAGGCATCACGGTGAGGCACTACAAACAGTTTTCCCAGATTGACGTATCATCTTTGAGCACAGGATTGGGGTCTCACAAATGCACAAATAGTTATTAATTATTATCAATTATTATCAATTAAGACTATGCTACTCTCAGGAGGCAAAACTTTCATCAGACAACTACACCACATAAAAAAATAAAGCAAAACAAAGCTGGGAGGGGCCCGTGACGCAGTAAAAAATAATACCATATTGCACGCACAATTAATAAGAATAGAGGCCAAAGCACGTGGCATACCACAGAAATATGAAAGAGAAATTCATGCATGCACTATTTATAAGAAAAGAGGCCTGGGAGGGCACCGTGACGCCGAAAGAAAAATTAACATCATGCACGCACAATTTAAAGCAATTGAGGGCTGGGAGGGCCACGTGATGCAGAAATAAAAAATTGCCATCATGCACGTACAATTTATAAGTATAGAGGCCAAAGCATGTGGCGCACCACGAAAATACAACACAGAAATTCATGCATGTACAATTTATTTAAAAACAAGGCCTAGGAGGGCCCCGTGACCCAGAAGGAAATATTACGATCATGCACGCACGATCAATAAGAATAGAGGCCCGGGAAGGCCATTTGAGGCAGCAATAAATATTAAAATTCACAGGAGGATTAGGAGGGAGCAAATACGATGAAGGAGAAAGCACGTGGCGCACAAAAATAAAGTGAAACAGACCTGGGAGGGCTACGTGTCACAGTAAAAAAATAATACCATCATGCACGCACAATTAATAAGAATAGATGCCAAAGCACGTGGCACACGACAAAAATGCGACACAGAAATTCATGCATGCACAATTTATAAGAAAAGAGGCCTGGAAAGGCACCATGACACAGAAGGAAATATTACAATCATGCACGCACGATCAATAAGAATAGAGGCCTGGGAAGACCACATGAGGCAACAAAAAATATTAAAAGTCACAAAAACATAGTTACAGTATAGTGAATAACAAAAAACTATGCAAATTTTTCACCTTGCAAGGACAGGAAAAAGATGAACTGGACGAATGACATATGCACACGATGCACAGGACGAATTAAGTATACACTGAATGAACTCAAAGAATGTGGTATGCGCTTGATGAAGTCGACGATTTAATATCAGCAGTAACCGCAGGACTGTCACTACTGAATAGAAGAAATTCTAGAAAGGTGCAAGGTTTCTTATAGCTTTACTTTTACAAGGATTGGAGGTGACTTATAACTAGGATGACAGTCATTGGTTAAGCAATATGTACGAGGGTTTCAGAGCTGTGATTGGTCAAACAGGATGTCAGATTGTTGGACAGCACACAGTGCCTTTTCTAAAAAATACACGTGTGCGCACAGTGCGTGCGAACCATTGGGGTACACACGGGGGGGCGGATATGGCGCCTGCGCACACAACATTCATTGAAATATGCAGACGGAACGCATGCGCAAAGCGTAGGGGGTACACAGCCAGATAGGGTATGCAGTTCGATAGAACATCGGCTGGGACCGTAGGGGCATTGGGACTCCCCCCACGGTCTCCAATGTTTTATTTGAATCCCGGGCAATGGGGTCCCCGGGGATAATAAAAATTAGTGATAGGGGCTATTTTGTTTTTACGGTAAAAATTTAATGCGTGCACGGGGCACCGTAGAAAAAAGCATGACGTGACGCGGAAGCGCCAATGCGACATGAAACCTCAAGATATATTTGGAATGTATGCTTGGGTACGCGCAGTGAACGATTAGCTGTACAAAGGTCGGTGCGATCACCGTATGCGTACCGTGCGATTATCAAAAAAAATGCAAAAAGGAAATATATAGAATTTAATTTTAATATATTAAAAAAAACATTAAATTAATAAAAAAAATCTGAATTTTGTTTTTTTATTATTTTACATGCAAAATATATTATGTAACTTAAAAAATGAAATAACTAAAAATAATTATTATAAACATGTAGGAAATTAGTATAAAATTAATACATTTAAAAATGATCCTTTACAAAACCTTTGATATTCATTGATAAAACCAAAGGCTTCAGCCACGTTATAGTTAGGAATTAGCATTTAAAAAACCTTGCAAATTCACTGAAAAAAACATAGGTTTCAAACACATTATTGTTAGGAATTAGCATTTAATGAGTCATGAGTGATGTAATATGTGACATCATCAGCAGTGGATTGCGGGCGCGCACGTTATAGTTAGCTGAACTAACTATAATGGGGGAATATCAATGGTTTTGTATGAGTGAAATGTCCAGCTAACTATAACGTTTGAAACCTATGGTTTTTTTCAGTGAATTTGTAAGGTTTTATAAATGCTAATTCCTAACAATAATGTGGCTGAAACCTATGGTTTTTCAGTGAATATTATATATATATATATATACATATATATGTTTCAGCAAGAGCGCAAGCGCTTTGATGAGGGCTCACCACAGCGGCCCGAGCCTCCGGCCTCTGTGTGGCACCCAGTGCAGAGCCTCGATTCCCTCCTAAGTAGAAAAGATAAGTCCGACGCGTTTCGGGGCCTCAACACGCCCCTTAATCATGGACTGATGAAAGAAAATGCCAAGTTCACCTTACAATGTTCAAACACATATTTATTTGATCATGGGCGTCGTCCGCCCTAAGTGGGAGGAGTTAGCAGCGCCAGGACTTCTGGGATTTGTAGTCCTGTAAGGTGAGTAATGCGTTATGCCCTTAAGTAGGTTTGGCATTCCTTCGTGTTTAGCTGTCCTTTGAAACCTTGAGTAGGTGGCGAAGGAAATCTCCTGCTCTGCTATCAATTCAGGGGTCGTTGTGCTGACAGGCGACTGTCGTTTCCTCGCCTCAGCCTCCAGTGGCAGAGAACCCTTGATCCGCCCTCGGAGTGGAGCTCCTCATCCCGGCCATGGCGGGCCGTTAGTAAATGTTTCAGCAAGAGCGCAAGCGCTTTGATGAGGGCTCACCACAGCGGCCCGAGCCTCCGGCCTCTGTGTGGCACCCAGTGCAGAGCCTCGATTCCCTCCTAAGTAGAAAAGATAAGTCCGACGCGTTTCGGGGCCTGAACACGCCCCTTAATCATGGACTGATGAAAGAAAATGCCAAGTTCACCTTACAATGTTCAAACACATATTTATTTGATCATGGGCGTCGTCCGCCCTAAGTGGGAGGAGTTAGCAGCGCCAGGACTTCTGGGATTTGTAGTCCTGTAAGGTGAGTAATGCGTTATGCCCTTAAGTAGGTTTGGCATTCCTTCGTGTTTAGCTGTCCTTTGAAACCTTGAGTAGGTGGCGAAGGAAATCTCCAGCTCTGCTATCAATTCAGGGGTCGTTGTGCTGACAGGCGACTGTCGTTTCCTCGCCTCAGCCTCCAGTGGCAGAGAACCCTTGATCCGCCCTCGGAGTGGAGCTCCTCATCCCGGCCATGGCGGGCCGTTAGTAAATGTTTCAGCAAGAGCGCAAGCGCTTTGATGAGGGCTCACCACAGCAGCCCGAGCCTCCGGCCTCTGTGTGGCACCCAGTGCAGAGCCTCGATTCCCTCCTAAGTAGAAAAGATAAGTCCGATGCGTTTCGGGGCCTGAACACGCCCCTTAATCATGGACTGATGAAAGAAAATGCCAAGTTCACCTTACAATGTTCAAACACATATTTATTTGATCATGGGCGTCGTCCGCCCTAAGTGGGAGGAGTTAGCAGCGCCAGGACTTCTGGGATTTGTAGTCCTGTAAGGTGAGTAATGCGTTATGCCCTTAAGTAGGTTTGGCATTCCTTTGTGTTTAGCTGTCCTTTGAAACCTTGAGTAGGTGGCGAAGGAAATCTCCAGCTCTGCTATCAATTCAGGGGTCGTTGTGCTGACAGGCGACTGTCGTTTCCTCGCCTCAGCCTCCAGTGGCAGAGAACCCTTGATCCGCCCTCGGAGTGGAGCTCCTCATCCCGGCCATGGCGGGCCGTTAGTAAATGTTTCAGCAAGAGCGCAAGCGCTTTGATGAGGGCTCACCACAGCGGCCCGAGCCTCCGGCCTCTGTGTGGCACCCAGTGAAGAGCCTCGATTCCCTCCTAAGTAGAAAAGATAAGTCCGACGCGTTTCGGGGCCTGAACACGCCCCTTAATCATGGACTGATGAAAGAAAATGCCAAGTTCACCTTACAATGTTCAAACACATATTTATTTGATCATGGGCGTCGTCCGCCCTAAGTGGGAGGAGTTAGCAGCGCCAGGACTTCTGGGATTTGTAGTCCTGTAAGGTGAGTAATGCGTTATGCCCTTAAGTAGGTTTGGCATTCCTTCGTGTTTAGCTGTCCTTTGAACATTGTAAGGTGAACTTGGCATTTTCATTCATCAGTCCATGATTAAGGGGCGTGTTCAGGCCCCGAAACGCGTCGGACTTATCTCTTCTACTTAGGAGGGAATCGAGGCTCTGCACTGGGTGCCACACAGAGGCCGGAGGCTCGGGCCGCTGTGGTGAGCCCTCATCAAAGCGCTTGCGCTCTTGCTGAAACATTTACTAACGGCCCGCCATGGCCGGGATGAGGAGCTCCACTCCGAGGGCGGATCAAGGGTTCTCTGCCACTGGAGGCTGAGGCGAGGAAACGACAGTCGCCTGTCAGCACAACGACCCCTGAATTGATAGCAGAGCTGGAGATTTCCTTTGCCACCTACTCAAGGTTTCAAAGGACAGCTAAACACGAAGGAATGCCAAACCTACTTAAGGGCATAACGCATTACTCACCTTACAGGACTACAAATCCCAGAAGTCCTGGCGCTGCTAACTCCTCCCAATTAGGGCGGACGACGCCCATGATCAAATAAATATGTGTTTGAACATTGTAAGGTGAACTTGGCATTTTCTTTCATCAGTCCATGATTAAGGGGCGTGTTCAGGCCCCGAAACGCGTCGGACTTATCTCTTCTACTTAGGAGGGAATCGAGGCTCTGCACTGGGTGCCACACAGAGGCCGGAGGCTCGGGCCGCTGTGGTGAGCCCTCATCAAAGCGCTTGCGCTCTTGCTGAAACATTTACTAACGGCCCGCCATGGCCGGGATGAGGAGCTCCACTCCGAGGGCGGATCAAGGGTTCTCTGCCACTGGAGGCTGAGGCGAGGAAACGACAGTCGCCTGTCAGCACAACGACCCCTGAATTGATAGCAGAGCTGGAGATTTCCTTCGCCACCTACTCAAGGTTTCAAAGGACAGCTAAACACGAAGGAATGCCAAACCTACTTAAGGGCATAACGCATTACTCACCTTACAGGACTACAAATCCCAGAAGTCCTGGCGCTGCTAACTCCTCCCACTTAGGGCGGACGACGCCCATGATCAAATAAATATGTGTTTGAACATTGTAAGGTGAACTTGGCATTTTCTTTCATCAGTCCATGATTAAGGGGCGTGTTCAGGCCCCGAAACGCGTCGGACTTATCTCTTCTACTTAGGAGGGAATCGAGGCTCTGCACTGGGTGCCACACAGAGGTCGGAGGCTCGGGCCGCTGTGGTGAGCCCTCATCAAAGCGCTTGCGCTCTTGCTGAAACATTTACTAACGGCCCGCCATGGCCGGGATGAGGAGCTCCACTCCGAGGGCGGATCAAGGGTTCTCTGCCACTGGAGGCTGAGGCGAGGAAACGACAGTCGCCTGTCAGCACAACGACCCCTGAATTGATAGCAGAGCTGGAGATTTCCTTCGCCACCTACTCAAGGTTTCAAAGGACAGCTAAACACGAAGGAATGCCAAACCTACTTAAGGGCATAACGCATTACTCACCTTACAGGACTACAAATCCCAGAAGTCCTGGCGCTGCTAACTCCTCCCACTTAGGGCGGACGACGCCCATGATCAAATAAATATGTGTTTGAACATTGTAAGGTGAACTTGGCATTTTCTTTCATCAGTCCATGATTAAGGGGCGTGTTCAGGCCCCGAAACGCGTCGGACTTATCTCTTCTACTTAGGAGGGAATCGAGGCTCTGCACTGGGTGCCACACAGAGGTCGGAGGCTCGGGCCCCTGTGGTGAGCCCTCATCAAAGCGCTTGCGCTCTTGCTGAAACATTTACTAACGGCCCGCCATGGCCGGGATGAGGAGCTCCACTCCGAGGGCGGATCAAGGGTTCTCTGCCACTGGAGGCTGAGGCGAGGAAACGACAGTCGCCTGTCAGCACAACGACCCCTGAATTGATAGCAGAGCTGGAGATTTCCTTCGCCACCTACTCAAGGTTTCAAAGGACAGCTAAACACGAAGGAATGCCAAACCTACTTAAGGGCATAACGCATTACTCACCTTACAGGACTACAAATCCCAGAAGTCCTGGCGCTGCTAACTCCTCCCACTTAGGGCGGACGACGCCCATGATCAAATAAATATGTGTTTGAACATTGTAAGGTGAACTTGGCATTTTCTTTCATCAGTCCATGATTAAGGGGCGTGTTCAGGCCCCGAAACGCGTCGGACTTATCTCTTCTACTTAGTAGGGAATCGAGGCTCTGCACTGGGTGCCACACAGAGGCCGGAGGCTCGGGCCACTGTGGTGAGCCCTCATCAAAGCACTTGCGCTCTTGCTGAAACATATACATATATATATATATATATTTTTCAAGGTGTGCTGCCGACGGGGACCCCCGACCCTGCAGGGCGGTCATGGCAAAATACGGGAGACAGCAATTCCCGCAATCTTACATCCAACCAAGAAATGCGCCACAACCCGGTTCCTGGACAAAGATGCTTTATTTCAAATGGCACAGGTGATCACGTGTCAGAGGCACCTGACGCGTTTCGGCGAATAGCCTTTTTCGAAGGTGTGTCCTCTCGTGTGCAATGTCCCAGTAAAGTGCTTGATTACACGCACCGTCGTTGGCCACACTCAAACTCCCAAGATGCAATTCGTGAGACAGTATCTTTACCGTGCAATCTTCGTGATGTTTCTTTTTGACTGTCTCAAAGTTTCGATGTTGCCAGGTGAGTATGGCACTGCGGGGGTAAAAGAACTGGAGCACATCCAAAGCACGCTCTTGCCACACAATTAAAATCAGCGCGGAGTCCAGGACCGGCTAAGCAAGGCAGTGGGCCTCGCTCTGCTCCCTTTCTCATCCCGTAACACACAAATCGCCGGCATTCCTTAGGCTTGTGTTGGGGAGAGCGGGTCATGTCCCCCAATTCAATAATTTTCAAGGTGTGCTGCCGACGGGGACCCCCGACCCTGCAGGGCGGTCATGGCAAAATACGGGAGACAGCAATTCCCGCAATCTTACATCCAACCAAGAAATGCGCCACAACCCGGTTCCTGGACAAAGATGCTTTATTTCAAATGGCACAGGTGATCACGTGTCAGAGGCACCTGACGCGTTTCGGCGAATAGCCTTTTTCGAAGGTGTGTCCTCTCGTGTGCAATGTCCCAGTAAAGTGCTTGATTACACGCACCGTCGTTGGCCACACTCAAACTCCCAAGATGCAATTCGTGAGACAGTATCTTTACCGTGCAATCTTCGTGATGTTTATTTTTGACTGTCTCAAAGTTTCGATGTTGCCAGGTGAGTATGGCACTGCGGGGGTAAAAGAACTGGAGCACATCCAAAGCACGCTCTTGCCACACAATTAAAATCAGCGCGGAGTCCAGGACCGGCTAAGCAAGGCAGTGGGCCTCGATTTGCTCCCTTTCTCATCCCGTAACACACAAATCGCCGGCATTCCTTAGGCTTGTGTTGGGGAGAGCGGGTCATGTCCCCCAATTCAATAATTTTCAAGGTGTGCTGCCGACGGGGACCCCCGACCCTGCAGGGCGGTCATGGCAAAATACGGGAGACAGCAATTCCCGCAATCTTACATCCAACCAAGAAATGCGCCACAACCCGGTTCCTGGACAAAGATGCTTTATTTCAAATGGCACAGGTGATCACGTGTCAGAGGCACCTGACGCGTTTCGGCGAATAGCCTTTTTCGAAGGTGTGTCCTCTCGTGTGCAATGTCCCAGTAAAGTGCTTGATTACACGCACCGTCGTTGGCCACACTCAAACTCCCAAGATGCAATTCGTGAGACAGTATCTTTACCGTGCAATCTTCGTGATGTTTATTTTTGACTGTCTCAAAGTTTCGATGTTGCCAGGTGAGTATGGCACTGCGGGGGTAAAAGAACTGGAGCACATCCAAAGCACGCTCTTGCCACACAATTAAAATCAGCGCGGAGTCCAAGACCGGCTAAGCAAGGCAGTGGGCCTCGCTCTGCTCCCTTTCTCATCCCGTAACAAACAAATCGCCGGCATTCCTTAGGCTTGTGTTGGGGAGAGCGGGTCATGTCCCCCAATTCAATAATTTTCAAGGTGTGCTGCCGACGGGGACCCCCGACCCTGCAGGGCGGTCATGGCAAAATACGGGAGACAGCAATTCCCGCAATCTTACATCCAACCAAGAAATGCGCCACAACCCGGTTCCTGGACAAAGATGCTTTATTTCAAATGGCACAGGTGATCACGTGTCAGAGGCACCTGACGCGTTTCGGCGAATAGCCTTTTTCGAAGGTGTGTCCTCTCGTGTGCAATGTCCCAGTAAAGTGCTTGATTACACGCACCGTCGTTGGCCACACTCAAACTCCCAAGATGCAATTCGTGAGACAGTATCTTTACCGTGCAGTCTTCGTGATGTTTATTTTTGACTGTCTCAAAGTTTCGATGTTGCCAGGTGAGTATGGCACTGCGGGGGTAAAAGAACTGGAGCACATCCAAAGCACGCTCTTGCCACACAATTAAAATCAGCGCGGAGTCCAGGACCGGCTAAGCAAGGCAGTGGGCCTCGCTCTGCTCCCTTTCTCATCCCGTAACACACAAATCGCGGGCATTCCTTAGGCTTGTGTTGGGGAGAGCGGGTCATGTCCCCCAATTCAATAATTTTCAAGGTGTGCTGCCGACGGGGACCCCCGACCCTGCAGGGCGGTCATGGCAAAATACGGGAGACAGCAATTCCCGCAATCTTACATCCAACCAAGAAATGCGCCACAACCCGGTTCCTGGACAAAGATGCTTTATTTCAAATGGCACAGGTGATCACGTGTCAGAGGCACCTGACGCGTTTCGGCGAATAGCCTTTTTCGAAGGTGTGTCCTCTCGTGTGCAATGTCCCAGTAAAGTGCTTGATTACACGCACCGTCGTTGGCCACACTCAAACTCCCAAGATGCAATTCGTGAGACAGTATCTTTACCGTGCAATCTTCGTGATGTTTATTTTTGACTGTCTCAAAGTTTCGATGTTGCCAGGTGAGTATGGCACTGCGGGGGTAAAAGAACTGGAGCACATCCAAAGCACGCTCTTGCCACACAATTAAAATCAGCGCGGAGTCCAGGACCGGCTAAGCAAGGCAGTGGGCCTCGATTTGCTCCCTTTCTCATCCCGTAACACACAAATCGCCGGCATTCCTTAGGCTTGTGTTGGGGAGAGCGGGTCATGTCCCCCAATTCAATAATTTTCAAGGTGTGCTGCCGACGGGGACCCCCGACCCTGCAGGGCGGTCATGGCAAAATACGGGAGACAGCAATTCCCGCAATCTTACATCCAACCAAGAAATGCGCCACAACCCGGTTCCTGGACAAAGATGCTTTATTTCAAATGGCACAGGTGATCACGTGTCAGAGGCACCTGACGCGTTTCGGCGAATAGCCTTTTTCGAAGGTGTGTCCTCTCGTGTGCAATGTCCCAGTAAAGTGCTTGATTACACGCACCGTCGTTGGCCACACTCAAACTCCCAAGATGCAATTCGTGAGACAGTATCTTTACCGTGCAATCTTCGTGATGTTTATTTTTGACTGTCTCAAAGTTTCGATGTTGCCAGGTGAGTATGGCACTGCGGGGGTAAAAGAACTGGAGCACATCCAAAGCACGCTCTTGCCACACAATTAAAATCAGCGCGGAGTCCAGGACCGGCTAAGCAAGGCAGTGGGCCTCGCTCTGCTCCCTTTCTCATCCCGTAACAAACAAATCGCCGGCATTCCTTAGGCTTGTGTTGGGGAGAGCGGGTCATGTCCCCCAATTCAATAATTTTCAAGGTGTGCTGCCGACGGGGACCCCCGACCCTGCAGGGCGGTCATGGCAAAATACGGGAGACAGCAATTCCCGCAATCTTACATCCAACCAAGAAATGCGCCACAACCCGGTTCCTGGACAAAGATGCTTTATTTCAAATGGCACAGGTGATCACGTGTCAGAGGCACCTGACGCGTTTCGGCGAATAGCCTTTTTCGAAGGTGTGTCCTCTCGTGTGCAATGTCCCAGTAAAGTGCTTGATTACACGCACCGTCGTTGGCCACACTCAAACTCCCAAGATGCAATTCGTGAGACAGTATCTTTACCGTGCAATCTTCGTGATGTTTATTTTTGACTGTCTCAAAGTTTCGATGTTGCCAGGTGAGTATGGCACTGCGGGGGTAAAAGAACTGGAGCACATCCAAAGCACGCTCTTGCCACACAATTAAAATCAGCGCGGAGTCCAGGACCGGCTAAGCAAGGCAGTGGGCCTCGCTCTGCTCCCTTTCTCATCCCGTAACACACAAATCGCCGGCATTCCTTAGGCTTGTGTTGGGGAGAGCGGGTCATGTCCCCCAATTCAATAATTTTCAAGGTGTGCTGCCGACGGGGACCCCCGACCCTGCAGGGCGGTCATGGCAAAATACGGGAGACAGCAATTCCCGCAATCTTACATCCAACCAAGAAATGCGCCACAACCCGGTTCCTGGACAAAGATGCTTTATTTCAAATGGCACAGGTGATCACGTGTCAGAGGCACCAAAAATAAACATCACGAAGATTGCACGGTAAAGATACTGTCTCACGAATTGCATCTTGGGAGTTTGAGTGTGGCCAACGACGGTGCGTGTAATCAAGCACTTTACTGGGACATTGCACACGAGAGGACACACCTTCGAAAAAGGCTATTCGCCGAAACGCGTCAGGTGCCTCTGACACGTGATCACCTGTGCCATTTGAAATAAAGCATCTTTGTCCAGGAACCGGGTTGTGGCGCATTTCTTGGTTGGATATATATATATATATATATATTCACTGAAAAAACCATAGGTCATTTGAGATGTCATCAGTGATGTCATCAGTGATGTCATTTGAGATGTCATCAGTGATGTCATCAGTGATGTCACTGACCATGTCATGAATGATGTAATATGTGACATGATCAGCAGTGGATTGCGGGTGCGCGATATATAGTTAGTACAACTAACTATATATGGAATTTCAATGGTTTTGTGTGAGTAAAATAAGGTTTTTTAAATGCTAATTCCTAACTATATATGGTCTATAACCTATGGTTTTTTCAGTGAATTTTCAAGGTTTTTTAAATGCTAATTCCTAACTATATATGGTCTATAACCTATGGTTTTTTCAGTGAATTTCATTGGTTTTTTAAAAGCTAATATCTATAGCTGTAAAATGTATTCTTCTTTAAATCCCAAAATATATTTTATATGTTTATTAATAAAAAAAATTTTAAATATTTTTTTGTTTCGCTCCCGGTTCGCGAACCGGGAAGCTTTCCGTTAGCTCAATTTGATGCCGCGACCCGGTCCGCGAACCGGTAAACGTTCCGTTAGCGCAACTGCCGCGTTAGAAATCAACATCGTGACGCGTCGCGGAAGCGCGACGTATCACGTTGTCGCGTAATGCGTCTTATGACGCGCCGCGTTAGCGCACCCGGAAGTGCTCCGGTACGCGAACTGAGACGCGAAGCGCAGCTCCCCGGAAGCGATCCGCGGCGCGTCGCGAAAGCGCGACGTATCGCGTTGCCGCGTAATGCATCTTATGACGCGCCGCGTTAGCGCACCCGGAAGTGCTCCGGAGCGTGAACCGAGGCGCGAAGCGCAGCGAACCGGAAGCGATCCGGGGCGCGTTCCGCAGCGCGTAACATAAGCGTGAGAGGTCATGTGACTTGTTAATAAAACTTTTCATTGGTTCATTTAACTTTTGGTTTCATAATCATGTAAGGCTAGGTCAGGTGACCTAAAAATAACACTTTTCATTGGTTTAGAACTATTGTTTTTCCCAAATGATGAAAACCCCTCCTTCTTTCCTCACTCTGACTTTCATCATTGTGAGAGGAAGACCTTTATTCATAGTAGAGCAATGGCTTCAGTAGTTGCTTCAGCTGGTGCACCCCCACCACCACCTCCACCTCCTCATGGGAAGAGAGGACCACCTCCCCAGGTCATCACCAACACAGAGGAGGAAGAGGAAGAACTAGAGGAAGAGGAGAGAGAAGGACCACAGTTCTTGGAAGAGGTGCCCCGGGTTTCCCATAGGAAAGCCAGTTTCATTTGGCAGTTTTTTTCAATCCCTCCAGGGCAGAAAAAAGTAAATGCGAGGTATGTCACCTGCCTCATTTGCAAAGAGAAATTATCAAGAGGGACTGATAAAAAGTATAGCTATGGGAACTATACCATGCATCGGCACATGAACAGGTGGCATCCATTGAATTACAGCCGGGCGGAGATACGGGACATGGAAGAAAACCCAACAGCAACTCCTGTGGCCAGGTCAACATCGTTAATATCATTGACAGCAGCAGAGGCACGGGAAACCGTGCTAAACATCCAGGAGAATTTTGGGCATATGAAATATACTTGTCTGCACTGCGGTGCATTGATATCATGTGGTAACATGAGCATTAATTCAATCAACCTAGCTTATAACAATCACAATTGTCCTAACCGCCCCAGACAGTAATTTTTTTTTTGCTCCTGTTGAGCCCTTTTCAATGCCTGTTTTTTGTTGTTTCCCCCCCAAAAAACCCAAAAAAATATACAATTGTTCAAAAAATACA
Source organism: Lissotriton helveticus (assembly GCF_964261635.1). Classification (NCBI taxonomy): domain Eukaryota; kingdom Metazoa; phylum Chordata; class Amphibia; order Caudata; family Salamandridae; genus Lissotriton; species Lissotriton helveticus. Next base: position 1,419,657,719 of record NC_136061.1, read on the forward strand.
AAAAAAACAAAAAAAGTTCAAAAAAAAAAAATATATAAAACAACAAAAACATTTAAAAAAAAGTTCTTTTCAGAACTACCTCCCCTTTCAAAAAAAATTGCTAGAATGTTTAGCACTCTGGCAAGCTCTATTTCTTTTAGTTCGCTTCCCAGTTCGCTTCCCGGTTCGCGAACCGGGAGCTAACCAAAAAAAAATCTTTTTTTTAAAAAAAAGAAGAGTAAGTATAAGGAAAGTAAACAGAGAGTGATGTTAAAAGAAAGACAGCTATAGGGAGTAAACCAGACATACTGTTTAATAGATCTATTTACCGAAGAAAAGACGGAAGAGGGTATAATTGTGAAAAACAAAATAGATAAGGAAGTGAAAGAAAAAAAAGAGAGTAGAACAATAACAAAGAAGACTTTCTTGGAGAATGTGAGTGAATGTTCAAAATAAGATTAAAACATGGGGAATAACAGAGAGAAAACATAGAAAACAGAAAAGAAGAAGTAACAGAAAAAGATTAATTGAAACAGCAAAGAAATGTAAATAACATAGAGCCATATCATCAACATAGGCAATAAAAGTTTTGCAGCTTTTATCGGCAGAAATATGTCACCAAAGCCGCTTTTGCAGCAGAAAACTGCCGCTAAAACCACTTTTGCACCAGTTTTCTGCCAATAAAAACAGCAATAATTTTATTGGCTGTGTTCATAATATGCCCCTTAGTGTGCTTCAACTACACAGAGAAAGCATTATGAACAAGTAGTGAAAGAGTGATCAGTCAAAGACACTAAGAGTAATAGAGACGGAGTGAGTGAACAAGAGTGAGGAACTATGAGAAGAGAGGGACTGAGAAAAAGAGTGGAAGGAGTTGAGTAAGTAGGTAATAGAGAAAGGAATGAGGAAAGTAGCAAAGGCAGGAAACTGAGGGTTAAAGAAATGAAGCTGTGGAACTAATAGTAGGTGAATGTGATAGAAATGTAACGAAAAGAATACAAAACATTTACCTTATAATTGTCGTTAAATTACTCACTTTTTGTTTTTATACTTTCAATCTGTGAAAGAGAGAACAAACATTTGAAAAATATTAAAACATGTATTTAAAAATTACAAAAGACAAGGGAAAAGATTGAAGGACAAACAGTTTTTCAACAACTTTGACACTGACAGAAGCTGCTGCTTCTCCAGGACCACTACACAGTCCTAAAGATATACATTTTAAACTAACAGTATCTTGATGCAGATGAAGTGAGGCCTATCTTAAAACATGGTGCATCTTTTGCACTGCTGTTGTCTCAGAAAAGTGTCGCAAGACACTAACATTTTAAATGATTGCTTCAGGATGCCAATAAGATGTGTCCTATCCAGAGGTTTGTTTGAGGTGAGACCTACTCAGGGTTCCAAATGAAATTTCGAGTTGTTTGAAGAGAACAGAGGACATAATACATGTGAAGGCCTACCAATGAAGTAAGTCATGTCCACTTCACTCTTGAACAAAGGCCAGACCTCTTCTGTGTCCGTGGACAGACCTAAACTTCATCTGCACAATGTCATTCATAAACTTAGGAAACACAGGTGATGTAATTGAAAAATGTGGAGTTTCTTTTCCTCATTTCACAATCACATCACCTGTGTTGCCTTTGCTTAGGTATCTCATAGTGCAGATGTAGTCCAGCATATTAAACAGTACCTAGAAGTGCAGCACTGCATGCAACAACTTTGACACTTATAAAAGCTTTTGCTTCTGCATGCCCCCTACACAATGCTAATTATATACATTTTAAACTGATGGTATCTTGCTGGAGATGAACTGAAACCTATCTTGCAACATGGTGCATCTTTTACACAAAAGTGACCCACAATGGAGCAAAAGAGGCGCACGGCCACCATAAATCTGACCCTAACATTTTAAATGATTGTTTCAAGATGCCAATAAGGTGTAACCTATCCACAGATTTGTTTCAGGTAAGTCCTACTCAGGGTTGCAGATGGAATTTAGGTTTGTTGAAGAATACAGAGAAGATAATACATGTAGAGGCCTACCAACGAAGTGAGTAATGTCCACTGCACTCTTGAACAAATGTCAGACCTCCTCTGTCTCCAGGAACAGGCCTAAACCTCATCTACACAATGTGGTGTGTAATGTTAGGAAACACAGGTAATATAATTGAAAAACATGCAAATTTTTTTGCTCATTCCACAATCATATGACCTGTGTTTCCTTTGCTTAGGTATCTCATTGTGGAAATGTAGTCTATCATATGAAAGACTACGTAGAATATGAGCACTGTATGCAAGAACTTTGACACTTACAGAAGCCTCTCCTTCTCCATGCCTCCTACACAGTTTTAAATGTACATCATAAATGGAAACAGTACAGAATTAATTATACATGTTAAATGGTTTATTTTTGCTGTTCTCAGAATGTATCAAATTTCACTAAAAACAGTGACTTGAAGGTATTCATCATATAACAGCGGGGAAAAAAAAACACAATCAAAATGATTGTGTTTAAAAAACCCATACAACATAATAAATCAGAATTCAGAACTCCTTAAAGTTAACTTACTTTCCATGACGGCGAAGGATGTCCTATGAACAGCTTACACTCTGTTGTGCTGTTATTACTTTCAGCCCGCCACTTTCTGAAAGAAAACCTCCATCGTTTTGAAAAACATATTACATACAATAAATGACTTCTCGCTCTCTACCACAAGTTTCCACAAGGCCAAATCGTGTCAGAGCCATTTATAACTCTTGGAATTCTTGTAAGCCAATCCCGTCATGTTGTATTTCCGCAACTTTCACAATTAAAATGTTGAAGATCATTTTCACAATCCTGGACTAGTAATATCTTCCCCTTCTTGCTCAGTCATGTTCTACATTTCCTATGACACTGATACTGCTTACTATGAAGCAGACTTACACTACCTCTATGACTACTACAATTATTTAATTCTCTACATCACTTTTAATCACAAAGCAATGTAAAACAGTAGACAGCATTGCAGACTTACATTCCCTCTACTCTATGTTTTGATTGGCTGCTTCAATTAGCTTATAAAAAGAAACAGTTTTTCTGAACTCATTCAAAGTACACTTATTTCTCCATGACGTCCAGTCTTATAGTTAGAAGTTATGTCTCTGAACTACACTTATCCTCAAGGCCAAATCGTGTAGGAGCCATTAGAACTTCTTGAAATTCCTCAGAGCACATCCCGAGATTCTTTCCCTAAAATTTTGGTTTTAAAAACACCAGGTAAGAGTTTTTAAGGTCATACGGCAATTTTTTTTTGAAAATTAAAACAGAATCATTGCAGAATGACCAGCCATTTCTAGACTTTAAATAAGCTGTGTAATGTCCTGATTTTATTGAAGGACCGTCATGATATATAATTGCTGCAGTTACAAAAGTCCTTCCTGATATTGACAACTGTGAAGCCACAAAATTTTTAATTAAAGTTGTCAATTTTGTTCCATCAGGCCTACATCGTTGGAACATTAAAATGACATACTGGCCATATGTTCGTATAAATAATGTGGACATCATTTCAGATTTACATTGGCTACACTCCATGTTGTGATCAGCTGCTTTTACTAGCTTATTAAAGGAGACTGATTTACTGTCTGGCAAAGTTAAATATATAAATCTTTCTGAGTCTACACTAGTAGTACTTGATACCCTACAGTTCTCGCAGTCATGCTGCCATTGATAAGAAAGCCCAAACAGCTGATCTACATCTACACCTTCAGCATGCAATACATCAAGCATATACATTAAAAACTCCTGACAATCTTGCTGAATATTTTGAGAGAATTGTGTTTGGCCTGAACATCTGTCTAACAGATTTCGAATTTCAGACACACTTTCTATGTTTGTTCTATCAGTGCTACATTTTTCTAAGACAGAATTTAACAAACTGCAAAATCTTTGATCAGAATTGACCACAATCTCTTCTTTTACATTTTCTAGAGAAAACAAAACATTAACCACTACATTAGCATAGCAGTTGACACCAGAACTGTTTTCAAATTGAAAACCAACAACATCTTCAACAGAATCCTTTTTGTTTCTGCTTATAATTTCAGGTTCATCGACTTTTCGTCTTTTTGCTACAACCTCCCCAGTATTGGTCACATTTCTTCGTTTCCGGCCTACCACACGTTTCTCAAACAAAGGATATTGAGGCAAATGTGGCGCATACTCTCTTCTTAACCTATTGTATTCCTTAACACAATCTAGATCCGCACAAATGCTTGTGACATCACACTCAATCAAGTACAATCCCGATAAAGTTCTAACTCGTGACAATGCCACATATGCCATACCCTCCTTGAACACAGAACTGCCAATATTCACCAATGCACTGTCTACACTTAAACCTTGCGATTTATGGATTGTCACCGCATATGCCAAGCAAACAGGAAACTGCTTACGGCGAACATATAAGTCTTTTACAAGCAAAAATCTAGCAGAACAACGACCAATTAGCTGTACTTCCTCAATGCCATCAAATTTAATTTTTAAAAATTCAATTCCATCTCTATTTCTGTATTTTACAAAATCAACAACATTACCCATTGATCCATTTACCAGACCTCTTTCAACATGTAAATTCCTTCTTAAAATTATACGGCAGTTCAAGCACACATTCAGAGTCTTTTCAAAACCTGCAGTTTTAGATATACTCTTCTATAATGAATCCAATTTTGTTTTCAGATTCTCAGACAAAATAATTGTTGATCCCATATGCTCTACTCTGTCAATAGCTTCCAGTTTCACAATCTCTTGCTTTTCTAAATGCAACATTTTGTTGTTGAATTTGGCACATTCTGCAAGAGTTGGCATCAAACATATTCCAGATTTCTTCTCAGTAATTTTCTGAAAAATATTCTCAGGCACAACATCTTGTTCTGCATATAAATTTGACAGTAATCGTGCATGTAAAGCTTCTTTCCCATGCTCGGTCACTTTTCCAATTCTAACATCTTGTAGAATAGTCTTGTAAACTTCATCCTTCGCCTGACGCATATTTTCATGCAGTTCAGCATAATTGAAGTTTAACCATATATTGACGTTGCCAATGCTGCCTAGGCACTTCCTGGTATCTTCATGCGTGAGCATTTTGAACACAGGTTGCCCTTTCACTGGTGTCAGCTGCAGAAGATCTCCGAAAACAATGATGTGTTTGCCACCAAATAACACATCATACTCTGTTTTGAGAACTTCTTGCATTCTCAAATGCACAAAGGCAAGCATGACATTGGAAACCATGCTTACTTCGTCAATGATAAGAAGTTTCATTTTCCTCAAGATTCTTGAAACTTCAAAACAAGCATCTCCAGATAGCTTGTGATATTGTAATTTGTTGTCATGCTCCACTGGCAGCATCAGTAAACGATGTAAAGTAATCCCTTTAATGTTATGTGCTGCCAGTCCAGTTGGAGCGGTGACAACACAAGACAGCGATGACTCTGTCCTTTCCTGCAAATAACATGAAATTGCTTTAATAAGGAAACTTTTTCCAGTTCCCGCTTCTCCACTCACGTACAGTCGGACAGGCTTCAACGACATACATGAGCACTCTTTCTTGTCATGACTTAATCCATGATCAATTTGCATGGTAACTTCGTCATATATTTTCCTCTGCTCAACGTTGAGTTGTCTTTCCAACTCTTCTAAGTTAACCGCATCCTCCTGAGCATGTGCCATGGCTCTTTCCACTTCATTCATAGCAGTGGCAGCTTCATTTTCGATAACAGGTCCTCCTAGTGGATCCTGACTCAATGAAGCAGAACTCTGACTGTCCTGAGAACTGTCTCTGGCAATCTCGGCTGCAATCATTGCTTCCTGCTCAATTTCCGCATTCAACATTTCTACATATTTGGGAAAAGCAGGACATTCTATGGTCTCCTTGGCGGCATTGAAAGAGTCTTCGTAACAGAGAAAATCTCCAAGCAGTTCCTCTTCTGCACGCCAAGGCTTGAAAAGTTGCAAAAGTGCTAAATAGAAAAACTCCTTTTTTTCAGGAGATTCGCCACTCAATTTTCGATGGTTTACCAAGTGGCATTTTCTTTGCTTGACCAGACATCCCTCACTTCCTATTACAGCATACACTCCTTTCTCAGTATCTTCTTTGATGTTCCTCTTGAATATGTAATTTTGAAGAACCTCATACAGACAAACATTCTCGAGGTGAATGCTTCGATTTGGATAATATGTATCCAACATGTTGGTCTTCAAAATGTCGGTACTGTTTGGCTCCTTTTCCGCCAGATACTCAATTTCCCGCACAGGTTTGAGAACTCGATTACGCGTTGCAGCAAGACCAAGACTCGCCCAAACAATACTCCTGGACTTGGCATAGAGACTTGCTGAAGACAACCGGTCAGAACATTCGTACGCTCCGATTTCTCGATGCGACAACATCTTCAGACTGAAACTGTACAACTTCTTGCTGAGGCTCTTTTCATGGGAAATGTCCTCCCACATATCCTTCAATTCTGTCTTCTCTTTTTTGGTGATGTAAGATGTCACATACCGAGCCACAGCCATACAGTTATTAGCCACAAACTGTATATCCATGTTAGCATTCCACATGGACAAAATCACCGGGTTGTAGTCGTTGATGTACTTGGACTCTTCGTTCCTCTTCAAATTGTATGTGTTTTTAGGTGATTTCTTCATCACATTATGTCGCACCGAAGACATCAAACTGTTTACTCTTCCTTTAGAAATCACCGGTCGTGGAAAGCCGAAACGACATTTGGTGTAGAACTTGTCCTTGTTTCGGAATTTACGACGACAGTACTTTCCACATCGATGGCTTTGGAAACGCAGAACTTTTTCTCTTAGGCTTTTCTTCTCCTTTGCGTTTGGAACAGCACACGTAGAATACTGTTGTATAAAACTCATCACTGAGTCTTCTGGATCCGTTCCAAATTTAGGTGCATCCTTGATCCACAGCAACATATGTATATGAGGAGCACCTCTTGCTTGGTACTCCTTTCTCCAGAAGAAATCCAACACCTCTCCAAGAGGTGGATTCTTCTTATTCATGATGAAAGACATCATAGCTTCAAATCTATGATTGAAGTACCTACATACATTGACTGGATCCAAAGAGCACAGTTCTCCGGGTGTCTTGAATTCGATGTTTTCTACGTTAGCATTTGCCTCTCGTAGAAATTCAAGTAAGTCTTCCCAGCCATACTCGGCACAGCTCGGAGTGAGGAACCATGTGGGAGTTCCTAAGTTCCTCAGCATACATTTTAAATCACCATGACGACGGTACCAGTACTCATTAGTAGCACGCTGACACGCCATGAGATTAATCAGGTGAGAATCCAAAATACTGTCTTGGACATTGACTTTATCCATAAAGTCACTTGCCGAGATGTTTTGCATGTGTATACCACTTTTCAAGATGTGGTTCACTGCATATGACAGTCCAGACAGATCGCTTTCAAACAGGAGATGAAACAAATAAGGAATGCATTGTCGAAACCTAGCATCTCCTGCATACAATCGCAAAGTCCGGTATTCAGAAGCAGGAATTTGATGAGGTCGCTCATCATATCTTCCTCCCTGACCTGTTGGAAAAAGCTGTGGGAAACACCGAGCTTGCAAACTTTCCTCCCAAACACTAATGGGACTCCCTTTGGCTTGTTTCATTTGAAACAACTCAATAGCATTCCCCATGACTTCCTTGGAATGCAAAGGATGAACACTATAATGTTCATATATTTCTTCACTAGTAGAGGGTTCTACTTTCTCAATTTGACCAGCACACAAATCGCTATCCTCTTCCTCACTTACTTCCTCTTCTGCAACATATACATTCTTATAGTATTTATAATTTTCTTTCAAATACAATGTTGCCTTTTTAACTTTCCTAACATCCACTAAATCTTGCCATATTTTCTTATTCTTTGTCGGAACCCCATTAACTAAGATAACCAGAGGTTCCTCTTCCACTTTTTCTACTCCAATTGTGTTAATGTTTTTCTTCAAATCTAGAGGCAAATAAACAACTCTTCCCTTTAATCCTCTCTGTAAATCTGATGGAGGCAATTTCCCTGTCTTTGGCTCCATTCTTACAATAGCCTGAAAGGGATGGATACTTTGAATCAAAATAGATTCATAAGTATTTAAATCCTTCAATTCAGAAGGAATCTCAACCAATTCCAGATTATTATGAACTGCTCTAGCAGGCATCTGGTTTTGATTTAATTTGCAACAACAATAAGTACACACACGTTGATCCAATCCCAAATCAAAACAATTTTCTGCCATCAAGTATGTTGTGAAATCCTTCCATTCACTATTATTTTCCCTTTCACTTTTTGCATATAAATCCACTAACTTAGTCTGATTCTTATAATAAGTGCGTCGACAACACACAAAAGTGAAATTTGGCCTCTCACTTGATTTGACCTGAAACGTCGCAATTTCCCTCTGGAAATTATCTGTACTGGAAACCTGTACACTATCTTCCACATTACCCGCTTCTTCTTGGTCAATTTCAACATTCTCCTCTTTACTTCCAAAGTAACAAAACTCAATTTCTTCACATATATTCTTCACATCTATTTCAGAACCATGCAAAAGAGCAGCGCATAATTGTTTAGGCATAATTGCTGGACTCTTAGCATAATACAACATTCTAACTAATTTCCTCACTTTATTATGATGCACTGCTAGCATCCTGAAATGATGAAAAACACTCTGGCATACTCTCCTGGAAAGACAAGCCAGTGAATGACCATGCAAACCTGTCACTTCTCTCACTCTGCAAGGATCTAATTCTTGCAACAACCTCATTTTCTGCTTCAAACTTTACTTATTAAATGACCGTACAAAATCACAAAGCAAATTGATGGAATCCTGTCGCACACTGCAAATACTACTACACTTCCAGGTGTACACAGGACCCTTAGCACGTCTTCCTAAAACCTCATTACCTAACACCTCTTCTGCCTCTGTTGTCACAAGTTTTTCTTTTTCAACTGGACAACCATCTTTCACTTCATAAGCACGACCACTGGTGTCAACTGTATGCACCAAATCATTATCCTGGAAATAACTCTCCTCATTAAAAAATGCCTCACAGCTTGAACTATGCATCCATTCTCCAGAAAAAACTCCACAAAAATTACTACGATTAACTATTCTCTTCCATCTACTATTTCTTTTGAAATCATAAATTGCCTTGTTTAGCTTCCTAATTCTATTGATTATCAAAATAAATAACTTACGTTTAATTTCAAATGCCTGATCAATAACTTTCTCAACTTTTTTTTTCTCTTATAAAAAACCACTTTCTGTTGACCTTTCTTAATATTTTTTAACAAATTGCCAATTATCCTGTTGCGGAACATTCGTTTACGAATGTCCCTAAACTGTTGTTTCCTTCTAATATCATGCACAGAGTTATCTCTTGCTCTAGCAGTAACATTTTTAATTGGCCTTTCCTTTCCGTTTGAATTGCTTCTCTTTTTCTGTACTGAAACATTTTCTGTAGTAATATTTTTTTTACTACAAATATTTCTTATGAATGTTTTTGTACTCTTACCCGGTGCTTTCTTGGTGACTTGACAAATCTTTTTATTAGAGGACTGCTGCTTTTTTTCATTCACCTGCTGTCTTTGACGTTTTGCACCCTTTCTCAGTCTTTCTTTCGTTGGCATGGTGAAATCTTGAAATGATCTGCAGTTGAATCTGTGGTAAAATATATTAAAAAATGTTATTAACCACTATTACCCAACAGTAAATCAATAACAGTAATCAAAAACTTAAAACACTACTTGACATTTTTAACTAGAAGATTTTTTAGTGCTTGGCAAATTTAGAATACAGAAATAGCAGAAAAGAAATGGAATTTATATTCATGTTACCTGTGCTATTTTATATGTGAATCTGATCTAATTTTATGAGCATATTTTAATATTTTATTGAAGACACTACACATAACCTGTGTTTGAAGGTGTCTTTATTTTTAAATTAAACGGTTTACATTTTTACTTTTTATTTATTATAAATTTTTAAAATAAATGTTTATAGTTCCATAGGCTCAAGCACGTCAGCTTCCCATCCTATGTCATATAATTCGGACAAATCTGCATCCTCATCACGTTCTTCTTCATCCTCAGGATTTAAATCATCCAAGGGATCAACATCGACTGATGTTTCAATTACGAGTTCAATGATGAGGTCAAAATCAACTGATTGCTGATTGTCGCTCATGTTGATGTTGTCTTTATCTTTAAAGAAAGATAACAACAATGAGATGTTGCAGAGTAAGAGACAAATCTCAGAGATTATAATAGTAAAATTGTTTAACAAGAGTAACATTTTGCAGCTATTATATAGCCATGTCCAGCGATGCTGAGCAGGTGAAGCCTATGTCTAATTTTTCAGTGAACAGGACTCATCTCTTCTTAACCTTGGATAAGCCTCACCGACTCTGTGTCCCCTGCACATACTTAAATGTAAAGGGGCAGATTTATGTTAAATGGCACATCCCCAGGCATGCACCAGTTAACGTGCACCGCTGCTCTGCCACCCATGGTGTGCCGCATTTACAATCAGATAGGAGAAAGCTACGTCAAAACCCTGCGCCTGCTTGAAGCAGGCATAGGTCTTGACGCAACATTGTGGAGATGGGGCACCCCTGAGCCTTGCTGGAGCTGCATCACACTTGCGATACAACTCCAGCAATGCGCCACCTTTACGGCACAGATGAGTCACGCATCTGTGCCATTTTTGCCCCATGCTGCGCCGCATTGTAAATGCAGCACACCATGGGTGGCGGAACAGCAGCGCAGGATGACTGGCACATCCCTGGTGATGCGCCAGCCATCATAAATCTATCCCTAAGCTTCTTATCTTGTTAGAGATGAACCGCCATATGTATCATCAAACTATTTTGCATTTCCTAAATAGCGAATTTTAAGGGATAAATAGCGATTCTTTACCATTCCTAATTTGCGATGAGCAAATTGCTAATTGCAAATTACCCATTCATTTCCATGGGCCAGGAGGCCCATAGGAATGAAGGTGCAATTTGCGATTAGCAATTAGCTCATCGCAAATTAGGAATTTTTCCAAAGGTGCAGGGGTGTCTCAAGAACACCCTGCTGCACCCCCTGAAAAAGAAATTTGGGGGCATATGGCGCACATACATGCCCTAAGGGCATGTATGGGCGTCATATGGCACCTTTTGTTTTTTGGAAAAAAAACTTTTTGAAAAGAATTCGCAAATTACCACCAACTAGAAGTTGGTGGTAATTTGCAAATCCTTAATGGCATTTTTTGCATATTTTTTGTTTGATACATTGCATTTAAGAAATCACAAAATTTGCAAATCCTTCAGTGCAATCGCAAAATAAAGAATAGCAAATTTTGCTATTCCTTATTTTGCATCAAACTTGTTTGATACATACCATTTGTCTAATTAGCATTCTCAAAGGCCGAAATTCACAGAACTTCGGCCTTTGCAAATGCTAATTAGCTTCATACATATGGCCCCAAGTGAGGCCTGTCTTGCAACATGGTGCATCTTTTGCATCACTGCTGCATCAGTTTCATGTGGCACGGTGTTTTTTACACCATGACACATCTGCCTAAATGCATCAATTTGTAATTTTGTCGCCTCATAGCAAATCTTTTGCACCGCCGCTGCATCAGAAAAGTGACGCACAGTGGCACAAAAGAGGCATACACCTATCATAAATCTGTCCCTAGCATTTTAAATGATTAATTCAGGATGACGATAAGGTGTGGCCTATCCAGAGGTTTGTTTAAGGTAAGGCCTACTCAGGATTGCAGATCAAAGTTACACTTGATGAACAATAAAGAGGAGATAATACATGTAAAGGCCTACCAATGAAGTAAGTTATGTCCACTTCATTGTGCCAGTCATCATAAATCTATCCCTATGCTTCTTATCTTGTTAGAGATGAACTGCCATATGTATCATCAAACCATTTTGCATTTCCTAAATAGCGAATTTTAAGGAATAAATAGCGATTCTTTACCATTCCTAATTTGCAATGAGCAAATTGCTAATTGCAAATTACTCATTCATTTCCATGGGCCAGGAGGCCCATAGGAATGAAGGTGCAATTAGCGATTAGCAATTAGCTCATCGCAAATTAGGAATTTTTCCAAGGGTGCATGGGTGTCTCAAGAACACCCTGCTGCACCCCCTGAAAAAGAAATTTGGGGGCATATGGCGCACATACATGCCCTAAGGGCATGTATGGGCGTCATATGTCACCTTTTGTTTTTTGGAAAAAAAGCTTTTTGAAAAGAATTCGCAAATTACCACCAACTAGAAGTTGGTGGTAATTTGCAAATCCTTAATGGCATTTTTTGCATATTTTTTGTTTGATACATTGCATTTAAGGAATCGCAAAATTTGCAAATCCTTCAGTGCAATCGCAAAATAAAGAATAGCAAATTTAGCTATTCCTTATTTTGCATCAAACTTGTTTGATACATACCATTTGTCTAATTAGCATTCGCAAAGGCCGAAATTCACAGAACTTCGGCCTTTGCAAATGCTAATTAGCTTCATACATATGGCCCCAAGTGAGGCCTGTCTTGCAACATGGTGCATCTTTTGCATCACTGCTGCATCGGTTTCATGTGGCACGGTGTTTTTTACACCATGACACATCTGCCTAAATGCATCAATTTGTAATTTTGTCGCCTCATAGCAAATCTTTTGCACCGCCGCTGCATCACAAAAGTGACGCACAGTGGCGCAAAAGAGGCATACACCTATCATAAATCTGTCCCTAGCATTTTAAATGATTAATTCAGGATGACGATAAGGTGTGCCCTATCCAGAGGTTTGTTTAAGGTGAGGCCTACTCAGGATTGCAGATGAAAGTTACGCTTGATGAAGAATACAGAGGAGATAATACATGTAAAGCTCTACCAATGAAGTAAGTGATGTCCACTTCATTGCGCCAGTCATCATAAATGTATCCCTAAGCTCCTTATCTTGTTAGAGATGAACCGCCATATGTATCATCAAACTATTTTGCATTTCCAAAATAGCGAATTTTAAGGAATAAATAGCGATTCTTTACCATTCCTAATTTGCGATGAGCAAATTGCTAATTGCAAATTACCCATTCATTTCCATGGGCCAGGAGGCCCATAGGAATGAAGGTGCAATTTGCGATTAGCAATTAGCTCATCGCAAATTAGGAAATTTTCCAAAGGTGCAGGGGTGTCTCAAGAACACCCTGCTGCACCCCTGAAAAAGAAATTTGGGGGCATATGGCACACATAAATTTTAACAACACTCCTTTACCTCAAAAACGATTTTCAAGTCATAATTTGAAAACACTGCCCACGGGGAAATGACTTAAAATGTCCTTAAGACACATGAAAGTGTTTTTTTAAAGCCTTTGCAAGTTTTTGGGTCACTTTTAACATGGCTATGTAACTCAAACAGTCAAAATCTAAATTTACCATGCACAGGTGGGACCATATTTACAAGGAATGTGCCCCACGGGGAAAGGTCTTTTAATGTAATATGGGAAAAATGACATCAGAGACACTGAAATGCCTTATAAAGAAGCATACACCATTATATCCTTGTCATAAATTTACAAACCATTCCTTTTCCCCAAAAACGATTTTCAAATCATAATTTGAAAACACTGCACATGGGGAAATGACTTAAAATGTCCTTAAGACACATGAAAGCGTTTTTTGATTGCCTTTCCAGCATGGTTGGGTCACTTTTAACATGGCTATGTAACACAAACATTCAAAATCTAAATTTGCCATGCACAGGTGGGAGCATATTTACAAGGAATGTGCCCCACGGGGAAAGGTCTTTTAATGTAATATGGGAAAAATGACATCAGAGACACTGAAATGCCTTATAAAGAAGCATACACCATTATGTCCTTGTCATAAATTTAAAAACCATTCCTTTTCCCCAAAAACGATTTTCAAATCATAATTTCAAAACACTGCACATGGAGAAATGACTTAAAATGTCCTTAAGACACATGAAAGCGTTTTTTGATTGCCTTTCCAGCATGGTTGTGTCACTTTTAACATGGCTATGTAACGCAAACATTCAAAATCTAAATTTGCCATGCACAGGTGGGAGCATATTTACAAGCAATTTGCTCCACAGAGAAAGGTCTTACATTAAAATGGGAAAAATAACATCAGAGACACTCAATTGCCTTATAAAGAAGCATACACCATTATGTCCTTGTCATAAATATTATAACCATTCATTTTCCTCAAAAACGATTTTCAAGTCATAATTTGAAAAGACTCCACAGCTCCTATGCACAATAACACCCTGTCAGTACTAATACTTCACATTTTCTCCAATTACATTTTCTCAAAGAAACAAAATCTATTTGTAAAACACTTGAGACAAAGCAACATTTGAAAAACACAACTTTCTTCATAATTTTTTCCTTAAAGCACACTATTCTCTATCTAAATTAAAGAAATCTTTTCTCACCTTAGCAAATACTTTGAGTTTCAAAACAGTCTCAGAAACACACCAATTTGTCTTCAGCAGAGCAAAAGGTATGCACTCCAGAGTCTGCAGCTATCAAAAGCACAGAAATGCTGTAATTCTTCACACATATCTCTCATGTCACCCAATCAAAACTCTTCCCTCACTTTTTTTCAAATCAAAACCCTTCCCCCCTCTGCCCTTTCTGCCTTTTTTGCATAGCAACCACCTCCTTGAAGGCCTCTGGTGTTTGCAAGTTCACACAACAATGTTGCAATTGAACTCTGAACTCTCAGTGCACCTCATATCCAGTGCATTCTTTCATTTAATGATTTTTTCTTGACCACTCAAAATACATCTTCCAAAGAACTCATCCATGCACCCTAACTTTCTGTTTTCAGCAATCAAAATCCACCAATCACTGTTACTGCTTCATTAACACAGAAACTCCACAGTTTTTTTCATTTTAAACTCTTATTTTTTCAACTGCCATTTCATTGCCACACTTCATCTGACTGCAGGAGAACCTTCTCTCACCATGTTTTCTGTCTGGATTGTTGGACATAGTTACATCTATTGGGCTCAGAGGTATGCTGAGAACAGGAATTTACCTAACCTCCATTTACAAGATGTGGAAATTAAGTGGTTTGGCCACAGAGGATTAAAATGTCACCAATTGATACCATTGGTGAAAACCTTTATGCATTTGCCAAAAACTGACCTGTTAATTGTGCACTGTGGAGGTAATGATTTGGGCACTTTGACTGGGGTAGGTCTGGAAATGCTTTTAAAGGACACCTTTGAGCAATTAATGGCACTTTTTCCTCAGACTGCCTTGGTATATTCAAATATATGCCAAAGACAGAAATGGAGGTGGTCAAACCAATTTTGTCCACAAATTGAGAAGTCGAGGAAGCATGTAAACAAATCTGTTTCAGCTTACATGAGAGACCATGGAATGGGCTCCCTGTACAACAATAACTTGCGTTACTACATGCAAGATATCTACTGAGGAGATGGAGTTCACTTCTCAGATGAGGGCAACAGAATTTTCATTCTGAATTTAAGACTGTGCATTGGTACCTACTTATAAGTACCTAAATGTACCATAAACCCAAAAGCTCTTCTCAGAGCTACCCTACATCTGATCACTCACAATTATTATTTTACTCTAACATTTTTCACTAATTTTCAACAAAGTACGCTCCCTGGGGCGCTACCCGGTACGCGAACCGGGAGCTAACCTCGCTAAATTTTTAAAAAAATGTTTTTTTTTTGCACATATGGGCCTCCTCAGCCACCCTCAGAAAACCTAGGGGGTCAAGATAAGTCTACTGTGCCCCCTTCTACCCATTCTGAACATTATTTGCCCTCCATCTTGTATCTTAATTCGACCGAAACACAAAATGGTGGACTCCCGTAACGCTTAAGGTTCGCGAACCGGGGCGCTCGCCAGTTCGCGTACCGGGTCGCTCCCTGGGAAGCGCACCATCAAAAAAGGTGGGAAAGTAGTTTACAGAAAAGCGACTGGAGACAATTTCACCAAATATAGATTAGCTCATACTACGTACCAATGCCTACCATTTTCACAAATTTGATTGAAATTCCATTTAACCATTTAGCCTGTAGACCTCTCTAAATACCCTGAGGTAAATTACTTCACAAAACACATCTGAAGTGTTGGAATTGACAACCAATTAAAATGTTACTTTCATTTTCTACTTTTTTTACCTGACATTTGATTGGCTATGTACCTGAATATATATAAAGGAAGAGAGAGAAACACAGCCATTTTGACTACTACTTCCAGAACTACATTGCAAGATCATTTTCACTCACAACTTAAACTTGTTTTTAGAAGGTGAGATATTATTTTATAAATTTGAAAACATTTTCAGATAGTTATATACTATCCCTCTGTAAGAGTTAGACATTGAGAAAGGCTTCTTTATTATAATTATGGATTGATTTAGGTTTCTGTGGTATAATTATGAATTTACTTAGGCTTCTTCACAGGCACTTTTTAATAGTACTACTTCACGCCTGAAACCATACAGTGCCCATAAATTACTTCTCTGTTATAAACTCACAAGTACCTTTCTGAACTTAAACCCAACAGTGCCCTATCTCTACTGATATATTTATTTTTTATGCAAATTACAGCAATAAAATGGAAGGTGAGCAGAATGTTTCCTTCAAAATTGTTCTGGAGAACAACACAGAAAAAGATATTGAGGACAATGATGACTCAGATTTCATGGATGAATCACGGGACCATGAATTAGTTCAATGTGTAGAATCTGTGGATCATTTACTTCATTATGATGACGGTCAAATGTGGGAACTTATGTTCACTCAACAAGAGGACATATCGGACAGTCAAATGCTAGACGTTCTATTAAATTTTGAAAAACAATCCGAAAAATAAAATTGTATGTAATATTAAAAAATTGTTTGAGTCTTTAATCATTTTTATATGTAATTCATAAACTAGTTAAATGTTATAAATGTTATTACATTTTCAAACACAATCACAATAATAAATAATTGCTTAAAAAATAAAAAAAATTAAAAATAATCAACAAAACCAACAATCAATTAACATACAGTATTTGAAAAGTCTATCATTCTTTTTTCCTTATAGTACGCTGCCCAGAACGCTTCCCGGTTCGCGAACCGGGCGCTACCCACGCAAAAAAACAAAAAAAAATTATTTTTTTTTTGCCCCGCGGGGCCCTTTTAAAGCCTCCACATTAAACCTAGGGGGTCAGGGAGGATCTACTATGCCCCCTTATGGTCATTTCCCCCTTTGTTTTGGCCTCCTCTTATCTCTCAATCCTACCGAGAGACAAGATGGCGGCCGCTCCGGACTGTTTAGAATGTTGACAGACACCGGAGAGCCAATCAGCTTCGCTACGCGAAGTTCCGTTACGCGTAAAGTCCGCGAACCGGAGCGCTGCCCGGTCCGCTGTTACAGATATATATCTTTTTTTGAACGTTAATTTCTCAAAATCCACTGAAGCACATATATTGAGACCTAGCAAAGGCACATCGGGCTACCAGTCCCTACAATTTTGCCAAGTTTCGTGGAAATCCATTCAGCCGTTCGGGCTAAAAGTGAGGCCAACCGCCCTATGGAAAACTCAATGTTAAAAACACGTTTTGGGACCCCCCTTTTTTCTCGGCCCCCCCTTGACGAACCCCCCCCAAATTTCCAGGGGCTGCTCAGAAACAAAATGTTCCATTTTCCAGAAAATTTCAGCCAATTCCGTCCACAAACACCAAAGTTATTAGACATAGAATTTTCAAAAATCCCATAGGGAAAAAATCCTAACTATATATACCTACTGGCGACCGCCAGTAGGTAACATATATATATATATATATATATATATATATATATATATATATATATATATATATATATATATATATATATATATATATATATATATTATCTAGGCGGTCGCCAGTAGATAGTTATAGTTAGGACCTATAATCCATAGGAAAACTGCAACATTCTATTGCCAATAACTTCCCTCACCCTCTCCCTCCCCTTCCATCTCCCTCCCTCACTCCCCCTTCCCTCAGTCCCCTTCCCTCACTCCCTCCCTCCCTCACTCCCCTTCCCTCACTGACTCCCTTCCCTCACTCCCCTTCCCTCACTCCCCTTCCCTCACTCACATTCCCTCACTCCTTCCCTCACTCCCCTTCCTTACTCGCTCCTTCACTCCCCTTCCTTCACTCCCCTTCCCTCACTCCCCTCCCTCCCCTTACCTCCCTCACTCCCCTTCCCTCCCTCACTCCCCTTCCGTCACTCCCATTCCCTCACTCCCTCTCTCCCCTTCCTTCACACCCCTTCCTTCACTCCCCTTCCCCCGCTCCCTTCCCTCACTCCCTCCCTCACTCTCCTTCCCCCACTCCCTCCCTGCTTTCCCTCACTCCCTCACTCCCTTCCCTCACTCCGTCTCCCTCCCTCTGTCTCCCTCCCTCTGTCTCCCTCTGTCGCCCTCCTCCCTCTGTCTGTCTCCCTTTCTCTGTCTCCATGTCTCAGTCTCCCTTTCCCTCCCTCTCCCTCTGTCTCTGTCCCTCTACCTCGCTCTGTCATCTCACCCTGCCTGTATGTCACCGGGCTGAGACAGCTTTCCCAGCCAGCTTCCCCAGCGCGCACAGACACACAGACCCACCCGAGCACTTCACAGGTCTTTAAAAAGACCATTTTCATGTGAATGGGGCTTTTGTTCACCTCTTAGCGCCCCTGCAGCCCCACTCTGGTCTCCTGGAATGAATCGCCCAGCCCCACGGAGCAGCAGTCTCTCTCAGAGTGTCTCTGCAACCGACAATGTTTGCAGACACTCATGGATTTATTTATTTTTTTAAACACGGGTACGATGTTGCATGGTCCGCGGGCAGCCACGGAAGGCTTGCCGGGCCGGTGCCGGCCCGCGGGCCGTACTATGAGTACCCGTGATTTAGAGCATGTTCTCCATCTCCAGCATCTCGTCCATCTACATCTCTGAAAAAAGTTTTGGATGTGTGGAAGAAACCAGTAAAAGATCATTTGGAAGCAATAGTGTCGAGCTCTAAATTATATGATAGTTCTTTTTGATCACTTAAAACGGACCAATGGATAATTGATGAGGTTAGTTTCTGCTACATGTAAATTGTGTATTATATGGCTAATGGCGTAGGATGTACATATTGGTTCCTCTTTAGATGCTCATGTGTTTTCATATATTTTTACAGGTAATCGATGTCTACCTATCAAAAATATGTCTGTCAAGACCAAATGTACATATATTTTCATTCATAATACAGTTACTTATCTTTAAATAATAATTTTCCATTAAAATGTGTACTGAAATCCTTTAATTGTAACCTTAGTGTTTAACAATATCAGCAACAGTGTCAACCTGTATCTTCCTGAGCAAATATCGCTCTTCTACTTTTCGAGTAAATATTCATATCTGTTATGTGACTTTTCAGTGTTACTGGTGCAAAACAATATTGAAAGTTAGTGATTCTTTGGATTAATGTTTGATAGTAGAATTAAGTAACATTTTCAAAAGTAACAAATGTAAGATGTTTTTCAACAGAAGTTTTTCTATTTCTATATATATAAAAACCAAAGTATGTCCGTTTGTCCTTTATGCATTACTACACCATCCAGCCGATCGACATGAAACTTTGCAAAGTTGTTGAGTACACTCCCGCGAAGGTTTCTGGCTAAAAAAATAAATTAAAAAAATGTGTTAAAAGTTGTTGAGTACACTCCCGCAAAGGTTCCTGGCAAAAAAAAAGAAACATTTGTTAAATATCGGCCCCCGGCCACCCAGGGCCCTCATAATCTTTCCAATACTGAACGTTTACACGTTCCGGTGTGACTCGCTTTTGCACTGACCATCAACAAAGCACAAGGACAATCGCTGCAAGTGTGTGGACTAGATTTTGAGAATCCGTGCTTCTCACATGGACAACTGTATGTGGCCAGCTCACGCATCGGAAAACCTTCTGATTTATTCGTCTACGCACCAGACGGAAAACAAAAAGTAGCCACAAGCACTCGAATAAAAAAACTGAATTAAAACAACACTTTGAAATGTTTTTCATTTTAAAATGAATAAGTTTCAATAAAAATGACACAATGTAAATTGAACGTTATCATAAGAAGTTTCCTTAAATTTCCTTTCTACTGAGATCGCAGCAACGTGCGGCGGGTAAGCTAGTTGAATATATATTGCGTTGACATTCACGTTTTCGAATTGTAAGTCTAAACATATGTATTTGTTATGTAATGTAATAAAGTTTTTTATGATAGCCTCTTTAACTCTTTAGATACCTTTTGACAAAATGGACACTGTTCTTTGCCCGACAAATACTGGCTGTCATTGGATACTTTTGGTAAGTGCAACTTTTTCTACATTCATCAATCTATTTTGAAAGTTCTTGTTGGAGAATATTACTGGTTGTAATAGTCTAAATTGCCCCAAAAATATTTTTCAAATATTTTAAATGCTAATATTTCTAAATGATTTTGTAATATATCTTCAGCACTCTTCTTTACCATAAAATGTAAACTCTACATACTAAAAATCTAATTTCTATTTTGTTTTTTTTACAGATTTTTAAACCTTTAAGCAAGACAATAATAGTTCATGATTCACTGAGTAGCAACATTGGGACCTATCGAGACTTTTTACTAAATTGGAGGTAACCTTTTCCTAAAAAACCTCATTGATCTCTTTTTTTATTTCTTATAGTGCATAATTATAAAATTGCCAATACGATTTCCCTTCATGAAATTAAACACAGTGAAATATTTAACATAACCATTCGTATATCTCTAAAGTGTTTTCCTTCAGCAATTGAAGCGTCCCGACTATAAACAATGATAGTTAGTCGTAGAATGTAACCAAAAGCAACAGGACAGCTACAATAGTGGTGTATTTTACATGCTTGTAATGATACTTCCATTATGGTTTTTTTAAACCTTAATTTGTTGAACAAACATTACTTTATGTTAATAGCTTACTTATTTAAAAAAAAATGTAAACAAGAAAAAGGGCTTATAGGAATGACATTTGTCAACGCCTACTGACCGTATCCGTAGTGCCCATCGGAAGCATATAGCTATTCACATATTATTTTGTCTGACCACGTGTATTGTCCTAACGCAGTTGCTCTGAAACCTATGATTGTTTTTGAACTCCAAACCTTTTGACATTAATTGTTTTTTTGTAAATTTAATTCAGGTTGGACTTTTGCTCAACATATACATTTGTTCTTATGTTATCAGTTTGCAGAATGCTACATAATTCAGCAGCCAGTTGCCCAGATTTTTGCTAATGAAATATTTCTGGGGAATTATCGACTGAAAATTGCAATGGTCCTAATGGAGTCATCAGGTTTGACTTTAACATTTCAATGATAAATAAGGTGTCACACTCTAGTGTTGTCATAACGATAGGATTATTCGGTATTTTGTTTTGTCATAGAAAGTTTTTTATAGATAAAGGCATATCTTTAATTTTTAAAATAGTATAGTAAGATATTGTCATTTTGTTTGTGAATTTTCAATTATGTTCGTTGTGTAGCCATTTGAATTTGTTTAAACAGTTGTGACGGTCTCTATTCCTGGATCTGAAAACACCTAGGATCATGCAAGAAATATTCCAAAATAAGTTTTGTACTATTAGCATGCTGTTATGATGTGCTAATGTACATCTTTTTTACATTTAGAGTCTGTTGAAAAGTATTGTGATGTATGCAACCAAGATGGTTCATCAATTTATATGCAAAACTTAAGAGTAAGTACGCTCAATGACTCTAGATGGTGAAGATCAAAAGTAACTGATATAAGTACTTGGGGCATTTTGGTGGCATTAAGTCTCCAGTTCAGACTTGTCTGATGCAGGGTGTATGTTAGTATGACACAGATAACTGAGGGATTTCCAAGGGTCTTTTCAGAGTTGTGTCCACCATGTTGGTTAGCTGGCTATGTACCATTCCTAGTAATGGACTCATTACCACTTTCCCACTTAGTGTATTCAGCTCACTATGTTTAGTATGTAAATACATTTAAGTTATCATAACAAAAAGCTATTGACCTTTAAACAATGCAATGTTAATAACAAGTTATTTTTCACTATCTTCCCAACAGGCCCAATGTTTAGAATGCCGCAGATGGGTCCACCTTGAATGTATCAAAACAAATGCAACATCCTGGTTACCTTTAACTGGTTACAAATGTACCAAATGTACGTATTAAGAAAGTAAAGATGTGATCACATGCAAGATGTCGAATTAGATGTTTTGCATACTCCTGTCATCTAGTGTTGTGTCCGGATTATCATAATAAGTAATGTTGAGACACACTCCCTTCAGCTGTCACGACTTACACAAACCTTTTAGAGGTGAGTCAGACTTCCTTGAACATTCCTACTTAATTTTCTGTTTGAAATCGAGCAACTATTTGGCTAAGGTGTTGAAACATATATTTAATTCTTCCTCCTCTTTGAAGATCAACAACCAATACCTCTCATCAACACGTTCTTGTTCAATGGTAGTCTAAGAAGTAAGGGTAATTCCACTATCACTAAAGTAGACATCTGACAGTAGAATCTATGATCTAGTTACACCACTATTGCATGATCATAATCCAAAAGGTGTGTTTAGAGTGACCATAAAGAATAATCATACACATTTTATGCTGGACAGTATTGCTTCTACATGCCCTTTCACTTCTTTCTTCTATACATTCCAAAAAGTTTCTTGGGTTTTAGATGCATAGTCTTTCAGGTCTGTATATCTGTAATGTAAAACAAGCGTATTTTACTTGTTTTCTTTTATCACTGACATATATAAACTCATCAGTAACTCCTATGGCAAGCCTTTAAAATCCTGAAGGCAGAGTGCTGCATTTTCTGTGACAGGGTGCCCATGCATAAGCATGCTAAGTTTTCTTTGGCTGCATGGAAACATGTAGTCTGTGCTGTCAAACCCTTTGGAAAGCTACCCTCCCACCAGTTCAAGAGACGGAGGTAGAATTCAACCATTCCACAAAAAATAGAATTTTGTATTATGTAGTAAGAAGACTGATGAAGTGAAGTGTTTATATTTTTGTGCAAGGACCTACAACATATATAGATATATAGTCAGTTATGGCGTCAAATAATGGCCAATACATTTTTTAAATTGTGCACTTGCTGCCTTTCTTGGCTGTGCGTATCAATTATTCTTCTATTTCATATTCTAATTCAAAGTGCAGGCCCTTTATAGAGCCTTTTGTGTAACTATCACCCCGGCTGAAGGCAGTGAGTAATTTGCCTACCTGCTGCCTTCTGGGCTGTGTTTTAGTATATAAAACAATAATAAGTATATTGCACTATACTCACCTGTTTTCAGAGAGACCCCAATGCATATATCAAACAGCATTATCAATGCGCTCAGTTTAAACCAACATTTTACACTCTCTCCAGAAGTGATCCAAGTAAGAAGTATTCATTTGGGACAGCAAGCATGGTGCGACAAATAAAAAACCTCCATCCTCACAATTATGCGAGAGCATGCTCTGATAGGCTGCTGTACAATCCTCCACCTGCTGTTCCCAGCACCTCAAGAGCACCACCCACAGAGGCAAGCAGTCCACATCAACTCAGGCTTCAACTGTGGAATCCCACTCCCACTCTGTGTAATGGGCAGGAAATCCAAACACCCACTTCCCTGGCAAGGCAGTGGGTAATGTGTGTACTTGCTGCCTTTCTTGGCTGGGGTTATCAAATATTTTTCTATTTCATATTCTAATTCAAAGTGCAAGCCCTTTTAGAACCTATTTTTGTAACTACTACCCCGGCTGAAGACAGTGGGTAATTTGAGCACCTGCTGCCTTTCTTGGCTGGGGTTATCAATTTTTCTTACATTTCATATTCTAATTCAAACTGCAGGCCCTTTTAGAACCTATTTTTGTAACTACTACCCCGGCTGAAGGCAGTGGGTAATTTGCGCACTTGCTGCCTTTCTTGACTGGGGTTATCAATTATTCTTCTATTTCATAGTCTAATTCAAAGACCAGGCCCTTTATAGAGCCTTTTTTTATAACTACTACCCCGGCTGAAGGCAGTGGGTAATTTGCGCACCTGCTGCCTTTCTTGACTGGGTTATCAATTATTCTTCTATTTCATATTATAATTGAAAGTACAGGCCCTTTATAGCGCCTTTTTTTGTAACTACTACCCCAGCTGAAGACAGTGGCTAATTTAAGTACTTGTTGCCTTTCTTTGCTGTGGTTATCAATTATTCTTCTATGTCATATTCTAATTCAAAGTGCAGGCCCTTTATAGAGCTTTTTGTTTTTTAAATACTACCCCGGCTGAAGGCAGTGGGTAATTTGCACACTTGCTACCTTTCTTATTTTTCACCTTATTCATCTTCAACACATCCACACACCTACCTGCTGCCTTTCTTGACTGGGGTTATCAATTATTCTTCTATTTCATATTCTAATTCAAACAGCAGTCCCTTTATAGAGCCTTTTTTTGTAACTACTACCCGGCTGAAGGCAGTGGGTAATTTGCGCACTTGCTGCCTTTCTTTGCTGGGGTTATTAATTATTCTTCTACTTTCATATTCTAATTCAAAGTGCAAGCCCTTTATAGAGCCTTTTTTGTAACTACTGCCCCGGCTGAAGGCAGTGGGTAATTTGCCCCCTTGCTGCCTTTATTGGCTTCGGTTATCAATTACTTTTCTATTTAATATTCTAATTCAAAGTGCCTTTATTTGTAACTACTACCCCGGCTGAAGGCAGTGGGCAATTTGCACACTTGCTGCCCTTCTTGGTTGAAATTCTGAATTATTCTTCTATTTCATATTCTAATTCAAACTGCAGGCCCTTCATAGAGCCTTACAGGTAACTACTACCCCGGCTGAAGGCAGTGGGTAATTTGTGCACATGCTGCCTTTCTTGGCTGTGTTTATCAATGATTCTTCTATTTCATATTCTAATTCAAAGTGCAGGTCTTTTATAGAACCTTATTGGTAACTACTACCCCGGCTGAAAGCAGTGGGTAATTTGCGCACTTGCTACTTTTCCTATTTTTTACCTTATTCATCTTCCACACATCATCCACACATACACACACCTACCTGCTGCCTTTCTAGGTTGGGGTTATCAATTTATCTTCTATTTCATATTCTAATTCAAAGTGCAGGCCCTTTATAGAGCCTATTTTTGTAACTACTACCTCGGCTGAAAGCAGTGGGTAATTTGCGCACTTGCTGCCTTTCTTGGCGTGGGTTATCAATTATTCTTCTATTTCATATCATAATTGAAAGTACAGGCCCTTTATAGTGCCTTTTTTGTAACTACTACCCCAGCTGAAGAAAGTGGCTAATTTCCGTACTTGTTGCCTTTCTTGGCTGTGGTTATCAATTATTCTTCTATGTCATATTCTAATTCAAAGTGCAGGCCCTTTATAGAGCCTTTTTTTTATTGCTACCCCGGCTGAAGGCAGTGGGTAATTTGCACACTGGCTACCTTTCTTATTTTTCACCTTATTCATCTTCAACACATCCACACACCTACCTGCTGCCTTTCTTGGCTGTGGTTATCAAATATTCTACTACTTCATATTCTAATTCAAACAGCAGGCCCTTTATAGAGCCTTTTTTTGTTACTACTTCCCCGGCTGAAGGCAGTGGGTAATTTCCACACTTACTGCCTTTCTTGGCTGGGATTATCAATTTTCCTTCTATTTCATATTCTAAATGAAGGTGCAGGCCATTTATAGAGCCTTTCTTTGTAACTACTACCCCGGCTGAAGGCAGTGGGTAATTTGCACACTTGCTGCCTTTCTTGGTTGGGGTTATCAATTGTTCTTCTATTTCATATTCTAATTCAAAGTGCAGGCCCTTTATAGAGCCTTTTTTTGTAAGTACTACCCCGGCTGAAGGCAGTGGGTAATTTGCGCACTTGCTCCCTTTCTTATTTTTCACCTTTTTCAGCTTCCACACAATCCACACATGATCCACACATACACACACCTACCTGCTGCCTTTCTTGGCTGCGGTTCCCGAATAATTTTCACATTCTAATGACAGGCCCCGGAAAGGGGCCGTATTGTTATTTTTCAACCCTACCACCCAGTGTCGGGAGTATGTAGTTTATTCACTTGCTTGCTTCCTTAGATGTGGTAGCGATTTCTCAGGCTTCCACTGCGGAATCCGACACCCTGTCTGTGTAATGGACCGAAAAACCAAACACCCACTTCCCTGACAAGGCACTGGGTAGTTTGCGTGTCTGCTACCGTTGTTATTTTTCACCGTATTCATCTTCCACACATCATCCACACATATACCTGCTGCTTTTCTTGACTGTGGTTATCAATTATTCTTCTATTTCATATTCTAATTCAATGTGCAGGCCCTTTACAGAGCCTTTTTTTGTAACTACTATCCCGGCTGAAGGCAGTGGGTAATTTCCACACTTACTGCCTTTCTTGGCTGGGGTTATACATTTTTCTTCTATTTCATATTCTAAATAAAGGTGCAGGCCATTTATAGAGCCTTTCTTTGTAACTACTACCCCGGGTGAAGGCAGTGGTTAATTTGCACACTTGCTGCCTTTCTTGGCTGGGGTTATCAATTTTTCTTATATTTCATATTCTAATTCAAAGTGCAGGCCCTTTATACAGGATTTTTTTGCAATTACTACCCCAGATGAAAGCAGTGGGTAATTTGCGCACTTGCTGCCTTTCTTGGCTGTGGTTATCAATTATTCTTCTATGTCATATTTTAATTCAAAGTGCAGGCCCTTTATAAAGCCTTTTTTTTTAATGCTTCCCGGCTGAAGGCAGTGGGTACTTTGCACACTTGCTGCCTTTCCTATTTTTTACCTTATTCATCTTCAACACATCCACACAACTACCTGCTGCCTTTCTTGGCTGTGGTTATCAATTATTCTACTATTTCATATTCTAATTCAAACAGCAGGCCCTTTATAGAGCCTTTTTTTGTTACTACTACCCCGGCTGAAGGCAGTGGGTAATTTGCGCACTTGCTACCTTTCTTGGCTGGGGTTATCAATTATTCTTCTATTTCATATTCTAATTCAAAGTGCAGGCCCTTTATAGAGCCTTTGTTTGTAACTACTACCCCGGCTGAAGGCAGTGGGTAATTTGCACACTTGCTGCCTTTCTTGGTTGGGGTTATCAATTATTCTTCTATTTCATATTCTAATTCAAAGTGCAAGCCCTTTATAGAGCCTTTTTTTGTAACTTCTACCCCGGCTGAAGGCAGTGGGTAATTTGCGCACTTGCTACCTTTCTTATTTTTCACCTTTTTCAGCTTCCACACAATCCACACTTAATCCACACATACACACACCTACCTGCTGCCTTTCTTGGCTGCGGTTCCCGAATAATTTTCACATTCTAATGACAGGCCCCGGAAAGGGGCCGTATTGGTATTTTTCAAACCTACCACCCAATATCGGGAGTGTGTAGTTTATTCACTTGCTTGCTTCCTTAGATGTGGTAGCCATTTCTCAGGCTTCCACTGCGGAATCCGACGCCCTGTCTGTGCAATGGACTGGAAAACCAAACACCCACTTCCCTGACAAGGCACTGGGTAGTTTGCGTGTCTGCTACCTTTGTTATTTTTCACCTTATTCATCTTCCACACATCATCCACACATATACCTGCTGCTTTTCTCGTCTGTGGTTATCAATTATTCTTGTATTTCATATTCTAATTCAAAGTGCAGGCCCTTTACAGAGCCTTTTTTGTAACTACTATCCCGGCTGAAGGCAGTGGGTAATTTCCACACTTACTGCCTTTCTTGGCTGGGGTTATCAATTTTTCTTCTATTTCATATTCTAATTGAAGGTGCAGGCCATTTATAGAGCCTTTCTTTGTAACTACTACCCCGGATGAAGGCAGTGGTTAATTTGCACACTTGCTGCCTTTCTTCCCTGGGGTTTTCAATTATTCTTCTACGTCATATTCTAATTAAAACTGCAGGTACTTTATAGAGCCTTATTGGTAACTACTACCTCGGATGAAGGCAGTGGGTAATTTGCGCACGTGCTGCTTTTCTTGGCTAGGGATATCAATTATTCTTCTATTTTGTATTCTAATTCAAAGTATAGGCACTATATAGAGCCTTTTATTTTAAACTACAAGCACCGGCTGAAGGCAGTGGGTAATTTGCGCACTTGCTGCCTTTCTTGTCTGGGGTTATCAATTTTTCTTCTATTTCATATTCAAATTCAAAGTGCAGGCCCCTTATACAGCTTTTTATTGTAACTACTACAACGGCTGAAGGTTGGCTAGGCTGGGGTTATCAATTCTTCTTCTTTTTCATATTCTAATGCAAATTGCAGGCCCTTTATAGAGCCTTATAGGTAACTACTACCTGGCTGAAGGCAGTGGGTAATTTGCGCATTTGCTGCCTTTCTTGTCTGCGGTTATCAATTATTCTTCTATTTCATCTGTGTCCTGAATAGCAGTGACCCCAAATCCATAAGACAACTACAGCAGCAGACTACCTTTAATCAGTGAGGCATGTTGACATAGGCAACGGCGGCGACACATGGTGCCATTAACTTTATTCAACACAAGCCGATCCCACATATGTAACTGTGTCCTGAGTCCTGAATTACACTGACACCACGTCCGTGGCAGCGACCACAACACCACACTCCCTTCGATCAGTGAGGCATATTTCGATATGCATGGCCGGCAACACGTAGTTCCACTTACCCTCTTTATCACAAGTGTGTCCTGAGGCCTGAATTACAGCAACCCCAATTTCGTGGCAGTGACCACAGCACCTCACTCCCTTCGATTAGTGAGGAGTATTTACAGACTGAAGTCTGCCGACAAGTGGTGCCACTTTACCAGCACTACGCAGGCCAGTGGGGCCACCAACGTATGCACATGCCTGTGTGCCCTTCCTCATCGCTACCTCTGGCCTATACTATGGTCAGCAGGCCTCACAATTCAGATACAGTCCCGATTCCACATGACGCAGTCCAGTAGGCAAGACACATTGCTCCCAGTGCTCCCGTCCACATCAACCATCATCACAGGCTCATACAGTCTCAATGATTCTGGTACCACTAACCCTATTTATCACAAACCAATCCCACATGTGTAACTGTGTCCTGAGTCCTGAACAACCGTGACCCCAACTTCGTGGCAACGACCACAGCACCAGACTCCCTTCAGTCTTATTTGTTGTTCTTTTCTTTAAATACATTTTTTTTATATGTAAATCTATACATGGCTAAGATTCTTCTTTCTCCAACCGCACATGGACACTTCTGGGCCCAAGAAGGTTTTTGGGGGTATGTTGGTAATGTGGGAAGAGGGTACGTTACCTGCTAATGTGGGGAGAGGGAGCGTCAAAGGGGTATCACTCACAGAAATAACTCTGATAGGTTTTCAGAAATGCTTCGGACAGATGCCAGCTGACGGACTGAATCACAAAATGGTTTTTCAATACTTATATAGTGTGAGTTATGAACAGTTCGGACCCAGGCTTCCAGAGGGACAGCTGCGGCCCGTCTGCTCGATTCCCAGACGCAGTACTATGAGCCGTCCGCGTCATTGTGTCTATCTCTGCCCTGTTCCGTCGTACGCCACGCCACACCACTCCGATTACGTTCCAAAGTTGGCCCCACTAAGATACCTGTCGCAGGCGTGCTCGCTGTTGGTGTGCAGGTCAGTGGTCTAGTTCTCAAAATCTCACGGCCACTCCCTGAGGGCAGGTTTGCACACACCACACCCATCCGGCACATGCGGCCCATGTGACCGCGCAAATATAATAGATCGATACCGTCACATCCTTTATTGCTGGTACTGACTAACTGGCGAACGCTCCACGGGTCTCAACCATAAAAAGTCCATGAAAAGTTGCGCAGAAGGTTAGTCGCACCCTTAGCTGTATGGCTGTCAGCGGCCTACCATCCCCTTTGCGCTGACTTCATAAGCATAGGGTTAGTGCCACTCTAAACTAATGTGGCCATCAGGAACCTACCACCAAGTGGCACGGACTTGAGTTCCACAGGCTTAGCAGCACCAAACCCTGAGGTGGTCTCCGCCATTGACGACTCAGGACTAAGTGACATGTGTGAGATCTGCCGGGCCGCGGAGAAGCTGTAGTGGTCTCCACCATTCAGGACTCAGCGACATTTGGGGGATCCGTGAAGAAGCTGATGTGGTCTCCATCATTCAGGACTCAGCGACATCTGTAAGATCCGTGCAATCAGATAGTAGAATTCCCAAATATCGATATCTGTAAATTTTGATATTTCTTAAAAACTACTGAACAGATTTACACCAAATAAACGAAAGCGTGCCTTCTAGACCAAGACCCTTCTCCCTGCAAAATTTGGGATAATTCTGTTCACCCGTCCGACCTGTAGCCTTGTCTACAGTTTCCTGTGGAAATTAACATTGAAAAAACACGTTTTGGGACCCCCTTTTTCTCGCCCCCCTTGACAAATCACCCCCAAACTTTCAACATAGGAGCTGATATAAACAAAGTTATTCGGAATTTCCTATCGTAACTAGGTCCTAACTATAACTACCTCCTGGTGATCGCCACTGAAAAAAACATATGTTTCAGACAAGTTATAGTTAGGAATTAGCATTTAAAAAACCTCAGAAATTCACTGAAAAAACCACAGGTTTTAGGGGTGTTATAGTTAGTTTGACATTTCAGTCATACAAAACCATTGAAATTCCCTTGTTATAGTTAGTTGTACTAACTATAACTCACGTGCCCACAATCCTCTGCTGATGATGTCACATATTACATCATTCATGACATGGTCAGTGACATCACTGATGACATCTCAAATGACATCACTGATGACATCACTGATGACATCATCCAGTGAAAGTGGTTTGGCTGTTATTTCAATATGTGTTATATATATGTAGCAATCTGCCTTGAAGACTGAGTGGATGAATAGGTATGTGAATGGAGGATTTAGTACCAATGTGATTGACTGTCTAAGTGAGGAATTTTAAGTGTCTCACTAAATATATGGGACAGTGATTAAACTGTATAAATACCTGTATCACTCTATCTCTTGTTGTGTAAACTACTACATAAGTTGGTTACTACCTATGTGAAAGTCTACATTAGTTATTAATTAGTTAAGTGAGTATTTGTATGGGATGGTGAATGAATGTGAGTGTGGTTGGGTGGGACGTGTGTGACTGTGGAAACATGTGTAAATAGTTGATTTAGTAGGTATATGAGGTTAAGACTATGTGGAAACAGTTGTTTGAGTGAGTGAATCTCTTTATGGGTGTGGTGATGAGTAAATATATTTCTCAATGATATATGTCCAACAAACTAAAAATATACAAGGCAGTGTATGTGACAGTTATTGTATATAAATAAGTATACATAAGACTCAGTGATTGTATGATTGATGTATGCATAACTGTATACTTGTAATACTGATTTTATAACACACTAAGTATGAGTGACTATCTATATGAATCACATAAAGTGGTGTTTGTGTAAGTGAGTAGCTTAGTAAATATAAGTATGATCAATTGTTTGCATAAGTGAGTAGGATGTCTGCATAAAGGAATAGGATATGTGCTGGTGTGTAATGTTGATGTAGGTATATAAGTATATTTAATACTGTTCTATAGATCTTTGTTAGCATGTCTGAGTGAATCTATAGGTAAGTGTTTAGATGTGTGTAGATGTAGGAATCATTCAGTGGGTTTTTGAGAAACTTGTACTGGTGTGTCAATGGTTTCAAATACGGCACTTCATATTTTATAATGAGTGTTGAAAGGTTATGCTACTGCATGATAAGGTGTATCAGTTTGTCACAAGGATGATGTCATCAGTGATGTCATTTGAGATGTCATCAGTGATGTCATCAGTGATGTCACTAACCATGTCATGAATGATGTAATATGTGACATCATCAGCAGTGGATTGCGGGCGCACGAGTTATAGCTAGTACAACTAACTATAACGGGGGAATTTTAATGGTTTTGTACGACTGAAATGTCCAACTAACTATAACACCCCTAAAACCTGTGGTTTTTCAGTGAATTTCTAAGGTTTTTTAAATGCTAATTCCTAACTATAACTTGTCTGAAACCCATGTTGTTTCAGTAAATTTCAAAGGTTTTTCAAATGCTAATTCCTAACTATAACATGTCTGAAACCTATGGTTTTTTCCAGTGAATTTCAAAGGTTTTGTAAATGACAATTTTTAAATGTATTAATTGTTATTTTTATTTTTATTTACACTGATTTTCTCCATTTTTTAAACTAATTTATTTTTAGATATTTTATTTTTTAAATTACATTATAATTACATTATACATTACATTACAAAATATATATTCTCAGAATGAATTACTTTAGTTTAAATACTTTGCAAATAGGCAATAGTCTTCTAAGTACAGTAGTTACAGTTGTTGTAATGCACAACACAATTTCAGACACAATGCAACATTGAGCTCAATGTGAATTTCTAGTCAAATGCAATTATTACTTTATGGATTACTTTTGTAACCACAGGACTGGATCCTAGATTCAGTCCTTGGACATCTCTTGTAAACAGTTGAGTAAAAGCATTTTGGTTACAGTAGTGATTTTTAAGGAATAATATTGTATTTTAAAAGTTGACAGAAACGTTTTCACATAGATTCACCAATGTTATCCTATGGGAGGAAATTCACTTAGTAGGTAGGTAGTGTTAACGTTACTTTTTCTTACTCAGTGCTGGTTACTGGATCCAGCACGGGTGCATCTCCTGTAAACAGTTGATAGAATGCGTTTAAGTCATACAGGCAATTTTTAAGGAATATTTTTAGTTTGTGAAAATATACCCTTAGAAACTTTCTCTTGTGAAAACCAGACAATGGATTCCTATGGCAGGAAATACAAGTTACTGGTAAGTACGGTTAGAATTACTTTTCAGGATCAGTACTGGGCTCAAAGAAGCAGCACTGAGGTCACTCCTGATAGCAGGTGAGTAAATCGGAATTCGTAGTTCTGCTGCTTTTTTAGGAATTTTATAATGTTTAAAAACTCCACACAGAAGAATTTCCAGGTGAAACCAGTCAATGATAGCCTATGGAAGAAATTCAAGTTACTGGTAAGTATGGTTAGAATTACTTTTCAGGATCAGTACTGGCCTCAAAGATGCAGCACTGAGGTCTCTCCTGATAACAGGTGAGTAAATCATAGTTTGTTGTACAGCTGATTTTAGGTGAATATTTTAAAGTTCCAAAACTCCACAATTTCCAATTGAAACCACTCAATGTTACCCTATAGAAGGAAATTCACTTAGCAGGTAAGTAGTGTTATCGTTACTTTTTCTTACTCAGTGGTGTATCCTGGTTTCAGCACTGGTGAATCTCCTGTAAACAGTTAAAAGAATGCCTTTAAGTCTGGTAAGTATGGTTAGAATTACTTTTCAGGGTCAATGCTGGGCTAAAAGAAGCAGCACTGAGGTCACTCCTAATAACAGGTGAGTGAATCAGAATTCGTAGTTTGGCTGATTTTAGAGGAATATTTGTACGTTTCAAAAATCAACACGTAGAAACGTTTCTGCTGAAAACCACACAATGGATTCCTATGGAAGGAAATACAAGTTACTGGTAAGTACGCTTAGAATTACTTTTCAGGGTCAGTGCTGGGCTAAAAGATGCCGCACTGGGTTCTCTCCTGATAACAGGTGAGTAAATCGGAATTCGTCGTTAGGCTGATTTTAGAGGAATATTTGTACAATGGTGAAGGAAGGGGGCGGGCCGAAGTGACATGTGTGCAAACACGCCCTGTGGCACGTTTTAAGTTGTGGGATTAAGTGCCCTTGAATCGTGAGGTCCCCTGGGGGCCAACTAGCCCACCAGGTACCTCCAGTATGCGCCAGGAGGCTGCGTTGCAGAGAGGTGTTCAGAGGCCACGCTCCTTTTTACAACACTCTGCAACGCAGTTCCATGGTGCTTACTGGAGGTAGATGGTGGGCTAGTTGGCCCCCAGGAACCCTCAGTATTGAAAAGGAACGAATTCCCCAATTTAAACCGCGTCACAGGGCGTGTTTGCACACATGTGAACTCAGGCCCCTCCCCCTCCCTTCACCACTGTGCAAACGCGCCCGTGGCACGTTTTAAGTTGGGGGATTAACTCCCCTTGAATACATAGGGTCCCTGGGGTGCAACTAGGCCACCGGCTATCTCCAGTAAGCGCCACAAAGCTGCGTTGCAGAGAGGTGTAAAAAGGGGCATGGCCTCAGAACACCACTCTGCAACGCAGCTCCCTGGTGCATACTGGGGGTACCTGGTGGGCTAGTTGCCCCCCAGGGACCCCCAGTATTTAAGGGTAATTTGTTCCCACTCTGCAAACGTGCCAGGGGGCGTGTTTACAGAGTGGTGCGAGAATGGGGCGTGGCCTCCAGCCCAAACTCGTTTCTAAAAAAAAAATTATTTTGTGAAGGGGGCTGTGTAGCCCTCATTCCTTTTTCTTTTTTGGGGCCCTGGGGACCCCATCCCCCAAGGCCTCACCCCAATTACAATTTAAAAAAAATATTCATGGGAAGGGGCCGCGTGGCCCCCCTCCCGTGGCCAATTCTGGGCCCCGGGGACCCCATCACCCGGGGCATGGCCAAATTTTTCTGATATTTTTATGGAGGGGGCTGCATAGCCCCCCTCCTCAGGCCACTTAAGGCCCCAGGGACCCCATCCCCGGGGCCGGCCATTCTTTTTTAAAAAATTGATGGGGGAGGGGGGCTGCGAGGCCCCCCTCCCAGGCCTCGCGTAGCTCTGGGGACCTATCCCATGGGGCTGGCCCACTCTGTTGGGTCCAGCAATCTGCTTTGCTTCATTGAAGCGAGAGCAAGTTTCCCTGCTCTCGCTTCAATGAAGCAAAGCAGTCTGCAATGGCAGGGTGGGAGCCGCGAGGCTCCTGCCCTGCCATTGCAAACAGCAGTGTCCTGGGGTGAGCACCCCGGGACACTGCAGGAGCCGGCCCTGGGGGGTGGTGGTCCCCAGGGCAATGGAGGGCTCCAGGAGGGGGGCATTGCGGCCCCCTCCCACATTCTTTAGAAGCCCCAGGGGGTGGCAGTCCCTAGGGCTGGGGGGCCTCAGAGCCCCCCCACCCAATTTTCCTAATCCCCGGGGGTGGCGGTCCCCGGGGCTGGGGGGGCCTCAGACCCCCCACCCAATTTTCTTAATCCCGGGGTCGCAGTCCCCGGGGGGGCCTGAGAGCCCCCACCCATTTGTTTCAAGCCCCTGGGGGTGGCGGTCCCTGGGGCTGTGGGGGGGGTGGTGAACCACCCGCATACATTAAATTCTTGCCCCGGGGGGTGGCGGTCCTCGGGGCTGGGGGGCCTGAGAGCCCCCCCACCCAATTCAAAATAGTCCCGGGGGTGGCAGTCCCCGGGGCTGCGGGGGGGCCCGTGAGCCCCCCACATGTATTAAATTAGAGCCTTGGAGGGTGGTGATTCCCGAGGCAGTCTATTTTTTTAACAATGCCCCTGGGATTTGGCCCCCCGGGGGCAAATTAACATTTTTCCCGGGAGACCGCGTTTTTTTTTATTAATATCATGGGATGCGCATAGGATCCGTGTATACCGCGATTTTTATTAAAAAATAAAATAATTTGGGGGGCAATGGGGTCCTTGTGGGACCCCCTGAGCAGGCCTAGGGGGTCAGGGTGTGCCTACCCTGCCCCCTTGGCTCAGATTGCACACATATTTCACTGACTTCCTCAGCCTCGCTTCTACTGAGGCACCAAATGGCTGCCAACGGTTCTTGGTTTCGAATGTTTACAACCGCTTGACAGCCAATTAGAATTGACCGCGTGATTGGGAAGGTGTGCTTATCCTACGAGGACAATCCTCACACAATCCGCGGATCCTCCGGCCCATAGATATATAAATGACTTTAACCACAATTTTCTCAAAAACTACTGAACAGATTGACACCAGATAGGCCAAAGGCACAAGTCGGAACTGAGGACTACCTCTCTGCCAAATTTGGTGTAATTTCGTTCAGCCGTTCGGGCTGTAGACGTGGCTAAAGGTCCTATTGGAAATTGCATAGTGAAAACACATTTTGGGACCCCCTTTTTTCTCGGCCCACGCTTGAATAATCACCCCCAAATTTTCAGGGAAGGAGCGGAACTGAGCTGGCCAAAAGTTTGGACAATTTCAAGAAGATTCATCAATGAGTGAGGGAAGGGGAGTGAGGGAGGGACTGAGGGGAGTGAGGGAGGGAGAGAGTGAAGGGGGTGAGGGAAGGGGAGTGAGTGAGGGAGGGAGAGGGGGAAGGGAGTGAGGGAAGGGAGTGAGGGG
This sequence comes from Lissotriton helveticus, assembly GCF_964261635.1. Lineage (NCBI taxonomy): Eukaryota > Metazoa > Chordata > Amphibia > Caudata > Salamandridae > Lissotriton > Lissotriton helveticus. The sequence goes on from NC_136061.1 coordinate 1,419,694,047, forward strand.
AGGGAGTGAGGGGAGGGAAGGGGAGTGAGGGAAGGGGAGTGAGGGAAGGGGAGTGAGGGAAAGGGAGTGAGGGAGTGAGGGAAGGGGAGTGAGGGAAGGGGAGTGAGGGAAGGAGAGTGAGGGAGTGAGTGAGGGAAGGGGAGTGAGGGAAGGGGAGTGAGGGAGGGAGAGGGGGAAGAGGTGGAAGGGGAGTGTGGGTGAGGGAAGGAGAGTGAGGGTGAGGGAGGGAAGGAGAGTAAAGGAGAGGGAAGGAGAGGGAAGGAGAGGGAGGGAGAAGGAGGGAGAGAGAGGGAGAGGGAAGGAGAGAGGAAGTGAGACAGTCAGAGTGAGTGAGACAGAGGGAGACAGGGAGGGAGAGAGGGAGATAGAGGGATGGAGGGAGGGAGGCAGAGATATATATATATATGCCGGGTCTGGTAGCTCAGTGGACAAAGGCGTCCGCTGCAGGGACCTGTGTTCAACCTCATGGTCACAGTTTTTTGTTGCTCTAGCCCCGCCCCCTCCCCCACTGACCCCGCCCCCACCGGTGCGGCCCTCGGACACAAACCACACTGTAAATTAGGCCCCTGAGAGAAAGTTTGTGAGTACCCATGCTCTAGATGGTAGAGGTGCTGAATATGGTAGAGGTGCTGAAGATGGTAGAGGTGCTGAAGATGGTACAGGTGCTGAAGACGGAACAGGTGCTGGAGAATTATCACTCGTCATGCTTCCTGCAAATTAATTTTGAAAAGTACTTTGCAAAACATGTCATGTGCAGAAAGACAAAATCACGTACTCTTCTTCAACCTACTAACTTCTCACCTATATAGGAGACAATTACACCAGACAATACAACATTATTACGCTAGACATCCAAATTATGTGCCATTACATAAAAAAAGGTACCCTTTGACGCTTGATTTATAAGGCCTTAACATGTCGACATTATAAGTCGTACGTAAAAGCATGTTGCTACTATTGACTAACTCTGCATGCTTTCCTTCCATTTCGGAAATATGGTAAGGTCCAGTAAAGTTGTGCTGCAAAATCCCTCCTTTCCTTGTTGTTCGCCTGATATTTTTTAAAAGCACTAAATCTCCTTCACTGAAGGGGCACGGCTTATATTTCTTCAAAACTGTCCTTCTATATTTTTCTTTATGCTTTTCGTGGGCAACCTCAATATTCTGCTTTGTCTGCTTCTGCAACTCTGCTTTTTTTAAATTAGCATACCAAAAAATAGATGTCATGTTTTAACAAGTATTCAACAAGTAAATGTATGTATAAATACATATCACATATATTTGTTGATTAAAATACACATTGGAGTACTCTAAATTTCACATTGCAATGATAAATCAATACTCAGAAAATTATACTACCGTCAACAGTGAATTTTTTAGACAGTCTACGCAATCCATGCTTCTGGACTTTACTGAAACCATCAGGGTACACATTACGGCTTATATAATCCAAAAGCTCTTGGTACTTAGTCGCATCCATTTCTATTGAAAATGAAGATAAACGGGATAAACGGGAAAAAAAGTTAAAGGAATAGAATTAGAGATGTAACGAGCAAATTTTACATGCTCACATTCCATTACATAAATACCTAAAAAGGTGTGTGAATTCACAATTAGTAAAAGAACTGTCACCCCCTCTTCATAGCTCAATACGCCCACAAAGTTTCAGCGAGGGATACAGAGTACAGTCCATACAAAGGGATGGGTAAGGCCTGCCAAATTGATGCAGTTTGAAAACATGGCAGTTTAACAAAGGGCGCCCAGGCACTGCAGTGCCAGGCCTGACTTTTCTATTTAGGGATACTTGTGTGGGTGGCACAATTACTGCTGCAGGCCCACTAGTAGCATTTAGATAAGCAGCCCTGGTATACATAGTACACTTTACTATCAAGACTAACAGAACAATCATGGACAAACAATTACCATTACACTTTCAAAAGGGAGCAATTGCACTTAAACACTGATCATGAAGTGGCAAAGTGTCCAGAACATCTATTTCGGCAAAAGCATGTCATAAAAAGATGTAGGACAGAAGGAAAAATAGTTAGGGAACCTAAGCCAAATAACAGGAAAGTACAACACCATAGTGCCAAGGTTAGAAATCTAGCAATTGTGCAGCCAACAGACAGGATAAAAAAAACACTGGCATTAAATAGGCCACACTGAGGGACAAACAGAAAAGAGTAAGGTAATTAAGAAGATCCACAAGGCATAACCATGCAGGCATCACGGTGAGGCACTACAAACAGTTTTCCCAGATTGACGTATCATCTTTGAGCACAGGATTGGGGTCTCACAAATGCACAAATAGTTATTAATTATTATCAATTATTATCAATTAAGACTATGCTACTCTCAGGAGGCAAAACTTTCATCAGACAACTACACCACATAAAAAAAAATAAAGCAAAACAAAGCTGGGAGGGGCCCGTGACGCAGTAAAAAATAATACCATATTGCACGCACAATTAATAAGAATAGAGGCCAAAGCACGTGGCATACCACAGAAATATGAAAGAGAAATTCATGCATGCACTATTTATAAGAAAAGAGGCCTGGGAGGGCACCGTGACGCCGAAAGAAAAATTAACATCATGCACGCACAATTTAAAGCAATTGAGGGCTGGGAGGGCCACGTGATGCAGAAATAAAAAATTGCCATCATGCACGTACAATTTATAAGTATAGAGGCCAAAGCATGTGGCGCACCACGAAAATACAACACAGAAATTCATGCATGTACAATTTATTTAAAAACAAGGCCTAGGAGGGCCCCGTGACCCAGAAGGAAATATTACGATCATGCACGCACGATCAATAAGAATAGAGGCCTGGGAAGGCCACGTGAGGCAGCAATAAATATTAAAATTCACAGGAGGATTAGGAGGGAGCAAATACGATGAAGGAGAAAGCACGTGGCGCACAAAAATAAAGTGAAACAGACCTGGGAGGGCTACGTGTCACAGTAAAAAAATAATACCATCATGCACGCACAATTAATAAGAATAGATGCCAAAGCACGTGGCACACGACAAAAATGCGACACAGAAATTCATGCATGCACAATTTATAAGAAAAGAGGCCTGGAAAGGCACCATGACACAGAAGAAAATATTACAATCATGCATGCACGATCAATAAGAATAGAGGCCTGGGAAGACCACATGAGGCAACAAAAAATATTAAAAGTCACAAAAACATAGTTACAGTATAGTGAATAACAAAAAACTATGCAAATTTTTCACCTTGCAAGGACAGGAAAAAGATGAACTGGACGAATGACATATGCACACGATGCACAGGACGAATTAAGTATACACTGAATGAACTCAAAGAATGTGGTATGCGCTTGATGAAGTCGACGATTTAATATCAGCAGTAACCGCAGGACTGTCACTACTGAATAGAAGAAATTCTAGAAAGGTGCAAGGTTTCTTATAGCTTTACTTTTACAAGGATTGGAGGTGACTTATAACTAGGATGACAGTCATTGGTTAAGCAATATGTACGAGGGTTTCAGAGCTGTGATTGGTCAAACAGGATGTCAGATTGTTGGACAGCACACAGTGCCTTTTCTAAAAAATACACGTGTGCGCACAGTGCGTGCGAACCATTGGGGTACACACGGGGGGGCGGATATGGCGCCTGCACACACAACATTCACTGAAATATGCAGACGGAACGCATGCGCAAAGCGTAGGGGGTACACAGCCAGATAGGGTATGCAGTTCGATAGAACATCGGCTGGGACCGTAGGGGCATTGGGACTCCCCCCACAGTCTCCAATGTTTTATTTGAATCCCGGGCGATGGGGTCCCCGGGGATAATAAAAATTAGTGATAGGGGCTATTTTGTTTTTACGGTAAAAATTTAGGGGTCGATCAGGATGGCGGACGGAAGAGCCACCGCGGCCCTGGAGTAGGCGGAAAAAGCCTTTTCCGTGTCCGCCTGCCGCGGATACTCCGTCCGCCATATCAGGATAGGAAAACGTGTCAAATTTCCGTCCGCGACGGAAAAACACGCTCCGCCGGCCAACTACACACGACCACGCGGCGGACGGAACACATCCAAACGCTCCGCCGTACGCACTGACGTCGAAGACCGTCCCCCAAATCAAGATGGCGGAAAACACACATAAAACCGCTGCGGAAAAACAACCTGTCTTAACACGGCGGAATCCCCACAGCGAACATAGGTGACACAGCCGAGATACCCACCGCAAGCTGACCACCACCATGGACCCGGCGCTACACGCCTTCCCGATGCTCTTCGCGATCCACCACGTCCTAGTCATGGCCTACTATGGACGACGACGCAGGTAAGGTACAAACCATTGGCTGTCTGGAGGGGAATACCAGCAAGGGACGTGACGTAGGGAGGGGGAGTGTCATGTTACCGAAACCACTGATGAGAAGCATATACGAATACACATTAGCAGGACGCAAGCAGGAATGACAACGACAGACCACGAGACTTGATAGACTACCTTTATTGTCAAATAATAGGGGTCAAATCACAGTGTATGCGTGAACATGGGCAAAGTGGGCACCAGAGCAGGTACAACATAGCAGGTAACGAGAGGGCAGCATGCAGTATCAGAGCATCAACAGGGCATTGTAGAGTACAGAGCAGGTACATCATAGGCAGGTAACGAGAGGGCAGTATGCAGTATCAGAGCATCAACAGGGCATTGTGCATTACAGAGCAGGTACATCAGAGGCAGGTAACGAGAGGGCAGTATGCAGTATCAGAGCATCAACAGGGCATTGTGCATTACAGAGCAGGTACATCATAGGCAGGTAACGAGAGGCCAGTATGCAGTATCAGAGCATCAACAGGGCATTGTAGAGTACAGAGCAGGTACATCATAGGCAGGTAACGAGAGGGCAGTATGCAGTATCAGAGCATCAACAGGGCATTGTGCATTACAGAGCAGGTACATCAGAGGCAGGTAACGAGAGGGCAGTATGCAGTATCAGAGCATCAACAGGGCATTGTGCATTACAGAGCAGGTACATCAGAGGCAGGTAACGAGAGGGCAGTATGCAGTATCAGAGCATCAACAGGGCATTGTGCATTACAGAGCAGGTACATCATAGGCAGGTAACGAGAGGCCAGTATGCAGTATCAGAGCATCAACAGGGCATTGTAGAGTACAGAGCAGGTACATCAGAGGCAGCACGTGAGAGGGGCCAAGTGCATCAACAGTCCATTGCACAGAACAGCTCCATCAGAGGCAGCACGTGAGAGGGGCCAAGTGCATCAACAGTCCATTGCACAGAACAGTCACATCACTGGCAGCACATGAGAGGGCAGAATGCAGTATCAGAACAGCAACAGGGCAGTGTGGCCAACAGAGCAGGTACATCAGAGGCAGCACGTGAGAGGGGCTAAGTGCATCAACAGTCCATTGCACAGAACAGCTCCATCAGAGGCAGCACGTGAGAGGGGCCAAGTGCATCAACAGTCCATTGCACAGAACAGCTCCATCAGAGGCAGCACGTGAGAGGGGCCAAGTGCATCAACAGTCCATTGCACAGAACAGCTCCATCAGAGGCAGCACGTGAGAGGGGCCAAGTGCATCAACAGTCCATTGCACAGAACAGCTCCATCAGAGGCAGCACGTGAGAGGGGCCAAGTGCATCAACAGTCCATTGCACAGAACAGCTCCATCAGAGGCAGCACGTGAGAGGGGCCAAGTGCATCAACAGTCCATTGCACAGAACAGTCACATCACTGGCAGCACATGAGAGGGCAGAATGCAGTATCAGAACAGCAACAGGGCAGTGTGGCCAACAGAGCAGGTACATCAGAGGCAGGTAACGAGAGGCCAGTATCAGAGCATCAACAGGGCATTGTGCATTACAGAGCAGGTACATCAGAGGCAGGTAACGAGAGGCCAGTATGCAGTATCAGAGCATCAACAGGGCATTGTGCATTACAGAGCAGGTACATCAGAGGCAGCACAACTACGTGTCCCTACCAACCCGTCACAGGGACCACAAGAGTGCCACGCAGTTCTCAATGGACACACCATGTGAATTAACATTTGAGTGAAGTGTACAGCACGTCACATCACAGAATCAGGGGGGACTGCGTGAACTACCTGCCTCGGACACACTGGCAGCACCAGCAACAGGAGTGTGAGACACAGCCACAGCCCGAGTGACACACACATGGGCCACGGACCCAGACACACTGGCAGCACCAGCAACAGGAGTGTGAGACACAGCCACAGCCCGAGTGACACACACATGGGCCACGGACCCAGACACACTGGCAGCACCAGCAACAGGAGTGTGAGACACAGCCACAGCCCGAGTGACACACACATGGGCCACGGACCCAGACACACTGGCAGCACCAGCAACAGGAGTGTGAGACACAGCCACAGATGTAGTCACTGACACGTGAGCCACTGACCCAGACAGACTGCCAGCACCAGAAACAGGAGTGTGCAACACAGCCACAGATCTTCTAACTGACACGTGAGCCATAGACCCAGATACACTGCCAGGACCTGCAACAGGAGAGGGCACAACTGACACTGTGCCACCATCTGATACATGAGAGTCAACTGCACCGGCGCCACTGGGACAACTGAAATGATGAGCCACAGGGCTGTATGGGCCAGGAGGCAGGGTGGGCCTGGGAGCTGGGGATAGCTCACCTAGAGCCAAATCGGGGTTTGCAGGTGTCAATGGTGTGTGTCTGCGTTTCTTAGGGAGGTGTGAGTGCACCCTGGACAGGACAGGACTGCCAAGTGGTGGGGACTCCAAAGAATCACCACCCAGTATAGGTGGAGCAACTGCTGCCGGGGATCTGGTTTCGGGGGACGTGCTGGAGCCTGCTTGTCGTTTGCTCTGTGCCTGCCGCCTGGACTCGGAATGATGTGTAATGGGGGATGCAACAACAGGGGACACCCTCCTCTGCTTCTGACTGGCCTGGATGGGAGTGGAGGTATGGGGGGACTCCGCCGCGGAGACATCAGTTTGGCGTTTAGTAGAAAACATCAGCCTCAGTGCAGCCAGGGGTGAAGTATGCCTGTCCTTGATTGCGCCATTGTCCATGCTAGATGCCTTGTCCGTAGGATGTGCCTTATCCTTAGGTGGAGTGTTGTCTCTGGATGTAGCCTGTGCCCTGCTCGCCGCCCTGTTCCTGCCAGCAGACTTGTCGTCTGTGGTGCACCTGCCTCCAGCAGACACCTGCTCCCTGTGTGTGTCGCTGCCCTTGGGAGTGTTCCTATCCACTGCTGTGGGCCTGCTCTTGGGAGTCTCCCTGCTCTTAGTAGGTGCCTTAGTCTTCTCACTGTCCTTGGGAGTGTTCCTATCCACTGCTGTGGGCCTGCTCTTGGGGGTCTCCCTGCTCTCAGTAGGTGCCTTAGTCTTCTCACTGTCCTTGGGAGTGTTCCTATCCACTGCTGTGGGCCTGCTCTTGGGGGTCTCCCTGCTCTCAGTAGGTGCCTTAGTCTTCTCACTGTCCTTGGGAGTGTTCCTATCCACTGCTGTGGGCCTGCTCTTGGGGGTCTCCCTGCTCTCAGTAGGTGCCTTAGTCTTCTCACTGTCCTTGGGAGTGTTCCTATCCACTGATGTGGGCCTGCTCTTGGGAGTCTCCCTGCTCTTAGTAGGTGCCTTAGTCTTCTCACTGTCCTTGGGAGTGTTCCTATCCACTGATGTGGGCCTGCTCTTGGGAGTCTCCCTGCTCTTAGTAGGTGCCTTAGTCTTCTCACTGTCCTTGGGAGTGTTCCTATCCACTGCTGTGGGCCTGCTCTTGGGAGTCTCCCTGCTCTCAGTAGGTGCCTTTGTCTTCTGACTGGCCTTGTCCAAGGAACAGTCCATGGACATGTGAGTATCCCTTGCCTTCGGAGTACCTTTCGTGTTGAATGCCTGTGTAGCTCCGGAAGGCATGTCCCCCAACAACACTTGTGGATCCTGTGTGTGTACTCCAGTGCATCTGACGTCGTCTACGTGAACAGATTTAGCTGATCTAGGGGATGGGGTCTGTGCCCTGCGTGCCCTGACGTGCTGTCTGACGCTGCTTCTAGTGCAATAACCTGTATTTGAGTCCTGCTCTGAATAATCACTACCCCCTGAGACATCCAGCGGTGTAGATGGGGAAACAGAAGTAGCACCCTGTTCATTCGACTGTACTATTGCAGACGACACACTGCTTGCCAATGACTGCACTGTCCTGTGTAGACCTGCAAGATCGCCATGCATCCCTTCCATGAATGCCACCACCTGCCCCAACTTCCTATCATGATCCTGGAAAGCATTTGTCATATTGGTCTGACCCACACACAGCTGTCGCAGCAGATCAACGGCCTCAGCACACAGTGCATTTTGGCTCACCGTGGCAGGGGCAGCGGTGCCTGCACCGAACGCCACTCTGCTCCCCCTACTCCTTCGGCCACGAACAATACATGGTGCAGTTGGCGGAAGTGTGGGCCCTGTGTGCTGTCTTCCGACAGAAGGTGATGAGTGCCCACTCCCAGTCTGTGACAACAGTGCAGGCTCACCAAGAGTGTCCGACGAGGAGGACGATGGTGTCTCCACATGCGAGTCCTCAGGGACGGTCCTGTCCCCCTCTCCGGCGCTGGCCTCCTCCGTGTCAGTCTGCGTGTGTGCGAAGTCTGAGCCGGACTCATTTCCTCGGCTACTCTCCACCGTCTGTGGCTGAGTGTCCTCTGTCAAAGCTGAAATGCACAGGAAAGATGTGTGAGTCATGGGCACACTCACGTACAGAAGGAACAGGATAGCCAAATCACATAGCAGACAAAGGTTCATGAGCCCTCAGCCTGCACATGGCCCACCCCTACCAGTCATCCTCACATTTTCTGCCATGGGGACATGGACCACTAGGGGATGTGCTTTAACACTCAACTACTAAGCAAGTGGCGTGTCAACATGGCGGACCTGGATGTCAAATGAGTACCACCCAATGGGACCAAAATGCCATCACAGGCATACATACGCAACACGGAACTCAATGGTGTGTCTGTGCACCAATACATGCATAGCACTCACAAGTTTCCTACACAGACAGTATGCTCACCGCTAGTTTGCTGTTGATCGGCACTCAGACGTTCGGCCAGTTCAGGATGCGTCACTGCAATGATACGGTGCATGAGAGGGGTCATGGAGCGTCGGGCCAGACGGGGCGTCCTTGGAATCAGGCCCAGTGTTACTTCCGCTACATTCTTGCTCAGCCTGGAAATGTCGTCCCAGCGTTTGTGGCAGTGTGTATGTCGTCTGTTGCACACCCCCAATGCCCGTACTTCCCGTGCTATGGTCCTCCACAGGTCCTTGCGAAGGTGCAGCTTGACCTACCATGATGGGAGACAAAAGGGTTTAAGTCAGTGGACAGGTGGCCTGTCACACACATAGGGGCAAGACGTTACTGTCAGCAGCCATGCACAATCAGGAACATATGTCTAGCCCACACTACACAGCTAAGATATAAATAGGCCTGATCATTTGGCCCCCTCATGCACACCAACATGTCCCACACTGCACTTACCACCCGTCCCGGTGCGCCGTAGAGGCGTCCATAGTTGCGGAGTACACCGTCCACGAGGACATCAAGCTCCGCGGCGGTGAAGGGTCGAGACCGGATCTCTTTGCCTCTCGACATGGCAAGATCACGGAGTATGGCACTAGAGCAGCAGTCGGTGGTCAGCTCAGCAGCAGCAGCAGGTCGAGGTGATGGTCACAGGCAGCAGTCGGTGGTCAGCTCAGCAGCAGCAGCAGGTCGAGGTGATGGTCACAGGCAGCACTGGTCCCCAGGGTAGGAAGTTTCATGTTGGCCAAGACACATATATAGGGCCCTCAGCACGTGTCAGTGGCATACGTCGCCAGCAATTGGTCAGCCCTGGGAGCGTGATCGTGAAATGGGCCAATGACTGGCCCTGTTGTTGCGGTGCACAGCTTCCGCTACTTGCGATTGGCCGTATGCGGCCAGCGTCCCTCTTCCCATTGGCTGCATGTGCAGGGACCGTGACGGGCACACATCGGCAACCGCACGTGCAAGCTTCAGGCACGGATGCTTCAGTTGCAACAATGTACTATCACTGGCGCCTCCATGGCGGGGCACGTACACAGCGGGGGAGGTGCAGGCCTATACACCCTGCAGATGTACTCAATGGACATGCCAGTTCATGACCCCCCTTACAGTCACCTTGCATCATCCACCGTACACCGGCCGGAGCGGCCGGCCCATGAACATCCGCCGTGCCCGGCCATGAACACAACCGCCATGGCCGGGACCGGCGGTTGTTCATGGCCGGGCACGGCCATGGCGGTTGTGTTCATGGCCGGGCACGGCGGTTGTTCATGGCCGGGCACGGCCATGGCGGTTGTGTTCATGGCCGGGCACGGCGGTTGTTCATGGCCGGGCACGGCCATGGCGGTTGTGTTCATGGCCGGGCACGGCGGTTGTTCATGGCCGGGCACGGCCATGGCGGTTGTGTTCATGGCCGGGCACGGCGGTTGTTCATGGCCGGGCACGGCCATGGCGGTTGTGTTCATGGCCGGGCACGGCGGTTGTTCATGGGCCGGCCGCTCCGGCCGGTGTACGGTGGATGATGCAAGGTGACTGTAAGGGGGGTCATGAACTGGCATGTCCATTGAGTACATCTGCAGGGTGTATAGGCCTGCACCTCCCCCGCTGTGTACGTGCCCCGCCATGGAGGCGCCAGTGATAGTACATTGTTGCAACTGAAGCATCCGTGCCTGAAGCTTGCACGTGCGGTTGCCGATGTGTGCCCGTCACGGTCCCTGCACATGCAGCCAATGGGAAGAGGGACGCAGGCCGCATTCTGCCTTTGGGAAGTAGCGGAAGTTGAGCACCGCCATGGCGGCGCCAAATATGTGATCTTGTCAGACGCTGCACCGTGATGTGTTGTGTGCAGTTGCGTCATGAGGGATGTGAGCGTGATTGTGAAAGGTCATATGTCATACAATATAGCATGTGTGTCCATACAATGGACATCGGTCGGCACACAATGGCCAACAGATGTGCATTCGTACGTGTTGACGTCGGGTTTGACCCTACAGACGTTGTTACATCTTCACAACTACACAGTACATCACGGCTGTGTGGCCAATTCATGCATCTGTTGTCGGTTTATTGTTGTGTCGAGGTGACTACAGTGGTGGTGGTACACATGCATTCCGTGTATGTGATTTATACGTTCTGTCACCATGCATGTCATTACCGTATGCACATCATCATTGGTGGTGGCATTTGTGCTTGATGACATGGCGTGTGTAAACTTATCGTTTGTGTGCATGCAGTTGCATGAGTGTCTGTGATGTGTCTACGATACATTAGGGTGACGACTGGAGTTATGTCAGTAAGGTACACATGTGATGGAGTTGTACACGTATGCGTCGTTTGTACGTTGACCTAAGTTACATCTCTCTCCCACACAGGAGGGCTCCAAATGTGCATCGCCCATACACTCAGCTGGAGGATATGGTAGACGAGGAGGTGATTCGGAAATTCAGGCTGGATCGACGTCGGTTGCTGGAGCTTGTGGCTCAATTGGCTCCTCATCTGCAGCCACGTAGAACGTATCCTGGCTCGTTTACACCCACTGCAAAGGTCATGGCGGTACTACATTTCTTCGCTACTGGCACATTTCAGTATACAGTTGGAGGTGCCGGGGGTATGTCACAGGCAATGTTCAGCACGGTTCTTCGGGATGTGTTAACAGCTATGATGCTGTACAAGGATGAGTACATACATTTCCCACGTCCGGAAGAGTTGCCAGCTGTCAAAGCTGGTTTCTATGCACTGGGCCACATACCTCACGTTGTGGGCTCAATTGATGGCACGCACATCGCGCTCATTCCACCACGGGCACGCGAACAAGTGTTCAGGAATCGGAAACACTTTCATTCGCTGAACGTGCAGGTGGTGTGCCTGGCGAGCAACATCATCTCCCATGTGTGTGCAAGATTTCCTGGATCCGCACATGACGCCCACATCATGCGAACCAGCAATGTCCCACGACTCATGGCAAATCTGCCACCCGGTCAAGCGTGGCTTGTTGGTGAGTGTGCAGTGGGGACTCTTGTGATCTCTGTGTTGCATGGGGTACCCACCATATCTTGTTCTGATGTTTGTCTCTGTCATCCCCCTACATAGGCGACTCGGCTTACCCAAACCGGCCCTGGCTCCTCAGTCCCCTACGTAATCCGAGGACGGCGGGTGAAATGCGGTACAATGAGGCACATGGAAGGACACGGAGAGTCATCGAACGTACCTTTGGACTGCTGAAGTCTAGGTTTCGGTGCCTCGATAAGACCGGAGGGGCACTGCCTTACTCACCAGGAAAAGTATGCAAGATCGTGATTGCCTGCTGCATGCTCCACAACCTGGCAGTACGCAATGACATTGAACTGCTGTTGGACCCTGAAGACGAAGGAGTTCCTCGGCCTCCCATCCCACCCATGTCGACTGATGAGGATAGTGGTGAGGAGGAAGGTGTGGACCAGAGGCGCCAGCTCATTGATCGCTACTTCCCTTGAATGTGAGTATCTACCTCTAGTGGCGGTTGACAATGCCTCATGTATGTTATCTGGTGTTGTGTGGATATGGGGTTATTCAGCTGGGTGTGGTTTGTGATGGTTGCACATGTGTGTCTTCATGTCTTTGGACATAGGAGTGTCCATGATGTGTGTGCTCCCATCCCATGCTTGTGTGATGGTTGTCGTTTGTGTAATGTTGCTGTGCATTGTGTTGTGATGTGTGTGAATCTCTTTACTGACGTGTGTTTGCTGTCTCTGGTTTTCTCTAGGTCACTCCCGCAGCGCCATGATCATGTGCGACTATGATCCCTGTACCTGTTTACGTCTGTATCTGATGGCAATCATGTGAATAAACATGGAGGCAAAACATCATTGTGTGAGTAAATGCAATTTATTGACAGGTTGTGCTTTTGTGCTGGTGAATATATACAAGTAAGTGGGAGGGAGGGAGTTGGAGTTGTAGGTAATGGCAGATGAAATGTCCGTGCTGACACCACATTGGGGGGTGTCAGGCTAGTCCAGCAGACCAGTGGCAATGATTGTCTATGTGGGACAGGATGGTTTGCAGGGTGAATGTCTGGCACAGGCAGTGGCATTGTCAAGGTCGTCCCCTCTTGGAGCGTGTGCCTGGCGCTCCAACACTGCTCTCAGCAACTTCCTGCCTCGGACGCCCCCTCCGTCTCGGAGGTGGTACAGAGGCAGCTGGGAGGGCAGGTTGGTGATGGGCCACATCCGTCGCCAGGGGCTCAGGTGGTGGTGGCGGCGGTGGAGGCGGAGGCGGAGGCGACGGGGGAGGCGGAGGTGACGGTGGCGGTGGCGCTGACACACATGGTGGAGGAGGGGGGGGGTTGTTCCGGGCAACCCATTCCCTCCACATCGTTGCCTGCTGGCCCATGATCACCAACATCTGGCCAAGGATGCCAGAGATCTCGCGCAGGCTGTTGGTGTTGTCCACTGAGTCCTCGTGAACACGATCAGCGTTTGCCTGGGACCGGTCGTATGAGGCCTGGCACCTGGCAAGAGCTTGTAGGGACTGTGCCACTGGCTCGGGTAGCTGTCCCTCCTCTGACCGGCGGTGTGTGGGTCGCCTGATTGGCAGTTGTCCCGTTGCCTGTGTTTGTGGCCCACTCACCCTGCTTGTGTGTGGGGCCGTTGGACCAGCGTTGCGCGCTGGGTCATGCTGGGTGGCACCGGCAGGAGTCGTGGTGCTCGTGGTAGTGGTGGTAGTGGTGGTACTGGTGGTACTGGTGGTACTGGTGGTGGTGGGGACTGTGCAGATCACAGAGACGGGTGCCGCGGGAGTCACACATGCGACGTTGGTCGGTCCCGGGAGTCCCTGTGAGCCAGATGGCCCTGGCTGCGTGCTTGGTCCCGCTCCATCCTCCGCCCCGGAGCTGCCTGTGTCGTCGTCGGCAGAGAGTCCTGTAGGTGTGGGAGGCGAGGCTGGCGGCCGGGTACTGCTTTCCCCAGTCAGTTGACGATCACCTGAGGGACAAGATCGAGCAGGTCAGTAATGTGGACAGTACATGGTTACATTGATTTGTAGACATTTCTGTTTCCTGTCGCACACACCCCACCCTCCACCACCACCGCCACCCTCCCCGTGCACATGGGGGCCTGTTGGGAGTTGTAGTTTGGGCCTCTCACACACCCCACCCTCCACCACCGCCACCCTCCCCGTGCACATGGGGGCCTGTTGGGAGTTGTAGTTTGGGCCTCTCACACACCCCACCCTCCACCACCGCCACCCTCCCCGTGCACATGGGGGCCTGTTGGGAGTTGTAGTTTGGGCCTCTCACACACCCCACCCTCCACCACCGCCACCCTCCCCGTGCACATGGGGGCCTGTTGGGAGTTGTAGTTTGGGCCTCTCACACACCCCACCCTCCACCACCGCCACCCTCCCCGTGCACATGGGGGCCTGTTGGGAGTTGTAGTTTGGGCCTCTCACACACCCCACCCTCCACCACCACCGCCACCCTCCCCGTGAACATGGGGGCCTGTTGGGAGCCATGGACATGTTAGTGTGTTGGTGTCCGACGTGCATGGGTTGGGGCGTGGGGGATGTTTCTTCTCAGTTGTGTGAGCCTGACCATGTCGTGCTGATCGTGGTGCTTGGTTTGTACTCACCAGTCTCTTCTCCTTCGTCAAGGCCGTCTAGGCTCTCTGGGTGTAGTATCACCAGCACCTTCTCCTCCCAATCGGTGTAGGGTATGGGCTCCGGGGGTGTGCCACCGCCAGTAAGATTGGCTCTGGCGTGGTTTTTCGCTCGGATGCCCTTGACCCTGGTCTTAAGGTCATGCCACCGCCTCTGAATGTCGTGCTTGGTCCTCGGCACAGTCCCCGACGCATTCACACGAGTGACGATCCTGTCCCACATGTGGTTCTTTTGCGCCACGGTCGTCTGCTGGACTTGGGCCCCGAAGATGTTGGGCTCCACACGGATAATTTCATCTACCATTACCCGCAACTCTGTCTCCGTGAATTTGGGGTTTTTTTTGGGTGCCATGGTGTGTGGTGCTCAGTGTGTGAGTTGAGTGAGTTGGGAGGTGCAGGTGTGTGGTGTGTGATGTGTAGGATTTGTGTGGTGGGTGTTTGTGTGGTAGGGTGGTGGGTGGGTGTCTTCTATGTGATTTTATGTGAGTTAGCAGTGTCTCGAATGGCCCTCTTGCTGGCAGCAATGCTGTGGTGCAAGGGATTGTGGTTGTGTGGGGGTGTCTTTTTATAGTCGTGTCTCGATGGTTGTTGGCAGTCAGGTGGTAGGTGGGCGTGTTGACTTGTGTGCATTATTGGATAATTGGGACGTGTCATGGTGGCTTGTGCTGGGGGGGGGGGCCTTGTCAATGTTCGTATGTTTGCTTAGGACTTGCGGTGCACTTTCATACATTTGTTAGGCGCTAGGGATGTTGTGCGTGTTGGCCTTCCGCCCTGATGCTGTGGTTCTCGTTGCATTGTTTCCGCCGCGGACGTGGATGGCTGTGAGTTCCGTTGTACGGGCGGATTTATCCTAATTGCGGCCACGGAGTATTCTCAGGGATGGCGGTACATGTTTTATTTTCCGCGGTCATTTCCGTCCGCGGCAGTGGTTGTTCATTGGACTCCGTCCGCCGCGGACGGACTTGGTTGTGTTCCGTCCACCGCGGACGGTGTTGGTTGTGTTCCGTCCGCCGCGGTCGGAGTTTCGTGACATGAATATCCTAATCCCAACCGCGGTTTCTCCGCGGCGCTGCCGGGAGTAAAATTTCCCCCACCATGGCGGACAGTACCCATTTCCGTCCGCCATCCTAATCGGCCCCTTAATGTGTGCACGGGGCACCGTAGAAAAAAGCATGACGTGACGCGGAAGCGCCAATGCGACATGAAACCTCAAGATATATTTGGAATGTATGCTTGGGTACGCGCAGTGAACGATTACCTGTACAAAGGTCGGTGCGATCACCGTATGCGTACCGTGCGATTATGAAAAAAAAATGCAAAAAGGAAATATATAGAATTTAATTTTAATATATTAAAAAAAACATTACATTAATTTAATTTGTTTTTTTATTATTTTACATGCAAAATATATTATGTAACTTAAAAAATGAAATAACTAAAAATAATTATTATAAACATGTAGGAAATTAGTATAAAATTAATACATTTAAAAATGATCCTTTACAAAACCTTTGATATTCATTGATAAAACCAAAGGCTTCAGCCACGTTATAGTTAGGAATTAGCATTTAAAAAACCTTGCAAATTCACTGAAAAAAACATAGGTTTCAAACACATTATTGTTAGGAATTAGCATTTAATGAGTCATGAGTGATGTAATATGTGACATCATCAGCAGTGCATTGCGGGCGCGCACGTTATAGTTAGCTGAACTAACTATAATGGGGGAATATCAATGGTTTTGTATGAGTGAAATGTCCAGCTAACTATAACGTTTGAAACCTATGGTTTTTTTCAGTGAATTTGTAAGGTTTTATAAATGCTAATTCCTAACTATAATGTGGCTGAAACCTATGGTTTTTCAGTGAATATTATATATATATATATATATATATATATATATATATATATATATATATATATATATATATATATATATATATATATATATATATATATATATATATATATATATATATTATCTAGGCGGTCGCCAGTAGATAGTTATAGTTAGGACCTATAATCCATAGGAAAACTGCAACATTCTATTGCCAATAACTTCCCTCACCCTCTCCCTCCCCTTCCATCTCCCTCCCTCACTCCCCCTTCCCTCAGTCCCCTTCCCTCACTCCCTCCCTCCCTCACTCCCCTTCCCTCACTGACTCCCTTCCCTCACTCCCCTTCCCTCACTCCCCTTCCCTCACTCACATTCCCTCACTCCTTCCCTCACTCCCCTTCCTTACTCCCTCCGTCACTCCCATTCCCTCACTCCCTCTCTCCCCTTCCTTCACACCCCTTCCCTCACTCCCCTACCCCCTCTCCCTTCCCTCACTCCCTCCCTCACTCTCCTTCCCCCACTCCCTCCCTGCTTTCCCTCACTCCCTCACTCCCTTCCCTCACTCCGTCTCCCTCCCTCTGTCTCCCTCCCTCTGTCTCCCTCTGTCGCCCTCCTCCCTCTGTCTGTCTCCCTTTCTCTGTCTCCATGTCTCAGTCTCCCTTTCCCTCCCTCTCCCTCTGTCTCTGTCCCTCTACCTCACTCTGTCATCTCACCCTGCCTGTATGTCACCGGGCTGAGACAGCTTTCCCAGCCAGCTTCCCCAGCGCGCACAGACACACAGCCCCACCCGAGCACTTCACAGGTCTTTAAAAAGACCATTTTCATGTGAATGGGGCTTTTGTTCACCTCTTAGCGCCCCTGCAGCCCCACTCTGGTCTCCTGAAATGAATCGCCCAGCCCCACGGAGCAGCAGTCTCTCTCAACCGACAATGTTTGCAGACACTCATGGATTTATTTATTTTTTTAAACACGGGTACGATGTCGCATGGTCCGCGGGCAGCCACGGAAGGCTTGCCGGGCCGGTGCCGGCCCGCGGGCCGTACTATGAGTACCCGTGATTTAGAGCATGTTCTCCATCTCCAGCATCTCGTCCATCTACATCTCTGAAAAAAGTTTTGGATGTGTGGAAGAAACCAGTAAAAGATCATTTGGAAGCAATAGTGTCGAGCTCTAAATTATATGATAGTTCTTTTTGATCACTTAAAACGGACCAATGGATAATTGATGAGGTTAGTTTCTGCTACATGTAAATTGTGTATTATATGGCTAATGGCGTAGGATGTACATATTGGTTCCTCTTTAGATGCTCATGTGTTTTCATATATTTTTACAGGTAATCGATGTCTACCTATCAAAAATATGTCTGTCAAGACCAAATGTACATATATTTTCATTCATAATACAGTTACTTATCTTTAAATAATAATTTTCCATTAAAATGTGTACTGAAATCCTTTAATTATAACCTTAGTGTTTAACAATATCAGCAACAGTGTCAACCTGTATCTTCCTGAGCAAATATCGCTCTTCTACTTTTCGAGTAAATATTCATATCTGTTATGTGACTTTTCAGTGTTACCGGTGCAAAACAATATTGAAAGTTAGTGATTCTTTGGATTAATGTTTGATAGTAGAATTAAGTAACATTTTCAAAAGTAACAAATGTAAGATGTTTTTCAACAGAAGTTTTTCTATTTCTATATATATAAAAACCAAAGTATGTCCGTTTGTCCTTTATGCATTACTACACCATCCAGCCGATCGACATGAAACTTTGCAAAGTTGTTGAGTACACTCCCGCAAAGGTTTCTGGCTAAAAAAATAAATTAAAAAAATGTGTTAAAAGTTGTTGAGTACACTCCCGCAAAGGTTCCTGGCAAAAAAAAGAAACATTTGTTAAATATCGGCCCCCCGGCCACCCAGGGCCCTCATAATCTTTCCAATACTGAACGTTTACACTTTCCGGTGTGACTCGCTTTTGCACTGACCATCAACAAAGCACAAGGACAATCGCTGCAAGTGTGTGGACTAGATTTTGAGAATCCGTGCTTCTCACATGGACAACTGTATGTGGCCAGCTCTCGCATCGGAAAACCTTCTGATTTATTCGTCTACGCACCAGACGGAAAACAAAAAGTAGCCACAAGCACTCGAATAAAAAAACTGAATTAAAACAACACTTTGAAATGTTTTTCATATTAAAATGAATAAGTTTCAATAAAAATGACACAATGTAAATTGAACGTTATCATAAGAAGTTTCCTTAAATTTCCTTTCTACTGAGATCGCAGCAACGTGCGGCGGGTAAGCTAGTTGAATATATATTGCGTTGACATTCACGTTTTCGAATTGTAAGTCTAAACATATGTATGTGTTATGTAATGTAATAAAGTTTTTTATGATAGCCTCTTTAACTCTTTAGATACCTTTTGACAAAATGGACACTGTTCTTTGCCCGACAAATACTGGCTGTCATTGGATACTTTTGGTAAGTGCAACTTTTTCTACATTCATCAATCTATTTTGAAAGTTCTTGTTGGAGAATATTACTGGTTGTAATAGTCTAAATTGCCCCAAAAATATTTTTCAAATATTTTAAATGCTAATATTTCTAAATGATTTTGTAATATATCTTCAGCACTCTTCTTTACCATAAAATGTAAACTCTACATACTAAAAATCTAATTTCTATTTTGTTTTTTTTACAGATTTTTAAACCTTTAAGCAAGACAATAATAGTTCATGATTCACTGAGTAGCAACATTGGGACCTATCGAGACTTTTTACTAAATTGGAGGTAACCTTTTCCTAAAAAACCTCATTGATCTCTTTTTTTATTTCTTATAGTGCATAATTATAAAATTGCCAATACGATTTCCCTTCATGAAATTAAACACAGTGAAATATTTAACATAACCATTCGTATATCTCTAAAGTGTTTTCCTTCAGCAATTGAAGCGTCCCGACTATAAACAATGATAGTTAGTCGTAGAATGTAACCAATAGCAACAGGACAGCTACAATAGTGGTGTATTTTACATGCTTGTAATGATACTTCCATTATGGTTTTTTTAAACCTTAATTTGTTGAACAAACATTACTTTATGTTAATAGCTTACTTATTTAAAAAAAAATGTAAACAAGAAAAAGGGCTTATAGGAATGACATTTGTCAACGCCTACTGACCGTATCCGTAGTGCCCATCGGAAGCATATAGCTATTCACATATTATTTTGTCTGACCACGTGTATTGTCCTAACGCAGTTGCTCTGAAACCTATGATTGTTGTTGAACTCCAAACCTTTTGACATTAATTGTTTTTTTGTAAATTAAAATTCAGGTTGGACTTTTGCTCAACATATACATTTGTTCTTATGTTATCAGTTTGCAGAATGCTACATAATTCAGCAGCCAGTTGCCCAGATTTTTGCTAATGAAATATTTCTGGGGAATTATCGACTGAAAATTGCAATGGTCCTAATGGAGTCATCAGGTTTGACTTTAACATTTCAATGATAAATAAGGTGTCACACTCTAGTGTTGTCATAACGATAGGATTATTCGGTATTTTGTTTTGTCATAGAAAGTTTTTTATAGAAAAGGCATATCTTTAATTTTTAACATAGTATAGTAAGATATTGTCATTTTGTTTGTGAATTTTCAATTATGTTCGTTGTGTAGCCATTTGAATTTGTTTAAACAGTTGTGACTGTCTCTATTCCTGGATCTGAAAACACCTAGGATCATGCAAGAAATATTCCAAAATAAGTTTTGTACTATTAGCATGCTGTTATGATGTGCTAATGTACATCTTTTTTACATTTAGAGTCTGTTGAAAAGTATTGTGATGTATGCAACCAAGATGGTTCATCAATTTATATGCAAAACTTAAGAGTAAGTACGCTCAATGACTCTAGATGGTGAAGATCAAAAGTAACTGATATAAGTACTTGGGGCATTTTGGTGGCATTAAGTCTCCAGTTCAGACTTGTCTGATGCAGGGTGTATGTTAGTATGACACAGATAACTGAGGGATTTCCAAGGGTCTTTTCAGAGTTGTGTCCACCATGTTGGTTAGCTGGCTATGTACCATTCCTAGTAATGGACTCATTACCACTTTCCCACTTAGTGTATTCAGCTCACTATGTTTAGTATGTAAATACATTTAAGTTATCATAACAAAAAGCTATTGACCTTTAAACAATGCAATGTTAATAACAAGTTATTTTTCACTATCTTCCCAACAGGCCCAATGTTTAGAATGCCGCAGATGGGTCCACCTTGAATGTATCAAAACAAATGCAACATCCTGGTTACCTTTAACTGGTTACAAATGTACCAAATGTACGTATTAAGAAAGTAAAGATGTGATCACATGCAAGATGTCGAATTAGATGTTTTGCATACTCCTGTCATCTAGTGTTGTGTCCGGATTATCATAATAAGTAATGTTGAGACACACTCCCTTCAGCTGTCACGACTTACACAAACCTTTTAGAGGTGAGTCAGACTTCCTTTAACATTCCTACTTAATTTTCTGTTTGAAATCGAGCAACTATTTGGCTAAGGTGTTGAAACATATATTTAATTCTTCCTCCTCTTTGAAGATCAACAACCAATACCTCTCATCAACACGTTCTTGTTCAATGGTAGTCTAAGAAGTAAGGGTAATTCCACTATCACTAAAGTAGACATCTGACAGTAGAATCTATGATCTAGTTACACCACTATTGCATGATCATAATCCAAAAGGTGTGTTTAGAGTGACCATAAAGAATAATCATACACATTTTATGCTGGACAGTATTGCTTCTACATGCTCTTTCACTTCTTTCTTCTATACATTCCAAAAAGTTTCTTGGGTTTTAGATGCATAGTCTTTCAGGTCTGTATATCTGTAATGTAAAACAAGCGTATTTTACTTGTTTTCTTTTATCACTGACATATATAAACTCATCAGTAACTCATATGGCAAGCCTTTAAAATCCTGAAGGCAGAGTGCTGGATTTTCTGTGACAGGGTGCCCATGCATAAGCATGCTAAGTTTTCTTTGGCTGCATGGAAACATGTAGTCTGTGCTGTCAAACCCTTTGGAAAGCTACCCTCCCACCAGTCCAAGAGACGGAGGTAGAATTCAACCATTCCACAAAAAATAGAATTTTGTATTATGTAGTAAGAAGACTGATGAAGTGAAGTGTTTATATTTTTGTGCAAGGACCTACAACATATATAGATATATAGTCAGTTATGGCGTCAAATAATGGCCAATACATTTTTTAAATTGTGCACTTGCTGCCTTTCTTGGCTGTGCGTATCAATTATTCTTCTATTTCATATTCTAATTCAAAGTGCAGGCCCTTTATAGAGCCTTTTGTGTAACTATCACCCCGGCTGAAGGCAGTGAGTAATTTGCCTACCTGCTGCCTTCTGGGCTGTGTTTTAGTATATAAAACAATAATAAGTATATTGCACTATACTCACCTGTTTTCAGAGAGACCCCAATGCATATATCAAACAGCATTATCAATGCGCTCAGTTTAAACCAACATTTTACACTCTCTCCAGAAGTGATCCAAGTAAGAAGTATTCATTTGGGACAGCAAGCATGGTGCGACAAATAAAAAACCTCCATCCTCACAATTATGCGAGAGCATGCTCTGATAGGCTGCTGTACAATCCTCCACCTGCTGTTCCCAGCACCTCAAGAGCACCACCCACAGAGGCAAGCAGTCCACATCAACTCAGGCTTCAACTGTGGAATCCCACTCCCACTCTGTGTAATGGGCAGGAAATCCAAACACCCACTTCCCTGGCAAGGCAGTGGGTAATGTGTGTACTTGCTGCCTTTCTTGGCTGGGGTTATCAAATATTTTTCTATTTCATATTCTAATTCAAAGTGCAAGCCCTTTTAGAACCTATTTTTGTAACTACTACCTCGGCTGAAGACAGTGGGTAATTTGAGCACCTGCTGCCTTTCTTGGCTGGGGTTATCAATTTTTCTTACATTTCATATTCTAATTCAAACTGCAGGCCCTTTTAGAACCTATTTTTGTAACTACTACCCCGGCTGAAGGCAGTGGGTAATTTGCGCACTTGCTGCCTTTCTTGACTGGGGTTATCTATTATTCTTCTGTAATGATTATTATTTTAAGAGGCGTTGAAATCAAGAGTATTTCTTTGATTTCCATGACATGTGATGGCACCTTTTGCACTTTAAATAGGTGGTCAGCCCCTTTGACGCTGACATGTGATCAAGGCTATCCCTAGCCGAAACGCGTCATGGTGGACTGGTGCTGGGCTATATTTAAATAAAGAAAATTTTGCACCTTCAAGGGTCTCGCTGGTTCCTGCTTGCGTGCGTGGCTGCCTTGCTGCGTTTGCTGGTGTTGGGAATCCAACATACCTCATATATAAATATATATATATATATATTACCTACTGGCGGTCGCCAGTAGGTAGTTATAGTTACGATTGTTTTCCATAGGAAATCCGCAACATTCTATTGGGAATCACTTTGGCGCCGGTGGACGAATCTTCGCGAATTTCTCAAAGAAGATGGCCCGCTCCACTCTGCTCCTTCCCTGAAAGTTTGCGAGGGATTCGTCAAGCGGGGGCCGAGATATTTGGGGGGTCCCAAAACATGTTTTCCCCATGTTAATTTCCATAGGGCGGTTGGACTCACTTTTAGCCCGAACGGCTGAATGGATTTCCACCAAACTTGGCAAAATTGTAGGGACTGGTAGCCCGATGTGCCTTTGCTATGTCTCAAGATATGTGCTCCAGTGAATTTTGAGTAATTTAGGTTCCAAAAAATATATATATCTATAAGCGCGCCCCGGTACACGCACCGGGGAGCGCACCCGGCGCGTAACGCGAGTTCGCGAGCGGAAAGCTGATTGGCTCTCGGGTGTCTGTCAACATTCCAAACAGTCCAGAGCGGCCGCCATCTTGTGTCTCGGTAGGATAGAGACACAAGAGGTGGCAAAAACAAAGGGAGAAATGACTAAAAGGGGGTAGGGTAGACCCCCCTGATCCACTAGGTTTGATGTGGGGGCCATAAAAGGGCCCCACGGGGGGAGCGCCTGGTACGAGCACCGGGGAGCGTACCGGGGAGCGTACCATGGGGAAAACCCAGTGAAACAGTAAAATAGTAATTTAAAGTGCTTAGAGGTAGGGTAGCTCTGAATAGAGTTGTTGTGTTGTGTGGGTGATTTAAGTACCAACATGTAGGTACCAATGCAGAGTCTTAAATTCAATGTACACCTTCTTTTCTGTAGATATCTTGCATGTTGTTACAGAAGTTATTGTGGTATATGGAATCCATACCATAGTCTGTCAGGAAAGCAGAAACAGATCCTTTAAGGACTCCCTGAGAAGGCCTAGGGGATCATGGGTAGTCTACCCTGCTCCCTTATGATCTTTTAAAATTGCACAGTATACTGTAAGTCTCACTTATATTATAATCATTTTGGTACTACTTCATGAATTACATATAAAAATGAATAATGTCTCAAACAATTTTTAATTATTAAATAAAAATGTATTGGTTAAATTTTCATATTTTAATAAGACTTCCAGCATCAGATGATCTGGGATCTCCTCAAAATTGCATGATTCAATATCTTGTAAATAATCAATAAATTGTTGGTCCAGAGACTCATCCATAAAGTCCTCGTCAACAAAATCTTCTTGAACAATCTCCTCATCGGTAATTTCGAAAGAAATATTGATGATTTCTTGTTCTCCTTCCATTTTCTTGCTGTAAATTGCATAAAAAATAACTATATCAGTAGAGTTAGGGCACTGTTGGGTTTAAGTTCAGAGAGGTACTTCTGAGTTTTTAACAGTGAAGTTATCTTTGGGAAGTGTATGGTATCTGGCAGGAAGTAGAAATATAAAAAAATGTATGTGAGGAAGCCTAAGTAAATTCATAATTATACCAGAGAAGCCTAACTTAATCTATAAGTATAACAGAGAAGCCTATCTTAATCTATAACTATAACAGAGGGACAGTAAATAACTATCAGAAAACGTTTTTACAAATTAACTTAAAGTGCCCCTTACAAATTAACAACTTACCTTATATAAAGGTGATGAAGATAAATGAGAAAATCCTTTAAAGATGTACCTCAGGTAGTTGTAGTCAAAATGGCCGTGTTTCCCTCTTATTTTTCATTTATATTCATGTACATAACCAATCAAATGTCAGGAAATAAAAGTAGAAAATGAAAGTAACATTTTAATTGGTTGTAAATTCTAACACTTCATATGTGTTTTTGTCATGTAATTTACCTCAGGATATTTAGACAGGGCTACAGCCCAAATGGCTCAATGGAATTCCACCAAATTTGGGAAAATGGTAGGGACTGGTATGTAGTAGGGCCTAGTCTATATTTGGTGAAAGTCTCTCCAGTGGTTTCTATGTAAATGAACTTTAAAAAAATTTTGGGAACGCTCACCGGTACGCGCCCCGGTACGCGTACCGGCAGCGCTACGGGAGTCCTCCATCTTGTGTTTTAGTAGATTTGAGACACAAGATGGAGGACAAACAACGTTGGGAATGGGTAAAAGGGGGCACGGTAAACACCCCTTGACACCCTAGGTTTTCTGAGGGGGGCTTAGGAGGCCCATATAGGCCAAAAAAATATATATTTTTTTTAATTTTTTGCGGAGGAAGCGCCCGGTACGCGTACCGGGGAGCGTACTTTGGTGAAAAACAGTGAAAAAAGTTAGAGTAAAATAATCATTTTGAGTGATGAGAGGTAGGGTAGCCCTGAAAAGAGCTTTTGGGTTCTGTGGCTGATTTAGGTACCTAGAAGTAGGTTCCAATGCAAAGTCTTAAATTGAGGAGGAATATTCTATTCCCCTCATCTGAGAAGTGCACACCATCTCCTCTGTAGATATCTTGCATGTTGTAACGCAAGTTATTGTTGTATATTGAACCCATTCCATAGTCTCTCATGTAAGCAGAAACATATTTATTCACATGTTTCCGTGCTTTCTCAAATTGTGGACAAAATTGGTTGGACCACTTCCATTTCTGTCTTTGGCATATATTGGAATATACCAAGGAAGTTTGTGGAAAAAGTGTCATCAATTGCCCAAAGGTGTCCTTTAAAACCATTTCCAGACCTACCCCAGTTAAAGTGCCTAGGTCATTTCCACCACAGTGCAAAATTATGAGGTCAGGGTGTGGCAGATGGTAAAAGGTTTTCCCCAATGGTATCAATTGATGACATCTCAATCCTCTTTGGCCAATCCACTTGATGTCTACATTTGGTAAATCAAGGTTGTGAAAATTTCTGATAGCTGCATACCTTTGAGCCTAGTGGATGTAGCTATGTCCAATAATCCAGACAGAATACATGGTGAGAGGAGGTTCTGGTGCAGTCAGATGAAGTGTGGGAATGAAATGGCAGTTGGAACAGTAGGAGTTCAAGAGTGTAGTGGGAGAGAGGCCTGTCCAGGGGTGCAAAGGAGGTGAGGCCTGTATCTAAGAGTGCACTGGACTGGACTTCATGAAGCCTATTCCCCACTGCACTCTTAGACACAACCCTCACCTCCTTTGCACCCCTGGACAGACCTCTCTTGCACTACACTCTTCAACACAGGCGTCAGAAAAAGGTATATCCTTTTTCTGACTTATTCCCTTTGTCCCTTTCTTTGACTGACTCCCTCTCCTTATTACAATCTTTTTCTGTCTTACAACATATTATACACTCTTTCTGTCTTACTCCTTCTCTATGTTTTACTCCCTCTACCTGTTTCTTTGTCTGACTCTCTCTGTCTTTTTGTGTTAGTTCCTCTAGCTCTTTTTCTCTGTCTTACTCCTAGTTACATAGTTGCTGTGATATAAACTTAGATATGTTGTAAAGTAGTGTTTATATCGTTTGCTTATTGTCATTGCTTTGTTGTTTGGTAATAGTGGTCTAAAATGTGTTATCTTTTTTCTTTAACACAGACTGAAATCAAGATTTGAATAGTCAGGAAATATGCCCTCAAGGCAGAGGAGAAGAAAAGATGCCAAGCGGAAAAAATCAAAAACTGCAACGGAATTAAAGCACTCCTCTACAACAAATACTTCAAAAGACAGGAAAAAAGCTCCTGGTAAGACAACTAAATCTTACTTTCGGAACATATGTAGATCAAAAAAAATGTTGATGAGAATGTGAATAAGAGCAAATTTGAAGAGGAAGGAGAGGCCCCCCAAAAATGTTACTACTGCAGCAGGTGAGAATAATATGTATAGGAATAGAAGGCAAAACCAATTTAGGGACATTCGTAAACGAATGTTTCGCAATAGGGTAGTTTTAAATTTGTTAAAAAATATTAAGAACGGTAAACAGAAAGCTGCTTTTTACAAGAAAAAGAAAAATGTAGAGAAAATTGTTGATCAGGCTTTTGAAGTTAAGAAAAAATTATTTATTTTAGTAATCAATAGAATTAGGACACTTAACAAGACAATTGATGTTTTCAAATCAAACAGTAGATGCAAAAGAGTAATTAATCGGACTAATTTTTGTAAAGTTTTTTCTGGAGAATGGATGCATAGTTCAAGTTGTGAGCCATTTTTTAATGAGGAGAGTTACTTCCAGGAGAATGATTTGGTGCATGCAGTTGACACCAGTGGTCGAGCATATGAGGTGATAGACGGTTGTCCGGTTGAAAAAGAGAAACTTGTGTCTAGAGATGCAGAGGAGGTGTTAGCTGATGACGTTTTAGGGAGACGTACTAAGGGTCCTGTGTACACTTGGAAGTGTAGTAGTATTTGTAGTGTGCGACAGGATTCAATCGATTTGCTTTGTAATTTCTTACGGACATATAGTAAGAAAAGTCTAAAACAGAAAATGAAGATGTTGCAAGACTTAGATCCTTGCAGAGTGAGAGAAACACAGGTTTGCAAGGGCATTCACTGGCTTGTCTTTCTAGAAAAGTATGTCAGAGTGTTTTTCATCATTTTAGGATGTTAGCAGTGCATCATAACAAAATGAGAAAATTAGTGAGAATGATGTATTATGCAAAAAGTCCAGCACTTAAGCTTAAACAGATATAGAAACAGGAGCAGAGAATGGCAGACACAGTTCTGGTATCCAGGCAGGACCCACGTCCCTACGGAGGGTTGGCAAGGTTTTCCAATCAGAAATCGTTATGACTGCTTGGAAATGGTAGATTGACCGATAGTGAATGCAACTAGTGTGAATCAGGCCTTTAGAGTTTCTGGCGTTCCTTTTAGCCCTGGAACACAATTAAGTTTGCCAGAATGTCAAACTCCCTCACAATTAAGAATGTCCATCCATAAAGTTAATGAGGACAGAACTATATTAGAACTTTCCTCTGCCCTCCCCAACAAAATGATGGATGGACCCCCGGAGGCTTCCATCGGAACAAACGCTCCAAAAATCCTGAAGATTAAGGACCCTGTTAATAATAATAAGTCAGGGATCGTGGCCCTATCGGTGTGTTTGCTTACGCGTGCTCCCGATCCTTTGTTACCTGAAACTCTACCACCTCAGCCAAATGACCATCTCCATACCATAAATCAGAGCTTTTCAATCTTGTATTGGAACGTTGCAGGTTTACGCGCTAAAATGTCTCTCCAGCCGTGGTTGGATACGATAACTGAACATCAGATAGTCTGCCTTCAAGAAACATGGTCAACTATTCCACATCATTTAGCGGGCTAAGAAACATTTCACATCCCAGCCAGTCAGGGTGTCCTGGGTAGACCCAAGGGAGGACTGGCAGTTTACATTGCCAATACCCTCTCTCCCCTAACGATACGCAGGTCCAAAGAAGACCCGAGCTATCAAATCCTGCAGCTAAAATTTAGCAAAAATAGTACTTATTTTTTAGTTAATTTCTATAATAATCTTGGAACAACGGATTGTATAAACATCCTTAATGAAATCACCACTTTTTTAATAACCTTGCGTAATGAGTTTCAGACAACCCCAGCATACGTGGTCTGGGGTGGTGATTTTAATCTTCCACTATGCACTAACTATAAAAACGGAAACTGTGGCTTACTGGATGAACATGGTAGTCCATTGCCCCATTTTGCGCACTCTATCTGCGGAAACATACTAAATGAGTCCTTCTTCTCACTAGAGCTTGATTTTGTTAATGATTTAGTAGAACCTCCATCTGACTTTTTACCAACCTTTCATGGTAGGGAGTTTTCCACTACTATTGATTATATCATGTCCTCTCACAGTTTGAAGGGTCAAGTGGCAAATTTTCATACCGGGACTGACGTTAGTAGTGACCATTTTCCCATCAGTGTTACAGTTGTTCCTAAAAATGTATTTTTCCACTCTAACATCACCAGCCAGCTAACACAAAGCTCATTAACTATGAACAAGGTGAATGGTTTCACAGTCAAATGGGCAAAGGTGGACCCAGCCAAAATCACCGAGAGGGTTCTCGTAAAAGCCAGACCTTGGGTTCTTGACTGCTTAACTCCAGACTCTACTCCACAAACTATCATGGCCAGTTTTCAGAAAATCTTGGCGGTAATTAGAGAGCAGTTCACAGCCAAGCACAAAAGCAAAAAGTGTACTACCGAGAGATGGTTTAATACGAAGTGTCTAAAGGCTCTTTCAAATCTAAAGGCAGCCCTCTGTAGAACTACAAGGGATACTTCGGAAATGTCCAGCTTAAGGAAACTCTATAACATAGCCAGAGCAGAACATAGGAGAGAAATTAAGCAAAATCTCTGGGCACAATTACACGACAGCTGCCCTCTTCTGGCAAGTTATTAGATCCCCTTTCCAGGCCGATCCATCAACAGTACAGCACTTAGATGTTGCGGTGACAGCAGATGAATGGGTCAACCATTTTTCTAAAATCTTTGGGAACTCTCAACCAGAACCTCCAGGTGATGATCAGAGCAGAAGTAGCAAGTCGGGGAGAAACTTCTACCCGATTAACACCCATTTCAACCACATAGAGGTCGCGAAAGCTCTTAAAGCGTCTAAACCCAGCAAAGCACTCGGGCCCGACGGAGTCCCGTTGGATTTCTTTCTTCACAACTTCGAACTTTGGTCTCCACTTCTCACCCAGGTCTTGGCTGCAGCTGTAACAACTGGGCTGATAGATTCATGGTCGACATCAATCTTGCTGCCCATCTTTAAAAAAGGCAACCGAAACGACCCTGCCTGCTACAGGCCTATCTCCCTTCTGGACTCCATGGGCAAAGTTGCAGGTCAGGTGGTTTTGGATCAACCAATAACATCATAACCGACCTGCAATATGGCTTCCAGAAGGGACTTGGGACTGTGGACCAGGCCCTGAATCTTGCCCTCTTGATGGGGAAGTATGCGGGAGCCAAAGGAGGTAACATCTTTCTCGTGTACGTTGACCTCAGTGCAGCGTTTGACTGTGTCCTGCACTCCAAACTCTGGGCTATTCTTAGGGACCTTGGGGTGGACCCAGCCCTTATTGTTTTCCTCCGTGAATTGCATTCCGACGCAACGGCATGTGTCAGATTTGGAGTTAATGGCGATCTTTCACCTTCTTTTTCCATCGGAAAAGGTGTAAGGCAGGGATGCGTACTGGCTCCCTTCCTGTTTAATCTTTATACCAACGGACTCGAGCTGGCCATGTTAGAAGGGAGCCAGGATTTACCTCAGATTAACCATCGCCCAATACCAACACTGCTATACGCAGATGACTCGGTCATTCTTGCCAGAACATTGAACCAATTACAAAAGCAACTTAATAAATACTGCTCTTTTATGGGTTCTCTTGGCCTTAGAGTCAACATAAAAAAGACCTTTACTATGCATGTTGGCCCTAGGGTCAAGAATCCCAAACCAATTTTTGTCGGAAAAACAAGGCTGGAAAAAACATCCGCCTATCCGTATTTAGACATTTTGGTGGATGACTCTCTAAACTGGCGACAGGCCGCGGCCAGCAGAAAACTTCTTTTCCAGCGTGCAACAACAGCCCTGGTCTCTTTTTCCAGGAAACTTGGCAAACCTGCTCCTTCCGAACTGCTCAAGATATACTACGCAAAATGTCATAGTGTGGCCACCTATGGCGCGGGAGTTTGGGGTTATGGCCCAATAGATCCTATCCAGACAATAGAGAATGGGTTTGTTAAATACCTGCTGGCACTTCCACAAGGAGCCCCGATCTATGCTTCCCATAATGAGCTAGGCATGGACTACATCACTGATACCATACGATCCCAACCAATCCTTTTATGGCATCGCATATGGAAAAAAGCTGAGTGCCATTTAACACGTTCTTTGATCAAAGACTGTATGGATCTAACAAATTGGCGAAGGATTCCATGGCTGGTTTACGTGGGAAATTTCTTCAGAGATCTTGGACGTAGCTCTTTCTTTGATGATCCACCTAGCGCGGAGGACATTTCGAGAAGGGAGCTAAAAAGGATCTGCTTGGGTCACCTAAGAGACCTTCGTGGCTCAATCGAGATCTTAAAATCTTCCAATTCCCAAATTTGCGCAGTTCAGTCTGATAAAGGTATGCAACCATATTTGTCATATTATTTGTCCAACTATGAGAAATATCTCCTGACAAGATTCCGTTTCAATTCCTTTTTTCGTTTAGTTTCCTTTCCCCAAATACAGAATTGGTCGAACTCCATCGCAAACTGTCCGTGTGACGGTGTATCTACCCAGTCAACAGTCCATGTTATTTTCTTTTGTAAATTTTATAAATTACCTCGGAAAACCTGGATTCTACCACTCCTTCGCTCAATTGGTCAAAGGTCATGCTATCCAGCGTTTACCTCCCCACAGCTTTTGGACTCAGTACATTTCGCAAAGTGCATAGCTACCTTTTTAAAAATCAGCATTAAGATACGTCATGCTCTTGATTGATAAATGTTCAAGTATCTAGAAAAGAAAACTGTACTTATTATTTTTTCTTTTATCTCTGCCCTCTTTTATATTGGGTAGATTTATTTTTTGTTTAATATTTTGCTACAAATGACTGTTTTATTTATGTACTTTTTATGGTTTCAAACAAGTGGTAACCAAATAAAAGATTATGAAACTGAAACAATTAAACAGTGCTCTTTTGCATGGAACTGAATTAGATGTGAATAAAATTTGTGAAGAAATTGAGTTAAGTTACTTTGGTGAAAAAGAGGACAGTGTAGAAATTTACACAGTAATAGAAGGTAATGTGGAAGACAATGTACAGATTTCAAGTACAGAAAGTTTGACCAGGAAATTACCAAGTTTAAGGTGAAATCAAGTGAAAGGCCTAATTTTACTTGTGTGTGTTGTCGACGGACTCATTATAAGATTCAGACTAGGTTAGTTGATTTATATGCAGAAAGTGAAATGGAAAATAATAGTGAATGGAAGAATTTTGCAACTTTTTTGTTGGTGGAGAATTCTTTTGATTTGAGTTCTGATCAGCGTATTTGTAAATATTGTTATAATAAATTAAATGAAAACAGAATGACTGCTAGAGCTGTTCATAATAATCTTGAGATGGTAGACATTCCTCCTGAATTGATGGATTTAAATACATATGAATCTATTTTGATTCAATGTGTCCATCCTTTTCAGGCTATTGTTCGCATGGGGCCTAAGATAGGGAAATTGCCTCCTTCGGATTTACAGAGAAGATTAAAGGGAAGAGTTGTTTATTTGCCTCTAGATTTCAAGAAAAATATTGATAGAATTGGTGTAGAGAAAGTGGAAGAGGAACCTCTGGTTATTCTAGTTAATGGGGTTCCGACAAAAAGTAAGAAAATCTGGCAAGATTTAGTGGATGTTAGGAAAGTCAAAAAGGCAACGTTGTATTTGGTCAAAAACAATGAGTACTACAAAGATGTATGTGTTGGAGCAGAGGAAACAGCTGCAGAAGAAGACAGTGATTGTTCAGCCGGCCAAATTGAAAAAGTTGATGTGTCTAGAAGTGAAGAAATATATGAACATTATACTGTTCATCCTTTGCATTCCAAAGAAGTAATGGGGAATGCAATTGACTTGTTTCAAATGAAATCAGCAAAAGGAAGTCCCATTAGTGTACGGGAAGAAAGTTTGGAAGCTCGTTGTTTTCCACAGCTATTTCCAACAGGCCGAGGTGGACGATATGACGATCGACCACTTCAAATTCCAGCATCTGAATACCGGACTTTAAGATTATATGCTGAAGATCCAAGGTTTCGTCAATGCATCCCATATTTGTTTCATCTACTGTATGAAAGTGACTTGTCTGGGCTTTCTTATGCAGTAAACCATATACTGAAAAGTGGAGCTCATCTGCAAAATGTTTTGGCGAGGGAGTTTATGGAGAAAGTCAATCTGCAAGACAATATTTTGGAATCTCATCTAATCAATCTCATGGCATGTCAGCGTGGTACAAACGAGTATTGGTACCGTCGTCATGGGGAATTGAAATGTATGCTAAGAAACTTAGGAACTCCTACATGGTTCCTCACTCTTAGCTGTGTTGAGTATGCATGGGACGACTTACTTCAATTTCTACGAGAGGCAAATGCAAACATACAAAATATAGAATTCAAAACACCTGAAGAACTGTGTTCCTTGGATCCAGTGAATGTATGCAGATATTTCAATCATAGATTCGAAGCTATGATGTCTTTCATTACCAACAAAAAAAATCCTCCCCTTGGAGAGGTTTTGGATTTCTTTTGGAGAAAGGAGTATCAAGCGAGAGGTGCTCCTCACATACATATGTTGTTATGGATTAAAGATGCACCCAAATTTGGAACAGATTCGGATGACACAGTGATGAGTTTCATTGAAGAGTATTCAACATGTGCTGTTCCGAAAACTACAGAAGAAAACAGTTTAAGGCAACAAGTTTTACGCTTTCAATCCCATCGTTGTGGAAAGTACTGTCGTCGAAAATTTAGAAACAAGGACAAGTTCTACACAAAATGTCGTTTTGGGTTTCCACGACCAGTGATTTCTAAAGGAAGAGTAAATAATTTGATGTCTTCTCTGCGACATACTGTGACGAGGAAATCACCAAAAAATACATACAATTTAAAAAGAA
This sequence comes from Lissotriton helveticus, assembly GCF_964261635.1. NCBI lineage: Eukaryota > Metazoa > Chordata > Amphibia > Caudata > Salamandridae > Lissotriton > Lissotriton helveticus. Next base: position 1,419,727,580 of record NC_136061.1, read on the forward strand.
ACGAAGAGTCCAAGTACATCAACGACTACAACCCAGTGATTTTGTCCATGTGGAATGCTAACATGGATATTTAGTTTGTTGCTGACAACTCTATTGCTGTGGCTCGATATGTGACGTCTTACATCACAAAAAAAGAAAAGACAGAACTGAAGGAAATGTGGGAGGATACTTCACATGAAAAGAGTCTAAGCAAACAAATTATACAGTTACAGTCTGAAGATGTTGTCGCATCGAGAAATTGGAGCATATGAATGTTCTGATCGGTTATCATCAGCAAGTCTATATGCCAAATCTAGAACCATCATTTGGGTGAGTCTAGGTCTTGCTGCAACACGAAACCGAGTTTTAAAATCTGTACAAGAAATTGAGTATTTGGCGGAGAAAGAACCAAACAGTACAGATATTTTGAAGACAAACATGTTGGATACATACTATCCAAATAGAAGTAGTCATCTTGAGAACAGTTGTTTGTATGAAGTTCTGCAAAACTATATTTATAAGAGGACCATTAGAGAAGATATCAATAATGGAATATATGCTGTCATTGGGTGTGAAGGATGTCTAGTGAAGCAGAGAAAAGGCCATTTGATTAATCATCGAAAATAGAGTTGCGAAAATCCAGAGAAAAGGGAATTTTACTATTTAGCTCTTTTGCAACTCTTTAAGCCATGGCGTACAGAAGAGGAACTACTTGGAGATTTTCTCTGTTACGAAGATTCTTTTAATGCAACCAAGGATACCATAGAATGTCCTGATTTTCCAAATTATCTGCAAATGTTGAACGAAGAAATAGAGCAAGAAGCCACAATTGCTGTAGAGATTGCTAGAGACAGTTCTCAAGACAGTCAGAGTTCTGCTTCATTGAGTCAGGATCCACTAGGAGGACCAATTATCCAAAATGAAGCTGCCACTGCCATGGATGAGGTGGAAAGAGCCATGGAACAAGCTCAAGATGATGTAGTTAACTTAGAAGATTTGGTGAAACAACTAAACCTTGAGCAAAAACAGATATATGACGAAGTCACAGAACAGGTTGAACATGGATTCAGTCATGAGAAAAAAGAGTGCTCATGTACATCATTTAAGCCTGTCCGACTGTACGTGAGTGGAGAAGCGGGAACTGGAAAAAGTTTTCTGATTAAAGCAATTGCAACTTATCTGCAGAAAAGGACTGAATCACCGCTGTCTTGTGTTGCTACTGCTCCAACTGGGCTTGCAGCACGATTACTTTACATCGTTTAATGATGTTACCAGTGCAGCATGATAACAAATTACAATACCACAAGCTATCTGGAGATGCTTGTTCTGAGGTTTCCAGAGTCTTGAAGAAAATTAAACTTCTTATCATTGATGAAGTAAGCATGGTCTCAAATCTAATGCTTGCTTTTGTGCATTTGAGAATGCAAGAAATTCTTAGAACAAACTATGATGTTTTATTCGGAGGAAAACACATTATTGTTTTTGGAGATCTACTGCAGTTGACTCCAGTTAAGGGACAACCAGTGTTTAAAATGCTCACACATGAAGATACCAGGAAGTGTCTAGGAAGCATTGGAAACGTTAATATATGGTTAAATTTCAAATATGCAGAACTGCTTCAAAATATGCGACAGGCAAAGGATGAAAATTATAAAAATATTCTACAAGATGTAAGAATCGGAAAAGTAAGTGAGAATGGGAAAGAAACATTACATGCACGATTAATTTCAAATTTGTATCCAAATGAAAACATTCTTCCAGAGAATATTTTTAAGAAAATTACTGAGAACAAATCTGGGATATGTTTGATGCCAACTCTGCAAGAATGTTCCATCTTCAACAACAAAATGTTAAAGTTAGAAAATGAAGAGATTGTGAAACTGGAAGCTATAGATAAAATAGAGCATATGGGAGCAACAATTATTTTATATTTCAAAAGAAGGGAGGTCAGCGGACACTATTTACCACTCAGGATGGTGGAAGGTCCAGTAGCAGCAGGGTGTCCGTACACAGTACTGGAGTTGCAAAAAAGGGGGGGTGCTGCACTGTTCCTATTGAGAGATAAAGTAGGGGGGGGAAAGGATTTATCTGGCGTGACCAAGGGTGTTCCAATGATACCCTGGGGCATCCATTATGTTGGACGTAATTGCCTCACACACCCAGAAGGGTGTCATGCTTCATCATTGGCGGTTGCTCCTCGTCGGGGAGGCGGTGCAATCCCCGACGGGCTCACCTCAAAGAGGGGCTCTTTAGCGGAGATCTTTTTCCAACAGCCTATTGGTGAAGTGGGGGTGTGTGGGCAGATGGTATACTCCTGTGATGGGATGATTAAAATGTAGCTAAGGGTACCGGAATTGACTTTATTCTGGGGGTCCCTTGGCTGCAATTAAAAAGTGGGGCTAGCTCGCTAGGTGTCAACTAATGAAGGTTGTGTGACCCTAGAGGAGACTAGTAGTGAGTGTGGTCGACATGTTTCTAGCTGAGGGTGGATTACCCGTGATTCTTCAGGACCTATACACAAAAGGTGAAGTGCAAAGACAACAACGACATGCTTGTATCATATGTGTTGTGTTACCTCAGTGGATTCTCCTATGCCTGTACATAGAGAAGGAACAAGGAAACAACAGTAATTTACATTCAGTACAGATATGCAAGTCACAACATTGGCCAGAGGAAGTAAAAATATATTGCCATGCTGGTGGTACTAGGAGTGATTCTATATAACCACCGCATGCCCTGTGTATTGAGCGTGCAAAGTTCAGGGTGAAGAGCACACGCAATAACTCTATCTGTGGCAGGGTCTGTGGTTGGTGAAGGTGAGGGTTAAAATCAATATTTAAAAAGGTATTAAGGTTAAAATGCAGCAGTTCTAAAGTGATTCTCTGCCTATAGTGTGTTGGAGAGATAGGCAGGTCTCATGTAAGGACACCATTTATAATAGTAGCTGGATGCAGTAAAAAGCTCACACAGTGATATGTAAAGCAATGCAGATGAAACACTTATATGCTACCCTACTCACCTATTGGTCATGAACTAATAACCACATGAGGGTTCGGCGGGGCAGTACATCAGAGCAGAGCCCAAAGGTTTAGTAGCTGGTATAGGGGAAGAGGTAAAGGTAAAGAAAAGCGCCCCTTAGTAACTGCCTGAAGGCTCAATCGGGATGCAGGCTGATGGTCATGGTGCCCGCCCCCTACTCTGCGCTAACGCACTCACCTCCAGTCCTCCGTGTCTGTGTCCAGTGACCTACCCATTCCCGCCGAGCTCGAGTAGATGTCTGAGCTCGGCGGCGCGGGTCATTTAAACAGCACCGGAGGACCGGCGCGCCCAGTCAAGTCTCCGCCTACCGCCATAGGTCACATGGGCAAAGACGAATGCGTGGCGGCCATCTTAAAAGGGTGCCGTATTTGCGGAGTTGAGGCATTTATTCTCGTCCTTAAGTTAACCCGCCGCTGGTTTAGCCACATGTCAACCTCGCTAGCGGGGAGTAATATATAGTTTAATTACGGCGGTGGAGCCCTGTAATTGGGGTATATTGGGAGGATGTCATGTATATTCAATATCCGGCGTTATGTGGATAGGGTCGGGCCGATTCGTGTATAGATTATTAGTGGCCGTTGTGTTGGGGGGTAAGGGATTTCGCCCATCTATAGAACGAACCATTCAAGAATACATGGCCCTCTGCCATAGGTCACAAGGGAGAGGCCGGTTGCGTGGCGGCCATCTTAAGGTGGTGCAGGTATGATTTTATGTGCCCCCTCTTCATAGTAAGGTCTTACTGTTCGTGTGATGGAGGACAGTAGGCAGTGGAAGGATCAAGGTTGTCAAAGGCGCTGAATAGGTGGTAGTGACTACGGGTAGGATAGGCTTGTAATAAGTGTTAAAGTCAGATTCTTATCCAGGAATATGGCTGATCAAGGCAACTCATGGTGCAGCTCCAAATATTATAATGAGTGCCAGGGTATATCTTCATTGAGACCCTGTTTATCAGAGGACAAGCGATGTACCCATCTCTGTTCTTTGTTGAACAGGGCTCTAGTAGGGCAGTTGGGGCTAGATTCCAGAACCACCCATTTCATGGAATTTTCATCGTGGTCGGACTCCACATAATGTTTGCACATTTTAGTGTGGGTCTTTTTGCAGCGAAAATTGCTGCGATGTTCTATGATCCGTGTCTTGATAGGGCGGGTAGTCATCCCTATGTACTGCAGGCCACAAGGGCATATGAGTAAGTATATACAGTGTGATGTGTTGCAATTTGTATGTTGTCTAAGTTCCCAATTGAAGGTCTCAGAAAGTTGTATGGTCTTGAGTGTCAAGGTGTACTTACAAACCCCACACATACCGCACGGGTAGTGGCCCGTCACAGGGGGTAGATGCCATAAGGTAAGTTGGGTTTGTTTCCTCACTTGCTTTGGCCTGGTGCTGATTAAGATGTCTTTCAGATTTTGTGACCTCTTAAAGGCGAACCTAGGTTCCTCTAGGGACATGTCTCCTGTATTGAGTATGCCCCAGTGGTGTTTGATCGTGTTCCTGATCTTATTGGACAAGGGGGTAAATGTGGTTACGCAAGTGATCGGTTGATTCTCAACTGGGACTCTCTCATGCCTTTCAAGGAGTGCTTCGCGGTTGTTATTTCTGGCCCATTTCCTCGCTTTGGAAACATCACTCTTGGGATACCCTCTGTCAAGTAGGTTCCTTGAGAGAATTGCGGATTCTTTCTTGTAATCAGACACAGCACTGCAGTTCCGCCTAATTCGTAAGAATTGGCCAAAGGGCAGGTTGGTACGTAATGCCTTTGGATGATGACTTTTGTAGTGCAGTAAGCTGTTGCGGTCTGTAGGTTTGCGATACATGGTGGTGTTTATGGATCCTGCTTCTAGTCTGATAGTTAGATCTAGGAACGCAATTTCATGGGGTGAGGAGGCCATTGTGAAGCGTAGGTGGGGGTTTGATGTGTTGACCCAGACCAAAAAGCCTTCGTGTGAGGTTAGTGGACCGCTCCACAGGATCAGGATGTCATCTATGAAGCGTTTCCACATTTTGATGTTTTTCAAGAAGGGATTTGATTCATGGTGTATGTGTGCCTCTTCGAAGTTGGCCATATACAGACAGGCCACCGAAGGGGCAAAGGTACTGCCCATAGAGGTCCCCTGGGTCTGGTGGTAAAACTTGCCCTTATATTCAAAATAGTTTTCCGTCAAGGCTAGGGTGGCACACTCCATGATAAAGGTTTGAGGAGTGTTCGAATTCCAAGGTTCATGACCCAGTCTTTCCTCAATAACCTCTAGAGTGGCCCTCTGGGGGATGTTGGTGTAAAGGGCTTCTACATCTAGGGTTATCAAAAGGTCAATCTCTCCTGTGTCCTGGACAGTATCCAGTATTCGTAGGACATCTGTGGTATCCTGAATGTAGGAAGGGATGCTTTTTACAAGGGGTTGAAGGAAATGGTCACAGAATTGTGATAGGGGCTCCAACACTGAGTCTATCCCTGAGACTATTGGTCTCCCTGGTACCGGTCTAGTGGCTTTATGGATCTTTGGCAGGATATAAAAATATGGTACCCTAGGGTCCCGTTTTATCAGAAATTCTGCCTCCTTTCTGGTGATCCATTGATCACATTCAGCGCTAGTAACCAGGCTTGTGATTTTGGTTTGTAATCTCATGGTTGGGTCATTAGTAATTGGAGTGTAGTACCTTTGGTCGCTGAGTTGTCTCGTACATTCCAGCTCATAATCCACTGTGTTCATTAGAACTGTGGCTCCCCCTTTGTCCGCCTGTTTGATTGTAATAGAGGGGTCATCTGCCAATGATTTTAGTATTGCCAACTCATTCTTAGAGATGTTGGAGTGTGGTATCTGGCGGTTGAGGTTATTGATATCTCTCAAAACCGCTTGTTCGAATGTCAATACTTCGTTTGGGACCATTCCATTATGTGGTGTGAAGGTTGAGGGGTTGTGGAGACCGGAATCCTCCGTGGGCTCACTTGGTTTCCCTTCAAAAAATGTTTTCAACCTTATCTTTCTGAAAAAAGCTTTCAGTTCCCTGGTTTGTTGGAATGGGTCAATCCTGGGTGTTGGGACGAAGCCCAAACCTCTTTGCAAGACTTCTTCCTCTCCTCGAGTGAGGTGGCGGTCAGATAAGTTGACTACCAGGCTCACTGTTGCCCTGACCGGCTCGTGCTCCTCGTGTCCATCCCTTGGGGGCGTGTGTCCTCCCACTGGACTCTTTTCTCTGCTGCGTTCCCTCTTTTTCGCCCTCGCCCTCTGCCCCAACCTCTGCCTAAAAAAGGAGGGTGTGTAGGGTTCTGCGGGGGATAGAATGGAGGATATTGTGCTCCAAAAGGAGGTTGGAAATGGGGGAACTGTGGATATTGCCAAAACGGTGGACCTTCAGGTTGCCCCTGGTTATGGTAATTGGGGAAATTATGTTGTCCCCGTCCCTTGCCTCTTTTCGCTCTGGGGGGCATCTGTGCAGGATTGTTATCTCCACTGCTGTCAGAGCCACTATTTGAGCCTCTCCTTGATGAAGTTGTGCTGGAGTCTGAATTGTAGCTAGTGCCCGGTGGGACATAGTCATCCCTCAAATAGGGGTAGACTTTCTCTTTTGAGAATTTTTTGATGTCCTTTTGCAATTTGGCTACCTTCTGGTTCATAAGATATTCCTTATGTTCTGCCATTTCTTTGTTGATCTCTGTCAGTTTTGTTTTAAAGCCCGGGTTTTGTACCGCAGTCTTGAGGGCAGCCTCCGCTGCTTGTATTTTGACCAGAAGTGCGTCTGCTAGTCGTTTAGCTGTGTTGACTATGAGGATGAGAAGGTCGTGGGTACACTTCCACGAAACCTGTGACCATTCCACTTTAAATTGTCCGTCCTCCCAGAATATTCTTGGGACGTTTTTGACGATCAATCCATTAGGTGCAATCTTAGCCTTAAAATATTGTGCCATCATTGTCCCATGGATCGTTACCCTAATCCATTCCCGTTTAAGGTCTGACAGGGATTGCCACTCAGTGGTGTTACTACTTGTTCCTGGTTCGATGTCGATACCAAAGAGTGATGGTGTCCTCATTATGGCTGCTGCATCCTCCTCACCAAAACTCAGTCCTTGCCCCTCCATGGTGGTGAGGTCTGATAGGACTGGTCCAGGTGTGATGGAATCCTTCACAGAAGGTAGGGAAATAGAGTAGGGGGGGGGGGGGGGAAATTCGGAGTGGTTTCCTTTAGAAGCACACCCAGAAGAGGGAAAAGGAAGATCCACCGCCGGTTTGGGCTATGGATCTGGTATGGGCCCCACACCAGTGTGGGCTCAAGTTTTTGGGGGATTTGAACAGACTAACCCACCATGTGAGAGCTCCCACGGTAGCACCGTGCATGAGTATATTTCAAAAGAAGGGAGGTCAGCGGACACTATTTACCACTCAGGATGGTGGAAGGTCCAGTAGCAGCAGGGTGTCCGTACACAGTACTGGAGTTGCAAAAAAGGGGGGGTGCTGCACTGTTCCTATTGAGAGATAAAGTAGGGGGGGGAAAGGATTTATCTGGCGTGACCAAGGGTGTTCCAATGATACCCTGGGGCATCCATTATGTTGGACGTAATTGCCTCACACACCCAGAAGGGTGTCATGCTTCATCATTGGCGGTTGCTCCTCGTCGGGGAGGCGGTGCAATCCCCGACGGGCTCACCTCAAAGAGGGGCTCTTTAGCGGAGATCTTTTTCCAACAGCCTATTGGTGAAGTGGGGGTGTGTGGGCAGATGGTATACTCCTGTGATGGGATGATTAAAATGTAGCTAAGGGTACCGGAATTGACTTTATTCTGGGGGTCCCTTGGCTGCAATTAAAAAGTGGGGCTAGCTCGCTAGGTGTCAACTAATGAAGGTTGTGTGACCCTAGAGGAGACTAGTAGTGAGTGTGGTCGACATGTTTCTCGCTGAGGGTGGATTACCCGCGATTCTTCAGGACCTATACACAAAAGGTGAAGTGCAAAGACAACAACGACATGCTTGTATCATATGTGTTGTGTTACCTCAGTGGATTCTCCTATGCCTGTACATAGAGAAGGAACAAGGAAACAACAGTAATTTACATTCAGTACAGATATGCAAGTCACAACATTGGCCAGAGGAAGTAAAAATATATTGCCATGCTGGTGGTACTAGGAGTGATTCTATATAACCACCGCATGCCCTGTGTATTGAGCGTGCAAAGTTCAGGGTGAAGAGCACACGCAATAACTCTATCTGTGGCAGGGTCTGTGGTTGGTGAAGGTGAGGGTTAAAATCAATATTTAAAAAGGTATTAAGGTTAAAATGCAGCAGTTCTAAAGTGATTCTCTGCCTATAGTGTGTTGGAGAGATAGGCAGGTCTCATGTAAGGACACCATTTATAATAGTAGCTGGATGCAGTAAAAAGCTCACACAGTGATATGTAAAGCAATGCAGATGAAACACTTATATACTTACATGAGACCTGCCTATCTCTCCAACACACTATAGGCAGAGAATCACTTTAGAACTGCTGCATTTTAACCTTAATACCTTTTTAAATATTGATTTTAACCCTCACCTTCACCAACCACAGACCCTGCCACAGATAGAGTTATTGCGTGTGCTCTTCACCCTGAACTTTGCACGCTCAATACACAGGGCATGCGGTGGTTATATAGAATCACTCCTAGTACCACCAGCATGGCAATATATTTTTATTTCCTCTGGCCAATGTTGTGACTTGCATATCTGTACTGAATGTAAATTACTGTTGTTTCCTTGTTCCTTCTCTATGTACAGGCATAGGAGAATCCACTGAGGTAACACAACACATATGATACAAGCATGTCGTTGTTGTCTTTGCACTTCACCTTTTGTGTATAGGTCCTGAAGAATCGCGGGTAATCCACCCTCAGCGAGAAACATGTCGACCACACTCACTACTAGTCTCCTCTAGGGTCACACAACCTTCATTAGTTGACACCTAGCGAGCTAGCCCCACTTTTTAATTGCAGCCAAGGGACCCCCAGAATAAAGTCAATTCCGGTACCCTTAGCTACATTTTAATCATCCCATCACAGGAGTATACCATCTGCCCACACACCCCCACTTCACCAATAGGCTGTTGGAAAAAGATCTCCGCTAAAGAGCCCCTCTTTGAGGTGAGCCCGTCGGGGATTGCACCGCCTCCCCGACGAGGAGCAACCGCCAATGATGAAGCATGACACCCTTCTGGGTGTGTGAGGCAATTACGTCCAACATAATGGATGCCCCAGGGTATCATTGGAACACCCTTGGTCACGCCAGATAAATCCTTTCCCCCCCCTACTTTATCTCTCAATAGGAACAGTGCAGCACCCCCCCTTTTTTGCAACTCCAGTACTGTGTACGGACACCCTGCTGCTACTGGACCTTCCACCATCCTGAGTGGTAAATAGTGTCCGCTGACCTCCCTTCTTTTGAAATATACTCATGCACGGTGCTACCGTGGGAGCTCTCACATGGTGGGTTAGTCTGTTCAAATCCCCCAAAAACTTGAGCCCACACTGGTGTGGGGCCCATACCAGATCCATAGCCCAAACCGGCGGTGGATCTTCCTTTTCCCTCTTCTGGGTGTGCTTCTAAAGGAAACCACTCCGAATTTCCCCCCCCCCCCTACTCTATTTCCCTACCTTCTGTGAAGGATTCCATCACACCTGGACCAGTCCTATCAGACCTCACCACCATGGAGGGGCAAGGACTGAGTTTTGGTGAGGAGGATGCAGCAGCCATAATGAGGACACCATCACTCTTTGGTATCGACATCGAACCAGGAACAAGTAGTAACACCACTGAGTGGCAATCCCTGTCAGACCTTAAACGGGAATGGATTAGGGTAACGATCCATGGGACAATGATGGCACAATATTTTAAGGCTAAGATTGCACCTAATGGATTGATCGTCAAAAACGTCCCAAGAATATTCTGGGAGGACGGACAATTTAAAGTGGAATGGTCACAGGTTTCGTGGAAGTGTACCCACGACCTTCTCATCCTCATAGTCAACACAGCTAAACGACTAGCAGACGCACTTCTGGTCAAAATACAAGCAGCGGAGGCTGCCCTCAAGACTGCGGTACAAAACCCGGGCTTTAAAACAAAACTGACAGAGATCAACAAAGAAATGGCAGAACATAAGGAATATCTTATGAACCAGAAGGTAGCCAAAATGCAAAAGGACATCAAAAAATTCTCAAAAGAGAAATTCTACCCCTATTTGAGGGATGACTATGTCCCACCGGGCACTAGCTACAATTCAGACTCCAGCACAACTTCATCAAGGAGAGGCTCAAATAGTGGCTCTGACAGCAGTGGAGATAACAATCCTGCACAGATGCCCCCCAGAGCGAAAAGAGGCAAGGGACGGGGACAACATAATTTCCCCAATTACCATAACCAGGGGCAACCTGAAGGTCCACCGTTTTGGCAATATCCACAGTTCCCCCATTTCCAACCTCCTTTTGGAGCACAATATCCTCCATTCTATCCCCCGCAGAACCCTACACACCCTCCTTTTTTAGGCAGAGGTTGGGGCAGAGGGCGAGGGCGAAAAAGAGGGAACGCAGCAGAGAAAAGAGTCCAGTGGGAGGACACACGCCCCCAAGGGATGGACACGAGGAGCACGAGCCGGTCAGGGCAACAGTGAGCCTGGTAGTCAACTTATCTGACCGCCACCTCACTCGAGGAGAGGAAGAAGTCTTGCAAAGAGGTTTGGGCTTCGTCCCAACACCCAGGATTGACCCATTCCAACAAACCAGGGAACTGAAAGCTTTTTTCAGAAAGATAAGGTTGAAAACATTTTTTGAAGGGAAACCAAGTGAGCCCACGGAGGATTCCGGTCTCCACAACCCCTCAACCTTCACACCACATAATGGAATGGTCCCAAACGAAGTATTGACATTCGAACAAGCGGTTTTGAGAGATATCAATAACCTCAACCGCCAGATACCACACTCCAACATCTCTAAGAATGAGTTGGCAATACTAAAATCATTGGCAGATGACCCCTCTATTACAATCAAACAGGCGGACAAAGGGGGAGCCACAGTTCTAATGAACACAGTGGATTATGAGCTGGAATGTACGAGACAACTCAGCGACCAAAGGTACTACACTCCAATTACTAATGACCCAACCATGAGATTACAAACCAAAATCACAAGCCTGGTTACTAGCGCTGAATGTGATCAATGGATCACCAGAAAGGAGGCAGAATTTCTGATAAAACGGGACCCTAGGGTACCATATTTTTATATCCTGCCAAAGATCCATAAAGCCACTAGACCGGTACCAGGGAGACCAATAGTCTCAGGGATAGACTCAGTGTTGGAGCCCCTATCACAATTCTGTGACCATTTCCTTCAACCCCTTGTAAAAAGCATCCCTTCCTACATTCAGGATACCACAGATGTCCTACGAATACTGGATACTGTCCAGGACACAGGAGAGATTGACCTTTTGATAACCCTAGATGTAGAAGCCCTTTACACCAACATCCCCCAGAGGGCCACTCTAGAGGTTATTGAGGAAAGACTGGGTCATGAACCTTGGAATTCGAACACTCCTCAAACCTTTATCATGGAGTGTGCCACCCTAGCCTTGACGGAAAACTATTTTGAATATAAGGGCAAGTTTTACCACCAGACCCAGGGGACCTCTATGGGCAGTACCTTTGCCCCTTCGGTGGCCTGTCTGTATATGGCCAACTTCGAAGAGGCACACATACACCATGAATCAAATCCCTTCTTGAAAAACATCAAAATGTGGAAACGCTTCATAGATGACATCCTGATCCTGTGGAGCGGTCCACTAACCTCACACGAAGGCTTTTTGGTCTGGGTCAACACATTAAACCCCCACCTACGCTTCACAATGGCCTCCTCACCCCATGAAATTGCGTTCCTAGATCTAACTATCAGACTAGAAGCAGGATCCATAAACACCACCATGTATCGCAAACCTACAGACCGCAACAGCTTACTGCACTACAAAAGTCATCATCCAAAGGCATTACGTACCAACCTGCCCTTTGGCCAATTCTTACGAATTAGGCGCAACTGCAGTGCTGTGTCTGATTACAAGAAAGAATCCGCAATTCTCTCAAGGAACCTACTTGACAGAGGGTATCCCAAGAGTGATGTTTCCAAAGCGAGGAAACGGGCCAGAAATAACAACCGCGAAGCACTCCTTGAAAGGCATGAGAGAGTCCCAGTTGAGAATCAACCGATCACTTGCGTAACCACATTTACCCCCTTGTCCAATAAGATCAGGAACACGATCAAACACCACTGGGGCATACTCAATACAGGAGACATGTCCCTAGAGGAACCTAGGTTCGCCTTTAAGAGGTCACAAAATCTGAAAGACATCTTAATCAGCACCAGGCCAAAGCAAGTGAGGAAACAAACCCAACTTACCTTATGGCATCTACCCCCTGTGACGGGCCACTACCCGTGCGGTATGTGTGGGGTTTGTAAGTACACCTTGACACTCAAGACCATACAACTTTCTGAGACCTTCAATTGGGAACTTAGACAACATACAAATTGCAACACATCACACTGTATATACTTACTCATATGCCCTTGTGGCCTGCAGTACATAGGGATGACTACCCGCCCTATCAAGACACGGATCATAGAACATCGCAGCAATTTTCGCTGCAAAAAGACCCACACTAAAATGTGCAAACATTATGTGGAGTCCGACCACGATGAAAATTCCATGAAATGGGTGGTTCTGGAATCTAGCCCCAACTGCCCTACTAGAGCCCTGTTCAACAAAGAACAGAGATGGGTACATCGCTTGTCCTCTGATAAACAGGGTCTCAATGAAGATATACCCTGGCACTCATTATAATATTTGGAGCTGCACCATGAGTTGCCTTGATCAGCCATATTCCTGGATAAGAATCTGACTTTAACACTTATTACAAGCCTATCCTACCCGTAGTCACTACCACCTATTCAGCGCCTTTGACAACCTTGATCCTTCCACTGCCTACTGTCCTCCATCACACGAACAGTAAGACCTTACTATGAAGAGGGGGCACATAAAATCATACCTGCACCACCTTAAGATGGCCGCCACGCAACCGGCCTCTCCCTTGTGACCTATGGCAGAGGGCCATGTATTCTTGAATGGTTCGTTCTATAGATGGGCGAAATCCCTGACCCCCCAACACAACGGCCACTAATAATCTATACACGAATCGGCCCGACCCTATCCACATAACGCCGGATATTGAATATACATGACATCCTCCCAATATACCCCAATTACAGGGCTCCACCGCCGTAATTAAACTATATATTACTCCCCGCTAGCGAGGTTGACATGTGGCTAAACCAGCGGCGGGTTAACTTAAGGACGAGAATAAATGCCTCAACTCTGCAAATACGGCACCCTTTTAAGATGGCCGCCACGCATTCGTCTTTGCCCATGTGACCTATGGCGGTAGGCGGAGACTTGACTGGGCGCGCCGGTCCTCCGGTGCTGTTTAAATGACCCGCGCCGCCGAGCTCAGACATCTACTCGAGCTCGGCGGGAATGGGTAGGTCACTGGACACAGACACGGAGGACTGGAGGTGAGTGCGTTAGCGCAGAGTAGGGGGCGGGCACCATGACCATCAGCCTGCATCCCGATTGAGCCTTCAGGCAGTTACTAAGGGGCGCTTTTCTTTACCTTTACCTCTTCCCCTATACCAGCTACTAAACCTTTGGGCTCTGCTCTGATGTACTGCCCCGCCGAACCCTCATGTGGTTATTAGTTCATGACCAATAGGTGAGTAGGGTAGCATATAAGTGTTTCATCTGCATTGCTTTACATATCACTGTGTGAGCTTTTTACTGCATCCAGCTACTATTATAAATGGTGTCCTTACATGAGACCTGCCTATCTCTCCAACACACTATAGGCAGAGAATCACTTTAGAACTGCTGCATTTTAACCTTAATACCTTTTTAAATATTGATTTTAACCCTCACCTTCACCAACCACAGACCCTGCCACAGATAGAGTTATTGCGTGTGCTCTTCACCCTGAACTTTGCACGCTCAATACACAGGGCATGCGGTGGTTATATAGAATCACTCCTAGTACCACCAGCATGGCAATATATTTTTATTTCCTCTGGCCAATGTTGTGACTTGCATATCTGTACTGAATGTAAATTACTGTTGTTTCCTTGTTCCTTCTCTATGTACAGGCATAGGAGAATCCACTGAGGTAACACAACACATATGATACAAGCATGTCGTTGTTGTCTTTGCACTTCACCTTTTGTGTATAGGTCCTGAAGAATCGCGGGTAATCCACCCTCAGCGAGAAACATGTCGACCACACTCACTACTAGTCTCCTCTAGGGTCACACAACCTTCATTAGTTGACACCTAGCGAGCTAGCCCCACTTTTTAATTGCAGCCAAGGGACCCCCAGAATAAAGTCAATTCCGGTACCCTTAGCTACATTTTAATCATCCCATCACAGGAGTATACCATCTGCCCACACACCCCCACTTCACCAATAGGCTGTTGGAAAAAGATCTCCGCTAAAGAGCCCCTCTTTGAGGTGAGCCCGTCGGGGATTGCACCGCCTCCCCGACGAGGAGCAACCGCCAATGATGAAGCATGACACCCTTCTGGGTGTGTGAGGCAATTACGTCCAACATAATGGATGCCCCAGGGTATCATTGGAACACCCTTGGTCACGCCAGATAAATCCTTTCCCCCCCCTACTTTATCTCTCAATAGGAACAGTGCAGCACCCCCCCTTTTTTGCAACTCCAGTACTGTGTACGGACACCCTGCTGCTACTGGACCTTCCACCATCCTGAGTGGTAAATAGTGTCCGCTGACCTCCCTTCTTTTGAAATATACTCATGCACGGTGCTACCGTGGGAGCTCTCACATGGTGGGTTAGTCTGTTCAAATCCCCCAAAAACTTGAGCCCACACTGGTGTGGGGCCCATACAGATCCATAGCCCAAACCGGCGGTGGATCTTCCTTTTCCCTCTTCTGGGTGTGCTTCTAAAGGAAACCACTCCGAATTTCCCCCCCCCCCTACTCTATTTCCCTACCTTCTGTGAAGGATTCCATCACACCTGGACCAGTCCTATCAGACCTCACCACCATGGAGGGGCAAGGACTGAGTTTTGGTGAGGAGGATGCAGCAGCCATAATGAGGACACCATCACTCTTTGGTATCGACATCGAACCAGGAACAAGTAGTAACACCACTGAGTGGCAATCCCTGTCAGACCTTAAACGGGAATGGATTAGGGTAACGATCCATGGGACAATGATGGCACAATATTTTAAGGCTAAGATTGCACCTAATGGATTGATCGTCAAAAACGTCCCAAGAATATTCTGGGAGGACGGACAATTTAAAGTGGAATGGTCACAGGTTTCGTGGAAGTGTACCCACGACCTTCTCATCCTCATACTCAACACAGCTAAACGACTAGCAGACGCACTTCTGGTCAAAATACAAGCAGCGGAGGCTGCCCTCAAGACTGCGGTACAAAACCCGGGCTTTAAAACAAAACTGACAGAGATCAACAAAGAAATGGCAGAACATAAGGAATATCTTATGAACCAGAAGGTAGCCAAATTGCAAAAGGACATCAAAAAATTCTCAAAAGAGAAATTCTACCCCTATTTGAGGGATGACTATGTCCCACCGGGCACTAGCTACAATTCAGACTCCAGCACAACTTCATCAAGGAGAGGCTCAAATAGTGGCTCTGACAGCAGTGGAGATAACAATCCTGCACAGATGCCCCCCAGAGCGAAAAGAGGCAAGGGACGGGGACAACATAATTTCCCCAATTACCATAACCAGGGGCAACCTGAAGGTCCACCGTTTTGGCAATATCCACAGTTCCCCCATTTCCAACCTCCTTTTGGAGCACAATATCCTCCATTCTATCCCCCGCAGAACCCTACACACCCTCCTTTTTTAGGCAGAGGTTGGGGCAGAGGGCGAGGGCGAAAAAGAGGGAACGCAGCAGAGAAAAGAGTCCAGTGGGAGGACACACGCCCCCAAGGGATGGACACGAGGAGCACGAGCCGGTCAGGGCAACAGTGAGCCTGGTAGTCAACTTATCTGACCGCCACCTCACTCGAGGAGAGGAAGAAGTCTTGCAAAGAGGTTTGGGCTTCGTCCCAACACCCAGGATTGACCCATTCCAACAAACCAGGGAACTGAAAGCTTTTTTCAGAAAGATAAGGTTGAAAACATTTTTTGAAGGGAAACCAAGTGAGCCCACGGAGGATTCCGGTCTCCACAACCCCTCAACCTTCACACCACATAATGGAATGGTCCCAAACGAAGTATTGACATTCGAACAAGCGGTTTTGAGAGATATCAATAACCTCAACCGCCAGATACCACACTCCAACATCTCTAAGAATGAGTTGGCAATACTAAAATCATTGGCAGATGACCCCTCTATTACAATCAAACAGGCGGACAAAGGGGGAGCCACAGTTCTAATGAACACAGTGGATTATGAGCTGGAATGTACGAGACAACTCAGCGACCAAAGGTACTACACTCCAATTACTAATGACCCAACCATGAGATTACAAACCAAAATCACAAGCCTGGTTACTAGCGCTGAATGTGATCAATGGATCACCAGAAAGGAGGCAGAATTTCTGATAAAACGGGACCCTAGGGTACCATATTTTTATATCCTGCCAAAGATCCATAAAGCCACTAGACCGGTACCAGGGAGACCAATAGTCTCAGGGATAGACTCAGTGTTGGAGCCCCTATCACAATTCTGTGACCATTTCCTTCAACCCCTTGTAAAAAGCATCCCTTCCTACATTCAGGATACCACAGATGTCCTACGAATACTGGATACTGTCCAGGACACAGGAGAGATTGACCTTTTGATAACCCTAGATGTAGAAGCCCTTTACACCAACATCCCCCAGAGGGCCACTCTAGAGGTTATTGAGGAAAGACTGGGTCATGAACCTTGGAATTCGAACACTCCTCAAACCTTTATCATGGAGTGTGCCACCCTAGCCTTGACGGAAAACTATTTTGAATATAAGGGCAAGTTTTACCACCAGACCCAGGGGACCTCTATGGGCAGTACCTTTGCCCCTTCGGTGGCCTGTCTGTATATGGCCAACTTCGAAGAGGCACACATACACCATGAATCAAATCCCTTCTTGAAAAACATCAAAATGTGGAAACGCTTCATAGATGACATCCTGATCCTGTGGAGCGGTCCACTAACCTCACACGAAGGCTTTTTGGTCTGGGTCAACACATTAAACCCCCACCTACGCTTCACAATGGCCTCCTCACCCCATGAAATTGCGTTCCTAGATCTAACTATCAGACTAGAAGCAGGATCCATAAACACCACCATGTATCGCAAACCTACAGACCGCAACAGCTTACTGCACTACAAAAGTCATCATCCAAAGGCATTACGTACCAACCTGCCCTTTGGCCAATTCTTACGAATTAGGCGCAACTGCAGTGCTGTGTCTGATTACAAGAAAGAATCCGCAATTCTCTCAAGGAACCTACTTGACAGAGGGTATCCCAAGAGTGATGTTTCCAAAGCGAGGAAACGGGCCAGAAATAACAACCGCGAAGCACTCCTTGAAAGGCATGAGAGAGTCCCAGTTGAGAATCAACCGATCACTTGCGTAACCACATTTACCCCCTTGTCCAATAAGATCAGGAACACGATCAAACACCACTGGGGCATACTCAATACAGGAGACATGTCCCTAGAGGAACCTAGGTTCGCCTTTAAGAGGTCACAAAATCTGAAAGACATCTTAATCAGCACCAGGCCAAAGCAAGT
The DNA here is from genome assembly GCF_964261635.1 of Lissotriton helveticus. Lineage (NCBI taxonomy): Eukaryota > Metazoa > Chordata > Amphibia > Caudata > Salamandridae > Lissotriton > Lissotriton helveticus. The sequence continues at coordinate 1,419,745,424 of NC_136061.1, forward strand.
GAGGAAACAAACCCAACTTACCTTATGGCATCTACCCCCTGTGACGGGCCACTACCCGTGCGGTATGTGTGGGGTTTGTAAGTACACCTTGACACTCAAGACCATACAACTTTCTGAGACCTTCAATTGGGAACTTAGACAACATACAAATTGCAACACATCACACTGTATATACTTACTCATATGCCCTTGTGGCCTGCAGTACATAGGGATGACTACCCGCCCTATCAAGACACGGATCATAGAACATCGCAGCAATTTTCGCTGCAAAAAGACCCACACTAAAATGTGCAAACATTATGTGGAGTCCGACCACGATGAAAATTCCATGAAATGGGTGGTTCTGGAATCTAGCCCCAACTGCCCTACTAGAGCCCTGTTCAACAAAGAACAGAGATGGGTACATCGCTTGTCCTCTGATAAACAGGGTCTCAATGAAGATATACCCTGGCACTCATTATAATATTTGGAGCTGCACCATGAGTTGCCTTGATCAGCCATATTCCTGGATAAGAATCTGACTTTAACACTTATTACAAGCCTATCCTACCCGTAGTCACTACCACCTATTCAGCGCCTTTGACAACCTTGATCCTTCCACTGCCTACTGTCCTCCATCACACGAACAGTAAGACCTTACTATGAAGAGGGGGCACATAAAATCATACCTGCACCACCTTAAGATGGCCGCCACGCAACCGGCCTCTCCCTTGTGACCTATGGCAGAGGGCCATGTATTCTTGAATGGTTCGTTCTATAGATGGGCGAAATCCCTGACCCCCCAACACAACGGCCACTAATAATCTATACACGAATCGGCCCGACCCTATCCACATAACGCCGGATATTGAATATACATGACATCCTCCCAATATACCCCAATTACAGGGCTCCACCGCCGTAATTAAACTATATATTACTCCCCGCTAGCGAGGTTGACATGTGGCTAAACCAGCGGCGGGTTAACTTAAGGACGAGAATAAATGCCTCAACTCTGCAAATACGGCACCCTTTTAAGATGGCCGCCACGCATTCGTCTTTGCCCATGTGACCTATGGCGGTAGGCGGAGACTTGACTGGGCGCGCCGGTCCTCCGGTGCTGTTTAAATGACCCGCGCCGCCGAGCTCAGACATCTACTCGAGCTCGGCGGGAATGGGTAGGTCACTGGACACAGACACGGAGGACTGGAGGTGAGTGCGTTAGCGCAGAGTAGGGGGCGGGCACCATGACCATCAGCCTGCATCCCGATTGAGCCTTCAGGCAGTTACTAAGGGGCGCTTTTCTTTACCTTTACCTCTTCCCCTATACCAGCTACTAAACCTTTGGGCTCTGCTCTGATGTACTGCCCCGCCGAACCCTCATGTGGTTATTAGTTCATGACCAATAGGTGAGTAGGGTAGCATATAAGTGTTTCATCTGCATTGCTTTACATATCACTGTGTGAGCTTTTTACTGCATCCAGCTACTATTATAAATGGTGTCCTTACATGAGACCTGCCTATCTCTCCAACACACTATAGGCAGAGAATCACTTTAGAACTGCTGCATTTTAACCTTAATACCTTTTTAAATATTGATTTCAACCCTCACCTTCACCAACCACAGACCCTGCCACAGATAGAGTTATTGCGTGTGCTCTTCACCCTGAACTTTGCACGCTCAATACACAGGGCATGCGGTGGTTATATAGAATCACTCCTAGTACCACCAGCATGGCAATATATTTTTACTTCCTCTGGCCAATGTTGTGACTTGCATATCTGTACTGAATGTAAATTACTGTTGTTTCCTTGTTCCTTCTCTATGTACAGGCATAGGAGAATCCACTGAGGTAACACAACACATATGATACAAGCATGTCGTTGTTGTCTTTGCACTTCACCTTTTGCGTATAGGTCCTGAAGAATCGCGGGTAATCCACCCTCAGCGAGAAACATGTCGACCACACTCACTACTAGTCTCCTCTAGGGTCACACAACCTTCATTAGTTGACACCTAGCGAGCTAGCCCCACTTTTTAATTGCAGCCAAGGGACCCCCAGAATAAAGTCAATTCCGGTACCCTTAGCTACATTTTAATCATCCCATCACAGGAGTATACCATCTGCCCACACACCCCCACTTCACCAATAGGCTGTTGGAAAAAGATCTCCGCTAAAGAGCCCCTCTTTGAGGTGAGCCCGTCGGGGATTGCACCGCCTCCCCGACGAGGAGCAACCGCCAATGATGAAGCATGACACCCTTCTGGGTGTGTGAGGCAATTACGTCCAACATAATGGATGCCCCAGGGTATCATTGGAACACCCTTGGTCACGCCAGATAAATCCTTTCCCCCCCCTACTTTATCTCTCAATAGGAACAGTGCAGCACCCCCCTTTTTTGCAACTCCAGTACTGTGTACGGACACCCTGCTGCTACTGGACCTTCCACCATCCTGAGTGGTAAATAGTGTCCGCTGACCTCCCTTCTTTTGAAATATACTCATGCACGGTGCTACCGTGGGAGCTCTCACATGGTGGGTTAGTCTGTTCAAATCCCCCAAAAACTTGAGCCCACACTGGTGTGGGGCCCATACCAGATCCATAGCCCAAACCGGCGGTGGATCTTCCTTTTCCCTCTTCTGGGTGTGCTTCTAAAGGAAACCACTCCGAATTTCCCCCCCCCCCCCCTACTCTATTTCCCTACCTTCTGTGAAGGATTCCATCACACCTGGACCAGTCCTATCAGACCTCACCACCATGGAGGGGCAAGGACTGAGTTTTGGTGAGGAGGATGCAGCAGCCATAATGAGGACACCATCACTCTTTGGTATCGACATCGAACCAGGAACAAGTAGTAACACCACTGAGTGGCAATCCCTGTCAGACCTTAAACGGGAATGGATTAGGGTAACGATCCATGGGACAATGATGGCACAATATTTTAAGGCTAAGATTGCACCTAATGGATTGATCGTCAAAAACGTCCCAAGAATATTCTGGGAGGACGGACAATTTAAAGTGGAATGGTCACAGGTTTCGTGGAAGTGTACCCACGACCTTCTCATCCTCATAGTCAACACAGCTAAACGACTAGCAGACGCACTTCTGGTCAAAATACAAGCAGCGGAGGCTGCCCTCAAGACTGCGGTACAAAACCCGGGCTTTAAAACAAAACTGACAGAGATCAACAAAGAAATGGCAGAACATAAGGAATATCTTATGAACCAGAAGGTAGCCAAATTGCAAAAGGACATCAAAAAATTCTCAAAAGAGAAAGTCTACCCCTATTTGAGGGATGACTATGTCCCACCGGGCACTAGCTACAATTCAGACTCCAGCACAACTTCATCAAGGAGAGGCTCAAATAGTGGCTCTGACAGCAGTGGAGATAACAATCCTGCACAGATGCCCCCCAGAGCGAAAAGAGGCAAGGGACGGGGACAACATAATTTCCCCAATTACCATAACCAGGGGCAACCTGAAGGTCCACCGTTTTGGCAATATCCACAGTTCCCCCATTTCCAACCTCCTTTTGGAGCACAATATCCTCCATTCTATCCCCCGCAGAACCCTACACACCCTCCTTTTTTAGGCAGAGGTTGGGGCAGAGGGCGAGGGCGAAAAAGAGGGAACGCAGCAGAGAAAAGAGTCCAGTGGGAGGACACACGCCCCCAAGGGATGGACACGAGGAGCACGAGCCGGTCAGGGCAACAGTGAGCCTGGTAGTCAACTTATCTGACCGCCACCTCACTCGAGGAGAGGAAGAAGTCTTGCAAAGAGGTTTGGGCTTCGTCCCAACACCCAGGATTGACCCATTCCAACAAACCAGGGAACTGAAAGCTTTTTTCAGAAAGATAAGGTTGAAAACATTTTTTGAAGGGAAACCAAGTGAGCCCACGGAGGATTCCGGTCTCCACAACCCCTCAACCTTCACACCACATAATGGAATGGTCCCAAACGAAGTATTGACATTCGAACAAGCGGTTTTGAGAGATATCAATAACCTCAACCGCCAGATACCACACTCCAACATCTCTAAGAATGAGTTGGCAATACTAAAATCATTGGCAGATGACCCCTCTATTACAATCAAACAGGCGGACAAAGGGGGAGCCACAGTTCTAATGAACACAGTGGATTATGAGCTGGAATGTACGAGACAACTCAGCGACCAAAGGTACTACACTCCAATTACTAATGACCCAACCATGAGATTACAAACCAAAATCACAAGCCTGGTTACTAGCGCTGAATGTGATCAATGGATCACCAGAAAGGAGGCAGAATTTCTGATAAAACGGGACCCTAGGGTACCATATTTTTATATCCTGCCAAAGATCCATAAAGCCACTAGACCGGTACCAGGGAGACCAATAGTCTCAGGGATAGACTCAGTGTTGGAGCCCCTATCACAATTCTGTGACCATTTCCTTCAACCCCTTGTAAAAAGCATCCCTTCCTACATTCAGGATACCACAGATGTCCTACGAATACTGGATACTGTCCAGGACACAGGAGAGATTGACCTTTTGATAACCCTAGATGTAGAAGCCCTTTACACCAACATCCCCCAGAGGGCCACTCTAGAGGTTATTGAGGAAAGACTGGGTCATGAAGAGTGTGCCACCCTAGCCTTGACGGAAAACTATTTTGAATATAAGGGCAAGTTTTACCACCAGACCCAGGGGACCTCTATGGGCAGTACCTTTGCCCCTTCGGTGGCCTGTCTGTATATGGCCAACTTCGAAGAGGCACACATACACCATGAATCAAATCCCTTCTTGAAAAACATCAAAATGTGGAAACGCTTCATAGATGACATCCTGATCCTGTGGAGCGGTCCACTAACCTCACACGAAGGCTTTTTGGTCTGGGTCAACACATTAAACCCCCACCTACGCTTCACAATGGCCTCCTCACCCCATGAAATTGCGTTCCTAGATCTAACTATCAGACTAGAAGCAGGATCCATAAACACCACCATGTATCGCAAACCTACAGACCGCAACAGCTTACTGCACTACAAAAGTCATCATCCAAAGGCATTACGTACCAACCTGCCCTTTGGCCAATTCTTACGAATTAGGCGCAACTGCAGTGCTGTGTCTGATTACAAGAAAGAATCCGCAATTCTCTCAAGGAACCTACTTGACAGAGGGTATCCCAAGAGTGATGTTTCCAAAGCGAGGAAACAGGCCAGATATAACAACCGCGAAGCACTCCTTGAAAGGCATGAGAGAGTCCCAGTTGAGAATCAACCGATCACTTGCGTAACCACATTTACCCCCTTGTCCAATAAGATCAGGAACACGATCAAACACCACTGGGGCATACTCAATACAGGAGACATGTCCCTAGAGGAACCTAGGTTCGCCTTTAAGAGGTCACAAAATCTGAAAGACATCTTAATCAGCACCAGGCCAAAGCAAGTGAGGAAACAAACCCAACTTACCTTATGGCATCTACCCCCTGTGACGGGCCACTACCCGTGCGGTATGTGTGGGGTTTGTAAGTACACCTTGACACTCAAGACCATACAACTTTCTGAGACCTTCAATTGGGAACTTAGACAACATACAAATTGCAACACATCACACTGTATATACTTACTCATATGCCCTTGTGGCCTGCAGTACATAGGGATGACTACCCGCCCTATCAAGACACGGATCATAGAACATCGCAGCAATTTTCGCTGCAAAAAGACCCACACTAAAATGTGCAAACATTATGTGGAGTCCGACCACGATGAAAATTCCATGAAATGGGTGGTTCTGGAATCTAGCCCCAACTGCCCTACTAGAGCCCTGTTCAACAAAGAACAGAGATGGGTACATCGCTTGTCCTCTGATAAACAGGGTCTCAATGAAGATATACCCTGGCACTCATTATAATATTTGGAGCTGCACCATGAGTTGCCTTGATCAGCCATATTCCTGGATAAGAATCTGACTTTAACACTTATTACAAGCCTATCCTACCCGTAGTCACTACCACCTATTCAGCGCCTTTGACAACCTTGATCCTTCCACTGCCTACTGTCCTCCATCACACGAACAGTAAGACCTTACTATGAAGAGGGGGCACATAAAATCATACCTGCACCACCTTAAGATGGCCGCCACGCAACCGGCCTCTCCCTTGTGACCTATGGCAGAGGGCCATGTATTCTTGAATGGTTCGTTCTATAGATGGGCGAAATCCCTTACCCCCCAACACAACGGCCACTAATAATCTATACACGAATCGGCCCGACCCTATCCACATAACGCCGGATATTGAATATACATGACATCCTCCCAATATACCCCAATTACAGGGCTTCACCGCCGTAATTAAACTATATATTACTCCCCGCTAGCGAGGTTGACATGTGGCTAAACCAGCGGCGGGTTAACTTAAGGACGAGAATAAATGCCTCAACTCCGCAAATACGGCACCCTTTTAAGATGGCCGCCACGCATTCGTCTTTGCCCATGTGACCTATGGCGGTAGGCGGAGACTTGACTGGGCGCGCCGGTCCTCCGGTGCTGTTTAAATGACCCGCGCCGCCGAGCTCAGACATCTACTCGAGCTCGGCGGGAATGGGTAGGTCACTGGACACAGACACGGAGGACTGGAGGTGAGTGCGTTAGCGCAGAGTAGGGGGCGGGCACCATGACCATCAGCCTGCATCCCGATTGAGCCTTCAGGCAGTTACTAAGGGGCGCTTTTCTTTACCTTTACCTCTTCCCCTACACCAGCTACTAAACCTTTGGGCTCTGCTCTGATTTACTGCCCCGCCGAACCCTCATGTGGTTATTAGTTCATGACCAATAGGTGAGTAGGGTAGCATATAAGTGTTTCATCTGCATTGCTTTACATATCACTGTGTGAGCTTTTTACTGCATCCAGCTACTATTATAAATGGTGTCCTTACATGAGACCTGCCTATCTCTCCAACACACTATAGGCAGAGAATCACTTTAGAACTGCTGCATTTTAACCTTAATACCTTTTTAAATATTGATTTTAACCCTCACCTTCACCAACCACAGACCCTGCCACAGATAGAGTTATTGCGTGTGCTCTTCACCCTGAACTTTGCACGCTCAATACACAGGGCATGCGGTGGTTATATAGAATCACTCCTAGTACCACCAGCATGGCAATATATTTTTACTTCCTCTGGCCAATGTTGTGACTTGCATATCTGTACTGAATGTAAATTACTGTTGTTTCCTTGTTCCTTCTCTATGTACAGGCATAGGAGAATCCACTGAGGTAACACAACACATATGATACAAGCATGTCGTTGTTGTCTTTGCACTTCACCTTTTGTGTATAGGTCCTGAAGAATCGCGGGTAATCCACCCTCAGCGAGAAACATGTCGACCACACTCACTACTAGTCTCCTCTAGGGTCACACAACCTTCATTAGTTGACACCTAGCGAGCTAGCCCCACTTTTTAATTGCAGCCAAGGGACCCCCAGAATAAAGTCAATTCCGGTACCCTTAGCTACATTTTAATCATCCCATCACAGGAGTATACCATCTGCCCACACACCCCCACTTCACCAATAGGCTGTTGGAAAAAGATCTCCGCTAAAGAGCCCCTCTTTGAGGTGAGCCCGTCGGGGATTGCACCGCCTCCCCGACGAGGAGCAACCGCCAATGATGAAGCATGACACCCTTCTGGGTGTGTGAGGCAATTACGTCCAACATAATGGATGCCCCAGGGTATCATTGGAACACCCTTGGTCACGCCAGATAAATCCTTTCCCCCCCCTACTTTATCTCTCAATAGGAACAGTGCAGCACCCCCCCTTTTTTGCAACTCCAGCAACAATTATTTTGTCAGAAAATTTGAAATCAAAATTGGATTCATTAGAGAAGAGTATATCTAAAACTGCTGGTTTTGAAAAGACTCTGAATGTGTGTTTAAATTCTCGTATCATTTTGAGAAGGAATTTAAATGTTGAAAGAGGTCTGGTAAATGGAGCAATGGGTCATGTTGATTTTGTGAATTACAAAAATAGAGATGGAATTGAAATTTTAAAAATTAAATTTGATGGCATTGATGAAATAGAACAAATTTGTCGTTGTTCAGCTAGATTTTTGCTTGTGAAAGACTTATATGTTCGCCGAAAACAGTTTCCTGTTTGTTTGGCATATGCGGTGACAATTCATAAATCTCAAGGTTTAAGTGTAGATAGTGCTTTGGTGAACATTGGAAGTTCTGTGTTTAAAGAGGGTATGGCATATGTGGCATTATCACGAGTCAGAACTTTATCAGGATTGTACTTGATTGAGTGTGATGAAACAAAGATTTGTGCAGATCGAGATTGTGTTAAAGAATACAATAGGTTAAGAAGAGAGTATTCTCCACATTTGCCTCTATATCCTCTGTTTGAAAAACGTGTGGTAGGCCGAAAAAGAAGAAATGAGAATAATTGCAGTGAGGTAGTAGCAAAAAGACAAAAAGTAGATGACACTGTAATTGTAAGCAGAAAGAAAAAGGATTCTGTTGAAGATGTTGTTGGATTTCAGTTTGAAAACAGTTCTGGTGTCAACTGCTATGCTAATGTAGTGCTTAATGTTGTTTTTTTTCTTCAAAATTTACAAGAACATATTGTTGAAAATCGGGATCAAACATTCTGCTGTTTATTGAATTCTGTGTTTGAGAAATGTAGCAGTGATAGAGCAAAAATAGAACGTTTTTCAGAAATTCGAAATCTTCTAGACATATGTTCTGGTCAAAATCAATTTTCACCGAATATTCAGCAGGATTGTCAGGAATGTTTAATGTATATGTTTGATGTATTGGAAGATGAAGGTGTAGATATAAAAAATCTTTTTAGCCTTTCTTATCAATGGCAGCATGACTGCGACAACTGTAGTTTATCAAGTAGTACTAGAATAGACACCAAAAGATTTATATATTTGACTTTACCAGACTGCAAATCAGTGCCTTTTAATAATCTAGTTAAAGCAGCTGATCACAATATGGTGTGTACCCAATGTAAGTCTGCAATGCTGTCCACATTATTTATACAAAATTATGGTCAGTATGTCATTTTAATGTTCCAACGATGTAGACCTGATGGAACTAAATTGACAACTTCTATTAAAAATTTTGTGGCTTCTCAGTTATCAATTTCAGGAAGAACTTTTGCAACTGTAGCTATTATTTATCATGACGGTCCTTCAACAACATCAGGGCATAACACATGTTATTTAAAATGTCAAAAAGGTTGGACTAACTGTAATGATAATCATTTGACTTTCAAACAACGTTTGCCTTTTGACTTAAAAAATTCATACCTAGTGTTTTTAGAACCAAAATTTAAGTAAAGGTAATTGGCCTATGAAGACAGGAGCAGTTAATAAAAGTTAGTCTGCTGTTTAAAATTATATTGTGAGTAACAGTGATGAAGATAATATAAAAATGATAGTTCTCATAAAGGTACGGTAAGTGGATCGCATAGTAAGTGATATCAGTATTATAGGAAATGTTCAACATGCGAGAGCCAGAGATGGAATTATGAATATTTAAATATTGTGAAAATGTTGTTTGAGCCTTTCTTTCAGAACGTCGGAAAAACGGTAATTTAAGAGTTTGTTTTAAGTAATTTTAAAATATAATGATACATCTGGCACTATTTGTCCTTAAGGAATGAGGAAAGATTCATGACTGAACACAAGGAGTATATGAAAACATTGAAACATATTTCAGATGTTCTTGGAGCTTTTCTTCTAGAGAGTCGATGAAATGGAATTTTTAGAGAACAGCAGAGTACCTTCCAACGAAAAGGACCTTCATGATGTACTATTTGGCCTAAGGGAAAAGTAAATGAATCAAAGATTAGTGTACATATGTGATTTGTACGTTTATATGTTTTTTTTTAAACACAATCTTTTTGATCGTGTTTTTTTTCCCCGCTGTCATATGATGAATAGTTTGAACTCACTGTTTTTAGTGAAATTCAATATGTTCTGAGAACAGCAAAAATAAACTATCTAACATGTTGTACAAATTATTCTATAGTTTGTATTGTGTAATTTATATTGTATTCCCATTGTCTCACACTCACTTTCCTTTTTCCTCTCTCTTTCAGCTCTCTGTACTCACTCACACTGCCTTTCTCTCACTCTGTTTCACACCCATTCGTTTACTCCACTTCTTTCACAACCCCTCATTTCCATTTCAACTTTCTGCATCCCCTCTCTCCCTTGCACCACTTTTCAGCTTTCAGTCTCTCTGTTTTACTTCCCTTTTCCGTCTTTTCCTCTTTTGCTCTTTTAGTAATTCCTCTTTACTCACTTACCAGTATTGTCGCACTCTGTCACTATAACTCACCCACTCTCCCTCGCTTATCTTTCTTTGCTCCTTTCTTTTGTCCTCTTCTCTCTGTTTTTTGTTCAGTACCTCTATGTCCTCAGTCCCTCACTCTCCTTGTGTTATGCTCACTTGTGTTTATCTACCTTCTATCATTTCTCTTACAACAACTTCACTGCTCCTCTCTCATTGTTCTTCACCCCATTTCTTTTAGTCCGGTTCCATTACTACCCCTCATTTCCTATCTTTCAATGTCCTTCTCTTTACTTTCATCACAAAATCACTTTCTCTCAGTACCACTGCTTTAGTCCTCTTCTCCTCTCTTTCCTTCTTTTGCTCCCTTACTCATTTTCATTTCCTCACTCATTATACTCCACTTCACTCAGTCCTTCCCTTAGTCTCTCTGTCTACTAACTTCCTCACTCCTTTTCCCTCAATCCTTCTATATTATCCTCTCGTCCTTCATCCCTTCACTCTATGACTCTCCTTCACTTACTCTCAGTTATCTTCCATTCCTCATTCTTCTAAATGCATCCTTAATCAGACTCCTTTCCCTCTCAGTCATTCTCTTTTTACTTACTCCTGTTTCCTGATTTAGTTTTGCTAACTCATGTTCTTTTAGTATCTTTCTTACCTTCAGTTCATTTCTCTCTTCTGCTCTTCCTCTCTGTCAGTGAATCTATACGCCTTACTTACTTAGTAATTTGCTCTCCTTCTATTTCTTTTACCCTTTTTTTGTCCTTCTACATTACTTTATTTCCCTTTCTGTGTCTTTCACTCGTACTTTATTTCTTAATACACTGTCATGATTTTTAACCTCTTCATTTGTATCTTTTATTTTAAAATATATATTTTACTAATTATAACTTATTTTTTCTTCTCTCTTTCACAGATACAAAGTGTAGTAAAAAATGTAATTAAAGTTACATTAATTATATGGTAAGTGTGACTAAAAAATGTAGTTTGTTATCACCCTTTGCTTTAACCTCACCATTATTCTCTCACCCTACCACACTCCTGTTTCCTTACTCTGCTTACCTCACTTATTCTTATCCTCCATGCTTACTCCCCTTTCCCCAACTTCCCTCCCAAATTCAACTTCTGTCAGTCCCCCTGCTTTATTTCCCTTACCCTCTGTTCCCTTCCTTTGCTCCCTCACTCATTCCCTTTCCCTTACTCATTTACTTCACTCCTCTCACTCCTTCTCTCAGTCCGTTTGTCCTCACAGTTCCTTACTTCCGTTCCCTCACTCTGTCTCTCTTACCGTCGCTGTCTTTGTCCCCTCATTTTGTCAATATACTTTCGTCATGCTCACTCCCTACAACTCACCCACACTCCCTCACTTACCTTTCTTTGCTGCTTCATTCACTCCCTTTCAGTCACTCCTTCCTTTACTCTCTCTCTCCTTTCTCTCTGTCACTCCCCATGTCTTACCCTTATTCACTTTTATCCACCCTCTTTCACCCCTCTTTACTTACAGTCTTTGCTCTTTTCTAACTGTCCCTCACCGTTGTTCCTTTACTCCGGTTCCGTCACTACCCCTCATTCCCCATCCTTTACTGTGCTTCCCTTTACTTTCAACACCCACTCACATTCTCCCAGTACCTCTGCTTTAGTTTTTTTCCTCTCTTCCCTTGTTTTGCTCCCTTATTCATTTTCCTTTTCTCACTTACACCCTATTACACCTTCTCTCTGTCTTACTATCTAATACACAGTCCCTCTGTGTTGCTCCCTCTAGCTCTCTTTCTCTTAACATCACTCTCTCTGTGTCTTTCCCTCATGCTCACTCCTTTATTTTTTTTTATTTTTTTTTGGGCGCGTTCCCCGGTACGTGCACCAGGGAGCGTACCGGTACGCGTACCCTGGAGAAAAAAGAATGACAGAGTTTTCAAAAAATGTAGCATTTTTTTGATAAATTAGAGGTAGTTCTAAAAAGAACTGTTTTTTTATTCTTTTTGTTGTTTTATATTTTTTAATTGTTTTTGTGAACATTTTTTACTTTTTTTGGCTTTTATTAAGAATTTTATATTTTTTTTATATTTTTTATGGGGACAAACAAAAAACAGGGAAAACGGCTCAACTGGAGCAAAAAAAAACAGGAAAAAATTAAGGCTTCTTTCGGCACTGGTGGTTGTCACCAGCAAGGTTGATGAGATTTATACTTTGCTCACCATAGGTAATTGTTTTGCCACAAACAATGTAAACGATTTTGTACCCACCAAACTTGATTTGTATGTTTGGCACCATCTCCCTTGCCTCTGGACCCGATGGAGTGGGTTCTTTGGTTGTTGAGGTTCGGGAAGACGATGGGGGAAGGTTTCTGCACGGTTCTCTCACCTCTGCTGCAGAATAGTTGTTGGGATGCAATCGTTGCATGTGGCGAATCATTGTGTGATTGCCAAATGAATATTTTTTGGCAGGGTTCCCCCTGGATAGTACAGCGCCACAGATGAGACAGGTCACCTTTGCAGCGTTTACTTTTTTGGAACCCCTTGGGATTTTATAAAACTCCCATATAAAGTGCTCCCTAGGTTTGTATGGGGGATTGTCTTCTGGCAGTAACTGCCTTCTCTCTTCCTCCTCTTCCTCCTCCTCCTCCTCTTCTTCTTGACCACCAATGTGATGTTCTGGTGGTCCTTGTGGTGGTGGTGGTGGTGGTGGTGGGGCAGATGCTCCAGCTGCTGACAGTACTGTAGCCATATCTCTAAGAAAAAAGCAGGTCTTCCTCACTCAAAGAACAAAGTGAGAATGAGGAAAAAAGGTGGGGGCTTTCATCATTTGGAAAACAAAACTGTTTTGAACCAATGAAAAGTGTTATTTTCAAGTCACATGATCCGGGCTTTCATCATTTGGAAACCAAAACTGATCTGAACCAATGAAAAGTGTTATTTTTAGGTCACATTACCCGACGCCCTTACGCTACACGCCCCGGTGCGCGCCCGGCGGCGCTTACGTTGCGCGATCGTATGCGCTCGGGTGCTTCCGGGTGCGCTTACGCCGTGCGTCATATGACGCATCACGCGGCTACGCGATACGTCACGATGTTGTTTTCGTTTGCAGCAATGGCGCTAACGGGACGCTCACTGGTACGTGCACCGGGGCGCGCCATAACACTGCGCTTACCCGTGCGTTCACCGGTACGCGCAGCGGGAGCGCACCAAGGCAAAAAAAATTAAAAAAAGAGAAAAATATACATAAAAAAATAGTATTACATAAATATACAATATAGGATTTATTATAAAAAATATTATATTTCATAGCTATAGAAATTATCTATTAAAAAACCTATGAAATTCACTGAAAAAACATAGGTTTGAGGCCCTATATATAGTTAGGAATTAGCATTTACAAAACCTATGAAATTCACTGAAAAAACCATAGGTTTCACACCAGTTATAGTTAGGAATTAGCATTTAAAAAACCTATGAAATTCACTGAAAAAACCATAGGTTTCACACCAGTTACAGTTAGGAAGTAGCATTTAAAAAAACTATTAAATTCACTGAAAAAACCATAGGTTTCACACCAGTTATAGTTAGCTGGAAATTTTACTCGCATAAAACCATTGAAAATCCCACGTTATAGTTAGTTGGACTCACTATAACTTGCGCGTGCAATGCACTGCTGATGATGTCACATATTACATCACTCATGACACGGTCAGTGACATCACTCATGACATCACTGATGACACCATCCTTGTGACAGAGTGACTGACCTCCTTTCACTGTAATGTAACCCTTGAAACACATATTCAAAAATAGAAACTAAAATTTTCAAAAAAATGGAGATACCCATACCAGTTACAACAACCAATTCAATAATTCCACCATCTATATACACATCCACACATTCACCAACAGTTCTATATAGTCACTCATACATATACTCACTCATCATATGTAGTGATACACCTATACATCCTGTTACACACCGACAGTCATCCAAAAGATACTCTCACACATACTCACACATGCAAATAAACTATTAAACATCCATTTATTTGCATATACAGCTATACACACACTACCACTTTACTTCTAAGGAAACTTACACATACTTACTCTCTTAAACAATCACTTATATAAACACATACTAATTTAAACAGGAACTCTTACAATCCCTCACTCTCACATATACTCACTTATATACATCAATATTCACATATACTAGATTAAAACATATGTAGTTACTGATAAAGACACTAGTGAGACAGTCATTCACTCACTAACACACACATATACACACTCATCCACTCATACAGTCCTGCACATATGCTGTCTTCAAAACACATACAAAGAGAGAGTCAGTCATTCATGCATCTATGTGCTAAGTAATACCCCCACCAAACCATACAAACACTCATACTGATACTAAGAAAAACATCTAATAACCCATATACATACAAATGTAGCTACTCACCAACCTATGCAGCCACTTATACACAAAGTGAAACACTAATACATATATTTAAATATTTAAACATTGCTCTCTAATATATGTATTCACTAAGATACACTTAATAAACCAGTTTTAAATCCATGTAAACACTTATTTAAACATTTATTCTTCCATCAACTTTTACATATACATATATACCACATATTTATTTTTTAAAAAGACACAAGTTCACTGGATGGTTTCATCAGTGATGTCATGAGTGATGTCACTGACCATGTCATGAGTGATGTAATATGTGATGTCAGCAGCAGTGCATTGCATGCGCAAGTTATAGTGAGTCCAACTAACTATAATTTCAATGGTTTTATGCGAGTTAAATTTTCAGCTAACTATAACTGGTGTGAAACCTATGGTTTTTTCAGTGAATATATATATATACCTATGGTTTTTTCAGTGAATATATATGTATATATATATGTTCACTGAAAAAACCATAGGTTTCACACACGATATAGTTAGGAATTAGCCTTTAAAAAACCTTAGAAATTCACTGACAAAACGATAGATTTTACACCAGTTAGTTAGCTGGACATTTTACTCATACAAAACCATTGAAATTCCCCCGTTATAGTTAGTTGTACTCACTATAACTCGCGCGCCCGCAGTCCACGGCTGATGATGTCACATATTACAACACTGATGACATCTCAAATGACATCACTGATGACATCATCCATGAAACAATGAAATACACCTCATCACACACTAGTATAATATTTTTCACTCACTGTAAAATAGAAAGTGCCCTATTTTAAACCATTGACACATCAATAGTATTTTCTAAACATCAACTCAGTGAATCATAGATCTATACGCACATCTAATCACTTACCTAAAGATTCAGTGTTATAAGCAGTGAATAATTACCAGAACACTAACAAATATACTTATACGCCTATTTCAACATTACACACCAGCACACATTGTATTCACTTATAAAGACATCTTATTGACTTATGCAAACAATGGATCATACTTACATTTACTCACCTACACACTTCTGCAAACACCACTTCATCTATTCATCTATACACTTATTGTGTTATAAAATGACTATTAGAAATATTCAGTTCTCCATACAGTGACTCATACAATCACTAAGTCTTAGGCTCACTGAATTATATATAACTGTAACATACACTGCTTTTTTATGCAAATTTAATGGAGATATACTATTGAGAGACATATTTAATCACCACCACACATATAAACATATACACTCACTGAAACAAGTGTTAATACATGTAGTCTTAACCTCATTTACCTACTGAATAAACTTTTCACACATTTTTAGGCAATTACATACCCTCCACCAAACCACATAGACATTCATTTACCATACAAAAACTCAGTTAAGAAACCAATCACAAATATAGTCTTTAATATACCAAATAAGTCAAAGCAATAAAGACTTTAACACAGTTAAATAAGTACATATTATATATAGTGAGACTCTACAAATTAGTCAAGAAAACAATAAATGACACTGTTACTAAATCCATCATTCACACATTTATATTTATATATCCACTCATTCTTCAATGCAAAGTAGTGTATTTATAACACATATTTAAATATCAAAGCAAACTACATTCACTGGATGATGTCATTTGAGATGTCATCAGTGATGTCATCAGTGATGTCACTGACCATGTCATGAATGATGTAATATGTGACATCATCAGCAGTGGATTGTGGGCGCGCGAGTTATAGTGAGTACAACGATAACGTATGTTATACCTATGTTTTTTTCAGTGATTTTGCAAGGTTTTTTAAATACCAATTTCTAACTATATCAGGTCTGAAACATATGTTTTTTTCAGTGAATTTCCAAAGTTTTTAACATGCTAATTTCTGTATCAATTTTTATATTTTTTATATATTTATTTTTCACAAACTGCCTTTGTATATTATAATAGATTGACTGTATCCAGTAATACGCAATGGCACAGCTAATTTTTATAATTTGGTTAAAGTTGAACAGTATACTGTACATCTTCAATCAACAATAAACACTCAAATTTGTTATTTATCTTCTTTTTTTGAGATTTTTTCAACGTGCGCGCACCTCACAAATTTTTTTAAGTTAAAAAAAAGTTTTGGGGGCCTTTGGGGTCCTTCAGGGACCCCATGAGAAGGCCTAGGGAGTCAGTGAGTCTCTACCCCCATCTTTTTCACGTTGTCCACTATTGTTTTTGAGTGACTTCTGCCTCGAGGGTGCACGCAACGTGCGCGCACCTCGCGATTTAAAAAAAAAAGAATTTTTTTTTTTACCCTCTGGGTCCTTCAGGGACCCCATGAGAAGGCCTAGGGGGTCAGGGAATCTCTACCCTGCCCCCTTTTCATGTTTTCCACTTTTAGTTTTGACTCACTTTAGCCTCGAGGGTGCGTGCAACGTGCACGCACCTCGCGTTTAAAAAAAAAAAAAATGTTTGCCCCTCGGGGTCCTTCAGGGACCCCCTGAGAAGGCCTAGGGGGTCAGGGAGTCTCTACCCTGCCCCCTTTTCATGTTCTCCACTTTTATTTTTGACTCACTTTAGCTTCGAAGGGTGCGCGCAACGTGCGCGCACCTCGCGTTTTTTTTTTAAATGTTTTTTTTTGCACCTCGGGGTCCTTCAGGGACCCCTGAGAAGGCCTAGGGGGTCAGGGAGTCTCTTCCCTACCTCTTTGTCACGTTTTTAAAAGCATTTTCGAAAATCGGGTAAAATGTCAATCATTTGCGATATGTGCGTGCACCGTGCGCGCATGCGTTCGCGCACGGTGCGCTCACGTAAAGCCATGTGACTCTAAAACAACACTTTTGATTGGTTCATAGCAGTTTCTGTTCCAGAATATTCAAACACCCCACCCACTTCCCTCACTATCTCTTTTACTTTGTTTGGAGAAGGACCTGAAGAGACATCGTGCTCCAATCCATTCTCAACATGGCAGAACAGCAGTCTTCTTCAGACAGTGTGGTGGAGACCTTTGTTGTGGAACCTCCAAAGGAGAAAAAGAAAGACTCTTTTATCTGGCAATTTTTTTCTTTCCCAGAGGGGCAAAAAAAAGTTAATGCCCCCAAAGTCATGTGTATCATCTGTGGCAGTGTATTGTCAAGGGGAGACCCCAAAAAGAAGTACTCCTTTAGCATTCATACAATGCTATGCCACGTGAAGAATGTGCACCCACATAATTATGTACCAGCAACCACTAGAGTTCTGGCCAAGGATCTTCCACCTGCTGTGCCCTCCACCTCTTCGGCAGCACAATCTCCCACATCTAGAGTGCTGGACATCCGTCCAAATTTTTCAAAGGTTCATATTTCTTGCAATGTTTGCAAAGAAATTTTATGTTATGGTGAGCAGAGTATGGATTTGATAGATATTAGGATCTCACAGCACGTATGCCGCCACAGTTAATGTTTTTCTTTATTATTTTTGTTCCAGATGAATAATTTTTTGTTACATGTTTACTTTTTTTTATATACCCCAAAAAATATACAATTGTTTGAAAACTAAAAAAAAATACAAAACAAAAAAGAAAAAAAAAGTTCTTGTCAGAACTAACCTCACTTCTCAAAGAAGAGCTATATCTTTTATATACTGCGTCATATTTTTGTTGAATGAATATGTAGTGTATAATTTAATGACTAAAATGACTGAGTGAAAAGGAAGAAAGGATTGATGGAATGAGTGAGGAAAGGGTAGTATGGTGAGTGAGGAAAGGGGAGTCAAAGAGTGACTGAAACAAGGGGACTAAGGGTAGGGGAGTGAGGTAAGTGGAGAGAAAGAGTAAGGGAAGGGCAGTAAGAAAAGAAAAGTGAGAAAGAAGGAGTGAGAAAAGGAGAGCATAGAACAGAGACAGAGAAGGGGAGTAAGAGATGGAAAGGGGGAAGTAGAGCAGAGTGAAGGGAGTGAAGGTAAGAGAAGTGGACTGATGGTGAGGGAAGGGGTATGAGTGTAAGGGAAGGGGGTAATGGAAAGTGAGAGATGGGAAGTGAGGGGATGGAGGAACTTAGAAAAGGGGAGGGCGAGAAGGGGAGTAAAGAATGGAGTGAGAGAAGGAGAGCGAGGGGGAGTGAGGAAAAGGGAACGGGAAAGTGAGAGGGTGAAAAATACAGACAGGAGGAAGTGGAGTGGGGGAAGGGGAGTGACGGTGAGTGAAGGGCAGTGACAGTTAGGGAAGGGGTATGAGGGTGAGGGAAGATGAATGAGGGAGAAGGAAGAAAATTTATAGAGATGTAAAGTGAGTGAGGAAGAGAGGAGGAGTGATAGAAAGAAAGAGAGAAGGAGTTTAAGGGTAAGGGAGAGAGAGGGACAGAGTGCGAGAGAGGGAGAGCAAGGAACTGAGAAGGAATGATCCAGTGAGAGGGAGTGACACAGAGGTAGACAGGGAAAGAAAAATGGATGAAAAAAAGTGAGGGAAGGAATATGCGAAGGGGAGTAAGTGAGATGAAGTGAGGCAGTGAGGAAAGAGAAGTGAAGGAAGGGGAGTGAGGGAAGGTGAATGAGGGAAAAGTACTGAGGGTAAGTGAAAGGCACTAATAGTGAGAGAAGGGGTATGAGGGTGACGAAAGGGGAATGAGAGAGAAGGAAGGATATTAAGAGAGAGGAAAGGGGACTGAGGGATAAAGTAGGAGTGAAGGGAACAGAAATAGAAGACAGTAAAAGTGAGGGAGAGAGAGAGAGTGAGAGAGAAAGAGAGGGAGAGCAAAGTGAGGCGGTTAGACTGAGTAAGACAGAGGAAGAGAGTGAGAGAAAAATGGAGTGAAGGGGAGTGGGGAACTAAACAAATGGGAGTTAGCAAAAGTGAATGAGGAAAGTGAAGTAAGGGAAGATGATTGACGGATGGAGTGAGGGAAAGAGAGTAAGGGGAGTTAGAGAATGGAAGCAGTTGAAAGAGAATAGGAGTGATACACAGAGAGGAGAATATGAAGTAGGAGAAGAAGAGTGAGATTGAGTGAAGGGCAGTGACAGGGAGGGAAAAAGAAGCATATTAAGAGAGAGGAAAAAGTAGTGAGTGAGAGAGAAGGATTTATGAAAAGAGAGAGGAAAGAAAAAGAAGATTGGTGGAGAGAGAGGGAGACAGTGAGAGAAACAAACAGAGGAAGAGTGAGGAAGTGTGAAGGAGTAAATCAGTTATACTGACTGAGACAGAGGAAGAGTCTTAGAAACGGATGGAGGAAAGGGGAGTGAGGTAGAGAATAAAGGAAGGCGAGTGAGCAAAAAGGGAGTGAGGGAGTGAGAAAAGAGGAGTGAGTGAAGGTGAGTGGCAGATGATGTGAAAAAAGAGAGTAAGGGGGGAGTGAGAAGAGACTGAGGGATAGAGCAAGACAAAGGTAGTAATGAAAGAAGATAGGAAAGAGAAGTGAGGGACAGAGAGGGGAAAGAGGTAGTTGGATAACATGAGTGAGGGTGAAGAAAGAGTACTGATAGTAAGAGAAGGACTGCAAAGGTGAATGAAGTGGAGTAATGAGTATGAGGAAAGGTGAGTAAGATGAGTAATGGAAGGGTAGTAAGAGAGAGATTAAAGAATGGGAAAGAGAGAAAGAGAAGTAAGAGAGTGATGAAAAAGTATTTTTGTTTGTTATACTTACCTTATAAATAATGACAAGTTAATAGTAAAAAAAGTTTATAAATATAGTATCTGTGAAGACAAGAAAAAATAGAGTTATAATATATATTTCATGATACAAAAGGAAGTAGGAGTGAAGGAAACAGAAAGGGAAAGAAAGGAAGGGTGAGGGAGAGAGAGAGAGAGAGAGAGAGAGAGTGAGAGAGAAAGAGAAGGAGAGTGAGTAACTGACAGGGAGTGAAATGGTTAGACTGAGTGAGACAGAGGGAGAGAGGGAGAGAGAAATGGAGTGAAGGAGAGTGACAGACTAAAGGAATGAGAGTTACCAAAAGGGAATGAGAAAAGGGGAATAAGGGAAGGGTATTGACGGATGGAGTGAGCGAAAGAGAGTGAGGGAGAGTGAGGGAATGGGAGCAGGAGAAAGGAAATGGGAGTGATGCAGAGAGAGGAGAACATGAACTGGGGGAAGAGGACTGAGATTGAGTGAAGGGCAGTGACAGTGAGGGAAGGGATATAAGGATGAGGGAAGGGGTGTGTTGGAAAAAGAAGCATATTAAGAGAATGGAAAAAGGAGTAAGTGAGAGAGAAGGATTTATAGAAAGAGAAAGAAAACAAAAGGAAGACTGATGGAGAGAGAGGGAGACAGTGAGAGAGTCAAACAGAGGGAGAGTGAGGGTCTGTGAGGGAGTAAGTCAGTTATACTGACTGAGACAGAGGAAGAGACTTAGAGACGGATGGAGGAAAGGAGAGTGAGGGAGAGAATAAAGGAAGGGGAGTGAGCGAAAGGGAGTAAGGAAGTGAGAGAAGTGGAGTGACTGAAAGTGAGTGAGGGATGGTGTGAAGGAAAGAGAGTGAGGGGGAGTGAGAAGAGACTGAGGGATATAGCAAGACAAAGGTAGTAATGGAGGAAGATAGGAAAGAGAAGTGAGGGACAGAGATGGAAAAGACAAAGTTGGACAAGGTGAGTGAGGATGAAAGAAGAGTACTGGTAGTGAGAAAAAGAGTATAAAGGTGAATGAAGAGGAGTAAGGAGAATGAGGAAAGGAGAGTAAGATGAAGAAAAGGAAGGTGAGTAAAAGAGAGAGTGAAGAAAGGAAATGAGAGATAGAGAAATAATTGAGTGATGAAAAGGTATTTTTTGTTTGTCATACTTACCTTATAAATAATGACAAGTTATTAGTACTTTTTATTATAAATATAGTATCTGTGGAAGACAAGAAAAAATTGAGTTATAATATATAATTCACAATACAAAAGAAAGTAGAAGTGAAAGAAACAGAAAGGGAAAGAAAGGAAGGGTGAGGGAGAGAGGGAAAGAGTGAGACAGAAAGAGAGGGAGAGCAAGTGAGTGACAGAGAGTGAAGTGGTTAGACTGAGTGAGACAGAGGGAGAGAGAAAAGGAGTGGAGGGGAGTGAGAGACTAAAGGAATGAGAGTTAGCAAAAGTGAATGAGGAAAGAGGAATATGGGAAAGGTATTGTCGGATGGAGTAAGTGAAAGAGAGTGAGGGTGATTGAGGGTATACAAGCAAGAGAAAGGGAATAGGACTGATGCACAGTGAGGAGAACATGAAGTGGGGGAAGAGGACTCAGATTGAATGAAGGGCAGTAACAGTGAGGGAATGGATATACGATTGAGGGAAAGGGAGTGATTGAAAAAGAAGCATCTTTATAGAAAGAGAGAGAAAATAAAAGGAAGAGTAGTGAAGAGAGAGGGAGACAGTGAAAGAGACAAACATAAGGAGAGTGAGGGAGTGTGAAGGAATAAATCAATTATAGTGACTGAGACAGAGGAAGATGTTTAGAGACAGATGGAGGAAAGGAGAGTGAGTGAGGGAATAAAGGAAGGTTACTGAGCGAAAGAGAGTGAGGGAGTGAGAGATGTGGAGTGAGTGAAGGTGAATGAAAGATGAAGTTATGGAAACAGAGAAGGGGGAGTGAGAAGAGACTAAGCGATACAGCAACACAAGGGTAGTGATGGAGGAAGATAGGAAAGAGAAGTAAGAGACAGACAGGGGCAAGAGGGAGTTGGACAAGGTGAGTGAGGGTGAAGAGAGAGTACTGATAGTGACAAAAAGACTGTAAATGTGAATGAAGGGCAGTAATGAGAATGAAAAAGGAGACTAAGATGAGTAGAGGAAGGGGAGTAAGAGAGAGATCAAAGAATGGGAAAGAGAGAAAGAGAAGTAAGAGAGTGAAGTAAAAGTATTTTCTGTTTGTCATACTTACCTTATAAATAATGACAACTTAATAGAATATTTTTGTATAGATATAGTATGTATGGAAGACAAGAAAAAATTGAGTTATAATATATATTTCATATTACAAAAGAAATTAGAAGTGAAAAAATAAAAAGGGAAAGAAAGAAAAGGTGAGGGAGAAACACAGAAGGAGAGAGTGAGAGAGAAAGAGAGAGAGAGCGAGTGACTGACAGGAAATGAAGTGGTTAGACTGAGTGAGATAGAGGGAGAGAGGAAGAGAGAAATGGAGTGAAAGGAGTGAGAGACTAAAGGAATGAGAGTTACCAAAAGGGTTTGAGGAACGGGGAATAAGGGAAGGGGATTGACGGATGGAGTGAGTGAAAGAGTATGAGGGAGAGTGAGGGAATGGGTGCAGGAGAAATGGAATGAGAGTGATGCAGAGAGAGGAGAACATGAAGTGGGGGAAGAGGACTGAGATTGAGTGAAGGGCAGTGACAGTGAGGGAAGGGATATAAGGATGAGGGAAGGGGTGTGTTGGAAAAAGAAGCATATTAAGAGAATGGAAAAAGGAGTAAGTGAGAGAGTAGGATTTATAGAAAGAGAAAGAAAACAAAAGGAAGACTGGTGGAGAGAGAGGGAGACAGTGAGAGAGTCAAACAGAGGGAGAGTGAGGGTCTGTGAGGGAGTAAGTCAGTTATACTGACTGAGACAGAGAAGGAGACTTAGAGACGGATGGAGGAAAGGAGAGTGAGGGAGAGAATAAAGGAAGGGGAGTGAGCGAAAGGGAGTAAGGAAGTGAGAGAAGTGGAGTGACTGAAAGTGAGTGAAGGATGGTGTGAAGGAAAGAGAGTGAGGGGGAGTGAGAAGAGACTGAGGGATATAGCAAGACAAAGGTAGTAATGGAGGAAGATAGGAAAGAGGAGTGAGGGACAGAGACAGAAAAGACAAAGTTGGACAAGGTGAGTGAGGATGAAAGAAGAGTACTGGTAGTGAGAAAAAGAGTGTAAAGGTGAATGAAGAGGAGTAAGGAGAATGAGGAAAGGAGAGTAAGATGAAGAAAAGGAAGGTGAGTAAAAGAGAGAGTGAAGAAAGGAAATGAGAGATAGAGAAATAATTGAGTGATGAAAAGGTATTTTTTGTTTGTCATACTTACCTTATAAATAATGACAAGTTATTAGTACTTTTTATTATAAATATAGTATCTGTGGAAGACAAGAAAAAATTGAGTTATAATATATAATTCACAATACAAAAGAAAGTAGAAGTGAAAGAAACAGAAAGGGAAAGAAAGGAAGGGTGAGGGAGAGAGGGAAAGAGTGAGACAGAAAGAGAGGGAGAGCAAGTGAGTGACAGAGAGTGAAGTGGTTAGACTGAGTGAGACAGAGGGAGAGAGAAAAGGAGTGGAGGGGAGTGAGAGACTAAAGGAATGAGAGTTAGCAAAAGTGAATGAGGAAAGAGGAATAAGGGAAAGGTATTGACGGATGGAGTAAGTGAAAGAGAGTGAGGGTGATTGAGGGTATACAAGCAAGAGAAAGGGAATAGGACTGATGCACAGTGAGGAGAACATGAAGTGGGGGAAGAGGACTCAGATTGAATGAAGGGCAGTAACAGTGAGGGAATGGATATACGATTGAGGGAAAGGGAGTGATTGAAAAAGTAGCATCTTTATAGAAAGAGAGAGAAAATAAAAGGAAGAGTAGTGAAGAGAGAGGGAGACAGTGAAAGAGACAAACATAAGGAGAGTGAGGGAGTGTGAAGGAATAAATCAATTATAGTGACTGAGACAGAGGGAGATGTTTAGAGACAGATGGAGGAAAGGAGAGTGAGTGAGGGAATAAAGGAAGGTTACTGAGCGAAAGAGAGTGAGGGTGTGAGAGATGTGGAGTGAGTGAAGGTGAATGAGAGATGAAGTTATGGAAACAGAGAAGGGGGAGTGAGAAGAGACTAAGCGATACAGCAACACAAGGGTAGTGATGGAGGAAGATAGGAAAGAGAAGTAAGAGACAGACAGGGGCAAGAGGGAGTTGGACAAGGTGAGTGAGGGTGAAGAGAGAGTACTGATAGTGACAAAAAGACTGTAAAAGTGAATGAAGGGCAGTAATGAGAATGAAAAAGGAGACTAAGATGAGTAGAGGAAGGGGAGTAAGAGAGAGATCAAAGAATGGGAAAGAGAGAAAGAGAAGTAAGAGAGTGAAGTAAAAGTATTTTCTGTTTGTCAGACTTACCTTATAAATAATGACAACTTAATAGAATATTTTTGTATAGATATAGTATGTATGGAAGACAAGAAAAAATTGAGTTATAATATATATTTCATATTACAAAAGAAATTAGAAGTGAAAAAATAAAAAGGGAAAGAAAGAAAAGGTGAGGGAGAAACACAGAGGGAGAGAGTGATAGAGAAAGAGAGAGAGAGCGAGTGACTGACAGGAAATGAAGTGGTTAGACTGAGTGAGATAGAGGGAGAGAGGAAGAGAGAAATGGAGTAAAAGGAGTGAGAGACTAAAGGAATGAGAGTTACCAAAAGGGATTGAGGAACGGGGAATAAGGGAAGGGGATTGACGGATGGAGTGAGTGAAAGAGTATGAGGGAGAGTGAGGGAATGGGTGCAGGAGAAATGGAATGAGAGTGATGCAGAGAGAAGAGAACATGAAGTAGAGGAAGAGGACTCAGAGTGAATGAAGGGCAGTGACAGTGAGGGAAGGGATATAAAGGTGAGGGAAGGGGAGTGATGGAAAAAGAAGCATATTAAGAGAAAGGAAAAAGAAGTAAGTGAGAGAGAAGGATTTAGGGAAAGAGAGAGAAAAGAAAAGGAAGACTGGTGGAGAGAGAGGGAGACAGTAAAAGAGAGAAACAGAGGGAGAGTGACGGACTGTGAGGGAGTAAATCAGTTATAGTGACTGACACAGAGATACAGACTTAGAGATGGCTGGAGGAAAGGGGAGTGAGCAAAAGGGACTAAGGAAGTGAAAGAAGGGAAGTGAGTGAAGGTCACTGAGGGATGATGTGAAGGAAAGAGAGTAAGGGGGCAGTGAGAAGAGACTGATCGATACAGCAAGACAAGGGTAGTGATGGAGGAAGATAGGAAAGACAAGTGAGGGACAGACAGTAGAAAAAGGGAGTTGGACAAGATGAGTGAGGGTGAAGGAAGAGTACCGATGGTGAGAGAAGGAGTGTAAAGGTGAATGAAGGGGAGTAAGTAGAATGAGGGAAGAGGAGTAAGATGAGAAAAGGTAAAGAAGTAAGAGAGAGAGTGAAAAAAAGGATAGCGAGAAAGAGAAGTAAGAAAGTGATGGAAAAGTATTTTTTGTTTGCCGCACTTACCTTATAAATATAATATCTGTGGAAGAGTTATAATATATATTTTACAATACAAAATACAAAATAATTTGTACAATATGTTATATATTTTATTTTGCTGTTCTCAGAATATATTGAATTTCACTAAAAACAGTTCAATACTACTCATCATATGACAGTGGGCAAAAAAAAACACAATCAAAAAGATTGTGTTTAAAAAACCCATACAACGTTTCAATAAATAATGTAAAAATTAGAAAAAAACATATCTTAACTGTTTTCTTCCAAACATCAATTTCTTACGTAAATATCAACAATCACAAAGTAATAAAACATTATTACTTCTTTTTTATACTCTCTAAGTAAACTTATGTACAAACATATATTAACAACATTTACCCGAAATACTCATTTTTGATTGATATACTTTTCCACATGGCCAAATAGTATATGGAAAGTCCTTTGTTTGGAAGTCATGTGGTATGCTGATGACACTCTGCTCATCCTTTTTCTTAGCAAGGAGCTGTATACCATTAAAAGAAACTTATTTAAGAGAATCAAAAATGTCAACAACATCTACAACAACTATAACTAATCTAAAACACCTCTGCCTCACTCATGATCAACATTTCCTGTTATACTCATATCACTCACTATGTGATACACTTACACTACCTCTATAAGTACAAGTTTTTTTTTATCTTGACCACCCTCACTCACAAAGTAATTCTAAACAGCAGACTAACCTTTTTTAACAGCACTAATCTTCCTAGGCCAATTATTTTCCCTAAAATTTGGGTTGTAAAAATACTGGGTAAGAATTTAGTACGTCAAAAGGCAAACGTTGTTTAAAAGTCAATTGAGTATCATTACAATGAGTCCAGCCTTTTGGACATTTTAAATAAGCTGTGTAATGTCCTGATGTTGTAGAAGGACCATCATGGAAAATAATTGCTACAGTTATAAAAGTTCTTCCTGAAATTGATAATTGAGAAGCCACAAAATTTATAATTAAAGTTGTCAATTTTGTTCCATCAGGTCTACATCGTTGGAGCATTAAAATTACATACTGTCCATATCTTTGTATGAATAATGTTGATAACATTTGAGAGTTACATTGGGTACAGACCATGTTTTGATTTGCTTCTCTAACTATATTATTAAAAGACACTGATTTGCAGTCTGGTAACGTCAAATATATAAATCTTTCAGTGTCTATTTCAGTACAACTTGAAAACGAACAATTGTCACAGTCATGTTGCCATTTATAAGAAAGGCCAAAAATATTTTCAATATCTATACCTTCATCTTGCAATACAACAAGCATATACTTTAGAAATTCCTGACAATCTTGTTGAATATTCTGTGAAAATTGATTTAGACCAGAACATATGTCTAAAACATTTCGAATATCAGAAACACTTTCTATTTTTGTTTTATCACTGCTACATTTCTCAAAGAAAGAATTCAACAAACAACAAAATCTTTGATCCCGATTTTCAACAATCTGTTGTTGTAAAGTTTGAAGAAAAAAAACAACATTAACCACTACATTAGCATAGCAGTTGACACCAGAACTGTTTCCAAACTGAAATCCAACAACCTCTTCAATACTATCCTTTTTCTTTTTGCTTACAATTACTGGTTCATCTAGTTTTTTTCTTTTCTCTACAACCTCGCTACAATTCTTCTCATATCTTCTTTTTCGACCTACCACAAGGTTTTCAAATAAAGGATATTGAGGTAAATTTGGAGCATATTCTCTTCTTAACCTATTATACTCTTTCACACAATTTAGATCTGCACTAATCTTTGTCTCATCAAAATCAATCAAGTATAATCCAGATAAAGATCTGACTCGAGATAAAGCAACATATGCCATACCCTCCTTGAACACAGTACTTCCAATATTCACCAAAGCACTATCTACACTTAAATCTTGAGATTTATGAATAGTCACTGCATATGCCAAACAAACAGGAAACTGTTTTTGGCGGACATATAAATCTTTTACAAGCAAAAATCGAGTCGAACAGCGACTCAATTGTTGTACTTCTTAAATTTCATCAAATTTGATTTTCAAAAATTCAATGTCATCTCTATTTGGGTAATTCACAAAATCAACAACATGACCCATTGCTCCATTTACTAAACCTTTTTCCACATGTAAATTACGTCATAAAATTATCCGACAATTTAAACATGCATATAGATTCTTTTCTAAACCAGCCGTTTTAGATATTGACTTGTCAAAAGAATCCAATTTGGACTTTAACTTTTCTGACAAAAAAATCGTAGCTCCTTCATGCTCTATTCTATCAATAGCTTCCAGTTTTATAATTTCTTGATTTTCTAACTTTAACATTTTTTCATTGAAGATTGAACATTCTTGCAGAGTTGGCATCAAGCATATCACTGATTTATTTTCTGCACTTTTTCTATATATATTCTCTGCACCAACATTTTCATTTGGAAACAAATTTGAATGTAATCGTGCCTGTAAAGCTTCTTTGCCATGTTCACTCACTTTTCCAATTCATATATCTTGAAGAATACTTTTATAATCAGCATCCTTTGCTTGTCGCATATTTTGAATGAGTTCTGAATATTCAAAATATGATCAAATATTAACATTTCCAATGCTTCCCAGGCACTTTCTGGTATCTTCATGTGTAACGGTTTTAAACACTGGTTGTCCTTTCACAGGAGTTAGATGTAGTAGATCTCCAAAAACGATGACGTGTTATCCTCCAAATAACACATCATACTCTGTTTTAAGCATTTGTTGCATTCTTAAATGCACAAAGGCAAGCATTAAATTTGATACCATGCTTACCTCATCAATAATGAGAAGTTTCATTTTTTTCAGGACTCTGGAAACTTCACAACAAGCTTCTCCAGATAGCTTGCGGTATTCTAATTTATTTTCATGCTCTACTGGCAGCATCAATAAACGATGTAAACTAATCCCTTTAATGTTATGTGCTGCCAACCCAGTTGGAGCGGTAACAACACAAGAGAGTGACAACTCAGTTCTTTTCTGTAGATAAGTTGCGATTGCTTTAATTAGAAAACTTTTTCCAGTTCCTGCTTCTCCACTCACGTACAGTCGGACAGGTTTAAATGACGTACATGAGCACTCTTTTTTCTCATGACATAAACCATGCTCAATCTGCTCTGTCACTTCATCGTATGTTTGTTTTTGCTCAACATTTAGTTGTTTTTCCAATTCTTCTAAGGTTATTACATCCTCCTGAGCTTGTTGAATTGCTCTTTCTACCTCTCCATGGCAGTGGCTGCTTCATTTTGGATATTTGGTCCTCCTAGTGGATCCTGACTCAATGAAGCAGAACTTTGACTGTCTTGAGAACTGTCTCTAGCAATCTCTGCTGCAATTGTAGCTTCTTGCTGTATTTCCTCGTTCAACATTTGGAGATAATTAGTAAAAACAGTACATTCTATAGTATTTTTGGTTGCGTTGAATGAATCTTCATAACTAAGAAATTTTCCAAGTAGTTCCTGTTCTGTAGGCCATGGTTTAAAGAGTTGCAAAAGAGCTAAATAGTAAAATTCCCTTTTGTCAGGAGTTTCGCAACTCAGTTTTCGATGATTAATCAAATGTCCTTTTCTTTGTTTCACCAGACATCCTTCAGATCCAATCACAGCATATACACCTTTATTGATATCTTCTGTAATATTCCTATTAAAGTATAGCTTTGTAGTACTTCATAGTGACAAACATTCTCAAGATGATTACTTCTATTTGGATAGTATGTATCCAACATATTTGTCTACAAAATATCTGTACTGTTTGGTTCTTTCTCTGCTAAATACTCAATTTCTTGTACAGATTTCAAAACTCGGTTTTGTGTTCTTGCAAGACCTAAACTCACCTAAATGACTGTTCTAAATTTGGCATATAGACTTGCAGATGATAAGCGATCTGCACAATCATATGCTCCAATTTCTCAATGAGACAAAATCTTCAAACTGTAGCTGTACAATTTCTTACTTAGACTCTTTTCATGAGAAATTTCCTCCCACATTTCCTTTAGTTCTGTCTTTTCAGATTTCGTAATGTAAGATGTTTGTGAATGCATTGCATCGCATATCTTTCCGGAATACTTTCCATTATACTCTGACCTACAGCCTCCCCCCTCTTTGTTTGTCTTCCGACTTTCACATTAATCCAGCTCGAAGGCTAGGGTTAGCGGATTTGCTTCCCTTTTCCCCCCGATCGCTTATCCGGCGTCGGACCTTCCTAATATCTTACCACTGAGACGCTCAGAAGCACCTCCTCTATGCGTCCTCCCTCGCTCACACCCGATCAGGACCGGGTTGGAACTATCACCGGTCCGACGGTATGTAGAGCTTTCTTTGCAGGATTTCTATCGTGACTTTTTTGTTTTGGTGATCATTCTGTTACAGTCTCTTGTTGCATTTTTTAATTAATGTACTCCCACTATTCTCTCCCCATTACAGACACAGCTTATATCAACATACCCGACAGGTATGCTAGTTCATATTTCTCTAGACATGGCACTGCTGGTTGCTTAATGATACATCACCTCACGTCCCGCCCTCATTATCATTACGTAAAACTATAATCTTTGAATTCATGTACTTGAAAATATGTGATGTTATAACTTTCTGAGGACACCGACAATAACGCATATTTGTAAGATACTTTCTCTCCCAACAATATGTCCGTTATCTTGTTACCAATGTACCCATTGGATTTTCTTTATACCTAAATGATCCAGTCTCACAGGCCCAAAAAACATTTTTTGTTTGCGTTATTTTGATTCTTATTAATCTTATTTGGGCCTATTATATACTTTTAAACTCATGTTACTATGTATTCGAGGCACATCTTTACAGAGGTAATACGGAGACGTGCAATTTTACTAGGTTACCAGCGATCAAATACTGAGAGGTTTTGCTTCTGATCATATACTGTTTTAAACACACTGTGCATGTCGAGATATTTTTGTGAATTTTAGCATGACATTACTGTTTATCACTGACCTCATAGAGGCACTGCATGATACAAACCATCCTCACCTCAACAATGTAAATATTTTGGCATTTATTATCCATGCTTTCTCCCCCTCATTTCTGAGGTTATCCATCTTCATGTAGGCAATGTAACAATTGTTTGATGAATTTATATTACCTATGTTCTCTCCCTTTCATTTTTCAGGTGATATTGTGTTATATTCCGTGATTCCAATTATCAATAATGTTCGTTCTGTGATATGTAGGCATGTTCTAAAGAATCTGTTTGCCACCCCACATGACATTCTCCATGTGGTCTTCATTTGCGTCGCTGCATCATAGGTTATAATGTGACCTAATTGTCAGCAGCAGCTCACCACCACAATGTAACACCCACCCATTGTTTCTGTTGTTTCACTTAGGTGATAATTTATTATTTTGATCTTCGAATTGACACCTGCCTTTGTCCCCACACATCTTCTAGGTCTCCACTCTTCTCAGATAGGCTCTTTCGCCTATCTTCACCGTCCCTCACGCTTCCCCCACTGGCTGTTATGATATCACTCACCGCAATAAGTTGTTCACACTTATCGCCCCCGTCTATTAGTATTGTTTCAACTTTCCCACTTTATCTCCCCAGCCCTGAAGAGTCACGGGTTTACCCCGGTGTTGACGAAACACATGTCGGCAGGTTTTTCTTGTGAAACAATTACTGAAATTGAATGAATAAACACCTCACGAGTCAAAGACATTGGAGTTTGATCCTTTCCTTTCCATTAAATGAAGACCAATCTTAACTGTTGAACATATATGCAGGTTGTGTGCGCTTGACATTGGTTTCAGATGTTACATATCGAGCCACAGCAATGGAGTTGTCTGCAACATATTGAATATCCATGTTTGCATTCCACATGGACAAAATGACTGAGTTATAGTCATTTATGTATTTCGACTCTTCATTTCTTCTTAAGTTGAAGGTATTTTTCGATGATTTTTTGTGACAGTATGTCGCAAAGATGACATAAAATTGTTCACTCTTCTTTTTGATATTACTGGTCGTGGAAATCCAAAAAGACATTTTGTGTAGAACTTGTCCTTTGATTTGTACTTTCGACGACAGTATTTTCCACAACGATGGGTTTGAAACCGTAAGACTTGATGTTTTAAATTCTTTTGTTCTGTACTTTTAGGAACAGCAGATGTAGAATACTGTTCAATAAAACTCATCACTGTGTCATCCAAATCTGTTCCAAATTTGGGGGCATCTTTGATCCATATCAGAATGTGTATGTGAGGAGCACCTCTTGCTTGATACTTCTTTCTCCAAAAGAAATTCAGAACCTCTCCAAGAGGAGGATTTTTTTTTGTTTGTTATAAAAGACATCATAGCTTCAAATCTATGATTGAAATACCTGCATACATTAACTGGATCCAAAGAGCACAGTTCTCTAGGTGTCTTCTATATTTTCTATGTTTGCATTTGCCTCTCGAAGAAATTGAAGTAAGTCTTCCCAAGCATACTCAGCACAGCTCAGAGTAAGGAACCATGTGGAAGTTCCTAAGTTTCTTAGCATACATTTCAATTTCCTCATGACGACGGTACCAATACTCGTTAGTACCTTGCAGACATGCCATGAGATTAATTAGCTGAGATTCCAAAACAGTGTCTTTCTGTTGGACTTTATCCATAAAGTGCCTTGCCGAAACATTTTGCAGATGTACTCCACTTTTTAGCATATGGTTCACTGCATAAGAAACTCCAGACAAGTCACTCTCAAACAGAAGATGAAACAAATATGGAATACATTGGCGAAACCTTGGTTCTTCTGCATATTATCTTGATGATGGAATCCGCACAGGTCGGTCATCATATCGTCCAACTTGACCTGTTGGAAATAACTGAGGAAAACAACGAGCTTCCAAGCTTTCTTCCCATACACTAATGGAACTTCCTTTTGCTTCTTTGATTTGGAATAACTCAATAGCATTCCCCATTACTTCCTTGGAATGCAGAGGATGAACACTATAATGTTCATAAATTTGTTCACTCCTGGACACATCCACTTTTTCAATGTGCCCAGCTGACAAATCACTGTCCTCTTCTACAGTTGTTTCCTCTTCTCCTACATATACATTTTTGTAGTATTGAATGCTTTTTTACCAAATACAACGTTGCCTTTTTCACTTTCCTAACATCCACTAATTCTTGCCAGATTTTCTTACTCTTTGTAGGAACGCCATTAACTAGAATAACTAGAGGTTCCTCTTCCACTTTTTCTACACCAATTGTTTCAATATTTTTCTTTAAATCTAGAGGCTAATAGACAACTCTTCCCTTTAATCCTCTCTGTAAATCTGAAGGAGGCAATTTCCCTGTCTTAGGCTCCATGCGAACAATAGCCTGAAATGGATGCATACGTTAAATCAGAATAGACTCATAGGTATTTAAATCCATCAGTTCAGAAGGAATATTTACCAACTCAAGATTATTATGTACAGCTCTAGCAGGCATTTTGTTTTCATTTAATTTATTACAACATTATTTACAAATACGTTGATCAGAACCCAAATCAAAACAATTCTCTACCAACAAATAAGTTGCAAAATCCTTCCACTCATTATTATTTTCCTTTTCACTTTTTACATATAAATCAACTAACCTAGTCTGATTCTCATAATGAGTTCGTCGACAACACACACACAAGCAAAGTTTGGCCTTTCACCTGAAATGACCTTAAACCTTGTAATTTCTTGGTCAAAATGTTCTGTACTAAAATTCTGTACATGTTCTTCCACATTTCCTTCTATTACTGTATCAGTTTCTGCACTGTCCTCTTTTTCACGAAAGTAACTAACCTCAATTTCTTCACAAATGTTCTTTACATCTAATACAGATCCATGCAAAAGAGCACTGTTTAACTGTTTTAGCTTAAGTGCTGGACTTTTTGCATAATACAACCTTCTCACTAATTTCCTCACTTCAGTATGATGCACTGCTAACATCCTAAAATGGTGAAAAACACTCTGGCATACTTTTCTAGAAAGACAAGCCAGAGAATGCCCTTGCAAACCCGTTTTTTCTCTCAGTCTGCAAGGAACTAATTCTTGCAACATCTTAATCTTTTGTTTAAGACTTTTCTTAGTATACTTACGTAAGAAATTGCGAAACAAATCAATTGAATCCTGTCATACACTACAAATACTACTACAATTCCAAGTGTACACTGGAGCCTTAGGACGTCTCCCTAAAACTTCATCAGCTAACACCTCTTCTGCATTTCTAAGCACAATTTTCTCTTTTTCAATCGGACAACCGTTCTTCACCTCATATGCTCCACCACTGGTGTCAACTGCATGCAACAAATCATTAGTCTGAAAGTAAGTCTCTTCATTAAAACATGGCTCACAACTTGAACTATGCTTCCATTCTCCAGAAAAAACATTACAAAAAATAGTTCTATTAATTAGTCTTTTCCACTTACTTTTCGCTTTCAAAACATTGATTGCCTTGTCTAGTGTACGAATTCTATTTATTACTAAAATATACTTCTTTTTCATTTCAAAAGCCTGATCAACTATACTCTCAATAATTTTCTTTTTCTTATCAAAAGCTGTTTTCCTTTTACAATTCTTTAAATTTTTTAATAAATTTAAAACTACTCTGTTATAAAACATTCTCTTGCGAATTTGAACAAACTGTTTTTTTCGTCTATTACTATAGACAATTTGATCGCCACATACTTTTCCAACATTTTTTGGGGGGGTCTGCTTTTTCTTATTTTATTTATTTATTTATTTATTTATTTTTAGAGTTTTATATAGCGCGAACTCGAACCGATTAGGTAATCAGAGCGCTTTACATAGCACCAGTTCCGTTACATGTTATCAGAGCACTTTACATAGAATCAGTTACGTTACATAAGGAACACATTTCTTTTTGTTCTAGTGAATAGGGTTATCTCTTCACACGAGGGAAGGGATACACCTGGCTATACTCCAACAGTCACACAGGCGACTAGTCGTTAAAACTATATCTCTAAACACAGGGAGGGGATACACATGGATACAATCTAAAAGTCACATAGGATACTAGTCATAGAGTTATCTTCTATCTACACAGGAGGGATATGACTGGAAGTACTCTAAGGGTCACATAGGAGTGGTAGAGAGTATAAAGGTCCACTGCAAACACTAGTGATAAGAGTCAACTACATACACATAGGAAGGGATATGACTGGTTAAACTCTAAGAGACGCATAGGGGTGGTATATGGTGTAAGGACTTCAGCGAATACCAAAGCTTAGCATTATTGCAATAGGTCCAAGATGCAGTCACAGTATAGAGGAATGGTGGGTGGGATGCAAGGTATGGAGGGAAGGGCTAGAGTCCAGCGAAAACTGTCCGAAAAATAGCAGCAAAGTGTCAATCAGGATAGCACGCAAGTCGAGAAGTCCCGGAGAGAAGGTGGGAACCCAGGGGGGAGATGGAGGCCAGCTGCAGTCGCATCGCCATCTTGGAGAGCTTGCGATCATCAGAGTTCACCAGAGGCACTGTCCTCACAGCGTACCGGACACAGCCACAGGCAGCAGAAGGTGGTGGATCGGCTCGGGAGACCTGTGCCCAGCAGAAGTAGTCGCTGGCGCTGCGGGGCGCGAGGGCCAGGGTCCCCTCGAGCAGGGGCCCCCCTTGGAAGTTGCTTTACCGCAACGCTGTTCGGGGCTGGAGGCAAGTATTGCTGGGTCCAGTCGGCAGAGTTGATGGAGCAAGGACCCACCCTGGGGGACAGCCTGGAATCAGGCGGAGAAATCAGGGCTAGACCAGAGGCCGGGGAGAGGCAGGGGTGAGCCAAGGGAAGCGGCGATCGACATTCTAAAGTCACCGCCAGCCGCCATCTTGGAGTCAGGCAGGCGCTGGGATGATTCCCGCGGTGAGTGTCGCCGTCCCGGTAGGGCTAGATGGTGCCATCTCCCATCAGCTCCCGCCGCTACAGTCAGCGAGAGTCTGGCCAGGCCGGGGGAGCGCAGGTCTCAATCCTACCTCCCAACGGCGGCCGCAGTCGGCGGAGTCGAAGGCGAGGTGCCGGCCGCCATCTTGAGCGCCACCGTCCTCTCCTCATTCTCATCCGGAGATCGGACCTGTCCGCTTATCTAGGGGCAATCGCCGAT
Organism: Lissotriton helveticus; assembly: GCF_964261635.1. Taxonomy (NCBI): domain Eukaryota; kingdom Metazoa; phylum Chordata; class Amphibia; order Caudata; family Salamandridae; genus Lissotriton; species Lissotriton helveticus. Next base: position 1,419,781,400 of record NC_136061.1, read on the forward strand.
GCTCTGCAGAAGCCCCACTCGCTCCGCTTCACGTGTGGAGAAAAGGTGCGCACAGCAGAAGGGCCGTAGCAGCCCAGAGCCGGGGTTGAGCAGCTCGTGACCCGGGAGCCGAGACAATCCACGTCCGCTCGGCTCCCGGCTCCGCCCCTCTTGTAGTTACAGATAAAAAAAATTCTTTTGTACACTATCCACACTTTTTTTTACATTTGGTTAATTTCCTTATAAAATCCTTTGTTGTCTTACCAGGAGCATTCTTCTTTTTCTCCGTACATTGTTGTTTAGATAAATGTTGTAATTGTGTTTTCTTGGAAAAGTAAGCCTGTTTATATTTTTTTCTTTTCACGTTCTTAGTAGGCATGTTGGTTTTTCTTTCTGTAGATAATTACAATCTATTGTGAAGAAAAAAGAACATGTTATAGACCACTACTAACATACTACATAGCAATTAGAAAAACGAAATAATATAAAACACTGGTTTACTTCATAAGTAAGTTTAAGGCACGGCAACTGTGTCTGAGCAGAGTAGGAAATCAGGCAGTGAGTGCTGTTTCTGAGTTCGTGGCATTGCAGTGGTGTTTCAACATTATAGGGAAATTTGCTGAGAATGGTGTTTTAGGGTTCAGAACAGTGCAGTGGTGTTCAGGCAGTGTAGGGGGTTGTGGTGAGATTTATATTTCTGAGTTTAGAGCAATACAGTTGTGTGTAGGCAGTGTATAGTATCATGCAAGGGCTATGAGTAAAAAGCACTGGATGTCCTAAAGCCTAACTCACTCCATGAGTACATGTATTCCCATGTCTTAAAACAGATACACCGAGCAAGTGATTCTGTCACAATATTTAAAAAAAGACACTGACTCGCATTGTGAATGAAAACATATAGAAATATGCCTTGCAATTCACTGAAATGATTACTACATGTTACAGAGACAGTTCGTATGGCATTTCTACAGAACAGCCAGGATCTTCAGTACACAGCATGGAGACTATTTGCACATTAAGAGGCCTGACAGTCGTACTGCATAGCAGTTTCTAGCACTACATATCCTAAAGCCTGACTCATTTCATCAGAATATGTATTCCCATATTTTTAAACACATCAACTAAGCAAATTATTACAATTGTACAAAAAGACTCTCTCGAATCATTTTTAATTCAAAATCATAAATGGTTTCTTCTAACATTTCATACTGTAACAAAACATCCAGCATGATTTCATCTGGAATTTTGTTTGCATTGTCCTCAACCTTAAAATTTGCAACTTGAAACTCAATCTCTTCTACTGCTTCCATCAAGTCAATATCCAAACTTTGATCAAAAAAATCACTGCTTAAATCTGCTTCTCCATTATCTTGTTTATCAATGTTACCCTCAAAAGGTACATTTAAGTCTTCTATGACATCGATGGAAATTTCAAAATTAACTTGAATGTTGACCTGATTGTTATCCATTATATATAGTACAATGTTGCTAGACCTTGCAAAAAAATATAAACACTAAATTATATCATTTTCACTAATAGATAATACAAAAGTAGCTTTATCAACTTCATAAGTACATGTATTCTCATATTTTTAAACACATCAACTAAGCAAATTATTCTGCCACATTGTTCTGAAATGAAAACTGACTCACACTGTGATCTTAAACACATAACACTATCCCTTCAAATTCAGTAAAATGATTATTACAGTAAAAGGGGGTCTTGCTGGGAGTATTCTTTCAGAGTTTACAGCACTGCAGCAGTGTTGAAAAAGTTTAGAATATTTTTCTAGGGATGGAGTTTCAGGGTTTAGGACAAGGAAGTGGTGTTCAAGCAGTGTAGAGAGTCAAGGTGGGACTGAGAATGTACTAATGAAAGTTCACTGACATGATTACTACATGCTACAGAGACAGTTGCTTTTGCATTTCAATAGCACACCCAGTATCTAAATTGCACAGCATAAACACAATTTGGGAATTAAGAGGCATGAGACACATACTGCATAGGACTTTCTACAACTACATCTCCTAATTCATGACTCACTTCATGATTAAGTGATTTAGCACACAGAGGGAGAGAAAGTACAAACAGAGACAACATGATACAGGCAGAGGTTGCAAGACTACAGGCAGAGAGAGGAAAGATTTAACACGATAGCGCTGTCTAATACACACCACCAGACATATCATAATAGGCCTCTGCAGATGTACATGAGAGGGTGCAGGCAGAGGGTACAGGCAGAGGGTACAGGCAGAGGGAGAGGGTTGGTACAGACAGAAAATGAGATAATGCAGGCAGAGACTAAACTGGTAGAGGCAGAGGATAGATGGTGCAGGGCTGCAGGCAGATGAACTGTTGGTGCAGTCAGAGAAAAGATGGTGCAGAGAGGGTGAGATGGTCCAAGCAGAGACACAGATAGTGCAAGCAGACACAGACATGGTAAACACAGAGGATAATATGGTACAACAGAGAAAAAAATGCTAGAAACAGTGAGACAAATGCTACATGCCGAGGCAAATCGGAGCACACAGAGGGGGAGATAGTGAAGACAGAGATAACATGGTAAACGCTGAGGGTGCGAGACTACAGGCAGAGAAGGAAAAGATTTAATATGGTAGCGCTGTATAATACACACCAGCAGCCATATCAAAATAGGCCTCTGCAGATGCACATGAGAGGGTGCAGGCAGAGGGAGAGGATTGGTGCACACAGAAAATGAGATAATGCAGGCAGAGACTAAACTGGTGCAGGCAAAGAATAGATGGTGTAGGACTGCAGGCAGAGGGACAGATGGTACAGTCAGAGAAAAGATGATGCAGAGAGAGGGTGAGATGGTTCAAGCAGAGACACAGATAGTGCAAGCAGACACAGACATGATACTCACAGAGGATAAAATGTTACAACAGAGAAGAAATGCTGTAAACAGTGAGACAAATGCTACATGCAGAGGCAAATTAGAGTACACAGAGGGGGAGATAGTGAAGACAGAGATAAAATTGTACAAGTAGAGGGTGCGATACTACATTCAGAGAAGGAAAAGATTTAACATGGTAGCGCTGTCTAATAGACACCAGCAGTCATATCATAATAGGCCTCTGCAGATGAACATGAGAGAGTGCAAGCAGAGGGTTCAGGCAGAGGGAGAGGGATGGTGCAGACAGAAAATGAGATACTGCAGGCAGAGACTAAACTGGTACAGGCAGAGGATAGATGGTGCAGGGCTGCATGCAGAGGGACAGATGATGCAGTTAGAGGATAGATGATGCAGAGAGAGGGTGAAATGGTTGAACCAGAGACACAGATGGTGGAAGCAGACACAGACATGGTACACACAGAGGATAAAATGGTACAACAGAGAAGAAATGCTGGAAACAGTGAGAGAAATGTTACATGCAGAGGCTAATTGGAGCACACAGAGGGAGAGATAGTGAAGACAGAGATAAAATGGTACAAGCAGAGGGTACGAAACTACAGTCAGAGAAGGAAAATATTGAACATGGTAGCACTGTCTAATACACACCAGCAGCCATATCATAATAGGCCTCTGCAGATGTACATGAGAGAATGCAGACACAGGGTGCAGGCAGAGAGAGAGAGGGTTGGTGCAGAAAGAAAATGAGATAATGCAGGCAGAGACTAAACTGGTAGAGGCAGAGAATAGATGATGCAAGACTGCAGGCAGAGGAACAGGTGGTGCAGTCAGAGAAAAGATGGTGCAGAGAGAGGGTGACATGGTTGAACCAGAGACACAGATGGTGGAAGCAGACACAGACATGGTACACACAGAGGGTAAATGGTACAACATAGAAGAAATGCTAAAAACAGTGAGACAAATGCTACATGCAGAGGCAAATTGAAGCACACAGAGGGGGAGATATTGAAGACAGAGATAAAATGGTACAAGTAGAGGGTACGAGACTACAGGCGGAGAAAGGAAAGATTTAACATGGTAGCGCTGTCTAATACACACCAGCAGCCATATCATAATATGCCTCTGCAGATGCACATGAGAGAGTGCAGGCAGAGGGTGCAGGCAGAGGGAGAGGGTTGGTGCAGACAGAAAATGAGATAATGCAGGCAAAGACTAAACTGGTACAGGCAGAGGATAGATGGTGCAGGGCTGTAGGCAGAGGGACAGATGGTGCAGTCAGAGAAAAGATGATGCAGAGAGAGGGTGAGATGGTTCAAGCAGAGACACAGATAGTGCAAGCAGACACAGACATGGTACATACAGAGGATGAAATGGTACAACAGAGAAGAAATGCTGGAAACAGTGAGACAAATGCTATATGCTAAGGCAAATTGGAGCACACAGAGGGGGAAATAGTGAAGACAGAGATAAAATGGTACAAGCAGAGGGTACGAAACTACAGTCAGAGAAGGAAAAGATTTAACATGGTAGCGCTGTCTGATAGACACCAGCAGCTATATCATAATAGGCCTCTGCAGATGTACATGAGAGAGTGCAAGCAGAGGGTACAGGCAGAGGGAGAGGGTTGGTGCAGACAGAAAATGAGAAAATGCAGGCAGAGACTAAACTGCTGCAAGCAGAAGATAGATATTGCAGGGCTGCAGGTAGAGGAACAGATGGTGCAGTCAGAGAAAAGATGATGCAGAGAGAGCGTGAGATGGTTCAAGCAGAGACACAGATAGTGCAAGCAGACACAGACATGGTACACACAGAGGATAAAATGGTATAACAGAGAAGAAATGCTGGAAACAGTGAGACAAATGCTACATGCAAAGGCAAATTGGAGCACACAGAGGAAGAGATAGTGAAGACAGAGATAAAATGATATACACAAAGGGTGCGAGACTACAGGCAGAGTAGGAAAAGATTTAACATGGTAGCGCTGTCTAATACACACCAGCAGCTATATCACAATAGGCCTCTGCAGATGTACATGAAAGGGTGCAGGCAGAGGGTGCAGGCAGAGGGAGAGGGATGGTGCGGACAGAAAATGAGATAATGCAGGCAGAGACTAAACTGGTACAGGCAGAGGATAGATGGTGCAGGGCTGCATGCAGAGGGACAGATGATGCAGTCAGAGAAAAGATGATGCAGAGAGAGGGTGAAATGGTTAAACCAGAGACACAGATGGTGGAAGCAGACACAGACATGGTACACACAGAGGATACAATGGTACAACAGAGAAGAAATGCTGGAAACAGTGAGAGAAATGTTACATGCAGAGGCTAATTGGAGCACACAGATGGGGAGATAGTGAAGACAGAAATAAAATGGTACATCCAGAGGGTGCAAGACTACAGTCAGAGAAGGAAAAGATTTAACATGGTAGCGCTGTGTAATACACACCAGCAGCTATATCATAATAGGCCTCTGCAGATAAACATGAGAGGGTGCAGGCAGAGGGTGCAGGCAGAGGGAAAGGGATAGTACAGACAGAAAATGAAATAATGCAGGCAGAGACTAAACTGGTACAGGCAGAGGATAGATGGTACAGGGCTGCAGGCAGAGGGACAGATGGTGCAGTCAGAGAAAAGATGGTGCACACAGAGAGTGAGATGGTTCAAGCAGAGACACAGATACTGCAAGCAGACAGAGACATGGTGCACACAGAGGATAAAATGGTACAACAGAGAAGAAATGCTGTAAACAGTGAGACAAATGCTACATGCAGAGGCAAATTAGAGTACACAGAGGGGGAGATAGTGAAGACAGAGATAAAATTGTACAAGTAGAGGGTGCGATACTACATTCAGAGAAGGAAAAGATTTAACATGGTAGCGCTGTCTAATAGACACCAGCAGTCATATCATAATAGGCCTCTGCAGATGAACATGAGAGAGTGCAAGCAGAGATTTCAGGCAGAGGGAGAGGGATGGTGCAGACAGAAAATGAGATACTGCAGGCAGAGACTAAACTGGTACAGGCAGAGGATAGATGGTGCAGGGCTGCATGCAGAGGGACAGATGATGCAGTTAGAGGATAGATGATGCAGAGAGAGGGTGAAATGGTTGAACCAGAGACACAGATGGTGGAAGCAGACACAGACATGGTACACACAGAGGATAAAATGGTACAACAGAGAAGAAATGCTGGAAACAGTGAGAGAAATGTTACATGCAGAGGCTAATTGGAGCACACAGAGGGAGAGAATGTGAAGACAGAGATAAAATGGTACAAGCAGAGGGTACGAAACTACAGTCAGAGAAGGAAAATATTTAACATGGTAGCACTGTCTAATACACACCAGCAGCCATATCATAATAGGCCTCTGCAGATGTACATGAGAGAAGGCAGACACAGGGTGCAGGCAGAGAGAGAGAGGGTTGGTGCAGAAAGAAAATGAGATAATGCAGGCAGAGACTAAACTGGTAGAGGCAGAGAATAGATGATGCAAGACTGCAGGCAGAGGAACAGGTGGTGCAGTCAGAGAAAAGATGGTGCAGAGAGAGGGTGACATGGTTCAAGCAGAGACACAGATAGTGCAAGCAGACACAGACATGGTACACACAGAGGATAAAATGGTACAACAGAGAAGAAATGCTGGAAACAGTGAGAGAAATGTTACATGCAGAGACTAATTGGAGCACACAGATGGGGAGATAGTGAAGACAGAAATAAAATGGTACATCCAGAGGGTGCAAGACTACAGTCAGAGAAGGAAAAGATTTAACATGGTAGCGCTGTGTAATACACACCAGCAGCTATATCATAATAGGCCTCTGCAGATAAACATGAGAGGGTGCAGGCAGAGGGTGCAGGCAGAGGGAAAGGGATAGTACAGACAGAAAATGAGATAATACAGGCAGAGACTAAACTGGTACAGGCAGAGGATAGATGGTACAGGGCTGCATGCAGAGGGACAGATGATGCAGTCAGAGAAAAGATGGTGCACACAGAGAGTGAGATGGTTCAAGCAGAGACACAGATACTGCAAGCAGACAGAGACATGGTGCACACAGAGGATAAAATGGTACAACAGAGAAGAAATGCTGTAAACAGTGAGACAAATGCTACATGCAGAGGCAAATTAGAGTACACAGAGGGGGAGATAGTGAAGACAGAGATAAAATTGTACAAGTAGAGGGTGCGATACTACATTCAGAGAAGGAAAAGATTTAACATGGTAGCGCTGTCTAATAGACACCAGCAGTCATATCATAATAGGCCTCTGCAGATGAACATGAGAGAGTGCAAGCAGAGATTTCAGGCAGAGGGAGAGGGATGGTGCAGACAGAAAATGAGATACTGCAGGCAGAGACTAAACTGGTACAGGCAGAGGATAGATGGTGCAGGGCTGCATGCAGAGGGACAGATGATGCAGTTAGAGGATAGATGATGCAGAGAGAGGGTGAAATGGTTGAACCAGAGACACAGATGGTGGAAGCAGACACAGACATGGTACACACAGAGGATAAAATGGTACAACAGAGAAGAAATGCTGGAAACAGTGAGAGAAATGTTACATGCAGAGGCTAATTGGAGCACACAGAGGGAGAGATAGTGAAGACAGAGATAAAATGGTACAAGCAGAGGGTACGAAACTACAGTCAGAGAAGGAAAATATTTAACATGGTAGCACTGTCTAATACACACCAGCAGCCATATCATAATAGGCCTCTGCAGATGTACATGAGAGAAGGCAGACACAGGGTGCAGGCAGAGAGAGAGAGGGTTGGTGCAGAAAGAAAATGAGATAATGCAGGCAGAGACTAAACTGGTAGAGGCAGAGAATAGATGATGCAAGACTGCAGGCAGAGGAACAGGTGGTGCAGTCAGAGAAAAGATGGTGCAGAGAGAGGGTGACATGGTCCAAGCAGAGACACAGATAGTGCAAGCAGACACAGACATGGTACACACAGAGGATAAAATGGTACAACAGAGAAGAAATGCTGGAAACAGTGAGAGAAATGTTACATGCAGAGGCTAATTGGAGCACACAGATGGGGAGATAGTGAAGACAGAAATAAAATGGTACATCCAGAGGGTGCAAGACTACAGTCAGAGAAGGAAAAGATTTAACATGGTAGCGCTGTGTAATACACACCAGCAGCTATATCATAATAGGCCTCTGCAGATAAACATGAGAGGGTGCAGGCAGAGGGTGCAGGCAGAGGGAAAGGGATAGTACAGACAGAAAATGAGATAATACAGGCAGAGACTAAACTGGTACAGGCAGAGGATAGATGGTACAGGGCTGCATGCAGAGGGACAGATGATGCAGTCAGAGAAAAGATGGTGCACACAGAGAGTGAGATGGTTCAAGCAGAGACACAGATACTGCAAGCAGACAGAGACATGGTGCACACAGAGGATAAAATGGTACAACAGAGAAGAAATGCTGTAAACAGTGAGACAAATGCTACATGCAGAGGCAAATTAGAGTACACAGAGGGGGAGATAGTGAAGACAGAGATAAAATTGTACAAGTAGAGGGTGCAATACTACATTCAGAGAAGGAAAAGATTTAACATGGTAGCGCTGTCTAATAGACACCAGCAGTCATATCATAATAGGCCTCTGCAGATGAACATGAGAGAGTGCAAGCAGAGATTTCAGGCAGAGGGAGAGGGATGGTGCAGACAGAAAATGAGATACTGCAGGCAGAGACTAAACTGGTACAGGCAGAGGATAGATGGTGCAGGGCTGCATGCAGAGGGACAGATGATGCAGTTAGAGGATAGATGATGCAGAGAGAGGGTGAAATGGTTGAACCAGAGACACAGATGGTGGAAGCAGACACAGACATGGTACACACAGAGGATAAAATGGTACAACAGAGAAGAAATGCTAGAAACAGTGACACAAATGCTACATGCAGAGGCAAATTGGAGCACACAGAGGGGGAGATAGTGAAGACAGAGATAAAATGGTACAAGCAGAGGGTGCGAAACTAAAGGCAAAGAAGTAAAAGATTTAACATGGTAGCACTGTCTAATACACACCAGCAGCCATATCATAATAGGCCTCTGCAGATGCACATGTGAGGGTGCAGGTAGAGGGAGAGGTTTGTTGCAGACAGAAAATGAGATAATGCAGGCAGAGTCTAAACTGGTACAGGCAGAGGATAGAGGGTGCAGGTTTGCAGGCTGAGGGACAGATGGTGCAGTCAGAGAAAAGATGGTGCAGAGAGAGGGTGAGATGGTTCAAGCAGAGACACAGATAGTGCAAGCAGACACAGACATGGTACACACAGAGGATAAAATGGTACAACAGAGAAGAAATGCTGGAAACAGTGAGAGAAATGTTACATGCAGAGGCTAATTGGAGCACACAGACGTGGAGATAGTGAAGACAGAGATAAAATGGTACACACAGAGGGTGCGAGGCTACAGGCAGAGAAGGAAAAGATTTAACATGGTAGCGCTGTCTAATACACACCAGCAGCCATATCATAATAGGCCTCTGCAGATACACATGAGAGGGTGCAGGCAGAGGGTGAAGGCAGAGGGAGAGGGTTAGTGCAGACAGAAAATACATTTCCAATTTACAGCACTATCTCTATACCAGCATTTAATCAAAACATGAGACACAATATCAAATAAAGAGTACCCTATAAGCAGAAAGATGCAAACTGTGAGGAGACACAGGTGACATTATAGAAAAAGGTGCAAATATAATTCTTTAATTTACACAGACACTCAGTGTGATCCTATTCAACAATATTAAAACCATACATTTTACCAAAACACATACACCACAGTAAATCGTTTAAGAGCCAGAACACAGCCCATGTAAATGAGCACTACGTTACAGTGCAGAAACCTGACTCATTTCCAAAATACATTTCCAATATGCACCATTAGTTTTTTGCCAGCATTACATCCAAACATGAGACACAATGCAAGAAGAAAGAGGCCCAATATGCTTGTTAATCTGCCCAAGAGTGTATACAGCACTCTATCTATATTAAGTGGGTCATTGCTAAGAGGAGGTCTAATAAAACAGAGAGTATTATGAAGAAAGCAGAGGAGGGAGTACAAAAAGAAAGGGAAACATTAGGGGACAGTAAAGACAACCACAACAGAGAGAACACAAGAAACAGTTAAAAAAATAGCACTCTAAAGAAAGACATGAAAAAATAAGGAAAGAGTGGAAATTTCAGAAAACAAAGCAGAAAGAGGTAGACTGTGAGGGCAGACAGGGTGAAATTGTAGAAAAAGATCAAAATGTAATTCTTTCATGTAGACGGACACTCAGTGTGATCCTGGACCAAAAATTTAAAACCATACATTACAACCAAAAACAATACATGATGCAGGGCTGCAGGCAGAGGAGATTTGATACAGACAGAGGGCAGATAAAACAGAGACAGGATAATATGGTTCACAGAGACAGACAAATAGTGCACACAGACACAGAGACACAGAGATAATACACACAAAGGGATAACATGGTACAGCAATAAAGAAATGCTGCAAACGGAGAAAGAAATGTTACATGCAGAGGGGAGATGAAACACACAGAGAGGGACATAATACATACAGAGAGAAAATGTTACAGAAATAGGGTGAAAAGCTACAGGCAGAAAGAGAAAAGTAAATTATTCTGCCAGAATCTTCTGAAATGAATACTGACTCACACTGTGATCTTAGACACATAACAGAAATCCTTGCAATTCAGTCAAATGATTACTACAGTGAAGGGGGGGTCTTGCTAGTAGTGTTGTATAAAGAGAGCAAGGGTGAGGGAGAGAGAAAGAGGGAGTAAATCAGATGGGGAGAGGGAGTTAGAAAAGAGTAGTAAAGGAAAGGGATAATGACAGTGAGGAAAGAGATATGAGGGTAAGGAAAGGGGAGCGAGAGAAAAAAAGCATATTAAGAAAAAGGAAAAAAGAGTAACTGAAACAGAAGGCTTCATAGAAAAAGAGAGGAAGGAAAATGAACAGTGGTGGAGAGAAAGGAAGACAGTGAGAGAGAGTGAAAGAGAGGGAAAGTGAGTAACTTCCACATTAGAACACATTTTTATTATTAACTTAAAGGGCACAACATATATCCCCTTACAAATTAATAACTCACCTTTAAAAATGCTTTTGAAGATTTAGAACAGTGTCAATCACACACCAGATTTTCTTAAGCAGAATCTCTGAAATGTACCTCAGACACTGCAACCACAAAATGGCCCTGATTCCCTCTCATTTTTCACACATATCCCTGTACATAACCAATGTAATTTTTTCCTACACAAATTCAAAACCAAACTAACATTTTAATTGGTTGTCATTTCAACACTTTCAACCTTCCGCCACTGCTCTCTCTGCCTGTTACCATGGTAACTCTCCATAGAACACCTAACTGAACTCAAAAGGTGAAAAGTTCATCACTCAATGTTGCAAACCAAAGCAGCAAGTGTGTTTGACTTCTCAATATTCCAGTTTATCCTGTGCAATGTTCTTTTCAATAACTTTTTCTAAACCAATAGTATTATTCCTTTTAAAAACCAGTAGAATGCACCCTGGTTTTCAATGTTAAATTATCAGAAAACACCAATCATTTCTTAGTTTTTCAAATGCACTGAATATCATCTACATTTTTTTCTAAACTCCAAGTTTTCAAACTGCCATTTCATTTCCAGAGCCCATCTGAGTACAACCAGATCTGCCTTCAAGATGCTTAGAGTGTGGATTGTAGGACACAGTTTTATATTTTGGAGTGAAAGGTATGCAGCAAATAGATGCTTTCTCAACCTTGATTTACCAAATGTGGATATTATGTGGATTGGCCAGAGAGGATTGAGATGTCACCAATTGATACCATTGGTAAAATCCTTTTTGAATCTCCCACACCCTGACCTCATAATTGTGCCCTGTGGTGGAAATGACCTGTGCACTTTGACTGGGGTAGGTCTGGAAATGCTTTTAAAGGACACCTTTGGGCAATTGATGTCACTTTTTCCACAAGCTGCCTTTGTATATTCTAATATATGCCAAAGGCAAAAATGGAACTGGTCCAACCAATATTGTCCGCAGATTGAGAAAGCAAGGAAACATGTGAATACGTCTATTTCTGCTTTCCTCAGAGACTATGGCATGGGTTCTATATACCACAACAACTTGCGTTACAACATGCAAGGCATCTAGAGGAGAGATGGTGTACATTTCACAGATGAGGGGAACAGAGTCTTTGTTTTAAACTTTAGACTCTGCTTCGGTACTTACTTGTAGGTACAAAAAAAACTCAATGAACACAACAGCTCTTTTTAGAGCCAACCAACATCTAAACACTCAAACTTATTATTTAACTGTCTTTTTTTGTTGGTTTCTTTTCCACCGTGCACGCACCTTGCGATTTTTAAAAAAATAAAAAAAAGTTTTTTTGCCCTTTAGGGTCCTTCAGGGACCCCCTGAGAAGGGGGTCAGGGAGACTCTACCCTGCCCCCTTTTAACATTTTCCACTTTCGTTTTTCACTCTCTTCCAAAACTATACAAAATGGCGGCTGAAAGGTGCGCGCACCTCGCAAATTTTTTTAATAATTTTTTTTTTTTAATGTTGCCCTTTGGGGTCCTTCAGGGACCCCCTGAGAAGGCCTAGGGGGTCAGGGAGACTCTACCCTGCCCCCTTTTCACATTTTCCACTTTCATTTTTCAATCTCTTCTGAAACTACACAAAATGGCGGCTGAAGGGTGCGCAACGTGCGCGCACCTCACAATTTTTTTTTTTATATATTTTTTTGCCCTTTGGGGTCCTTCAGGGACCTCCTGAGAAGGCCTAGGGTGTCAGGGAGACTCTACCCTACCCCCTTTTCACATTTTCCACTTTCGTTTTTCACTCTCCTCTGAAACTACACAAAATGGCGGCTGAAGGGTGGCCGCAACGTGCGCGCACCTCACAATTTAATTTTTTTTTTAATCTTTTCTTGCCCTTTGGGGTCCTTCAGGGACCCCCTGAGAAGGTCTAGGGGTCAGGGAGACTCTACCCTGCCCCCTTTTCACATTTTTCACTTTCGTTTTTCACTCTCTTCTGAAACAACACAAAATTGCAGCTGAAGGGTGCGCGCAAATATATTTTTTGCCCTTTGTGGTCCTTCAGGGACCCCCTGAGAAGGCCTAGGGGGTAAGAGAGTCTCTACCAAAACCCCTTTTCATGTTCTCCACTTTTGTTTTCACTCTCCTGAGCCTCGAGGGTGCGTGCACCATGCGCGCACCTCGCGATTTAAAAAAAAATAATAATAAAATTCTTTTGGCCTTCGGGGTCCTTCAGGGACCCCCTGAGAAAGCCTAGGGGGTCACGGACTCTCTACCCTACCCCCTTTTCATGTTCACTTTTATTTTGCCCTCTTTTCAGCCTCACACTGACAAAATGGCGGCCAACACTTCCTGGTTACCACTGAATCGAATGTTCACAGACGTCTAACAGCAAATCAGAATTCCACTCGCGCACGCTAGGTGCGCGCACGGGCGCGCTTATAGATATATACATTTTTTCACATTTGATTTTCTTAACAACTACTAGAGGGATTTACACCATTTAAACAAAAGGGCGATCTGCGAATCAGACTCTACCATTTTGCCAAATGTCTTGTAATTCTATTCAGCCATTCGGGCTGTAGCCGTGTCTAATCGTCCTATGGAAAATAACATGGGGAAAACATGTTTTGGGACCCCCTTTTTTCTCAGCCCCCACTTGACAAATCCCCCCAAAACTTTCAGGGAAGGAGCGGAGCGGGCCATCTTCTTTGAGAAATTTATGAAGATTCATCAACCGGTGCCAAAGTTATTCCCAATAGAATGTTGCAGACTTCCTATAGAAACTAGGTCCTAACTATAACTACCTACTGGCGACCGCCAATAGGTAATATATATATATATATATATATATATATATATATATATATATTCACTGAAAAAACCATAGGTTTCACACATGTTATAGTTAGCTGGACATTTCACTCATACAAAACCATTGAAATTCTCCCGTTATAGTTAGTTCAGCTAACTATAACTCGTGTGCCCGCAATGCACTGCTGATGACGTCGCATATTACATCACTCATGACATGGTCAGTGACATCACTCATGACATCCTTCATGACATCGCAAATGATATCACTCATGACATCACTGATGACATCATCCAGTGAATGTGTGTCTTAATGAAAAATAAATATCTTTTATATATGTATATCTAAAGGTTGTTGGAAAAATCAATGGGTAAATAAATGTCTACATGGATGTTTTTTTGTAAAAATGATTGCATAACTGACTTATTAGGTGTATCTTAGTGAATATGTAAATATCTGTGTCTCACTTTGTCTATAAGTGGCTGGATGTGTTGGTGAGTAGCTACATGATGTCTGTAAGTGTTATTAGTTGGCTTTTTGAGTATCAGTATGAGTGTCTGTATGGTACGGTGGGGAGTATTACTTAGCGCATAGATGCTTGAGTGAGTGACTCACTGTTTGTATGTGTTTTGAAGACAGCATGTGTGCAGGACTGTATGGGTGGATGAGTGCGTGCATGGTGTGTTAGTGAGTGAATGACTGTCTCAATAGTATCTTTATGAGTAACTACATATGTTTTAATCTACTATATGTGAGTATTGATGTATATAAGTGATTATATGTGAAAGTGTGAGAGAATGGAAGAGTTCCTGTATAAATAAATATGTGTTTCTATAAGTGATTGTTTAAGAGAGTAAGTATGTTTACGTTTCTGTAAAAGTAAGTGTAGTGGTGTGTGTATAGCTGTATATGCAAGTAAATGGATTTTTGATAGTTGATTTGCATGTGTGAGTATGTGTGTGAGTAACTGTATGGATGAGTATTGGTGTGTAACAGGATGTATAGGTATATGACTACATATAATGAGTGAGTACATGTATGAGTGACTATAAAGAACTGTTGGTGAATGAGTGGATGTGTATATAGATGGTGGAATTACTGAACAGGTTGTTATAACTGGTATTGGTAACTCCATTCTTTTCAAAATTGTAGTTTCTATTTTTGAATGTATGTATCAAATGTTATATTATGGTGAGAGGAGGTCTGCCACGCTTTCACAAGGATGATGTCATCAGTGATATCATTTGAGATGTCATGAGTGATGTCACTGACCATGTCATGAGTGATGTAATATGTGACATCATCAGCAGTGCATTGCGGGCACGCGAGTTATAGTTAGCTGAACTAACTATAACGGGGGAATTTCAATGGTTTTGTCTGAGTGAAATGTCCAGCTAACTATAACATGTGTGAAACCTATGTTTTTTCAGTGCATTTGCAAGGTTTTTAAAATTCTAATTCCTAACTATAACATGTGTAAAACCTATGTTTTTTCAGTGAATTTCCAAGGTTTTTTAAATGCTAATTCCTAACTATAACATGTGTGAAACCTATGATTTTTTCAGTGAATTTGCAAGGTTTTTTAAATGCTAATTCCTAACTATAACGTGGCTGAAACCTATGGTTTTTTCAGTGAATATATATATGCACTGGAAAACTAAACACCCACTTCCTTTACAAAGAAATGGAAAGTTTGCATCTCTGCAACCTCTCTAATTTTTCACCTTAGTCATCTTCCACTCAATCATTACAAAAACCACAAATACACACACCTACTTGCTACCATTCTTGGCTGAGCTTATCAATTATTCTTCTTTAATTCAAATTCAAAGTGCAGGCCCTTTATTCAGCCTTCTTGGTAACTACTACCCATGAATAGCAGTAGGTAATTTGCACACTTCCCTCCTTTCTTGCATCTTTTCTACCACACACTGGGGCAGGTTTACAAGCCCCTTGCGCCACTTTTGCATCATTTTTCCCACGAGCTTGTAAATCTGCTCAATTGTGTGTACTTTATGCACTAGCTTTCTTCCTTAGATGTGGTAATAGTTTCTCTTGCTCCCACTGCAGAATCCAACACCCTATCTGTGTAATGACATGGAAATCCAAAGATCCACTTCACTGGCAATGCAGTGGGTAGTTTGCATTTCTCCAGCCTTTCTTATTTTTCACGTTTCTCATCTTCCACTCAATCTACACATCATCCACACATACACACATCTAATTGCTGCATTCCTTAGCTGTGATTATCAACTATTCTTCTATTTTATATTCATATTCAAAGGGCAAACCCTTTATCGAGCCTTTTTGTTGTAACTACTGTTCCAGGAATTCTGTGCATAAAGACTTAGGACCTCAGTGAATTACGGTGTACCAAAACCCACCTTACTACACAAACCCCCTACCAGACTAGCAATCAGTGACTCATTGGTTCTTCGCCCTAGAGCAAAAACACTAATGACTAGTCAACCCAGAACATGCGACTTAGATTACATGAAGTAAAGTGGATAACAAGAGCACTCTTTCATTATAGTCTTACACCAGTCCAAAACAAGATGTAAATAAAGACATGTGCAACGTTGAAATGTTTATTTCTAACACCATAATCTCATGCACAGTACCTTAGATAATACAACCAAACATATTATCAGAAACAAGGCTGTCAGCATTGTTACTATTCTATGAAATACAAACGGAAAAAGCATCGAATAATGCTAAAGGTAAACAAATTTATAATATACCTATATTTCACCCTCTCTACCTAGCAGATTAGTTTATAACTACAGAAAGTCTCATAGGATTACATGGGCAGACCCATACCTCTGGTACTCAGCAATAGTGGATCACATTCAGTGCTCCACAAACTGTCAAGATACGAATGTTCTCCAACTGTGTGTAACTTTGCCTCCACAATGCATTATGAAACGCGCCAGTATCAGAGGTGGCCACAGCTGCATATGTGTTATGGCTCGAACGTGCGAGGATCATTCTGAATAACAGACACAGTATTCAAGATAACCTTAATGATCCATGCTCTCACTATACACTCAAAACTAGCGAGGCAGTTTACAAATCTAGCATACCAAATTATTCTCATATAAAGCAAAATACTGAGCCTTCTCTAAACAATAACAGAAGTACCTGTCGTGTGCAAAGCAGAGTAGGAAAGCAAAAATAGCGTGTAAGCTTCTAATAAACCCATGCTAACTTAACAGAATGTGAGTGCAAGGCTCAGCCCCACAGCACCCTTCCTTGATCGAAGCACGTGATAAAAACGTGGGCGAATTAGGAACGCAGAGTCCAAGCCTAAAAAGGAGAGTCAAGTTCACATTTCCAAAAAAAAGTTATTCGCTCTTTGATAGAAAGCAGTAGCTAAACAATAAAGAATACGTAGAAAAATCAAAGAGTCTTAATCCAACAGCGTGTAAGCACAGTATGTAGCAACAGCCTATAACAGGAAGTCATTGTTCTCATCTGAAAACATTTCAGCCATCCAATTCAATAGTGGGAATGAACATACATGTTACTCAATGACCGGAGCCTTTATCACCATCGGAGGAAAACTCGGGTCATCTTCAATGTAACTGCGTGCCAAGAACTCAAGTGCCGCTGCAAAAACATTCCAACGTCCCATTATTCCATATATCGCTGCTAAGGCCATAATCCCGCCGCCAGAACAGAGCACGCATGAACCACTAAGGGGCTCATCAGCTGGTCATAATCCGCGTTGGGAGACACCATACTGCAGAGACACAAATCCAGGGCCCAGTCGAAATCGCAGCTCAGGCAATGGAACACAGGTTGAACGCATGTGAAAAAGGAAAATCGAAACGATAATCGATAAGCTGCACTCAATGTAGCCAGAGGCAGCGCTCCGTAATAACTAATCATTCGGTTGCGAACCATCAACAGCCGGGACATATTGTCATCTGCTGCCGGATGTGCATCCATATTTATGTAAACAAATTAATAAAAGCACACCTGCAACTAATGCGAGTATTAAGCGCAATCCACCAAAGATGCTGGAAAAAATCGAACGAAAAAATCCAGAGAAGACACCAAATATAGTTTCTACAGAAGTCACAAGGCCATTGCTTCTAACTTTAAAAAAGTAAGGTAACCCCGCAGTCAAGGACACATTAAAGATACTCTAAGTTAACTCCCCTACACTACACCATCAACACTGCACTACCCTAAACACTAAAATATTACCACCAGCAGAACCTCCTACACTACTCAAACAACACTGCAGTAAAATAAGTCCTAAAACACTATTCTCAGCATGGCCCCACTACACTACACAAACACCTCTGCACTACCCTAAACCCCAAAACAGTACTCCCAGCATAACCCCTTACATTAGTGTTTTGTTGTAAATTCTAAAACACTTCCTCCAGCATGATTCTTACACTACCCAAACACCTCTGCACTACCTTAAGCCCTAAAACACAACATCAAGCACTAACCCCCTACAGTAAACAAACACTACTGTACTACCCTAAAGCATAAAACAGTACCAGTCCGTCAGCTTGCAGCTGTGCATCTGCGAGCTGTGGTGTCCCTAGCTCTACATGTGCGAGTCAGTTGTAGATCGACCCCATTCTATGGTCTCTGAGGTATCCATATGCAGCTTTGTTGACATTCCTCCTAGATTTTTCAATCGGAGCACAACATTGGTTTGACCATTTCCGCTTCTGTCTTTGGCATATATTGGAATATACAAAGACAGTTTGAGGGAAAAGTAACATCAATTGTCTAAAGGTGTCCTTCATTAGCATTTACAAACCTACCCCAGTCAATGTGCCTAGGTCCGTTCCACCACTATGCACAATCATGAGGTCAGGGTGTTGGAGATGCAAACAGGTTTTAACCAAAGGGAGCAATTGGTGCCACTTCAATCCTCTCTGTCCAAATAATTTAATGTCCACATTTTGTAAACCTAGGTCTAAGTCAATACGTCTCTGTTCTGCATACCTTTTGCACCAAAAAACATAGCTATGTCCTACGATCCACACTAGCATTTTGAAGGTATGGCTGGGAGGTATGGATAGATGTCTGTAGCTCATGCAGTCCGTTTGTAGAATAAGAGCTATGTTTAAAGATGGGGAACTTCTTTTTTTTCCCATACAAAACGATAACTGATTAGGAGTTGAAAAGCATTTGTTGCAGGGTTTCTGTACTCACACAGAACTGTGCACAGAGGAGTGGAACCTCGGCAAATTAGGGTGTCCCAAAACTTACCTTAGCAACCAACTCACCCCTTACCGAGCTAGCTACAGTGTCTCATTGGACATATCAAACTCCCAATGTTTAGACAAACCAGAACATGAACTTACAGTACCTCAGGGTACGTGGGACTCATGAACACTCTTTCGTTATATTATCATTACAAACCAGAACATGGAGTAAAGAAGACACATGTGCATTTGAAATGTTTATTTACTAATGCCGTCTTCTCAGGCGCAGTATCTTAGATAATACAAGTATACTTATTATCAGTAGCAAAATTATCAGCATAGTTACTAAGACATAAAAAGCGAATGGTGACAGCATGTTAACATGCTGTAATGAATAAGAGTTAACAACACTTATATCTCACCCTCCCTAACACATATATTATATTATTAGCTAAGAAGGTCTCTTTGGGTTGTTTTAGGGCGGGCCCATACCTTAGTGTCCTAGCATGAAGGAATCACATCAGCATACACCAGCTCTCTCTGCATGTGCACCGCATCAAGTGTCTTAACAATTCTCGTGCAAAGCAATATCAATCCCGCCTCAAGCCCAAGTTGGCAAAGGCTGCACTTGTGTTATGACTATGAAGGCGTGGAGATCAGACCTCATAACAATTCCATATCGTGTTGCTCCTGAAACTTCAGCACTCTCCGTGCAGACATGGTTTATTAAATAAAACTGATATCAGAGCAATAACATATTATTCTCACATACACCACGGCAAACCACTAGGTTGAAAGCTAAGTCAACAATTAAGGGTCGTGTGCAGAAGTTGCAAGAAAGGAAAAATGGCGTTTAAATCTCAAATGTACCTATGCTAACTTAACACGATATAAGGATATATAGGAGCTATACAACACCCCCCCATGATCCGAGAACGGACTAAATAAGATAACAGAAGTGCCATCACATGAGAGCAGAATCCAATTATAAACGAGCATGAATAAAAATTCAATTATAAAAACTACTGCTAAAAAATAGCCCACAAGTATAATGTGGCTCAAGCCAATAGGCAAGCAAAAATAAAATGTCTTGACCAAAAGTCAATAAAATCAAGGAAATGCTATCAATCAGCATGTCAATTTGAGGCAGTGTCTATGATAACACTGTATAAGAAAAGTAAGCTGCAACAGCCTCCAGGAGGAAGTCACTGTCCTCATCCGAAAACAGTTCAGCCATCCAATTGAAAAGATGAAAGGAACATACGTGATCTTCCAGCACCGGATCCTCTATAACCATCAGAGGACAGCTCGGTGGGTTTTCAAGAAAACTTTGTTCCAAGAAATTTTGCGCTGCCGACAACACATCCCAGGGACCCATTAGTCCATGTGCCACCGCCAAGGCCATAATCCTTTCGTCAGAACAAACCAACTCGTGAGCAATGATAGGACTCATCAGTTGATCAAAATCGACGTCAGAAGATATTGGTCCGCAGAGACACAAATCAATGGCCCAAAGGAAATCACAGGTCAGGCAGCGAAATACAGGCTGGACACAGGTGAAATAGGAGAACCGAAAAGATAATCCAAACGCCGTGCTTAGAGTCGCCAACGGCAGTGTGCCATAATAATCAAGCATGCGGTTGCGAAACCGCGTCAGTAGCAGCTGAGCGTGGTCTTGCACAGGAAGGGCATCCATATTTAAAAAGGCAGAAAACCACCAATGCGCCAGCCGCTAATGCAAGTAAAAACGGGAACCCTCCAAATAAGGACGAAAAAATAGAATGGAAGAAGGCAGGGATGACTCCAAAAATCTTCTCAAAGGAAGTCACGAGACCACCGCTAACAACTTTAAAAAAATGTGCTAGGCCCGTTGTGGAGGATGCGTTAAAGATAGAACGGACCATGGCTCCGAAATGCAAAGGCAAATCAGTGTTTAAAAGAGCCTGAACCTCCGTACGGGTGTTAGCAATGTGAAGCACGAAAGTTTCACGGGCCGAGCTCAAGGCCACCTCTTTCTGGGACAATAGAGCTCTTATTCTAGCCATGCCGCTGAATTCTGCTCCCAAGGTCGGTATCTGTGGCCAAATGGAAGACTCCCTATGTTCACGTGTGGGAGGATAAAGAACATTTCTGCAGCAAATAACTCGCTCACTTACTGTTACTATGAAAGCTATACCTTTAATTAAACCACAACAGTTTTCATTATTGAGCATTAAATAACTACCATTCTCTAACAATTTAAACGTGGGGATGATAGCAGGAACTGGCGTGCCCTGTAAAACGCAAGCCATATTCGGTCGGTCCTTGTTAC
Source organism: Lissotriton helveticus (assembly GCF_964261635.1). Lineage (NCBI taxonomy): Eukaryota > Metazoa > Chordata > Amphibia > Caudata > Salamandridae > Lissotriton > Lissotriton helveticus. The sequence goes on from NC_136061.1 coordinate 1,419,802,614, forward strand.
ATGAACCGTGTAACTGTATGTGTCTGCACATTAAAGAATGATCTGGCGTCTCAGTACACTCATCCCCTGTTAGATAAACCTCCTGTTCATCCTTGAAACATCTGTATGTGTATGGGAGTGACCAGACCTCATGAAGAAAACCGCTACCCAAGGGTTCAAAACGACCTATTGGCACATATTTCATACAATTTGAAAACTTATATAAAGCAAAAGGCAGTGTTATTAAACCGTGGATAAGCCACGTAGCAGCAGTGGCCTCTGCCACAGAAAAAGGCAAAGATTCCAACCTTTCAATATGTAGCATAGAAAAGGAAGCATCACGCATTGAAAGCAAGCGTTGTTTGTCTGTCAAATTAAACGGTGCAAACAAAGAGGAAACGTTCATGTATCCCCAGGGAACTTTACCCATTTTCAGAGTCTGAAGTGTCCATGCAAACTGCATGATTGACCGTAATTGATTTTGACCATGGTATAATACAGACACTTCATCATGCACAATATCAACAACAGACGACACAATATTATCTAATGTGTAAATTCTAGAGGAAAGCACGTTAATGCTATTGTCAACAACTGCAAGCACTTTCTCAAGATTCGCCTGATCAATAGCTCTAAGGCGTGAAGCAGCCTCAATCTGTGACAGTTTCCAAATTTCATTGTAAACCCCATATAACCACCTTTTCGACCTGCCACTAGCTGGGCCTTTAATGAAATCATTTAAATCCACGTCTGCATTCAGTTTGGAAAGGTGATACTTAACCGCAGGTAAAGTTGAATGTTTCAGCCAAGCTTGACACAACTTGCCCACAGAGTAAGAGGTGACAGTATGACTCAAATCAAACCGGGGATCAGATCTAACAGTCTTAAAACCGGCAGTTATATTCAAAAATCTTTTTTGGCAAGAATCAGCACTACGGTGCCAAAGCAGCCAACCCTTAGGATTCATACTGGAAATGTTAAAGGAGGAATTAAGAAGCAGAGCCTGTATATCTTTAATGGACAATTGAGTAAAATTACTCCAATCCTCATATTCCTCCAACTCCGGGAAAGACGGGGTGTTCAACCTTTTAGATGTAGCCAATCCAAAGCATGTGGTCTGGGAAATGGTTTCATTTAAAAACAACATATGATTCGGGATGAGACATGCACGGTGCAAAGCCTCAGTGCCTCGTACCTGCCAGGCCCTTGAACCCCAAACCGATTTAAGGTCTATGGTTTCTTTCCATAACTCATAGCCCCCAGTAACTAATTGATTTAGGAAGGCCTTCGAATACAACAATTTGGTATCGGTAAGTCTAACCTTGGACAGTGGCTGTCTTTGAAACCTAAAATAAAAGGACTCGGGATTGGACTGATTAAAGTCAGTGAAATAAGTATACTTTTTAAGAAACGTTCCTGAACTCCCTTGTGTAGGTGCCGGGCAATGTTCCCACTGAGTAAAATTAACAGCATCCCTTCGGGAAGATGTTTTGTGTAAGAAGTGATTGCCATAATGTTGGTAACAGAACAATTCACCATAATTAGCAGATTCTAAATATAAATCCTCAGCATCAAAAGCAGCATAGTATTTCAAATCAGAAAACAAACTTTCCACAGCATTAACATCCCAATCATCAGAACGAATGTTTTGTTTCACCACATCCCCCATATTCACTCTAAGTACATTAGGAACATTAACGACTTCCGTTGGGCCATGAATTTGAAACCGAACTGCATCCCACGCGATTCCATCCAGAACAGGCCAGGCTGTGATGTTAACCAAAGTCAAGTCTCTTTTTAATCTGTGTGTAGAATGTGAAGAGGAAAGTGGGGCCAAAGTTCCATTTAAATGAGTAATGCATGTTCTCTCCTCGACATAGTGTCCATTCATAATTCGAAAAAAATAAAACACAAAACCAATTGACATAAAAAGGTAAACCGAAAAAAGGACCAGCCAAATGTATATCCAAGGAGGTAATAAAAAATGTTTTTTAAACAGGCTAGCATATACTGCAATTTGAGAGGGTTTTTTCGAGGCAAGGGAAGCAGAGTCAAATGAAAATCTGGATTCAGTGGCTAAACTTGCTTGCAGGTCAGGCATGGACAAATCAGTGGGGTATGTATAGTCCAATTCATCAACGTTAGTTCCGGGTAAATTATTTAATAATGGACTGGAAACAACAGGTAATTCGATGGCCACTTCAGTTTCAATATTAGAAGCAGTGGGCATGATTGAATTTCTCACAATGGAAGGACAGGAAACAGCTGGTGTCATGCTAAGAAGAATCGGCCACTCTGTGTATCTTGACATTGTCAATAGAAATAAACCTGTTTTCCTTACGACCTGGAAGTGGTGGTAAAATGACTGTTCTTGTGCCCTTCACTCCAAGCACTGGGACCGGAGCTCGATAGGAGGGACCAAACTCTTTCTTGTTGTCGATCTTCTCTCGAACCAGTTCTCCAACTTGGGGTAGCCAGCCAACTACCGGGATCTGCAACGCATCATCCGATGTGGAGGGCAAATGTTCCTTTGCAAGATTGTCTCTGGTCTTTTGTAGATTCTGTAAAACATTGCAATGTTCATCTGCGTCAAAGGAAGTGGCGCGAACCACAGAGTCTAGACCGTCAAGGTCAGGGACGTACATCTTGATGCCAAAGAGCATTTCGTATGGAGTCCGCCCACCCAGAGACCTTCTAGGGAGATTATTAAGAGCACGCTGCACGCCATAGAGGTGAGCCAGCCAGTTTCTGCCAGTGCCTATAACTCGGGCTGTCAAAGATTGCTTTAAATCACGGTTCATTCGTTCAACTACACTATTACCCTCAGGTCTGTAGGGTGACGAAAACTTGACTTGGACCCCCATCGAAGTCATGGCATCCTTATACGCCTTAGAGGCGAAAGCCGGACCCTGATCCGAATGGAAGGTACCACAGGCAAAAATCCCTATAAAGATACGCAAATCTCTAATGACAGTCCGTGAATCAGCGCTGCGATGTGGCCATAACCACACAAAGCGTGTGCATGAGTCAACTGCTACTAAGATGTACTTATACGCAGTATCAGATGAAAAAGGACCGCAGTGATCTAAATAAACACAGCCTAGTGGTTTATTAGAAATGTACAACTGAGTCTGTGGCGGACGCGTAGCAGTTGAAGGTTTAATCTGCTGGCATATGTCACAAAGAAGGACATAATCACGAGTCTGTTTGTACAGTCCCCGCCACCAGAAACGTTGTTGTAGTTGCGTTACAGTGGCTGAGACGCCCGCATGCGCAGACGCCACACCTTCATGAGCCGCTGTAATCAAGTCTGTTCTGCGATCCGAGTTGGGAATCAGCCGTTCCCCAACATCAGGAATTGTCACAAAAGGAACCTTTTCGGGACTTAAGTGGTATTTATACTTCGAAGGGAATCCCGAAGGATGTTTACTTCCCTTCTCAGAGGCAGCAATCGCTGCCAAGATGTCGCTATCAATCTTGGTTTTAGACCTAGTAACTGCTGCAACTAAGTATGTAGATACTGCTGATTTCGCCGCTTCATCAGCAAGCGAGTTGCCAACAGCGTGAACTCCTACGCGCTGATGACCGAGAGTATGAATCACATAAACGAGTGGCAACATAGCCTTAAGCTCTGCCACTCGAACCCAGATCATTTTATGTTTTATTGTGCTACCCTTGGAATCATGAAAATCATTTTGAATCCAAAAGAACAAGTTTTCATTGTAAGACTGGACACAGTAGTAAGAATCACTTACAATTAGAGTAGTAACACTTGGATCTGCGTACTCCAAAGCTAGTAAGAGAGCACGAAGCTCTGCCAATTGTGCGGTGCAATCGCCCAGGGGCAACGTGTGCACTTCCCTGGAAACAAACTCATCATTCAACATAGCACCGACCACAATGGCGCATGCGGAAACGTAGGCATGTTTAGAGCCATGCGCAACCTGCGCCGACCCATCAGTGTAAATGATGCAATGGAAGTCCTCCAAAGGTCGCATAGCCAGAGGAGCAGGATGAACGAATTCATACTGTAAGTACTCCTGCGACCGTAAGGAAGCGTCAAAAATAAACATGACATCCGTGGATGACAATGACGCTGCCCACTGAATCCACCGAGGGTGCAAAGCTTTCGAATTCGGTACACTGGCTTTCGTGACTGCCTCCAAGTGAGGACAGGGTGTTACCACCAGCATGCGTTTCCCTTGAGACAGTGCTCGTTCTTTTAGAATTGCCATCTGTACAGCAGTTAAAACCTTTTCCACTGTGGGAAACCGCATCTCAGCCGAAGTGTATAAGTGTGACTTGTAAGCAATAGGTACTGTGTCACCTTCATTAAAAGTGAGGTATGTGAAACCCACCGTCCCAGGAATTATTCTTATAACCAGGTTGGTGTGGTTATCACGAGTCAGTAAATATTTAGAAGCGAGCAGATCAGCCTGCAAGGATTGCAAAATGGCTGAATGCTCAGGCAGCCAGCATGATTTTGAGAAAGTTGGTTGTATCAAAGCATACAAAGGCTTGATACGCTGGGCATATTCCGGAATGTAAGTCCTGCCGAAATTCAAAAAGCCCAGTAAAGATTGTAATTTTTTCAGTGTTGTTGGAGCGCGCAATTGTGCGCACTTCTCTAAGAAGTGAGGAGCCAAACCTCTACCTTCATTGTTGAGCTCATAGCCCAAAAACAACACTGTGTGTTCAGCAATGTGCGATTTTGCAAAGTTAAATTTGTAACCCATGTCAGCGAAGTTGCAAATAACAGAATTTACACGACACAGATGCTCCCAAATATCGTCGTCTGTGAGATATATGTCATCCACATACGAAAAAGCATCAGGGTCGAGTGCCTCCAGAATAGAGACAATTCGAGCGGTAAATATACCAGGACTATTCTTGTAGCCCATTGGAAGACGCCGGAATTGCTTTTGGACTCCAGCGCTCGTAAAACTGGTCCATTGGGAGCTAAAGCTGTCCAATCTGTGGGCATAAAAACCATTGGATATGTCAAGCGTTGTCTTGAAACGCTTACGCACGAGACTATCCACTAGGGCAGAGCCGTGGGTATTCTGTACAGCACAGTTACGGCAATGCGAGTTTAAATGCCGGTAATCCAAAACCAAACGATATGATCCGTCAGGTTTGTTCACAGTAAAAAGGGGATTATTCATCGGTGACACACACGTTTCAATAACTCCCTGATATTCCAATTGTTCAAGGATTTCCGCGACGGAAGATTTTGCTTCACGCCGAATGGGATATTGAGGTTGAGGCTGCGGCTGAGACCGCAACGGAATTTCGTGGCAAGGCGACAATCTATCCCAACCACATTGGTTACGGTACAGAGCCGGTGCGAGAGCCCGAGCCCACTCTTCTGCAAAATGCTGCGCATGCTCTTTCGAGACAGTGTTCGCGAAACTGGGTAGGATCACCTCCTCCCCTCGCGGCGCCGCGAGCACAAAAGGTGGGGGCCAGTCAGCCTCGGAAAGCAAAATGTCGTACGTAGACGAAAGGTTCTCCCAAAATACCCCTCTGACAGTACGCTGTATGTCACCTTCAATTAACAGGACAATTTCAAAAAGTCTTTCAGGGGGAGCCAATCTCGTATCGGCTGTTTCTATAACAACAAAAACTTCAGTCGCTGTCACCCTCAGTAGTGGACGGAGCACCTCTCTGACTATGGTAATCTCCGCCGCGCTGTCCAGCAAGGTCAGAGCCCACGTCAGATTCCGAAGCCGCGTTCTCACTATCTGTGGCATATCTATGCGCTGTTAAGGCCGCGACTTTCTTCTTCGCAAACTGCGGACGCTTAGGCGTAGAATCCTCCTGCTTCACTGCGCCGTCTGTCTGGCGGGACTGACCATGTCCTTGCTGGCCACCACGTCCACGTCCACTACCTCCTCCACCACCGGTCTTCTGGGCCGATGTTTCCTGAAAGGAACGAGGAGAGCGTTGATCAGAACCCTGAAAACGATCAGGTGATTTAATCATCGCGCGATCGCGCAAATCATAAACTCTGTCTGCCGGCGCAGGAGCTTGTATTGCAGGAACAGGATCCTGAGTTTGCCTAGTCTGCTTCCCCTGTGTCTGTTTTTTAGGCCAATTCTGTTTTTTGGACTTGGGCTGGACATCTGTCACTGCAGATTGTCCCTGAGGTTGTTTTTTATCCTTCACTGGAAAATATTTCAGACCTCTACTTGTGCGGCCAATTGTCTTATAAGCGGCCACCACAATCTTTGCTAACTGGCGGGGTTTGTCGGCATCGGGCAGAGCAGCCAAAGCATTCGACACCTGAAAGTTAACTGCATCTCCTTTAACATTGGAGAGAATGAGATCACTTACAATCTCAAAAGAACCACACAGGCGCATACCCAATTCAACCGCTGCTTCTGGACCGTGATCATTCTGAACACGTCTAATGATTTCAGGCAGAGCATTCATAGACGGGGTGCCGAAGCACCTCGTATAAACTGCCGCAAAAGTTTTTCCCCAGCTTTCACAGTCAGCAAGTTCAGGAGTAATATCCTTCGGTAGAGTAATCGTTAACATTCTATGTTTATCAGCAGGAGTAGTATTCGGAAAAACCGCCTCCAGTTGATCAAACTTCTCTGCTAGCCAGAATGGGAAGTCATCGTTGTCAACAGGACGCGCACCAAAAACCGAATTAACCATCACTGGATTGAGACGCATTCCGCCTCGTTCCATGGGAGCGGCCGCACCCCCCTGGGGACCACCAGGAAGATGTCGACCGATGTATTGCACTAAAGCACGAATCACGGAAATGGAAACAACATGTAGCCTGCGAATTTCTGCCAGGGTACAAGCCCCGTGATTCGGGTGCGGGGTAAAGCCACCCAACGCAGGCCAATTTGTACCTGGAATTGAGAGTGGACCTAACCTCGCAGCGGACAAAGAGTGGGGGAGGGCGCCATCAAACCAAACTCGATGCTGCCAATGATCAATAGGTATTTCCAATGCCCTGTACGGTGTATACTCAGCTGGGACAGCCGAGGCGGTGTAGGAGTGGAACAAACCAGAATTGGCGTCCACAGCCGGAAACGTAACCCAAGAGTAAAACAACTCATAAGGGAACGCCGGATCTGCACACACCACGAAAATCACAGCCATCCCATCCACCGGTACTTGGTACGTCTGAAGATGGTTGCGCACCGCTACGCGACTATGCTGCGCAATAGCCACCGCCGCCATGACAACACTGGAAACAAGAACACACAAAGAATACTTTGTAGCACAACTGGGTAGTAATTCAAAGAAACCGTTTAAGAAAGAATCAAGCTTGAATAAAGACCTATTTCAAAAAATAGGTAGGTTTCACCGACACCCCGTTTTCCGGAAACGGATGTGAAGGGGTTAAGGCATGAACGATAAACTACTCGAGTGTCATGATATAAGACCACCGAAACCGTTGGGCGCCATGTTGCAGGGTTTCTGTACTCACACAGAACTGTGCACAGAGGAGTGGAACCTCGGCAAATTAGGGTGTCCCAAAACTTACCTTAGCAACCAACTCACCCCTTACCGAGCTAGCTACAGTGTCTCATTGGACATATCAAACTCCCAATGTTTAGACAAACCAGAACATGAACTTACAGTACCTCAGGGTACGTGGGACTCATGAACACTCTTTCGTTATATTATCATTACAAACCAGAACATGGAGTAAAGAAGACACATGTGCATTTGAAATGTTTATTTACTAATGCCGTCTTCTCAGGCGCAGTATCTTAGATAATACAAGTATACTTATTATCAGTAGCAAAATTATCAGCATAGTTACTAAGACATAAAAAGCGAATGGTGACAGCATGTTAACATGCTGTAATGAATAAGAGTTAACAACACTTATATCTCACCCTCCCTAACACATATATTATATTATTAGCTAAGAAGGTCTCTTTGGGTTGTTTTAGGGCGGGCCCATACCTTAGTGTCCTAGCATGAAGGAATCACATCAGCATACACCAGCTCTCTCTGCATGTGCACCGCATCAAGTGTCTTAACAATTCTCGTGCAAAGCAATATCAATCCCGCCTCAAGCCCAAGTTGGCAAAGGCTGCACTTGTGTTATGACTATGAAGGCGTGGAGGTCAGACCTCATAACAATTCCATATCGTGTTGCTCCTGAAACTTCAGCACTCTCCGTGCAGACATGGTTTATTAAATAAAACTGATATCAGAGCAATAACATATTATTCTCACATACACCACGGCAAACCACTAGGTTGAAAGCTAAGTCAACAATTAAGGGTCGTGTGCAGAAGTTGCAAGAAAGGAAAAATGGCGTTTAAATCTCAAATGTACCTATGCTAACTTAACATGATATAAGGATATATAGGAGCTATACAACACATTGTTTTTTAAAAGTAGGGTGCACATTTGTTTTGTGGAAAAGCATGTTTGTGATTGGTTAAGAAAAAGCTGTTTAAACGTGTCGTACATATCATAGGATAAAATTTGCTCAACTCAACCATATTGCTACTTGTATTTGGAAGGCACTGTTCGAATTTAAAACAATCGTGAACTTTTAACCTGCACGTGCCATTAAATGTTCGAGAAAATGTTGTAAAACAAAATTGTTAGGTTTAAAAAAATTGATGAACTTTTAACCTGCACGTGTTGTAGAATGTTCTGGAAAGTGTGTTGATAAAATACGTTGAACTTCTCGCCTGTATGTGTCCTTGAATATTTAAAAAACTGTTTATATGGAAAATTTTAAAAAAAAACAATAGAGAAGTTTCGCAATGTAAAAGAATGAAAGAACTATTCTAATTTGTTCTTTACATGTATTTATGTGTGGAGGAAAAAAACTTACAGACACAACAGCACCAGGAAGAGGAACAAGCAGGGAGTGGGGGGACGGGGGAGATGGGCACAGTGGCACAAATGCACAATTAAGTACAGCACAAGTACAGACAAACCATGGCCAAAATTAAACACACCAACAAGGAGCACAAGTCACACAACACGTCAACATCGCTCCACTGAACAAGCATAGAAGTGTAAACCACACTGCCTGAAAGGGAGAAGGATTAACAAAACTACACATGAAGGTACATCTCACACACAATGCAGCACACACACATAAGAGGTAGAGTACACCAACATCCAGCACAATGTTGTCCAAACACAAACATTTGCACAATCAAACACAGGAGACAAATACTCGCAAGATAGCTCAGTCAAAGAACCTTTCATCCCTACTGTAACTTCTCTAGCTGCATTCATACAGGATGTGTAGAAAGGCCGGTCCTGGGTGTTGAGGGATGTCTGCGACCCTGATCATCATGGATGAGATGCCCAGCCTGTGGCACATGGTTCACTGTGTGTTACATTGCAAACAGCTGTTTCTCCCTCCCACAAGCCACCACACTTTTGTGCGGTGCGCTGTTGCATCCTGTGCACTCCAACGGCACACCATTGTAATGTTTATTTATTTGCGCATGTCCTGCGGCATTCCAACCACACCGTGACACTCCCGTTTGGAGGTGGTGCATGCCACTTTACAACGTCGACTGCTGCGGCCCTTGTGGTGGCCACACCAGAACACAGAGACACACTTACCATACTTCCTGCACACGAACATGTCCAAGACATCCTGTTCCCTTTGCCGGATAGGCACACCCCTGCACCTGTGTACGCAGGACCAGCACACGCCACTTGTGCATGCAGGAGAATGCGTGCGTAGCTACATGTCCAGGCTCACTGCCAACCCTGAAGTGACATGGTAACGTCTGCTGAGGACAGCACACTGTGATGTTGCAGGGCCCGTGCCCATCGTGCTACCACAATTACCACACGGACACACTTGCTCAGATGCGGGTTCGGGGGGTGTTGTCAGTCCAGGGGTTGTTGGGATGAGTGTTGTGGCCATCATGGGTATGCGTGTATCATGCTCATTGACTCTATGGCACTTGTGGGTGTTGCGGTGTGGCTCTTGGCTGTGTCCCCTTTCATGCTGGAGGTAGTCGTCCTGCTTAACACCAGCAGAAAGCTGGTATGAAATCCCTTGTGCTAACACGGCTTATCGCCGAAATTTGTTTTGCATAGCGGTTTTTGCCTTTTGTTGTGATGTGGTTTTTTCGTGTACAGAAAAATAAATAAACTGGGCAGTGTATCCCGTCAAGATCCAGCACCTGAGTCATTATTCCTAATCAATATAAATACAATTAGATTTCTTCATTGATTTTGTGTGTGCACTGTAAATGCACCCACTACCACAGTACAATTCAATACAGGATTTTAGTATTTAGAATAAATTGTAAAGGTGCAAATCGTGTCTTTTTGCACGGGAACGCCTACACTGCATATCGTTATCATCAGTTTAATGCAACTAAAGTTGAGATAAATCTAACACACTATTCAGAAGTTGGTGCAAACTGCAGATCTCACCAGTATTCCCGCGATAACTGCCCCAAAATTTAAAACCATGGTGGACACCAGGAAATAACAGTAATAAGACGAGAAAGAGTCACACAGCACTTAAGTAACAAACAAAAACTTTATTTGGATTTTTCTTTCTTTTTCTTTTTTTTCCAAACGTTATTTTTCCATACATTTATAATATAAAGGATAAACTAAATTTAACAAGCTGAACACAAAACAACAAGACGGAAGACTCCTGTTGGGAGCATGAATGTCGACGACACAGCCTGGAAAATAAAATACAAAATAAGGACATGTGTAATGCGCATATTAAAGGAGTGAGACACAGAGAAAGAGAGAAGGGAAAAAAAGCCAGAGAGAAAAAGAGAGGGAAGGAAAGAAAGGGAGTGAGAAAGGGAGAAGGGAGAGAGAGTGAGAGAGATAGAAGGAAATGATGGAAGAGAGTGAGAGAGAGAGTGAAGAGAGGAAAGTGAGAGAGAGAGAGAGAGAGAGAGACACCACGGTTCCTGCGCATCCATGACCAAATAATTCCCTGCGGCCACCGGAGTGTCTATCAGTGGGCACTCCACGTGCCCTTCAAAGCTCCGCAGCCCAGCAGATCTCACAGATGTTGGTTGAGTCTTGAGTCATGAATGGCGGAGACCACATCAACTTCTCCAAGGCCCGGCATGTCTCACACATGTCGCTGAGTCTTGATTTATCAATGGCTGAGACCACATCAGCTTTTGGTGCCTCTAACCCTGTGCAACGCAAGTCAGCGCCACGTGGTGGTAGGCCACTGACGGCCATACAACTTAGGGTGCGACTAACCCTGTGCAACTCAAGTCCGCACCACGCGGTGGTAGGCCCCTGACAGGCACATCAGCTTCGGGTGGCACTACCTGTGCAACTCAACCCTGCGCCACGTGCTAGTAGGCCCCTGAGGGTCACATCATCTTCGGGTGGCACTAACCCTGTGCAACTCAAGTCCGCGACACGTGGTGGTAGGCCCCTGATGGCCACATCAGCTTTGGGTGGCACTAACCGTGTGCAACTCAAGGCAGCATCACGGGGTAGTAGGCCCCTGACGACCATACAGCTTAGGGTGCGACTAACCCTCTGTGCAACTTTTCATAGACTCTTTATGATTCAGAGCCGTGGAGTGTCCACCATGTAATGTAAATGTAAATGTGCTGAACTTGTAAAGCACACAGCTGCCCGTGAGCATCCCGGCACTTGCTTAGGGAACCCGTCCTGGTATTCCCCTGTGAGAAACCCCGGCAGGGTGTCCACAAGGTGAAAGCCAGGCATCCCACCGCAAGGGGCCTTAGTCACCACCAGCAATAAAGGATGTGACATTGTTGATCCATTATGTTTGCATGGTCACATGGCCTGGGATGCATGTGCCGGATGGGTGTGGTGTGTGTGCAAACCTGCCCTCAGGGAGTGGCCGTGAGATATTGACAACTAGACCACTGACCTGCACACCAACAGCAAGTACGCCTGCAACAGGTAGCTATGTGGGGCCAACGTCGGAATGTAATCGGAGTGGCGTCGCGTACGACGGAATAGGGCAGGGATAGCCACAATGACGTGGTCGGCTCATAGTACTACGTCTGTGAGTCAAGCAGACGAGCATCAGTTGTCCGTCTGCGAGCCTGGGTGCGAACTGTTCATAAGTTACACTATGTAAGCATTGAAAAGACATTTTGAGATTCAGTGCGTCAGCTGGCATCTGTCAGAGGGATTTCTGAAAACATATCAGACTTCTTTCTGTGAGTGATACCCCTTTCACGCTGTGTCTTCCTACATCAGCAGGTAACGCACCCTCTTCCCATATTACCAACATACCCCAAACAACCTTTTTGAGCCCAGAAGTGTACCTGTGCGGTTGGACAAACACTTATCTTAGTCATGTGTAGATTTACATATAAAACATTTCATTTAAAGAAAACAACAACAAATAAAACTGAAGGGAGTCTGATGCTGTGATCGCTGCCACGGACTTGGGGTCACTGCCATTCAGGACTCAGGACACAGTTACACATGTGGGATTGGCTTGTGTTGTACAGGGTTAGTGGCATCACATGTCGCCGGTCTTGCATATGGAAATATGCCTCACTGATCGAAGGGAGTCTAGTGCTGAGGTCGCTGCCACGGACTTGGGGTCACTGCCATTCAGGACTCACGACACCGTTGCACATGTGGGACCTACTGTGCCGATGATGGGTCGTCCGGGCAGGCCGTACTGGTACCAATGTCTGTTGCCTACTGGACTTGTCATCTGCAATCGTGACTTGTTCTGAATTGTGAGCCCTACTGACGACAGTGGAAACAGGAGGCAGCGATGAGGAAGGGCCCACAGGCACATGGCGTTGACTTGAACAATGTCTATTGCATACTGGACCACGTCATTTGCAATCGCGACTTAGCTGTATTGTGAGCCCCACTCACCACAGTGTAGGCCGGAGGCAGCGGTGTGGAAAGGCCCACAGCCACGTGTTGCTGACTTGAGCAATGTCTGTTGCCTACTGGACTGCGTCATTTCCAATCGCGACTCAATCTGTATTGTGAGCCCTACTCACTGCAGTGTAGGCTGGAGGCAGCGGGTCAGGAAGAGCACACAGGCACATTGTGTTGACTTAAGCAATGTTTGTTGTCTACTGGACTGCTTCATCTGCAATCGTGACTCGATCTGAGTTGTGAGCCTTGCTGTCCGTAGTGTATATCGAAGGCAGTAGTTTGTACAGACATAAGTCAGCAGTGCTGTGCCGCTGGGGGCCTGTGTGGCGGAAGCCAGCGATCAGCTGAGGAGGCTGGCAGTCCCGATGGTGGTCTCGTGGCAGGGTGAGGGTCGCCACCCTGGCAGATGCTTTGGCTTTTCCACAAGTGAACCTCACCCAGAGGTCTGGCCTATTTATTCACACTCCTACGCTGAAGTGGTGTATGTCGGACCAGCTCACTCCGATTATGCTTGTGTTTACAGGGGGGGACTACACAGCTACATGACTGAGATCTTCCCCAACGTTTGACGTAACATGGTTGGGTCCACTTTCCACAACACTACAAGCACCAGTAGTATTTGTGCACATGGAGAGGTGTGTGTTGTGCATACTGACATGTGTTCAGCACATCACCGGTACACTTTGCAGTGTGTGCAATGTTATTCATGGGTGAATTGCTTCCTTCACATATAGTTTGTTCACACCTGTCCCAATATTCAGCTATTGTGTGGCTGAGGAAGTCATGCTGTTTTTGGAATGTTCGCTGTTTTGTTCTGCGCTGCCTCGGTGGTAGAGGGAGGGGGGTCCTGGGGGTGGTGGTGGGTGTTGTGGCGTTCTTGGGTGTTGTAGCTGCTTGATCAGTAGGTCTACGACATTTGTTGGTTTTCAGATGTGGCTCTGGGCTGGGCTCCCTTTCATACTGTATGTAGTTGTTTAATATTTTAAAAACAAGAAGACATTATATAGTTTAAATAATAAAAAAATATAAAAACTCTTTTTAGGATATTAAAGTTATACAATATAATATTTTTTTCAAAATTACTGAAAAAACCTAGGGGTTTTAACTTTATAATTAGAAATTAGTATTTAAATAACCTTTGAAATTCACAAAAAAATAGATCTCAGGAACATTAAAGTTAGAAATTAGTATTTAAAAAAAAATTCAAATGTACTGAAATTTATTGAGCTAATATATGGGTGAGGGACCATGCCGTTTTTGGAGGGTTCGCTGTCCTGTTCTGCACTGGTTTGGTGTTAGTAGGGAGAGGGGTGGTATGGGGGAGGTCCTGAGGGTCGTGGCAGTGGGTGTTTCGTCCGTCTTGGGTGTTGGAAAAAACTATAGGTTAAATGAACATTATAATTAGAAGTTAGCATTAAAAACATTGAAATTCACTGAAAAACACTTAGGTTTCAGGCACAATATAGACAGAAATTAGCATTTAAAAAACCATTGAAATTCACTGAAAAAAACTGAGGTTCCAGGCACGTTATAGTTAGAAATTAGCATCCTAATGTTATATTAGGGTGTGAGCTGGTGCATCAGATTGTCATGTGGATGATGTCATCAGTGATGTCATCTGTGATGTCATTTGAGATGTCATCAGTGAAGGTATCAGTCATGTCACTGACCATGTCATGAATGATGTAATATGTGATGTCATCAGCAGTGCATTGCGGGAACGCGAGTTATAGTTAACTGAACTAACAATAACAGGGGAATTTCTATGGTTTTGTACGAGTGAAATGTCCAACTAACTATAACATGTCTGAAACCTATTGTTCTTTTCAATGAATTTCTAAGGTTTTTTTTAAATGCTAATTTCTAACTATAACATGCCTCAAACCTATGGTTTTTTCAGTGAATTTGTAAGGTTTTTTAAATGCTAATTTCTAACATACTATATTGTGCCTGAAACTTATTGTATATATATATATATATATATATATATATATATATATATATATATATATATATATATATATATATATATATATATTCACTGAAAAAACCATAGGTTATAGACCATATATAGTTAGGAATTAGCATTTACAAAACCTTGAAAATTCACTGAAAAAACCATAGGTTATAGACCATATATAGTTAGGAATTAGCATTTAAAAAACCTTATTTTACTCACACAAAACCATTGAAATTCCATATATAGTTAGTTGCACTAACTATATATCGCGCACCTGCAATCCACTGCTGATGATGTCACATATTACATCATTCATGACATGGTCAGTGACATCACTGATGACATCACTGATGACATCTCAAATGACATCACTGATGACATCTCACTTGACATCAATGATCACATCACTGATGATATCATTCATGTGACAATACAATGCATCTCCTCACATTTTAATATAACCTCTGTTTCACCCAGTGTTAAAAACAGAGTATAATTTTTGAAACCATTGACACACCAATACTAGTTACTACATACGTACTCACTGATTCCTACGTCTACACACACATTCACTCATTCACCCATACAATCATTCATACATACAATCACTCATGTTTACAACACAATCATATGCACTCATACACCTATACAGACACTCACACTCTGCCACTCATCCATGGAGTTACTCACACACCTAGTCAGTCCTGTAAAGAATCAATCACACTTCCATTTTCTACTCTATACAGTTAAACATAGAGCACCTTACGTTTTCAACCATATACTAACACATACTTACTCTCTTATACAATCATTGATACAAGTACACATTGATCTGTACAGAGTCACACACCTCCCATCCAGCCACACACACACTCAGTCTCCCATGCAAATACTTGGGCAATCAATCAATAACCCATATAGTTAATCATATAGCTACTGATCAAAACATGCAGCAGTTTACAGAACAACAGACATAATGATGCACAAATTAAGACACTTTAGTCACTAACCCATGCACTCAGTGAGACACATTTAATCACTCACTCATGCATTCAGTCATGCACCTACTAAATCCTTTGTCCAGACACTTATACTTCCACTCATTCTTCAATATGTAAGACACATTTTAACTTTACAGAAACATACAGTCACTGGATGTTGTCATCAGTGATGTCATCAGTGATGTCATTTGAGATGTCATCAGTGATGTCATCAGTGATGTCACTGACCATGTCATGAATGATGTAATATGTGACATCATCAGCAGTGGATTGCAGGTGCGCGATATATAGTTAGTGCAACTAACTATATATGGAATTTCAATGGTTTTGTGTGAGTAAAATAAGGTTTTTTAAATGCTAATTCCTAACTATATATGGTCTATAACCTATGGTTTTTTCAGTGAATTTTCAAGGTTTTGTAAATGCTAATTCCTAACTATATATGGTCTATAACCTATGGTTTTTTCAGTGAATTTCAATGGTTTTTTAATAGCAAATATCATAAGCTGTCGAATGTCAAGTACGTGGTAAGTGAAAACATTTTCGTGTTTATGCACACTGATCTGCTTTGAATGGTGCCCCCCCCCCTCATTTCTATTAGGAGTACTCTCTCTTTGCAGATAGTGAAAGGTAGTTAACGCAGGTCTTTGCCCCCATTGTAATCCGTCGTGCCTGCTTCTCTCTCCATTTGATTCATTGTTATCCAAGTATTTACTGTTTTAGAATTAGTTCTCTTTGGTTCATTCTCTATTTACAAACAAACACAGAGTCGCAATACTCTGTTTAGTCTTTGCAGATAACGAAAAATCGTGTAAAAAAAAAGAAAAGGAATCGAGCAAAATCAGTAGGCCACTAATGGGATCTCTTTTTGACCTCGCTAAAATAGAAACATTAGGAACAACCCCTCATGACAAATACAAAACTAGTGAGATGAACTGAACTCCACACAATGATGGCTGCAAAACAGCTCTGCTCCGCCACCCACCCCGCCCAAAATAACGATAAAGAACGGCTGCCATGATTGGTTGCGGAATGACCACGACGGAGCTACGAAATGGTGCTGCTCTCATGCTAACCCCAGCTTCAGTCTGAAACATCCAGAAACACTGTAGACTACCAATTCGATCAGTTCCGGTAGCGCCCCAATGTAACCCGGTAGAGAAGAACTAGCCCTCCCCTCTTTGACTGATGGTTCTTGTTGCCTGTCCCTTCTGTTGTCATTTAACAGAACTATTTAGCCTGCTGAAAGGGGTTGTGTTCCGACCGCTGGTTGGTGGAGACATTTTGACTATATTCTGTACCTGCGTTGTCGCGTAATGCGTCATATGACGCGCCGCGTTAGCGCATCCGGAAGTCATCCGGGGCGCGCAGCGCGTAACGTAAGCATAACAAGTCATGTGACTTGTTAATAAAACTTTTCATTGGTTCATTTTACTTTTCTTATTGTAATGATGAAAGGCTTGGTCATATGACCTAAAAATTACGCTTTTCATTACTTCCGAACATTATTTTTTCTTAAATATATGTTATAATGTTCCAGGCTAATGTACTTTCCCGGAAATTTTACAACTGTCCTGCAAGTAAAATATATTCTTTTTTCGAGAAAAAGAGCGTTTCTTCGTCCCATGACGGAGCCGTTGAGCAAAAGAGGGTCGACCTGCTGTCTTAGTCGCCGATACGCCTGAATATGAGATTCTTATCGATCACTTTATGTTGCAGGAATAGAAAACACAACAGCCCTTGACCATTTATCTTTACTGCGTTCCATCGTATTATACCTTTTACCCTTCATGTAATTGGTCTGCTTTATTTCACTTGCCTTTTAATGATTCTAAAACAGTGACTATTATTAAAAACTTTACCAATGTATATACTACTACCATGTTTTCTTTTAAAAACCTTTATTGTGAAAATTTCATTATACAAATACGAGCCTATAACCACGTGGGCCGGCCACGGAGCAAACTGTAATCGTATATGATAAATAGACATTTACACTGTAGAGGAACGTAACGGGCGGGCCATTAGGTTGCAAGAACTAAGGTGTCTAACAGTTACGGAATCGGTGGACGTACATTTTATAATTAAAATACGACAGGGCCAGTTACAATAAAATTATCTAGATATACATTTGCGGGCAAGTACCATGGGTGACGTTAATTCGAACTTTCAACAGTACAGTAATCAATAACACATCAGAACTTAATATCAATAGGGATGTCGAAATATTCAATCAATTCTCGTCCCCGCCCGCCATGTGCTTCAAAACTGCATACGTATCTCGTGATTTCAAGGTTCTGCAACCAGTACACAACAAGGAGTTACGAGTCCCATTTATTCTGGCGCCATTTTGGGCGAGGACGGGCAGGTCCAGGATATAGTCAAAATGTCTCTACCAACCATCGACTATGATGATGTTCATATACTGTATTTATTAGAGTAACACTCAGATGTCCACATGAAATAAATTTGCCACAATCTAAACATGTCATTTTAATCTTTCCAAAGTTCTTCTAAATATTTGGGACCGTTTCCCTTGCCTCTGAAGCTCTCAGTGCCACTTCTTTGATGAATGTACTAGCAGGTCAGGGGTTCTCCTCCAAATCTCTTTTATGCAGCACTATAATTAATTGGTGCCACCTCTCCATATGACAATGCATGGTATAGTTACCACAACTATATATTTTTTCGGTTCCTCTAGAGAGTTCATCGTGGCAGATGAAGCGTGTAACGTACCGGGCATTTACCTTTTTTTGCATGTACAGGAAAGGAAAAAAAAATCGAGCGTCCGAGTTCTAAGGTGTCCCAGGGCCATTTTAGTGGACCAGGCCCAAATCCAAAGAACAGGCCGCCATTTTGAGAGTCCTGTTGCAGCCGCCTGTCGCTGTAGCATCAAGAGCAGCCGAAACTCAGCTGAATGGCAACTGAAACGGTAAAGGGGCGCCCCACTACAGCAGACGAGCCAGGCCCAAATCCAAAGAACTGCTATCTCACAGGCTAATGGGGCGACCCACGCCGAGTTTCAGCATTGTAGGATGACCACACAAGTACAGCAACTTGCTAGACATCACCTCGGTGCCATCCGGATCTCGGCGCCCCACTGCAGATGAAGTGCCTCTCAACTATGAAACCACCACGGTGACATCCGGATCTTGGCGCGTTGTGCTGCCTTCGGCCTATTCGCACATCGGTCCGCTACTGACGCCATCTCACAGGCTAATGGGGCGACCCACGCCGAGTTTCAGCATTGTAGGATGACCACACCAGTACAGCAACTTGCTAGACATCACCTCGGTGCCATCCGGATCTCGGCGCCCCACTGCAGATGAAGTGCCTCTCAACTATGAAACCACCACGGTGACATCCGGATCTTGGCGCGTTGTGCTGCCTTCGGCCTATTCGCACATCGGTCCGCTACTGACGCCATCTCACAGGCTAATGGGGCGACCCACGCCGAGTTTCAGCATTGTAGGATGACCACACCAGTACAGCAACTTGCTAGACATCACCTCGGTGCCATCCGGATCTCGGCGCCCCACTGCAGATGAAGTGCCTCTCAACTATGAAACCACCACGGTGACATCCGGATCTTGGCGCGTTGTGCTGCCTTCGGCCTATTCGCACATCGGTCCGCTACTGACGCCATCTCACAGGCTAATGGGGCGACCCACGCCGAGTTTCAGCATTGTAGGATGACCACACCAGTACAGCAACTTGCTAGACATCACCTCGGTGCCATCCGGATCTCGGCGCCCCACTGCAGATGAAGTGCCTCTCAACTATGAAACCACCACGGTGACATCCGGATCTTGGCGCGTTGTGCTGCCTTCGGCCTATTCGCACATCGGTCCGCTACTGACGCCATCTCACAGGCTAATGGGGTGACCCACGCCGAGTTTCAGCATTGTAGGATGACCACACCAACTTGCTAGACATCACCTCAGTGCCATCCGAATCTTGGCATCTCAACGCCTAGTGGTATCTTCCATACAAAAAATATTGTTACGCTGCCTTTGGCCCCATTCGCACATCAGTCCGCAACTTAGACATCACCTCGGTGCCATCCGGATCTTGGCATCTCAGCGCCTTGTGGTGTCAGTCAGAAAATATTGTTGTGCTGCCTTCGGCCTATTCGCACATCGGTCCGCTACTGACGCCATCTCACAGGCCAACGGGGCGCCCCACGCCGACTTTCAGCATTGTAGGATGGCCACACCAGTACCACAACTTGCAAGACACCACCTCGGTGCCATCCGGATCTTGGCATCTCAGCGCCTTGTGGTCTCTTCTACACCGGAAATATAGTAGAAAATATTGTTGCGCTGCCTTTGGCCCCATTCACACATCAGTCCGCTACTGACACCATCTCACAGGCCAACGGGGCGCCCCACGCCGACTTTCAACATTGTAGGATGGCCACAGAAGTGCGACAACTTACTAGACACCACCTCGGTGCCATCCGGATCTTGGCGCGTTGTGCTGCCTTCGGCCTATTCGCACATCGGTCCGCTACTGACGCAAACTCACAGGCCAACGGGGCGCCCCACGCCGACTTTCAGCATTGTAGGATGGCCACACCAGTGCGGCAACTTCCTACACACCACCTCGGTGCCATCCGGATCTTGGCGCGTAGTGAAGCTGCAGCAGCTGCAAATAAGCTTCAGACAGTGTTACAACCGCTGCTCAGAACTCTCAACTATGACACCACCTCGATGCCATCCGGATCTTGGCGCGTTGTATTGCCTTCGGCCTATTCGCACATCGGTCCGCTACTGACGCCGCCTCACGTGCCAACGTATTTTCTCCGCATTTTATACCCTATGCCGCATAACAGGTCATGTGACTTGTTTATAAAACTTTTCATTGGTTCATTTTACTTTTGGTTTCCTAATGATGGAAGGCTTCATCATATGACCTAAAAACAACACTTTTCATTGGATGAAAACTTTTTTTTTCCCCCAAACGATGAAAGCCCCACCTTGTTTCTGGATGTTTCAGACTGAAGCTGGCGTCAGCATGAAAGCACCACCATCTCGTGGCTCCGTCGTGGTCATTCCGCGAGCAATCATGGCAGCCGCTCCCCACCAGAAGCCTGCAGGAGTCGGGGCCCCCAAAACTTTTGATGAATTCTCAAGGCGGAGGGGACGCTTTCGAGAATGGGGTCCAAGACCTAGCAGACAAGCGTCCGATTTCCAAGGTGTCCCAGGGCCATTTCAGTGGACCAGGCCCAAAAAGGAAACAGCCTGCCGCCATTTTGAGAGTCCTGTGACAGCCGCCTATCGCTGCACCGCAAGAGTGGGCGCAACTCAGCTGAATGGCGGATTTTGACACAGTGGACCAAAAGCGGACGGAATGGCAACTGAAACGGTAAAGGGGCGCCCCACTACAACAGACGAGACTCCACCTGGAGAGGCCCGTTCACGCCGCCTCCCCCGGGGCGCCCCACGCCGTTATTCGGAGCAGCATTGTAGGATACCAAAACCAGTGCGGCAACTTACTGGACATCACCTTGGTGCCATCGTTCTGCTGCCTTGGAACTATTCGCACAACAGTTTGCTACTGATGACCCACCCCCCGCGACGCCCCACGCCGTTATTTGCTGGGTGGCAACTTACTAGACATCACTTTTGTGTCATCTAGATTTCGGCGCGTTCTGCTGCCTTGGAACTATTCGCACAACAGTTTGCTACTGATCACCCACCCCCCGCGACGCCCCACGCCGGAAATCTGGACGTTGTGCTGCGTTGGGACTATTCGCACAGCCGACCGCTACTTCGTTGTTTTTCTCTAAAAATGTTTATATGTTATTACTATTTTTGTTTTCTTGTATATATTTATAAATTATTAAAGTTTTATAATCTTACTACTTTGTCGGAGTGCTATATATTTTTAATGTGACACATAATTGTAAAAACTTTGATGTACAAAGAGTCATCCCTGGAATCTTCCGCTTCACGCTCGGTCCCCTCCCCAATCACAATACAGAATGGTTTTCAGATAATAGCAACGCTTCTGCTGTGACGGATCTCATCGAGTGTGGGCCTTGATCTACTATAACTCCTTTGAAGACGGGTGATTCTTTACAGCTGTGGCCATAAACTACATCTGCAGGGCTAGCTGATAGCCTAGGACCGGCCTGGACAATCGGACACAGAGGAAAAGGAGTGTCAGAGGGTGCGGTAGTGAATAGGGCGAAAGGGAGGTGTCGGGCGGGCACAGGGTGTGATTCTCAGGGAAGAACAGCGCAGATGGGGGGAGGTTTATTACCCATGCATAAAACAGAGAGCGGGGGTGACCACTGCCTGGGGGAGATGCTTGCGAGGGTGGGGAGCCATGCTAAGGATCGACAGCGTTCACAGAGTGGATCTGGTCAAGGCATCTAAAATGGCTGCCGTGCACGACAAAAGTGTGGCATTTGAAAAAAGACAAGATGGCGCACACAATGTTTTTCAACAATTCCTGATTTCCTTCGAATCGAACGTTAACAGACGTTGGGGCATATTACCAAGGTTAAGCGATATTTATCCCTAACGATGCTTAGCAACGATTTTTTTACCGTCAGAAATTATCGCAGATAAACCTTGCTATTATCAAGGTTTATCGCAAATACGATAAAAAACGAGCGCAATGCATTAATGTCGCTGAAAACTCCGCGATATTCATGCATTACCGAGCTAATGCTCTTAGCCATGTTATCCACCTCCCATTGGATAACATGGCTAAGAACTGCTCAGGGCAGCTGTTACTTTTTGGAGATATTCGCGCTTATCTCGAATATTTCCAAAAGTTGATAATAGGAGATAGCGATGTTAGCGACTGTTTCCAGTCGCTAACATCTTGGCATGCCCACTTTGCATGTCATTAGTGATAAATATCACTCACATGCAAAGTGGGACCCAAGATGGTCGCTATCTCCTACTAGCCGTCGCTAACTGGTGTTAGCAACAGCTAGGTAATACACATATAATTTTATCTCCGCGAAGCGGAGCGCTGTTACAGATATATATCTTGTTTTTGAACGTTAATTTCTCAAAATGCACTGAAGCACATATATTGAGACATAGCAAAGGCACATCGGGCTACCAGTCCCTAATATTTTACCAAGTTTCGTGCAAATCCATTCAGCCGTTCGATTATTATTATTATTATTTTTTTTTGCCCCGCGGGGCCCTTTTAAAACCTCCACATCAAACCTAGGGGGTCAGCGAGGATCTACTATGCCCCCTTATGGTCATCAGCCGTTCGATTATTATTATTATTTTTTTTTTTGCCCCGCGGGGCCCTTTTAAAACCTCCACATCAAACCTAGGGGGTCAGCGAGGATCTACTATGCCCCCTTATGGTCATTTGCCCCTTCGCTTTGGCCTCCTCTTGTCTCTCGATCCTACCGAGAGACAAGATGGCGGCCGCTACGTACTGTTTGGAATGTTTACAGACACCGGAGAGCCAATCAGCTTCGCTTCGCAAAGCTCCGTAACGCGAAAAGTACGCGAAGCGGTGCGCTGTTACAGATATATATCTTTTTTTGAACGTTAATTTCTCAAAATCCACTGAAGCACATATATTGAGACCTAGCAAAGGCACATCGGGCTACCAGTCCCTACAATTTTGCCAAGTTTCGTGCAAATCCATTCAGCCGTTCGATTATTATTATTATTATTTTTTTTTGCCCCGCGGGGCCCTTTTAAAACCTCCACATCAAACCTAGGGGGTCAGCGAGGATCTACTATGCCCCCTTATAGTTATTTCCCCCTTTGTTTTGACCTCCTCTTGTCTCTCGATCCTACCGAGAGACAAGATGGCGGCCGCTACGGACTGTTTGGAATGTTGACAGACGCCGGAGAACCAATCAGCTTCGCTTCACAAAGCTCCGTTGCGCGAAAAGTACGCGTCCTGGGCCGCTGCCCGGTCCGCTGTTACAGATATATATCTTTTTTTAAACGTTAATTTCTCAAAATCCACTGGAGCACATATATTGAGACCTACAAAAGGCACATCGGGCTACCAGTCCCTACAATTTTGCCAAGTTTCGTGCAAATCCATTCAGCCGTTCGGGCTAAAAGTGAGGCCAACCGCCCTATGGAAAACTCAATGTTAAAAACACGTTTTGGGACCCCCCTTTTTTCTCGGCCCCCACTGGACGAACCCCCCCCAAATTTTCAAGGGCTGCTCAGAAACAAAATGTGCCATTTTCCTGAAAATTTCAGCCGATTCCGTCCACAAACGCCAAAGTTATTAGACATAGAATTTTCAAAAAACCCATAGAGAAAAAATCCTAACTATATATACCTACTGGCGACCGCCAGTAGGTAATATATATATATATATATATATAGATAGATATATGTATATGTATATGTATATAATATTAGCTTTTCTGAGTGGTATCTCTCCCTTTTTTTTAAGTACTGAATACAATCTGGATGTACCTGACCCAGTAAAGTACATTGTGGGACTTCTGCACAATGTTGCTGTAACATACCTACTGAAGAACAATTAACTGATGGTATGATCAATGGTTATAAAATCAGTTGATGGTAATCTACTCACCTGCAATGGAATTCAGAAAGTCAAGTTGATATCGAAACAAATCTGCCTATGAAATTTTAACAATACATTGGATTTGTGTGAACCAAAGAGTGATCAGGAGGAACAGAAGCCAATACGAATCATCATTTACTAAAATGAAGAGCGTAAGCCACTGCACAAGCACCTGCTAGTGTGCCTCTCCTAATGTGGCAAATTGTGGCTGAGCGAGGGGAGCAGAATACACATTATTATGAGTAGTATCTCTCCCTTGTTTTGAAGGACTGATTAAAATCTGGTTGTACCTGACCCAGTAAAGTGCATTGTTGGGCTTGTGCACAATGCGGATGTAACACACCTACTGAAGGACAATTAAGCAATGGGAGTGATCAATGGTTATAAAATCTGCCAATGGTAATCCACTCACCTGCAATGGCATTGTGAAAGGCAGGTTGATTTTGAAATGCATCTGCCTGTGAAATGTGATTAATAAATTGGATTTGTGTGAACCTGAGAGCGCTCCACCTTCCTGGGGACTTTGGTGGTCAAGAGTAAGATGTGCAGGTCACTAACACATATGGATACACCCGCTCTGAAAAGTGTTCAGTGGTATTAAAGTGACATTTGGTGCAATGTTGGTACAGATGCTGCTAAAACCGTCCCGTGCTGAAAGGGAGAGGCACATAAGCCAATACGAATCATCATTTACTAAACTTAAGAGCGTAAGTCACTGCACGGGCACCTGCTGGTGTACCTTTCCTAATGTGGCAAATTGTAGCAGAGCGAGGGGAACAGAATAGTAATTATTAAGAGTGGTATCTCTCCCCTTTTTTTGAAGTATTGAATACAATCTGGATGTACTTGAGCCAGTAAAGTGCATTGGGGGACCTCTGCAGAATGTGGCTGTAACACACCTACTGAAGGACAATTAATCAATGGGAGGGACCAATGGTTATAAAATCAGTCAATGGTAATCCACTCACTTTCAATGGCATTGAGACATGTTGATATCAAAATGCATCTGCCTGTGAAATTTGATCAATAAATTGGATTAGAATTAAAGTGTGCTCCATGTTCCCTGTAGTCTCTAGTATAATGTTGATGGATTGCGCGTTTGCAGTCTAGTCGTTGGCGCACGTAGGCGTGCGCATACGCGGTGTCGCACGGACACCGCGTATGATATAAAATAAAAGGAGGCGTGGCCCCCGAGTTAGTCGGGACCACGCAGAGACGCAACCAGGTGTCCGTGTGAGTCAATGCGCGGCGCGCTATGCACACATGCGCCGCACAGGTTGAAGCCTGACATCTAGCATGGATGGATGCACCCGCTCTGAATTGTGTTCAGCTGGATTATAGTGACATTTGGTGGAACGTTGGTACAGATGCTATTAGAACCGTAAAGTGCCAAGAAGGAGAGGCCCAGAAGCTGATACGAATTGTAATTTACTAATATGAAGAGTGTAAGTCACTGTACGAGCGCCAGCTAGTTTGCCTTTCCTGATGTGGCAAGTTGTGGCCAAGCGAGAGTAACAGAATACAAAGTTTTACGAGTGGTATTTCTTCCTTTTATTTTTTGAAGCACTGATTAAAATCTTGATGTACCTGACCTAGTAAAGTGCATTGTGGTACTTGTGCAGAATGAGTCTGTAGCACACCGACTCGCGGACAATCAACCAATGGGAGTGATCAGTGGTTATGAAATAGGACGATGGTAATTCACTCACTTGCAATGGCATTGAGAAAGACATGTTGATGTCGAAACTTGTATGCCTGGAAAATTTGATTATGAAATTAGATTTGTGTGAACCCGAGAGTGCTTCATGTCCCCTGGGGTCTTTGGTGGTAAAGATTATGACATGCAGCCACTAGCACTGATGGATTCAGCCGCTCTGAAAAGTGTTCAGCGGTATTATAGTGACATTCTGTGTAACCGTGGTGCAGATGCTGCTCGAACCATCACGTGCAGAGAAGGAGAGGCACAGAAGCTGATAGGAATCATCATTTACTAACATGAAGAGAGTAAGTCACTGCACGAGCGCCTGCTAGTGTGCCTTTCATGATTTGGCAAATTGTGGCTGAGCGAGGGGAACAGAATACACATTTGTATGAGTGGTATATCTCCCTTGTTTTTGAAGTACTGATTAAAATCTGGATGTACCTGAGCCAGTAAAGTGCAATGTGGGACTTGTGAACAATGTGGCTGTGATACACCTACTGAAGGACTATTAACCAATGGGAGGCATCAATAGTTATACAATCTGATGATGGTAATGCATTCACCTGCAATGGTATTGAGAAAAGCAGGTTGATGTTGAAATGGTCTGCCTGTGAAATGTGATCAATACATTGTATTCATGTGAACCCGAGAGAGCTCCATGTTCCCTGGGAACTTTGGTGGGAAAGAGCATGAAGTGCAGTCGCTAGCATGGATGGATGCACCCGCTCTGAAATTTTTTCAGCGGTATTATAGTAATATTTGGTGGAAAGTTGGTACAGATGCTCTTAGAACCGTCACGTGCCAAGAAGGAGAGGCTCAGAAGCAGATACGAATTGTCCTTTAATAAAATGAAGAGCGTAAGCCACTGCACGAGCGCCTGCTAGCGTGCCTTTCCTGATGTGGCAAGGTGTGGCCAAGCAATTTTAACAGAATACTAATATTTATGAGTGGTATTGCTCCATTTGTTTGGGAAGTACTGATTAAAATCTGGATATACCTGACCCAGAAAAGTGCATTGTGGGACTTGTGCAGAATGTGGCTTTAACACACCTACTGAAGGACAATAAACCAATGGGAGTGATCAGTGGTTATGAAATAGGACGATGGTAATCCACTCACCTGGAATGTTATTGAGAAAGGCTCGTTGATGTTTAAACGCGTCTGCCTGTGAAATTTGATCAATAAATTGGATTCATGTGAACCAGAGAGTACTCCATGTTCCCTGGGGACTTTGGTGGTAAAGACTATGCTGTGCAGTGACGAGTACGGATGGATGCACCCGCTCTGAAAAGAATTCAGCACTATTATAGTGACATTTGGTTTAACGTTGGTACAGATTCTGCTAGAATCGTCACATGCTGAAAAGGAGAGGCTTAGAAGCCAATATGAATCATCATTTACTAAAATGAAGAGCGCTAGTCACTACATGTGTGCTGGCTAGTGTACGTTTCCTGATGCGGAAAATTGTTGCTGAGTGAGGGGAACAGAATACACATTTTTATGAGTGGCATCCCTCTTGTTTTTTTTTCAAGTACTGATTAAAATCTGACCCAGTAAACTGCATTGTGGCACAATGTGTCTGTATCCAATGGAGTGATCAATGGTTATAAAATATGACAATGGTAATCTACTCACCTGCAATGGCATTGAGAAAGACATGTTGATGTCGAAACACGTCTGCCTGTGATATTTCATCAATAAATTGGATTTGTGTGAACCCGAGAGTGCTCCATGTTCTCTGGGGCAACCAAACATGATCAAGACCGGGGAAACTCGGTCGCAATGCGTCATGTTGCTGAAATCCACAATAAAGCACTGGATAAATTAATATACTTGGTGGTCCGTACCTAATTTCCCGCTCTAAGAGGATGATTCATCAGGATCGTGGTTTTCATACTGGAGGTACCTGGTGGGCTAGTTGGCCCCCAGGGACTCTCTGGATTGAAGAGGAATTAATTCCCCAATTTAAAACGCGCCACAGTGCGTGTTTGCAGACATGTCATCTCAGCTCCTGCCCCCTTCCTTCACCACTGTGCAAACGTGCCTCCTGGCGAGTTGTAAGTTGGGGAATTAATTCCCCTTCTATACTGAACCTAGGGACCCTCAGGATTCAAGGGGACTTAATCTACCAACTAAAAATGGCCACAGCGTGTATTTACACAATTGGGAACGGAGGGCATGGGGCCTGATGTGACACGTGCAAACACGCCCTGTGAAGCGTTTTAAGTTGGGGAAATAATTCCCTTTCAATACTGAGGGCCCCTGGCGGCCAACTAATCCACCAGGTGCTTCCAGTAAGCGCCACTGCACTCCGTTGCAGAGAGGTGGTCGAGGCCGTGCCCATTTTTACACCTCTCTGCAACGCAGCTTTGTGGCTCTGCCTGGAGATACCTGGGATTCAAGGGGACTTTATCCACCAAATTAACACGTCCACAGGGCGTGTTTGCACACGTCAGTGCCGTTTCCGCTCCTTTCACCAGTGTGAAAACGCGTCCTGGGGCACGTTTTAAGAGGTCGTTTTAATCCCCCTGCCCTATTATGTACTAGGGTCTTACAGAGGAGGCCATGGTAATCACAGGGGTACCGCAACATATAGTGTTCCCTATTATATGTAGGTGTTTTAACTGTATTCTAAGTGTCTTTTAGCATAGCACTGGCTCTAGGACTGGTTAGTCAGAGTCAGCAACCACCAGTACCCATCTGAAAAAGTTGAGGGTACAGGATGATTTTGCAACAAGGCATCTTTCTGCTCCTCTGTTTGTTCTTTCTGCACGTCTTCCTTCTTCCTGCACTTTACTTCGTCTTTGAGGACTTGTGTTGCTTCTGTGTTGCTTCTTTCTGCATTTCTTTTTCTTCTTTCTGTGTAGTTTTTTCTTCTTTCTTCACATGTCCTACCTCTGTAGGCATAGTTAGAAACTAGCATTTAAAACACCTTTGAAATTCATGGAAAAAACATAGGTTTCAGGCACGTTATAGTTACAAATTAGCATTTAAAAAAACATTGAAATTCACTGAAAAAACCATAGGTTTCAGGCAAGTTATAGTTCGGAATTAGCATTTAAAAAACCTTAGAAATTCACTGAAAAACCATAGGTTTCAGGGGCATTATAGTTAGTTGGACATTTCACTCGTACAATACCATTGAAATTCCCCCTTTATCATTAGTTCAGCTAACTATAACTCACGCGCCCGCAATGCACTGCTGATGACGTCACATATTACATCACTCATGACATAGTCAGTGACATCACTCATGACATCACTGATGACATCTCAAATGATATCACTGATGACATCGCTGATTACATCATCCTTGTGATAGAGTGGTAGACCTCCTCTCAACCCAATATAACCTTTGATACACACACACAAAAATAGAAACTAATATTTTCAAAACAATGGATATACCAATAACACCTATTTAGTAATTCCAAGATCTACACACACATCCACTTATTCACCAACAGTCCTATACAGTCACTCATACATGTACTCACTTATCATATGTACTCATACACCTATACATCCTTTTACACAATGACACTCATCCATAGAGTTACTCACACACATAGACACACATGCAAACACAGTATCAAACATCCATTAAATTGCATATACAATTATACACACACCACCACACTTACTGCTACAGAAACTTACCCATACTTACTCTCTTAAGCAATCACTTATAGAAACACATACTCATTTATACCGGAACTCTTCCAATCTCTCACTCTCACATATACTCACTTATACACACCAATACTCACATATACTAGTTTAAAACATATGTAGTTACTCATAAATACACTATTGAGACAGTCATTCATTCACTAACACACCAATACACACACTCATCCACCCATACAGTCCTGCACACCTGCTGTCTTCAATACATACAAGCATTGAATCACTCATTCATGCAGCTATGCACTACGTAAGACCCCCAGTGAACCATACAGACACTCATACTGATACTCAAAAAACAAATAATAACCTATATAGACACTCATGTAGCTACTCACCAACCCATGCAGCCACTTATACAAAAAGTGAGAGTGATACAGAAATGTATATATTTAAACATTACTCACTAACCCATGTATTCACTAAAATACACTTAATCAGTCAGGTATACAATCAATTTTTCTGCAAAAAAAATCATCCATTTAGACACTTATATACCCATTTATTCTTCCATCGACCTTGAGATATACATATATAAAACATATTTAATTTTCAGAAAAACACACATTCACTGGATGATGTCATCAGTGATGTCATTTGAGATGTCATCAGTGATGTCATTAGTGATGTCACTGACCATGTCATAACTGATGTAATATGTGACATCATCACCAGTGGATTGCGGGCACAAGAGTTACAGTTAGTACAACTAACTATAACGGAGGAATTTCAATGGTTTTGTACAAGTGAAATGTCCAGCTAACTATAACATCCCTGAAACCTATGGTTTTTTCAGTGAATTTCTAAGGTTTTTTAAATGATAATTCCTAACTATAACCTGCTTGAAACCTATGGTTTTTTCAGTGAATTTCAAAGTTTTTTTAATGCTAATTCCTAATTAAAACCCGCTTGAAACCTATGGTTTTTTCAGTGAATTTCAAAGGTTTTTTAAATGATAATTCCAAAGCATAACCTGCCTGAAACCCAAGGTTTTTTTCAGTCATTTTGAAAGATTTATTCAATACCAATTTTTAAATCTATTAATTGTTATATTTATTTATTTGATAATTCTAAAGCATAACCTGCCTGAAACCCAAGGTTTGTTTCAGTCATTTTGAAAGATTTATTCAATACCAATTTTTAAATCTATTAATTGTTATATTTATTTATTTGATACTGATTTAGAATTTTTTTCAAATATATTTATTTTTAGATATCCATTTTTTAGATTACATTACACATTTTTAATATATATATGTGTTAAAATGTAATATATATATATATATATTTTTATATTTATTAAAATATATTTATATTTTCTTTTTTCTTTTTTTACAATTTTTTGAGCAGTCCCGGACCCATAACGCAATTGTTTGGGTGAGTTAACATCTTTATGGGTGAGGTGATGAGCAAATATATCTCTCAATAGTACATGTGCAATAAAGTACAAAAATAAAAGGCAACGTATGTGACATTTCTTGTATATAAAGAAGTATAATTATGACTCCGTGATTGCATCAGTAACTGTATAGATAACTGTATACTTGTATTAGTGATTTTATAACACTAACTATGAGTTACTGTCTATATAAATAAATGAAGTTCTGTTTGTATGAATGTTAGGGGTAGTGTTTTAGGGTTTAGGGTTGTGTAGTGGTGTTTGTGTAGTGAACAGGTTTTTTTTTTTTTTGTAGAGTTTTATATAGCGCGAACTAGACCCGAACCGTATCAGGTATCAGAGCGCTTTACATAGCACCAGTTACGTTACATGAGGACACACTTTCATTTTTAGGCACGGGGAGATTAAGTGATTTGCCCAGAATCACAGGAGGTTTTTGACGTCGTTACCGAGACTCGAACCCAGATCCCCAGGTCCGAGGTCGAGCGCCTTAGCCGTTAGGCCAACCCCTCTCCCCTTAGGCCAACCCCTCTCCCCTGGGGATAGATTAAGTGTTTAAGGTAGTGCATAGGTCTTTGTCTAGAGTAGGGGGTCGTGTTGATAGTACATTTAGCGTTTAGGGTAGTACACCGGTGTTTGTGTAGTGTACAGGGTCGTGCTGAAAGTAGTGTTTTAGGGTTAAGGATAATCCAGTGGTGTTTAGGGGTGGGCGGAATTTGCGTAATCGCGTTACGCAAATCTCTGCGAAACGGTAAAAAATCTCTGCGAACACGCAGAAATTCCGCAAACACGCGGAATTGCTTGTTCGCAATGCTTTTTTACTGTTCGCATTCGCTGTTTGTGTGCTCGGGGAAATATCTTGCGAACACGCATTTTGTGAACGCGAACAAGCAAAAAATTTCGCGAAGTCGCGGAATGCAGAATTTTGGGCAATTTTGCGTTCTCTGCGAAACGCGAAATTATCCAAATTCTGCAGATTCCTCGAACGGAACGGAATTTACCCCCCAGGCCTAGGTGTGTTTATCCACTGTAGGGGATAGTGTTTTAGGGTTTAGAGTAGTACAGTGGTGTTTGTGAAGTCTAGGGGTTGTGCAGGGGTATGTATTACATTACACTATCACCACCCTAAACACAGTAGTAACCCCCAAAAAATTCCAAATGAAGTTATCAGCAGAGTTCTAGGAAAACGTTTATCAATGTTAAATGCTTCTAATCAAGTAAAATTAAAATCATCACATGCAGTGTGCCACAAATGATATTACCACAACAGTAAGTCTCTCCAACTTAGATTTAAAATGCATAAACATATTTCAGGTGACAGACCCATAGACCAACGCTGCAACTTCCACATGCTTCAACACCCTCCACATGCTCAGCAAGACCTTCAAATAGACCACCCCACGAATCAAGGAAGACCATCACCCAAGCACTCATCACCAGCAGGCTGGACTACGGGAACACCCTCTATGCCGGAATCAACAAATCTCTACTCCACAAACTTCTGACTGTCTAGAACACCGCAGCCAGACTCATCCTCAGCATCCTACGACAAGACCACATTACCCAGCATAAACGAGCACTCCACTTCCTTCCCGTCGAAAAAACAGTGACCTTCAAGCTGCTCTCACACACATCTATAAAGCCCTCCACAACACCGGACTCCAATACCTAAATCTCCTTCTACACCCACAAAAGAAACCTTCACTCCGCGGACCAACCTTGCCCGAAATAACCAGACAAGGGCACACCCTTCTCGTACATCATGGCCAAGACCTGGAATGAACTCCCCCTCCGCATCAGATAAACCCCCACACTGAAAGGATTCAGGAAGACCATAACACCTGCCTTTTTGAATGACCAAAGCTGCACAAATCCCCTCCACATACTCCCCCAGCGCCTGGAAACCATAACAGGTGAGTAGTGAGATCTATACATCCCTAATTCATTAATTAATACGCCACCACAGTTTGTGTTTGAGTAGTATGAACAGGCCCTGCCATTGCTTTTGCTGTCTGTAACTCTTAAGGGAAGTGTAATGAGCAGTGCTGCCATCTTTAATATACACAGAATCTCTGAGATTGGTTTGGTTTGGCTTCACTTCTGAGAGCTACTTTTAGGGTGCTGGTAGCTATCAGTAGCTCCCAAGCTACTAGTTGGAGACCCCTAGTATGTATAGTGAGTGGGGAATTGTAGTCCTCAAGCATAAATGTGAAGGTTATTACACCACTACATGCATAATACATAGCACTTTGAATCACTCCATTCCCTAAAGCCTGCCTCACTGCATGAGTACATGCTTACTGACTGAATGATTACATTAATATAAGTAAAGACACTGGGCGAATTCTTAATTGGTTCACTTTTACTTTACTGAATGAATTACTACATGGTACCAAAAGAATCATTCTGAAATTGCAACAGCACTCTCACTGTGTTTGCTGGAGTTTATAGATACTGACTGGGGAATTGTAGGCCCGAAGCACAAATGTGAAGGTGAATACACCACTACATGCATAATGCATAGGAGTTTGAAGCACTGCATACCCTAAAGCCTGGCTTACTGCAAGAGTGTGCGTACTTATGTAACTGCAAACACATCAACCAACCAAATCAATCTCTCAATTTTGCCAAATAGACACTGATTCATAGTGTTATTCTACACAAATAACAGTATCCCTTTCAGTGT
Source organism: Lissotriton helveticus (assembly GCF_964261635.1). Taxonomy (NCBI): domain Eukaryota; kingdom Metazoa; phylum Chordata; class Amphibia; order Caudata; family Salamandridae; genus Lissotriton; species Lissotriton helveticus. Next base: position 1,419,836,409 of record NC_136061.1, read on the forward strand.
ATAAAGAAAGATTAAAAATATTAGATAAATAAATGTATTAAAACTCGGAGTAATGGAATTAAATAAATTAATACTCACATATAAAGTTTAATACAGAGTACCTCTTGCACGGTATGCTGGGAAAATAGGGTTTATGGTAATGAAGATTATTAAAAATATTTTTTCAAAAAAAGGGAAGTTACTAGAATAATACGTCGGGAAACAAAGGGGAATAAATGTTAATACTCGTATTAAAAAAAGTAACCTATAAAAATGCTTTAATACGAAAAACAAGTTTAAATAAAGCATTTTAGAAAATATACGAAAGTTAAAAAGTATGGAAAGAGGCATGTTTACATAAACACGTGACGCACTAAAACAGTGGAAATGAGAACACCTCTCAACTGAAAAATGTGACTTAAAAGAGGAAGTAGCAATACATTGATCCCATAGAGTGTTAAGTAACCAAAAAGTATATAAACCACACCCCTGGGATGATTAGTTTTGTTTCAGAGAATTAGTACGGGTGAAGAAACTACAAGCAAGGTAATGATTCGGGGCTGCGGAAGCATCTTCAGAATATCTTTCATTTCCTCAGAAGGAACATATTGTTAATGTATATTTAAAATACATTAAACATTATCTTCCTTCTAGAGGAGTTGGATGAATTTCGACAAAAGAAGGAAAGAATATCGAAGAGAGGTAAATGATCTGAATGGGTATATGGTTGATATTTTTAAAAAACAAAGCAAAAATATTTAAATGATTACAGAATGTGGTATGATTAAGTTTAAATGGAATAAAATTACCAGAAATATAGGTTAATTAAGGAATTACTACGTGCAAAGTAATGATTAGCAGTGATGCCATTAACTTAACTTGTATATTTTAATTTATATATAACTTTATGATCCTTCAACTAGAGTTGGATGACTTTCAATCGAGAATGTCATACATTAATAAATAATATTTTTTTAGTATGCAAGTATTTCTTAGTGATTGAAAAATGTATTATAAATAAACTAGCAACGAAATACTTATGAAATAAAGAAAAATACTCTATATCGTCTAGAGTGAAAATGGGCCAAAAGTATTTATATTGAGTAGTGCTTTTCCCAATTTTCACTCTTGAAGAACAGGAGGATCTTCGCAAGCACTTTTTTTGAAAAAAATAATATAAATGTGTCTTCAAATGTTAATAATTCTTTCCATTTTAAAAAATGATTGTTAAATGTAATAATGACATGAAGTGTACATAAAAAAAGAAAGGTGAAGTAGTGAGGGAGTGTTTGTCGTGGCACTTCTATTCTACTTTATCTGAAAGTAAAAAAAGCCCAAACATTTAAATAAAGATGATGGGGCAACACTTAAATAATGCAAACATAAGGAATGAGTGCTTATGATAAAATAAAAAAATGTGGTGCAACGTGTGATACCAATGAATGAAAAAAAGATTTTGCATTTCAACCATGTGATGAATATAAAAGATTCAGTAAAAATATTTTCAAAAATGGTGCATTTTACTTTTAAGGATGGTTTGAAGAATTATACATTTGATGAAAGGACAAAGTACTCCACGCTAAAGGAGAAAAGTCAGCACAATTATGATAGAATAAAAAATAGAATAAAATTTATAAATACCGTTACAGTCAACAAACTAAAAAGCAGAGTACACAGTTTAAGTTAAGAACACCCTACTACAACTAGTTCTTGAAACGCATTGTAAAATAAAGTGCGTCACAAAATGGGCTACGCACATGGTGAGGGTATCGTAACCTCACATAGTGACAAGCCAAGCCAATCTACATTTGGATCAGGAAGGTAAAGTTAACCACACAACAGCCAATCAAAAGTTTTTCAAAATCTGCGCAAGAAAAGGGATTGGTCGGCAATACATCTTCTTACAATGCTTCACAACCAATGAAAAAGCGGTGTAGAAAGTTTCTGTTTTTAACATACAAGCAAATCAGATGACCTTGCAAGTACACGCAACGAGAGGCAATTATTAAAGATTACTTGCTTTCGCAAGACCCTGAAAGGCTTCTTCCAGAATAAGTACGCACTTCACTGCCTGACCCCATTTAATGATTAACAAGGCTCTCAAGCCTAAACACGTCACAAATCATCTCTCGTCACTTTCTCTTCTTCCACGTTTACCGTGAAAGTGCGTGTCTCCTTCTCCTTTAACGCCTTTCTTTTTCATAGTAATTGATACTCATACACTATCCAGCAAATACCCCACATTTGCAACCTCCTGGATTTGCAATACTAATTGTTACTCATACACTATACAGCACATGCACCACCTTGCGGTTGGAATAGTTTTTTACTGAAACACTATCAAGCACATTCCGTACAGATGCACCCCCCTGGAGTTAGAATAATAATTGTTACCTCTACACTAACATGAACTTACCCTACAGATGCACCCCACTTGACAAAGAATAGTAATTGTTACCCCTACACTAACCTGCACTTATTCTACAGATGCACTCTACTCTCTCTTTCAAAATCCAAATCAGATTTACAACACCCTTGCACCACTTTTGCGTCACTTTTCCCATCTTAAAAGTGATGCAATAGTAATGCAATGAACTTGTAAATGTACCCCTATGCACATTGCGAGCAAAACAAGTACACAGCTCATTCACTTCTTTATCAATCACAATTAGACCTTGTTGCTTCACGATTCACAATGAACTTCAATAAATACTTTGTGCCTATTTAAATGGAAGATGAGATTGTCGACATTACAAAACTTAGTGGCATATTTACAAAAACAGAGTTAAAATTGCCTTCGCTTTAATGCCTGCAAAGTACAAAAAAAAAACACCGAAAATGGACTTCAAAATCCTACATTATCTTACCAGAAGATTTTCGCAACATTGCTGTTTCCTATACAAGACTGAGAGCCACCCCCAGGGATATAAAATAAATGGTTGTGGGGGGCCCCAATGCCCCCCCATCAAAATTAAAAGTGTGGGGACCTCAATGACCCTCCTCAATCCCGGGAAACCACCACCCCCGGGGTTTAGTGTTTTGTGGGAGGCAGACTCCATGGCCCTACGCCTACAGCCTTTGAAGACCCTGGAGACCACCACGCCCGACACTGCTGTTTGCTTTGAGAGGGCGTGAGTCTCACGCCTTCCGCTCTCCCATAGCAAACTTAGTTTGGATTTTGAAAGACAGAGCAGTGAAATCTATTCTCACTTTCAAAATACAAACCAGATTGCTTTTCCATATACAACTTAGCATCTCCCCATGTAGAAAAGCAATGCCTGCTCCCGAAGGACGCGGAGAGCCGATGGGACCGTGGGGGTATTGTGGCTCCCCCCACGGTCCCCAACATTTTTTATAAGCCCCGGGGGATGGGGTCCATGGGATATTAGAAATTACTGATAGGGACTATTTTTTAAAGGTAAAATTAAAAGTCGCACACCCAGCGCAGTGCTCAGTGTAGCCCCCTGGTGTCCACGCGCTGCATGCACGACTCATACTCTGTAGGGTGGACGAATCCAGCGCCTTTGGTGCACAACTTCCATGCGTTTGGGAGCCGCCATTGCTCAGTGCGCCCTCTGGTGTGCACGCGCTGCATGCACAACTCATATTCTGTAGGGTGCACAAATCCAGCGTCTTTGGTGTCCAACTTCTATGCGCTTGGGAGCCAGCATTGCTTTTCCACATGGAAAGCTACTAACATGCAGCTCCCCATGTAGAAAATCAATCTCATTTAGATTTTGAAAGAGAGAACAGATTTCCTTGCTATGGGAGGGCGGAATGGACACCCCGGGACACTGCAGGAACCGGCCCTCCCACAATACCTAAAACCCCAGGGAGTTGTGGTTCCCGAGGCTTTGGAGACCTTGCAGCCCCCCCAACCATTTTTTTTGTACCCCCGGCAGTGCGGCCACGCAGTCCCTCTCCCACAATACATAAAGCCTCGGGTGGTGGTCCCCATGGCTTTGGGGGGCTTAGACCCATCCCCCCATGAGTTTTTCTTTTTGGCCTCCGGGGTGACGATCTAGGCCCCTCTAGGCCCCCCATAAAATTTAATTATTTTGCTCCCGGTATTTAGCCCCCCCCCGAGGTCTAATTATAAGGGCCCCCCATGAAATATAATAATGTTGCCCCTGGTATTTACCCCCCCGGGCTAATTATAAAAAAAGCTCTGTTTTATTTTATTTATTTTACGGCAGAGTCCACGCACCTTACACGTACCTGCGGTTTAAAAAAAAAATGTGGGCCTTTGGGGTTCTTCTGGGTCCCTCTAAACAGGTCTACAGGGTAAAGTTATTTCTACCCTTCTCCCTGTCTACGCTTTGCAGACATATTCCACTGACTTCCTCAGCCTCCTCAACAGAGCGCAGAGTTGGCAGAACTCCTCAAACTCTGCTGGTGGAGTGGAGTTCTCTGCCCGTGTTATTATTAATCAAGCTAGGTGTAACGTGCTCTATGTTTCATCTGGTGGAGATTTCAAACCTTCCCCTGTCATGAAAACAAAATCTAGTTGTAGTTTCTCGAACTAGCCAATTACTAATCAAGTTTATGCAACTGTGCCTATGAAGAGTACCCCTGTTGAAAATTCCTATGAATTTCTAATATGTGACACCAGTCCTGATAATTTGTTAGGAAGGGACATCTTTTGCAAGATAAATTGTGCAATTTTCTGTACGCTAGATGGAGTATTAATTCAGATCTGAGTTGAAGATGCTGACTTCAGAATAAAATAACAAGCGTCAGTTGTCCGTTTTCTCCCACTTGTTACTAAAAGAAGGCCTACCTCCTAATTTACAATAAGGGAGAAAGTTTGGGATTTTACAGGTCAAGACATCGAATGGATAAATGATGTGGAGCCAGTAAAAATAAAAGTGAAACCAGATGCAATTTATCCCTCAATACCCCAATATCTTCTTAAACCAGAGTCAGTGTTAGGAATAACTCCTGTGATCAAACATTCAAAAGGTGAATAAAAATGGAGAATAGTACAGGACCTTAAAAAAATCTATAAAGTTGTAATCCCATGTTGTCCTGTAGTACTGAATCCTGCTGTAATGCTTTATCTAAATCCCATCATATATGTAGTGGTTTACAGACATAGACTTGTGCCAATCATTCTTCTCCATACCCCTACCTAAGGACAGTTTCTTCCCTCATTTAAATTTTTGAACAACATTCTGAACTGATTTAGTTGTAGAAAGCCTTTCAATCTTTAATCAGATTTTGGAGATGTTACAGTTGCCCTGTAATTTAGTGTTTTTATGTTCAGTACAGAGATGACCTATTTGTGGCATCTAAAACAAAAGAGAGCTGCAAATTAGACACAATTGCTTTGTTGAATTATCTTGCAGAGAATCGGCATAAGGTATCTCCCACTAAACTTCTAGTGTCAGAAAATTAATCATTTATTGGGGACACCACATTGAGAAGGGACTGAGAAAGGTATTTAAAGAGTTCATCTCTACAATCCTCACAATGAAACCACCCATGACACAAGGAGAGGTGAGGATGTTCCTGGGAATTGTTGGCTACTTTTGTCAGTGAAATGCTAACCTTTCCCTAGTGGCAAAGCCTCTAAAGATCTTTACTCACAACTATATCAGTGATCCAGTACTCTGGAGTGGGATGACCAGTCCACAAGAGCCTTGTCTACTCTGTAGCACTAGGAATGTCAGATAATGGGAAGAAGTTCTCGTTATTTTCTTACAAACATGATGCGTGTAAATTGACAGTGTTGGCATAGGCCCACAGAGAAGTGAAACTTCCAGTGGCCTATATGACAAGTAGTCTTTTGACAAAGTATGAACAAATAATCTTGGCATCTGAAAATATTTCCTTTAGGAGATTTAATGTAACACTTTTGCCAGTTCCAGATCTTGATGATGAGGAAATAAATGTTGACAACGACTGTGTGGATATCACGGATTTATGCACCCTAGCCAAGATCAGACATACTGGATGTACCACTCGAATCAGCTAATTTGACATTTTCTGTTGATGCTTCTTGCTGGAGAGACCCCTGTGGAACCTTGAGTGCAGCATATGTAGCCTGCACCACATCTGGTATTGTGGAAGAATCCAACTTAAGCAAAGTGAGCTCAGCAGAAGTAGCTAAATTAATCACCTCATAATTCAAGTGTTACAATCTACACTGACAGTCAATGCAGTTTTGGCATGATCCATGATTTCGGTCAGTTATGATTGCAAAGATTTCCTCTGGCTCCCCATCAGTAATGGAGAGTGCTTTCTAATCTTTATGAGGCTCCACAGTTGCCTAGAGACATTTCTGTTGTCAAAGAGCTGCACACAGGAATGCGGATGATATGGTCACAGGGGGAAATAATTTAGCTAATTGTATTTAGTTATTTGAAAAGTTTTATATAGTGCTGGCTAGACCCAGAGGTATCAGAGCGCTTTACATGAGTTACAGCGAGTTACAGGTTACAAGTTACATCACTTAAATCAAAGAGTCACAGGGGGAGGAGGAGGGGGAGAGAGGGAAGACACAACGAGAAAAATGAGGAAAATAAAGTCAGATGTCCGGCTGGGTAGGTGACGTCTGAGGGGGTGAAACCAGGGCCAGACTCCTCTTTAGCTGCATATGACAGCTCCACCGGGCATCGCCAAGGTTGCTTGTGCATCGAGGTGAGTGTAAACAGTTTTGACACCCATGGGGCGTGGTCAAAGGTCGAACAGAAGTTCAGAGGAACGTTATTTATGAGTTATATATAGTGCTGGCTAGAACCGTAGGTATCAGAGCACTTTACATTAAGCTACTACACAATATTACAGAGAATGAAAACAAATACACAATACGTCAAAAATTAAGTAACAAAAGAAAAGGAAAGAAAGGTGAGACAAATAGAGAGGAGGGGGAATTGTGAAGGGGGAGGATGATGGAAAAGAAGGCAGGAGAGCCGAAAGGAAATCTGCCCAAAGACCGAGTGGGTAGGTGACATCTGAGGAGAAAATCCACAGCCCATCATCCCAATAGCTAAACAGATAGCTCCATCGGGCATCAGTCTCATAGCTATGTCTCAACTGATGAGGGAAAGTACACAGAAGAAAGTCCAGTTGATAGACAGGGTGGGAAGTATGAGCAAGGACGGGTGCAGGCATAGATCTATAGCTGGAAAGAGGAGGAAAGTAGAGAGGAGAGGGGTAGGTGGTATGGTAAAAAGGAGAAGGGGGAAAAGTTCAGTAGAGAGACGCAGGAGAGTTTGCCCAAAGACCAGCTGGGTAGGTGATGGTCAAGGAGGGAAATCCATAGCCCATTTACCCTTTAGCTCATGAGGTAGCTCCACCGGGCATCAGTCAAAATGTCTAGGTGCTAATGAGGTGGAAAAATATTGTGCCCCTGAGCAAGCTCACTCAGTCTAGATGAATCCTGAAAACTAACAGTAAGAGTGTAATCAATAAGTTGTTGACACCAGTTTAGACATTCAATGAGCTCAGAGAGCTCTAACATGAAGCACCAGACAACGAGAAAGAGAAGTGGGTAAGAGCAGGATGCACCAAAGATCAAAGATGCGAGTGATACTTAGGTTTCTAATTATGGATGGTTGTGCTACCAGATTCTCTGTTGCATGCGATGCTCCTACACTTCAATGGTCCTACTCATGTTGGGAGAGGTATGATGATTTGGACATTTCAAAATTATTGGTTTAACACCCTTTTCCTGTCCATGGCTGAAAGTTTGTATTAGCGATGCATTACATGCCAGCAGGTAAAGGCCAGCAAAAGGTCAGTTGTGACCATGAGCCATATAGGAAAGTCTGAAGGACCATTTAGTCTACTGAAGTTAGATAAAATTAAGATGAGATGCCCATCTGTGATGGGCCAAAATATTTCCTAGTAGAAGTCTGCCTTTTTGGTGTAGGAATACCGAACTAGGAGATTCAATAGTTCACTGTAGTTAAGGTATTTTTGAGGGAGTTAATTCCTAGGTATGGAATGCATGATTCTTTAGAATCATACTGTGACAAACTTTAAGAATAGTATCTTGGATCTACTCTGTATAACCTGTTGGATCAACTAGAAATTCCTTTGTGGTTATAGACCAGAAGCATCAGGAGCTGTTGAGCAAGTTAACAGTACGTTAAAATCCATGATTGCAAAGGTGTGCACCTCCACCTAACTCAAATGACATGTCGCACTCCCATTTGTCTTGATGAACCTCAAAAGCACACCAAACAGAAGAACAGGACTCTCCTCACACGAAGTATTGATAGGGAGAACCACGAGAATCCCTCTGTCCCAGGCACCACTCTCATAAACATCACAGATGACTTGGTTCATGAGTATTGCAAAGCACCAACTGAAGTGCGTTGAATGTCTCGCCAGGTTGACTTGACAACACCACCCGCAGGGCTGGAACAGTACCCTGACCTCTGGCATGGAGGCGAGATGAAAAGCATGTGCACCAGACATGTCTGAAGCCTCGCTGAAATGGGCTGCCCCAGGTGTTCCTAGTGACCAAACCTGTTGTGAAATTTGCCAGAGTGCCACAGTGGAGTCACGTGTTAAAAAAAAAGAAGGTGAGACAAGCTAATAAAGAAGAAGTGACAGAAGCTACTGATTTACCTAATCGGACATCATCTCAATGTGAGTGCTCAGAAGAAAAAGTAGAACAAGTACAAGTCGAGTCTCTGCAAAACGATTGTCAGCTAGACCTGTTTGATCAAGCCCTAGAGCTGCAGAAACAATATCAAGGTGAGGATACACAAGAATCTCAAATCCAGAGAAAACCTCAGACCTCAAGATTAAAGATTCATAACTCCTGAACTCCTTGCAAATCCTGGTGCTCTGTTAGGGGTGAATATGATCAAATCAAAAACAGTCCTCAATCTGGGACAAATGAAACAATTGAAAACACATCTGAAGATGAAATTGAGCACTGTGAACCATAGCCTGTCATTAGCCCATCAAGTGGAAGTGTGTATAAGAAGGTAGAGTGATCAACAGGTGCTTAAAAAAGGAACAGAATATTGAAAAGGATGCAAACACATGAGGCAACCGAAGAAGAAACATAGTAGGAAGAGCAACATGTCAGTGATAGTGAACAACCAAAAATAAAAAGATCAAAGAGATTAGGAGTGCCAAATAAAAAGTATGCATCTCAGGAATGGTCATATCTAGTTGACGTTCAGCAATTATGACATTCAGATGAAGAACTCATTGATCTGATAAACTATCTAAACCATTTCGAAGAACCTCTAGGAGCATGAACTGATCAGAGTTGAAACAATACTTTCTGAATAATTTCCTGATGAGATATTGAGATGAAATTGAACTGAAGTTTCAAGTTAGAGTCTGTTTGTACTTTAAGTATCCAGTCAAGGATTTAGTATGCCCTTTTAGTTATCCAGTTGACAATTGTAGGTTGCTTGAACATTGAAGTATGAACTGAATGACATGAAAGTTTGTGAAGAAACATTTTTGGTTGATTTTGCACCATAAATATTAGTAGCAATATGTATTTAATATTATTCTTAGAATTGTTTTTGTAGAAGAAACTTGGCTAACTGCAAGGATAATTGTTTCAAAATGCATAATACAATGATGATGGTGGTTATGAGAATGACATTCATAATTGGCATATTAGTGGGATCTAAGACTTCAGTTGGACAGGACTCACCTAAAATAAAAATGAACCAGACCTTAGTGGACAGAAGAAGAGAATTGCATAACAAGTTGCACAGAGATGACGTGGTAGATAGTTTTAGAGAAAATGTATAATTTAGGTTGAATATTAAAAACTTATGGCAGTACTTGACTGTTACATTTGGACATTTTTTACCTGCACCTACTTCTGAAAGTGTGGCATACCGTAACCTTTCCCTTAGCTATTACTTATCATGCAGTGTGCCTGTATTTATTCTATCAACAGGATTTTCTTGAATTATATCTTTTGAATTATGATGTTCCTTTGGAAAACATTCCTATCGTTAGAGCATTTAATTCTATGGAAGCAAAAGCATGGGGTCTATGTCTAGATACATCGCATACATTACACAAATTAACCAAATTAACAGTGTTGTTATCAGATTCTCATGCAGATTAAAAAGAGATGTGAAGGAGTTTGTGGAAAAGTCTAATGAACGAAAGGTGAGATTCAATGGCTAGTTGGAGGAGGAGAGCGAGGTTAAGTTGGAAAGGGAAGAAGAGAAGGTCAGAAATACAATTGTGCACCTCAGTCTTGATCACGCACAAAATGGGCAAATGTGTATGGCACGAGAAAAGGAACAGAATTAAATGGCGGAAGTAATGGATGTGTCAAGGAAGTTATGCGGCCAGTAATATGATTGTGACAGGATGAAAACCCATTATCAAGGTGATTTATAATGTTTGTGGAATGACAGCTGAGTTTAGACTCCCTCATAATTAGGAAGGTAGATGCTACTTAGGATTACTTTTCCCTTGCTTTTTACCATATGGATGAAATTACTGAGAGGGATGATACAATCGTAAAGAGAAACAAATGCAGCTTAGGCCAAGTGCCAGAGATATATTTTGTGCCATTATTCCTTCTGCTGGTATAGCTTTGAATGATGTGAAGGTTAGAGAATTGTCCATGTTGGTCAATCGATTGGCTGGTAATATGGCAAGTGTCTTAGCAACCGTTAACAAAGAACTAACAGCTAAGTGGGCTATGGTTATGCAAAATTGGCTAGCTTTAGATATATTATTAGCAAAGAAAGTGGAGTCGGTCATATTAGGCATGCACAACAATGTTTCACATATATGCCTGATCAACAGTAACCAAATTAACAGTTATTTTTCAAACATCACTAACATTGCACATGAGATAAATGTTCTTGAGGTATCAGGTGCATGAAAAGGAGTTAGCCTGGTTTTTAGTGCTGTTGGGGACTTATTCTCAAAGATTGTTGAGAGGTGTGGTAAGTAGGAGAAGGTGTGTTAAGTATTTTAGTATACTTTCATCAAAGTGAGGATTAATATGTGGGTGTCTGAAGAAGCTTGCAGCAACGAGTGGAAGACAAATAAATAGGAAGATTATGAACTCAAAGGACATCTGATCGGAAATGCAAGATGGAATGAAGGAATTGAAAGAAACCAGATGCAAAAAGCTGAAATCTTTGAATTTGTATTTTGGGGAGGTGCAGTTAGTGAAATGTGGATTTACATGACTTTCAAAATAATCAGAGGGTGGACTGATGTAGAGTTTTAGGATTTTATGCATAAAAACATTAACACAAAAAAAGAAAATGATCATGTAATTTAAATGACAACATTACGTTGAGCAAACTGTGCCTATGCTAAAATTAGTTAATGTAGGCCTTGATGTCAAGATGGCTAATGCTGTCTGCAAAGAAAACACAAGGAGATGATGTACGGGGTGCTGAAACTTTTCTGACACTTACCCCCAGTCACAGATCTGGGTTGAATCCATCATCATTCTTTAGCTCACTTTGCTACCTCAGTTCAGACACAGCTATATGCAAATCAGTCTTGACCCTGTGCCTCATGGGAACAGTCCAGCCCGAACTGCTAAGCCAGATCTTCCCTGAACCAGAAACAAGCATCCTGGGACCGGTGTTGGGGTAACACCCCTCTTCAGCCAGACTAGCTTCAATCCAGTGGCAAAGTGAGCAAGAGACCCACGTCTGAGCATACAATGCCAACTTGTACATTGTCAGTACATTGTCATTTTTTCATTTCAATCCTACTCTGAACATACACGACTTGTGTATAATCAATCTCATAAATAATGCTTTGAGAAATAATGTTGCTCTCCCATGTACAGACTGATGTTTCCTTTCTTAAGACTCTGCAGCACACTGTTCTATTGAGAGTGAATATTCCTCACCTATTGCAACCATGGTGTGATTCTCATGAGAACGTGTCCTTTTTGTACTTTTACTAACTATTGAAGTGTCTGACAGACACCAGGGATGAGTAGTGCATTATATGAATCTGTGGGATAGTGCTGAATAATGTGATTTCAGAAACTGTATTGTTCTTTCTTTAACTTGATTGGTTCAATGGTGTGAGTGTAATACAGTGGTATTCATGTATGGTTTTTTTTTGGCAAAGACCACCTTTTGCATTCCCCCCATTTTTGCCTTCTTTTACTTTAACTTGTTTTTTTGTTCTTGGGATTTACCCACTTTACTCTGGCTAACTATGGTGAAGTGCTTATGCTATCCCTTTAAACATGGCAAACGTGTCATATTGTCACTTCGGAAGGCCAGCCAGGATGCTGGTTGGCCTTCCGAAGTTCGTCTCTGTTCGTCGAACTATCCAAGATCTCCATTGGCTACCTGTGGGGCAAAGAATTAAGTTTAAAGCTCTCTGCTTAACTTTTAAAATTCTTAAATTAGCTTCCCCTCCCATTCTGTCGCAGACTATCCTTCATTATGTCCCCGCTAGAGCCCTTCGATCCGCTGGATTAAATCTTGCCATTGTGCCACGCTTCAAAAAAGCTAGAATGGGTGGACGGTCTTTTTCAGTGCTGGCGGCAGCTCTCTGGAACTCTCTGCCTGCCTCTCTCCGTTCCATCCCCGACTTGTTCCCATTTAGAAAGGCACTAAAAACCTTCCTATTTTCTACAGTTTAGTCCTATTTTCTGGGTCATTACTACTGTGTTGTGTTACACAATCTCCAAAGCGCCGGGACGCCACTTGGCTGTGGCAGCTGTGCGCTATATAAAATAAAATAACATAACATAACATATTCCTAATTGGTACATTTAATTTACTTATAAGTACCTCATAGATTCAACTGCATGCACTCAGGGTCTGTAAATAAAATGTAACTAGTGGGTTATAGCTCTTATTGTATTATCCATTAGAGTAACTCTATAAACATGTCTCCAGCCCCACCTCTGTGCCTGGGAATGGAGTTTTAAACTGCCATTTTGACTTGGTAAAACAAACCTTTTGCTAGGCTTAAATCTTCCTTTTTAATACCTATAAGTCATCCCTAAGGTTGGCCCTAAATACCCATAGAGCAGAGTGCATTTGTATTTATAAAGTAGGACATGGAAACTGAATGTTTTACATATCCTGGTAGTGAAACAATACCTCAGTTTTTCACTCTGGCAATGCTGATGTTCCCATAGGAAAGAACTGGGTTTCACTATAACAACTTCCAGTGTTTGATTTCAATTTGGAAGCAGCTAGAAATAAGGTACAAGGACTCATTTTAATAGTAATTTAAACTCCACTTAATGGTAAAGCTGAATTTATATCACTATTTTGAAAATCACTCTTTTAGAAAGGTCTCATTTTACTGCCTGAACTAAATGTGCCCCTCTGGCAGTTTTCACTATCGCCTCAGAACTGAATGGCTCCTTCATTTGCTGTGAAGTGGCTCTCAGAACAGAGACAAAGGGAAGGGGGTTGATCTTTCCCTGACATATTGCCCACCTGGGCTGTGCCCAGGAACTGAGTTAACTTCACAGGATGACTACCCTGTCATAGGCAGATGTAGCTTACATCTTAACCTGGTTCTGCCCCTCTACGTTTCTGCTAGCTAGGCAGACACCAAACCCAGTGAGAGAGGAGCTGCTACCAGAGCTGGTTTGGAGTGTCCACAAGGGAAGGTTAGCCCATTATTATAGCCACACTTCTGGGTGATTGCAGGGAGCTATCCATAGGGAAGAAAGGTTCTGCCATTTTGCTTTTAAATGGAGAAGGGTACTGTAGGATTGGTTAAAATAAGACACACAGAAACACTGTAAATGCCGGTAGGGCCAACCCTGGAAACTTTTACCCTATTGGCCAGGGTTCATTGTAATCCTCCTCTCAATGTAGAACTGGGCATTAGGTTTGGTTATCTTAAAATTAATTTGCCTACTTGCCTTTCTTTGAACAAATTCTAACCTCAATTCTATGGACTATTTAAAATCATTCAATGAATTAACCCAGTGAACAACAAGCACCACTTCCCATTACATTTGAATGTTCATCCACCTTTTCACCTTTCCCAACTGAAACTTATCATGTGGATCTTTTTCAACATCTTTTTTCTCCCCCTCCACCAGTTTCTGTGAACAAATTGCCCGTATTTGCAGTTTAAGAAATTTGCAATTCTCTGATGTTTAGACGAAAGCTACAGTTTTGCCCCATTTCTGACTCAACAATTCTTTAGACAATTTCCAGATAAATCTGGAGCTCCTAGAGGCGAGGCATACTGTCATGCCACTGCAGCAACAACAACAAAATCCACTAAGACGGTAAAGAAAGGACAAGAAGTGGTTATCATGAAGCTGCAGGGGCCGCGGCAGGGCCCGCCAGTCTAACAGACATATGACATAAGTGGGCGGGAAGTGTGTCTCTCTGCTCTGTGAGAACCAGGAGATTCAAGGTAACATCTGCGGGTTGCTGCATCCACCTACTCAGCTTACCGATCTGTGGCTGACCCTCCAGTGTAGTCCTCTCCTTCAATGCTACTCTCCATGGGGAGTTCACAGCAGGCAATACATGAATCAGCTCCGTCCAGCCTTGCCTTCTCCTTCCCAGAGTCCTCCAGTGAGGCTTTCTGGGAAAGTAATACATTTCCCAAATTAAAGATATCAGCTAACTCGCAAGTCTCTAAAGGACACTTTTCAATCCAAGATGGAAGCTCAATTAGTTACTTCATGTTTCTGCCATGCTTAACGTAGAGTGGGCTAAAGAACAGTGATGGATCAAACCCAGATCTTTTGACTGGGTGTGAGTGTTTGATTGGTTCAGATGCTCCGTCCATCACCATCCCCTTTTGTACCGCTTTGGCCGCCATAAGTGTGGCAGGGTATGCTCAGACGTGAGTCCCTTGCTCACTTTGCCACTGGATTCAAGCAAGCCGGGCTGAAGACGGCTGGAATGCCAGAAACCGGTCCTCGGAAGCTTGTTTCAGGTCCAGGGAAGGCATGGCTTGGCAGTTCGGGCTGGACTGTTCCCATGAGGCACAGGGTCAGACTGATTTGCATATAGCCATGTCTGAACTGGGGTGGCAGAGTGGGCTAAAGAACGGTGATGGATCAAACCCAGATCTTTTGACTGGGTGTGAGTGTTTGATTGGTTCAGATGCTCCGTCCATCACCACCCCCTTTTGTAACGTAGTTTTTCATCATGCTTCTTTGCTCCAGGTCTATTTTTTAAGGGTTCCACCTAGATCAACATTGGCCCTGTTTCCTATACATTCTGCCTAACATCTCGTTCAGTTTCTAGCTTTGATCCTCACTACCATCAGTTGCACCTGTTGGTGACTCAGAATCCTGCTGCTTGCCTTCATCTTCAGTTCTGCCGTGATGTTCCTTGAGTCATGTCACCTCAGCCAGCTCTGGAGCAGCATTCATCATTTTTTGAAGATTTTTGCTATTAGCCGTTTTTCATCCTATGGGATCCTTCCAGAATGCACCAACTGATAGGTGCTACCTAGCATCATGACTACTGGAAGGGGTTGCCCATACATCTGGCAGACTAAGGGGCCGATTAAGATGTTGTCAGGAAAGAATTCCCACTGAATCGCGTTAGGAATGCTTTCTGAATGATTTGTATTTGGGGAGTTCTACCGACTGATTACAATGTGTCTGGATGGTTACAGATTCAGTTTGGTTGGACTCCCATTGACTTCAATGGGAGCCTGTGTTCCGAACGAGAACATATGTTCCCATTGAAAAAAGGGGTGGGTGGGGAAAACCTTGCAGCCTGTGGCGGGCACCCCATGGTGCCTGCAACACTGTGAATGGTTGGGAAGGGGGGGTCCCTTGGGTACCCCCATTGGCCCCATCTGGAGGCCAACAGGTGAAGGAGGGCCAATATGGACCCCTGACTTCTGATTCCCACAGCTGTTTTGTCTTGGCCAAACTGATTCGGCTGTCCGAATCGGTGATTGTATTAGCTCGTTTGGAAACCATCTCCATTGGGCTGTACTATTTGTTTCTGAACGACTCAGGCTGCCTGAATCCCATTTGGAACCCATTCAGACAGCTCGGACGGCTTCCTTGCATCTTAATCGGTTATCTGGAAAGGTGACTGATTCGGCTAGGAACATAGGTCTGGAATTGGATTAGTAGATTCTGAATCCCGTTCGCTGCCTTTCCTGACGACATCATAATCAGGCCCTAAGTCTGCAAAGAGCAGGATGTCAAGGCCAAGAAGCAGGCTGAGATCCTTCTAAGTAACAAGCCTTTTACAGTGATACTTCACCAAAAATTACCACTCATGTACATGGCCTCCTTGATGTACTTATGACTAAACAGGAATTTGTTAATCACGTGCAGTGAAATTTCATCAAATAAAAAATACCTCTGAAGGGTTGTAAAACTTAACATTTCCTTTAAACTTAAACCACGGTCTCAACAGTCTAAACTTCAAAGGTGGGTAAAATAAGGAGAATAAACTGGGTAAATGTTACATATTTACAGCAATTCAAAACATTCCGTCTGATTGATAGTAATTCACAGGCATAGAATTCATGCTGAAATCATTATTCTCCTACGCGACATTAGTTCTCAAAATATGTGGCAACAATTTAAATCTGAATTATAACTTGCCAATTATTAGCCTGCTGATATCCAGGTGTATTCTCTTTCACTTATTCCTAATTGGTTGCATCTATTACATTGGTCAAAATTATGATGTCAGACGGAATGCCATTTGACAGCTCGTCAGAGGCTTTCCGCCCGACAACATAGGTTTCTGTCCAACCGCCATATTATGATGCTGGCAGTCGGAAGGAGGGACCCCGCAAGGGATTTCCACTCCACTCCCACCATCTCCCAGAGCCTGACATGGCAGTGGGCTGATCTGTAATCCCAAAATGACAGCGGAGTCAGCCTGGGCCCGCCATCAGGATTACGATGTCGCATTCCACCTGCCCTTTCATTTTGGTCCATCCGCCATAAAAAGGAAGGCGGAAAGTGGCTATGGGGACACCTATCACGGTCCCCCTTTCCCCCTGGCCCTCCGCTATGGTTCCCCCCTAACCATCCCTGCACCGTGTAGCAGGCACCACATGGTGCTTGCCACAAGGTGCAGGTATATTTGAAATCATCAATTTTTCTATTGAAGCTTGTGCTGCTGCCCTTTTTCAGCTGCTGCACAAGCTGCAATAGGAAAATGGATGTTTCCAACCGCCCATAGGGCGGGCGCATCCTAATACTGCAGTTGGCACCGCTGACTAATAGTCCAGCGGTTCCATTCCTGCTACTATGTCGGTCCAACCGACATCATAATCAGGCCCATTGTCATTTAGATCTGACCAAATCATTGCCCAAACCTACACTTTATACCAATCATATTAGAAAACTCAACATAAATGTTACATATAAGTGATTTGGTTGATCATTATTATTTCAAATAAGTTCATGCTATATCACACGTAATAATTTGTGGCATTCAATTTAATTTCAATCACTAAATCACTGTTGTCAGTCTGTGGCTAAGTGTCCAGGTCATTATTATGATATAGTAATAGTACTATATCCCACGTTCTAGATATGATAAACAAGAGAATAATAATTAAAACCAGAGTAAACATGATTGTTCAACTAAAAATCTCATGATTTTATGCAAAAAGTTAAAATGTAAATTAATCACTGATTTTGTATGTTTATTTATTGTATTCCACATTTTTTGTTCATATTTTGACATTACTTAAAAAAATAACGGCCCCTCATGACTAAAGAATTAGACGATGGAACAAACATTTGCATAACTGATACACAAAATATTTCAGAGTGCAAACACACAACTTTTACAGACTGCAGAATTCTTGGTACTCGTATTTAATTATTTTAGTCAATATTCATTCAATGTGAATAGTGTGAGCAAGTGAAAGGTCCTTTTTGCTAAGTGCATGAGATCAAAACTGAAAATTGGCTAACATCATTAATGCTGCTATGCTTTTGTTTGACATCCAAAGCAGTATTCATTTTCTTATTCATATTATTAAGTGCCTACTTCATTAAAAATTTGCCTTTTCTACTAATTATCTAAACTTAAGTCTATTCTCCCATATAGTCAACATGACCTCAGTTACAAGAGGATTGCCACTAGTGACATCTTGAATCCCCACAGAGCTATGCCAAATACAGTAATAAGAATAAGCAGATCTACTAATCAATATTTAAAACTTCAGTAACCTTCATTCCTGCCTTCACAATTATCATGTCTTCCAGGTTCTGCATTATTAATCTTCTTTTGGTCCATGTAATTAAAATGTATGGACATAAACTCATACATTACCCGTCAGTCAAGTAATCTTTATTTCGGTCAAAGACCATAAAAGATACATAGTAGCCATTCATGACATAATAAAAAACTTAAACAAATAGCACTGATTATAGAAATATAAATACATTAAAAAAGTACAACATATATACTTTGTAAATTCATGAATAGGTTCAACAGATTAAAAACAGTTACTACAAAAAAGATCTTCTCCTGCACCACATAGCATCAATAAAGCGAGAAACTGAAAATACAACCGGGGTGGAAGTATTACTTTTCGAAATTCTGAGAGCCTCTAAGTGAGATCTGAACCCCATGTTTATGCAAAGTTGGATAAGCCAACGTTGTCATATATTTTTGTAACTAGGGCAAAAAAAAAAGAACATGGGACTCGGACTCTTCTTTGGCTCCACATGCCGGGCAGTTAATTAATTTAGTAATGCACCATTTATGGGAGAAGATCCTAGCAGGAAGTGTACCATATCTAAATTGTGGGTAAAGTTTCCTCGCTGAAATAGATAAAATCTCGTCAAGAAAAGGCTCAATTATGTATTCATGTTTTAAATTAAAAAACTTGACAGTGAGTGACCTAGGGAGGAACTACGAAGGATGGCCAAGATCCTGGACCGACGGTCCAGATTTATTAACTCTGCACGTGGCAATTGTGCGAAGACCACAGCAGGGTTAGACCATAGGCCAGGTATGTCCAGTCGCTTACTTTCCCTTTTTAAAAAGGCAAACCATGGCAGTTTCTCAGATCCAGGGAGGCCCAATACCTATTCTAATTCTCGTCTAAAACATAATTATTCAGGGGTTACCCATAGTCTGCGCCAATAGGTTACAGGGCGTAATGCGACTACCTCTTGTATAGGTGCAATGCCAAGATCCATTCTCATAGGGATCAAGGGGGTACTAGATTTGAGTTCCAGCAGTGATCTTAAGAATTGGTTTTCAGCTTTGCTAATGCCGTCCACTGTTAGTGATTTTGCCAATTTCCACAGGAATGAAGAAGAATCCCACTACCTCCAGGACACAGGAGCAAGAATGTGAGAGGAAACACACTCCTGTCTACTGTCCCCTAAAAGTATGAGGGAAAAACCCAAGGAGTGTCCACCACTCTCCTCATACGAGGGGGTCAGGAAGAAGTACGTCAAGTGGAGGTCCAGGCTAGGAAAAAGAACAGGAAGCACTACATATCATATACTCTTGGCATACAAGTAATACTCAAAACATTGAAATGCGTGATTGTTACCAGGAAATCTTACCCCAAGTGAAGGTCGTAATGCAGTAAAGATGAGTTCCGTAGCTCAAGGGGATATCCTGTGGGCTAATAATCAGGCCAGGAAGGACAGAAATCACCAAGGACTCACACACTCAAACATACCAAAGAAACAGGAAGGAATGAGGTGTACCGACCGGCTGAGCAGGGGCAAGAACAGCGGAGCAGTCACACACTCAGGAGGTGAGACACCCGGCCCCTAAGGAGAACCAGGGCGGCGCGCTCACTCTCAGAAGGGGTACATAAAAGGAAAGAAAAAGGGTCGCTTCAGTTTGCCACTGAGATAGGGAATAAAGGCACAGGCTTGCAAGACGCCCGCAAAATGCGTGGAATAAGGTAGGGGGAGCGGCCAGTTCCAGCCCGGGAGCTTCGTAAGAAAAAATGACATCACCCGGCAAGTACCTCGCCAAAAGGAACACGGTGAGGGCTGGGAAGCGAGGCTACCGGCAACAGAATGCAGGCAGAGAACACGGAACACCAAGAGGGAGCTGCGAGACGCTGCTGCAAGCGCGTTCTGGAATCAGGAAGTAGGACGGGGCGTGGTACTGGAACAGTAAGCCAAGCAACGGCTAAGTTCCGACGCGCCTCTTTACACGTGCTAGGGAGCGTCTGAAAATTACTATCATCACTAGAGGTTAGGGATAGGGACAAAATAACGGAATGGGGATTCCGGCACAAAACACACATGTCAAGGTCTTTCTTCAGCCTCACCTATTCCTAACAGTACCCCTCCCCAAAGGCCTATTCCCAGGACCAGGTTTAGAAGGATGGAGTCTGTGGAATTGTCTTACCAATCTGGCCGCATGGATGTTCTCTGCAGGCTCCCAGGATCTGTCTACCGGGGGGTATCCTACCCAATCAATGAGGTATTGGAGTCTGCCTCTATATCTCCGGGAATCTAGTATTTTTTGCACTTCATATTCTACTTCTCCATTGATTTTTATGGGTGGGGCAGAATTTCGGGGACAACAGGGGGCAGGTACTTTTTAATCAATGAACTGTGGAATACAGGATGTATTTTCATGCATGGGGTAACTGCAATTTCAGAGTGACAGGACTAATGATTTTATCAATAAGAAAGGGTCCTATAAATCTGGGTTGACATTTTCTGGATCCTTCCATTCTAAGGTTTCTAGTGGATAGCCATACCTTCTCTCCTACACTGAACATGGGCTCTGTTTTTCTGTGTTTATCAGCTTGTTTCTTCATGGCTATTTTGGCTTTGCCTAGTTCCATTTTAGCAGCTTCCCATACTTTGTGAATGTGTGCATGATGTTCTTCTAATGCTGGCACAGTTGTTTCGTTCGACTCCAACACAATAGGAATCATTCTAGGGTGTTGTGCATGCAAAAAGAAGAAAGGGGAAACGTTTGTAGCTGAGTGACTAGAATTGTTGTAAGCAAATTCTGCTAATGGAAGAGCTTGAACACATGTAGAGGGAATGGATGTCAATAAACAACGCAGGAACTGTTCTAATATCTGATTGGTCCTTTCTGTTTGCCCATCAGTTTTGGGGTGATAAGCGGTAGAAAGTCTGTGATCGATACCCAAATTGGAACACAGTCCTCGCCAGAATTTGGAGACAAACTGGGGACCTCTATCTGATATGATGTTTGATGGCAACCCATGCAGTTTTACTATATTGTCCAAAAAGACAGATGCTAGGTCTTTAGAGGTAGGTAGCTTCTTTAGAGGAATAAAATGGGCCATTTTTGACAACAAATCCACTACCACGTAAATAGTGTTGTATCCTTGGCAGGAGGGAAGGTCAGTCATGAAGTCCATGCTTATGGTGTGCCAGGTTGATGGTGGAATAGCTAGATTTCTTAGTAGCCCTGTAGGCGCACAATGGGAAGCCTTTTGTCGTGCACACGTGGAGCAGGATTGCACGTAGGCTAATACATCTTTGGACATTGATTCCCACCAGAACCACCTGTGGCATAATTCATTTGTTTTATGGCTGCCGGGATGTCCCGCTAAGGCATTGCTATGACACCACTCTATGATTTTTTGTTGTAGAGCGGGAGTAGGTACATAAAGTTTATCTTCATGGTAGTACAACCCTTCCCTAATGGTGTTCAAGGGATTTTGTAGCCAGTCTATCGATGGTATGGACTGGAGATGTTCCTTTATGTCCTCCAGGAGTTTGTAATCTTTGTCTCCCACCCCCAGTATTCTGTTATCAGGAATGATAGGAAGAGGTTGTTCCTTGTCGGTTTCTTTCTCATATCCTAAGCGTGATAAAGCATCCGCCTTTCCCTGCTGGGGCCCTGGTCTGTAGGTGATAAGAAAATCATATTCACCAAAGAATGACAGCCATCTCATTTGTCTAGGTGAGAGTGCTCGAGCTGACTTAAAAAACTGGAGATTTTTGTGGTCTGAATAAATGGTGACTACATGGGGGGACCCTAACAAATGATGTCTCCACTCCTGAAAGGATAATTTGATGGCCAACAATTCTCTTTCACCTATCGTGTAGTTCCTCTCAGCTGGTAATAAAGTCTTTGAGAAATAGGCTATGGGATGCATGTGGCCTGTTTCCTTGTCTCTCTGTGAAAGGATTCCCCCTACAGCGTACTGAGAAGCATCCGCTTCCACAAAAAATGGTTGTGTGTTGTCAGCGTGGTGCAGGATTGGAGCTGTGGTGAACTTGTTCTTTAGTGCGCAGAAAGCCCTTTCAGCTTCATTAGACCAAATGAAAGGTACTCCTTTTTTCAATAGCTTGGTAATCGGGGAGACAGAGTCAGAAAAATGATCAATAAATCGCCGATAACAATTGGCGAAACCTAGAAAAGATTGTATTTCTTTGATCGAGGTAGGGCTAGCCCACTGAACCAAGGCTTCAACTTTCTTGGGGTCCATCTGGATACCGCCGGGCTTTATTATGAAACCCAAGAAGTCAACTTCCGTAGTGTGGAAGATACTTTTATCCAACTTGGCAAACAAATGATTTTCTTGTAGTTTGCTCAAGATTTTTCAGACACGTTCCACGTGATCATTTTCGTTCTGGGAGAATATGAGGATGTCATCGATATAGACGATAACGAATATATCGATATATTCTCTTAAAATGTCATTGATAAAATACTGAAACGCCGCAGGCGCATTACACAAGCCAAAAGGCATGACGCTATATTCATAAAGGCCGAACTTGGTGCAAAAAGCTGTTTTCCATTCGTCGCCTTGTTTGATGCGTATCAAATGGTAAGCACCCCTTAGATCGATTTTGGTGAAGATTTTTGCCCCTTTTATTTGATCGAGGAGAACAGGAATGAGAGGAAGGGGGTATTTATTTTTATGGTGATTTTATTCAATGACCTGTAGTCCAAGCATGCTCTGAGCCCTCCTTCCTTCTTATCTATGAAAAACAGAGGGGATGACACAGGCAAAGTAGAGGGCCGAATAAAACCATTGTTGAGCATGTTGTCCAAGTAGTCCTTTAGATAATCAGTTTCTGAGGGGGTCAAGGCGTAAATGCGACTGCAAGGCAAGTCTGCCCCGGGTATCAAGTCGATGCGACAGTCATAGCTCCAGTGTGGAGGCAACTTGGTAGCTTCTTGTTCGCTAAAAACTCCCTGGAATTCAAGGTATTGATCAGGTACTCTCAGGTCTGCCCGGGTCTGAACAGCGCAATATAAAGGGAGTTCTGGTTCTCGGGCTTCCTGGTAACAGTGGGACCGGCAATACGGGGAACTCAAAGTGACGGTCCTCTTAACCCAATCTATTAATGGGTTGTGTATTTGTAACCACGGAACCCCTAAGATGGCACCGAAATTTGGAGCATCTATTAGGTCAAAAGAGATGCTTTCGGAATGCCCATTGCTAAAGATTACAATCATAGGAGGGGTTTGATAGGTTATCAACCCAGAGGATAACTCGGAACCGTCCACCGCCCATATAGATTCAGGTTGTTCCTTAGAGATAAAAGATACTCCAAGTTTCTTAGCGAGCTGTAGGTCAAAAAAGTTCCCGGTAGCCCCGGAATCTAAGAGAATAGACATGTTGTACTGCGGCTTGTCCATGTACGTTAGGGTGATGGGTACAATGAAATGTTTTACCACCTTCTGAGGTAGGAGTTTGTTGGTAGAGATCTGCTGAGGTTTGTAGCTTGAAGAATTGATCTCTCCGTTCTCCAAGCTTCCTAGTTTTCTGAACTAGACAAGCTATTTGCTGTTAGTCTTGAACTTCTGGGACGCACTGGACAGTCCTTAGCGTAATGTCCCCCTTTTCCACAATATAAGCATAAGTTAAGCTTTCTTCTCTTATCCTTTTCTTCCGTGGATAAGGGGCCTCTTATTCCTCCTATTTGCATAGGTTCTGAGGTGTCTTTTATTATGGGTTTCTCAGGCTGAGTCAAGACGTATCTAGGTACACTACTGCGATTCTTCTCTCCTTTTCTCTCATGCAACCTATGATCCAGCTTTACGGTTAGATCAATAAAGGAGGCACAGTCTTCGGGGGGGTTTACTATTTGTGAGAGCAAGTCTTTTAATTCGTCGCCTAACCCACGGTAAAACAAGGATGTTCTTTTGTCTTCCGGCCAATGTGTTTCTGAAACCAGGCGGTTAAAACTGGTAATATACGTAAGGAGGTCTTTGGATCCCTGTCTAAGGTTTAGTAAAGCGGTATCACTAGCTTGCATATAAGTGTGTTTGGCAAACAAACCTCTCATTTTCTCTTGAAACAGAGAGAGATTGTACAATAAAGGGTCGTTGTTTTGCACCAGTGGTACTGCCCATTCAGCTGCATTCCCTGCAAGGTAGGAAATGATGAAAGCCACTTTTGCGGAGTCATCAGGGAATGCCGCTGCCTTACATAGGAACTGTAGTTGGCATTGATTCATGAATACATTATACTTGGTACTATCCCCTGTAAATCTTTCTGGCATTGCTAGGGGGACTAGACTAGGAGTATGAACTGTACCCTGTACAGGAGGTAGAGTAGAATCACCACTAGCCCCTTTGTCACTGTCTACGGCACCCATAGTGAATCTGGCTGGCTGTATGTAATTCTTGCGGGA
The DNA here is from genome assembly GCF_964261635.1 of Lissotriton helveticus. Lineage (NCBI taxonomy): Eukaryota > Metazoa > Chordata > Amphibia > Caudata > Salamandridae > Lissotriton > Lissotriton helveticus. Next base: position 1,419,860,866 of record NC_136061.1, read on the forward strand.
TTTAGGGATAGTCCCAGTTTCTCTATGTGTCATGTTTTCGGCTGTCCTTAACTGATGGACCTCTGCTTGCAGCCTCTGATTTTCGGCACCTAATCTCCCCACCTCCGACTGAAAGTTGACTAAAGCAGCAGCTAAGTCCTCCATAGTATGGGCCTGAAGGTTAAGATCATGAGCACCAAGAGGCGGGTCAGGATTCATCTTCGTTCAGGGGGAATAGAATTCGTGGGCTTGGCTTTCTGTTAGTGATTTTGCCAATTTCCACAGGAACGAAGAAGAATCCCACTACCTCCAGGACACAGGAGCAAGAATGTGAGAGGAAACACACTCCTGTCAACTGTCCCCTAAAAGTATGAGGGAAAAACCCAAGGAGTGTCTACCACTCTCCTCATACGAGGGGGTCAGGAAGAAGTACGTCAAGTGGAGGTCCAGGCTAGGAAAAAGAACAGGAAGCGCTACATATATCATATACTCTTGGCATACAAGTAATACTCAAAACATTGACATGCGTGATTGTTACCAGGAAATCTTACCCCAAGTGAAGGTCGTAATGCAGCAAAGATGAGTTCTGTAGCTCAAGGGGATATCCTGTTGGCTAATAATCAGGCCAGCAAGGACAGAACTCACCAAGGACTCACACACTCAAACATACCAAAGAAACAGGAAGGAATGAGGTGTACCGACCGGCTGAGCAGGGGCAAGAACAGCGGAGCAGTCACACACTCAGGAGGTGAGACACCCGGCCCCTAAGGAGAACCAGGGCGGAGCGCTCACTCTCAGAAGGGGTACACAAAGGAAAAGAAAAAGGGTTGCTTCAGTTTGCCACTGAGAAAGGGAATAAAGGCACGGGCTCGCAAGACGCCCGCAAAATGCGTGGAATAAGGTAGGGGGAGCGGCCAGTTCCAGCCCGGGAGCTTCATAAGAAAAAATGCTGTCACCCGGCAAGTACCTCGCCAAAAGGAACACGGTGAGGGCTGGGAAGCGAGGCTACCGGCAACAGAATGCAGGCAGAGAACACGGAACATCAAGAGGGAACTGCGAGACGCTGCTGCAAGCGCGTCTAGAATCAGGAGGTAGGACGGGGCGTGGTACTGGAACAGTAAGCCAAGCAACAGCTACGTTCCGACGCGCCTCTTTACGCGTGCTAGGCAGCGTCTGAAAATTACTATCATCACTAGAGGTTAGGGATAGGGACAAAATAACGGGATGGGGATTCCGGCACAAAACACACATGTCAAGGTCTTTCTTCAGCCTCACCTATTCCTAACATCCACCAGGCAATGGCCCCAGAGTTCAGCCCCGTATCGGATTGCTCCCCTAGCTTGAGCTTTATACATTTCTATAATGGGAGCAACTGGCTTGAAAGTGGATTCTCAATTGATTTTCAGAATACCACCCGTGGTCGGGACTAATCTGAGTTTGGCCTTTGCAAGTTGAGGTGTCCAGTCCATTTCATCAGTAAGGGTAATACCAAGATATTCAAAGACTGTTCCCCTGTCCAAAACTATGCAATTTAGGGAGGGATTACAGCATCTGGTCTTCGATGGGTTACAGATCATAAACTTGGTTTTTTGGACATTAATTTCCAACCCCCTTAAATGGCAAAAGTTAACAAAGCTATCCAGGGCTCGTTGGATACCCATAGGTGATTTGGACAATAGGAGGGTGTCATCTGCAAACATCAATGCCACCGCCTGTTCGTTGTTAAATTTGGGGGTATCGATGTCTTTGACCCCCCTTAAGGTGGAAAATCAGGGCATTGATGAAGATACAAAAAGGGTGGGCGCCAACACACACCCCTGTCTGACTCCTCTGTTGACTGGAATTTAGGGTGTCAGGCTACCCCCTTTACCACTCCTAATTTGTGCAAATTTGTTCAAATGGAGTCTCTTGATGATATTGAGAAGATAAGCCAGAACCCCCATGTCCTACCGGACTGCGCAAAGAATTTTACGGGGCACTAGATCAAAGGCCATTTTAAGGTCAACAAAGATTAAGTAGAGGCTGCCACCCTCTACTCTCACGGTCTTCCAGTAAAGAAGTTGGAGTCTTAATACCTGGTCAACCGTGGAAGTCTTTTCCCTAAAACCGGCCTGAAAAGGGCTGAGAATCTGATGTTCCTCCATTCAAAACTGAAGCCGATCCAGAATAATACGCAAAAATGTTTTTGGACTTACGTTGATCAGACTGATCGGACGGTAATTGACCGGGAGAAGTGGAGAGCCTTTTTTAAACACCGGTATGATCTCAGCACCAACCCAAGTAACGGGTAAGGTAGCACCCTGCAATATAGCATTAAACAAAATATACAAATAAGGGGCCCATACCGCTATTTGATCTTTAAAAAGGTCACCAGGAATTTTGTCGAGACCAGGCGCCTTGCCCGATGGGAGCCTATTTATAGCGGTTTCAAGCTCCTTCAGTTTGATTTTAAATTCTGTGGGTTCACTGTTATAAGGGGCTATGGGAAACAGGACCAAATTACTGTTTGGCACTGAGACCTGTGTGGGTATCTGAACAGAAGCAACAACCGTGGACCCATCTTCGGTGGGAGAAGCATACAACTTCTGGTAATGTTCGACCCACCTCTCTGGTGCAATGTTACAAACATCAACCTTTCGACCCTCCTTGCTACCAGAGTGGACGATAGACCAAAATTCCCTCATATCCCTGCACCCAAGGGCATTTTTAATAGCGGGCCATTTAGAATTCTCCCAGGTCTGTTTGGCATCAGACTGTACTTTATTATACTCAAGCCTCTTGGTTTGATTAATAATCTGTTCTTGGCGGGGGGGCGGAGCTAGCCGGCGTCCATGTAAGACGCGCGAGCGCGGAGCTCCTCGCCGATAACCCGCCAAACTCCGGCATACTTATCCTAAACTACCCTGCTGGCGTTCAAAACAGTGGCGGACCTCAGCACAAAGCCCCGGCGGGACGGCGACCCCTTTGTCCGGCGGGGAACGGGAGCGGTGAGACTTGGCGACGGAGCTGACGGAGCAGCGGCAGCCCAGGCCGCGATCCCCGACCTCCGCTGAAGAGCTGCCCGGGTTACGTCGCAGTACGTGCGGCGAGTGTGATCGAGGCGGTCCCGGCCACCTACAAAGACACCTTGCTGGTTGGCGCGCACCCGGACGGTGCTGGAAGCAACAATAAGGACCGGCCCGACCCGGTAACCACGGTGTGCAGGAGCACACGGAGTGCGGAGCACACATTGGCGGTGGGAGCGTCCCAGAAGGCGAGAAGCACAGCTAGCCACCACCGCGCGGTGAAGGGCCATTGGAGGGACGGTGAGTGCTCACTCCCAGGAACCGGAGCAGCTCCGCCATCCGCTAGAGAAGCGGCCAGCGGGGGGCACTGCACGGGGGTGAGGCCCACGAGGCGACTGCCATCTGCAAGCCGGTGCTCGCGGCCGCCATTTTGGGCGCCGGTCCCGCTGTGTACCACCCTGGTCGTGGGGATCCCCTGACGCTTCGCCCACCGCAGAGCCTGGTCTCTAATCACGTGTGGTGGACCTCACAACTCTGGCCGGACGGCTGTATGTCTACTAGAAATACCATGGGGAAGGGGGACAGATCGCAGCCCAAGCTCTCCTTCGATCAGAGGAAAGCGAAGGGGGCCGAGGGGACAGCACAAACCACCCCTCCGCGCCCGGCGGCATCTGAGAACTCTCTGTGCACGGAGATCCGGGACATGCTGGGAAGCATGGAAAGAGGTCTGCAAGGCAGCATGGCGGAGATCAGCACCAAGATCGATGCGTTGACGTACCGGATGGACCGCATGTCCGAGAGGGTGGACAAGCACGCGGAGAGGCTAGACATGGCGGAGAGACGACTTACAGAGGCGGAAGAGGCCCAAACGGAGTGGGATAAGGACCGCAGACAGTTTGGCCGACTGCTTCAGGTGATACAAGATAAGACGGAGGATTTGGAGGCGCGCTCGAGGCGCTCCAATCTACGCATTACGGGAATAGCGGAATCCACAAGTACCGGTAAAATGGAGCCGTTTGTGGAGAAGCTCCTTCAGACCCTGCTGGGGGAGGATGTCTTCTCCCCTATGTTCATTATTGAGAGGGCTCATCGCACCCTGGGGCCGAAGCCACAACCGGGCCTCCCCCCGCGACCGATTATAGCGAAGCTATTAAATTACCGGGACAGGGACTTGGCGTTGCGACTGGCCAGAGAGAAGGGGAAGCTACAGTACGAGGGCATGAACATCTCACTATTCCCAGACTTCACGGCGAGAGTACAGGAGGAAAGAAAGCGGTTTGCCCCCTACAAGAAGCAGCTGAGAGACCTAGGCCTCGACTACGCCATGCTGTATCCTGCGAGGCTTCGCATCAACAGACAGGGTCACTCCCATTTCTTCACCGACCCCGCTGAACTTAAGAAATCCTTGAAGGACTGGGAGAAGGACATCCGCAATAAACAGAGGAGTCCGCGGGAGGACTTGGAGGACACATCCCGCTTGGATGAACAGGAGTAGCCGGACTCGAGAGCGTCGCTTCTGACCTGGAGGCGCAAGGAGGAGCTGGAGTGGCACGCTGTCACTGCGGCCCCGTAGAGATATGACTTTGGGGTGAGATCTACCTGGTTCTTACCGGGATGGTTTATCTGCGCTGTGGTCTGGGGGGGTGGGGGGGTTGCCTGATTTGCGGGAGGTCGGCTGCGGGGTAGTCCGCCGCACATAAGGGTCTGGACTTAACAAACTGCGAAGACTGGAGCTGGCAGGGCTCAAAGACACTGGGCGGGGGGCGGGACGGGAGCGCGCGTGTGGTTACTAGCTCTGGTCTCACTGCTGAGTAGTTGGCTGGCTAGATTCCTCTGCCCCTGCGCTTTTGGCTTTTAGCTCCCTCGGGGGCTACTTGGGGTTCAGTAGAAATCATTGTTGAGTAGGGAGGGATGGCGGGTGGTGATGAGGCCTGTCTGACCGGGTTGGGGATGGTCGGCTGTGGGTGGGTGGGTGGCTGTTCTTTGGTTCACCTGTTTGGTCTGTTGTGTGGGACGTATGTGGGTGGTGTTCGGGGGGGGTTTTCGTGTGTTCATAGTTGTGGAAACGCTCACGGCAAGGAGTGTACATGGTTCAGGGGGACGCAATGTGTAACGCTGTGTGTTGCTGCTTATCGGATGCCCTTGGTGGCTGCCCTTCTGGTGGGGAAGACTACCCCTGCTGCCCGTGGTCTAATGATTGAACAGTTGATTTGCAATGTCGAATGTCGCCCTGACTGATCGCACACATGCCCCGCACTCTCTCAAACTGATGACGTGGAATGTACGGGGCCTAAATGATCACCGCAAACTGAGGAAGGTTACCAGTTACCTGCATCGCCATAAGGTGGATATTGCCCTGTTGCAGGAAACTCACCTACCCATTCATAGCAGGATGTTACAGACGCGAGGGTTGGCGGGACACATAGTGGCATCTGGCTTTACAACACACTCTAGAGGGGTACTGACCTGGGTTAACCCGTCCTCACAACTGAAACTGTTCCCGGTGGAGGTAGACACTGAGGGGCGGTATGTCCTGTCCAGATGTGTAGGCAGAGGGCTTGATCTCATGCTTGTTAATGTTTACGGCCCTAACTATGTCAACGCTGACTTCTATGCAGCCCTGTCTGCACTATGTAGGAAGCACAATCACCCAGGGTTGTTGTGGGGAGGTGATTTTAACTTTATCTTTGACCCCGAGAAGGACCGCTCCTTAGGACCAGCCCGAAGGCCGGTGGCCTCAGCTGTCTATATGACCACCGAAATTCTTAAACTAGACTTGGTCGATGTCTGGAGGGAGAAGCACCCCTCGCTCGGTGGCTTCACCCACTACTCGGCCTTCCATAATGTCCACACACGTATAGACTACTGGTTGGCGTCATCTTCGGTCCAGCGGAGTATCGACAAATGTGAGGTGCTGCCACGCACCCTCTCTGACCACTCTCCTGTGTTGTTGCATATCACCACCACCAGGAAAGGTATTCCAGCATTTACCTGGAGGTTCCCCCCCTTTGCCCTGCTTGACGAGGTGTTCCGGGGTGAACTGGCGGAGGATATTGAGGGGTTCTTTGCTGCGAATCTGGGCTCGGTAGATCACTTCTCTACGGTCTGGGAGTCGTTTAAGGTCTTCACCAGAGGCATGGCTATGTCCAAACACTCCAGTACACTGCGCTCTATTAGAAGGGAGTTGACTGCGCTGGAGGCCAAATTGGCGGACTTGGAGGATAAACTGCTCAGAGACCCTGGCCCAGAGGCTGACTCAGGATTCGCTCCTCTGTTAACAGAATACCAGGAACTGGCGGACAGAGAGGTCCTCTTCATGGGGAAATATGCTACGGCCCGCGCCTACGGTGAAGGGGACAGGCCAGGCGCACTTCTGGCACGCATGGTGCGGAACTCGCGCAAACCGCTAGTTGTAGAAGAACTGACCACCCCCGAGGGAGGCGTGGTCACGGATGAGGTGCAGATCCTGACGACTTTCCGCCGATATTATGCGGACCTCTACCAATCCAGGTCCCTGGGCGTGGAGGACGCTATAGACGACTACCTGGGGCATATAGCTATGCCATTTTTGCGGAATTCCGACAGAGAGTTCCTTACGGCCCCCTTTCATGGGGACGAAATACTGGAAGCCTTGGCGGGCATGAGGGCGGGCAGCGCTCCGGGTTCTGACGGGCTCACGGTGGGCTTCTATAAAGCCTATGCTGAGATCTTACTTCCTCATTTGATCACTCTCTTTGATGAGATTTGCGAGGATGGGGAAATGCCCCTCACGATGCGGGAGGCATTGCTTGTTACAATCCCGAAACCGGGGAAGCCATTGAACATGTGCAGCTCCTACAGGCCCCTCAGTCTGCTGAATGTGGATGCTAAAATATACGCGAAGGTACTGGCCAATCGGCTAGCCCTCCTAGTCCCGGAACTGGTAGCGCCTGAGCAGTCTGGGTTCGTACCATGTAGAAATCTGACGTACAATATACGCACAGTCCTGGGTACCATGCAACATGTGCGACAGGAGAATAAAGCACTGGCGATTTTCCTGGATATGGAAAAGGCATTCGACTCTGTCGAATGGCCGTTCATGGTCCGGGTGCTTCGGAAGCTAGGTCTGGGTGAACCATTTCTGCAAATGGTTGGCGCGCTGTATCACCGACCGTCAGCCAGACTGAAACTGGGGGACAGGGTGTCCGCACCGATCCATATCGGCAGAGGGACGCGGCAAGGCTGCCCCCTATCACCTCTTCTTTATGCGCTGGTGGCGGAACCGCTAGCTTGTGCCATCAGGGAGTACCACAGCTTGGAGGGGATCAGCTTCCCCAGCTATAAGATAGGCATATCTACGTACGCAGATGACACCTTGCTATACGTCCGTGACCCGGAGGCTAACCTGGCATCAGTCCTCAGAGAGGTGGTTCGATTCGGCGCGCTCTCAGGACTACGTGTGAACTGGGACAAATCTATTGCATTCCCCCTCACACCTGTGACGCAGCCCTTCCCTGTGGAGTACCCGCTAAAGTGGACGACTGACTCGGTGAGATACCTGGGCATCCACTTACACACCGACCCGGAAATTCTTGTCCGTGATAACTACGGCGTTGCCTTCGCCAAACTGGTGGAGGATGTGGACGTTTGGTGCAGGCTCCCACTGTCATTATTGGGCAGAATAGCTATAATGAAGATGGTTGTCCTGCCCCGGTTTCTGTTCTTATTCACGAATCTACCGGTGGTGCTCTCGAGGGCCTTCTTTACACAACTCACGCAGGTTCTCATTCGGCTGGCGTGGGCTGGCAAACAGCCCAGGATACGATGGGCGACACTCATTCTCCCTTGCGAAATGGGGGGCCTGGGGGCCCCTGACATGGAACGATACTATCGCGTAGCACAGGCTACCCACTTGCACTCCTGGGTTCATGGAGAGGCGCGTACACCGCACTTGCTCCTGGAGCGACTGTTCGCGGACCCACTCCCACTGCCAGCAACGATTAGTCTTCCGCTTGATCGGTCGGTCGGGCGCCTTGACTCCCTTAAGGCGACTAACCATGCATGGCATGCACTGGTGCGCGCCCGTGATTGTGATCGATTGTATTCACCCCTGATGCCGATTGAATGGGCGCTGTGGTTGAGCCCCTTGAGAGAAAAGGGCGTTGTAGAGTCCCTCCGTTCTTTAGGCCTGGAAAGGATGGAGGATCTGTTCGAGGAGGGCACACTTAAAACTTGGGGTCAGTTAGCTTTGAGGACTGCGAGCCCCACACTGCTACAACAGTTTCAGTTCCACAGACTGCGATCGGCTTACCGAGACGAGTTGGGCCCGTCTATGGAAGAGCCTGAGGAGATCCCAGAGTTGTCCTATATTATTAAAACTAAGTCCTCGGCTAAACTGCTCTCGTCGGTCAACAAGTTAGGCGTAGCACACCAGAATCTGATGCAGTCTAAAGCCAGAGAGGCATGGCAGGAGGATCTGCTATCACCCATAGATGATGCCATGTGGGGATATTGCTGCTCCAGCACCCGCAAGATCTCACTCAATGGCAGGCACAGGCTGGTGCACTTTAAGTTCCTCCAGAGGGTGTACTATACCCCAGAGCGACTGCACCGCTATGGCCTGCGGCCCACGGCGGAATGTGAGCGCTGTCGCACCCAGGTCGCTGACTTCTTCCACATGGCGTGGCTCTGCCCCGGTGTGCGAGACTTCTGGAATGCGGTATTTGCGGAACTTGATCAAATGCTGGAGGAGACGCTCCCCAGGACACCGGCGCTTGCTTTGCTGGGCTTTTCTAAACCGCTCCCGCCATCACTTCGCCGACTAGCGGATATGGCGTTGTTGCTCGCCAGGAGAGTAGTTGCGTCCTGCTGGATGCGCGGACCGCTGCCCACCGTGGCGAGGTGGAAGAGGGATCTGCGCTATTGCTGTACCCAAACTGAGCTGTACAGTGAACTGTTGCCACCTAGAAGTAGGCCAAAAAACTTCTGGGACCTCTACAAGGAGTACTTACGAAAGGGGGAGGAAGGTGATTCCGACACATCTGAGGTGGTGGATCTCCAGGACCAAGTTTTGGAATAGAGGGCTGGGCGGACGGGGGGGCTCCCCTATGGGTAAGACAGTGGGGAGATTGCTGAGGGGGGCGCTGGGACACACAAGTAGTCACCTACGTGGGAGGGCTTAACAGGGGGGGTCACTAGAGGCTTAGGCCATTGATGACGTGGGTTGGGAAGTGACACGGGACATGGTTTTTACACGACACGTTTGCCCGGCAGGTTTACTCTGAATCAGACTGACTGGGCATTCCACGGAACACACTGGGGAGGGAGGGTAGAGTGGGGAGTTGGGGTTAGGGTAGGTCTATGGGTATTTTCGTTCTACTATTGACCTTGCACACATCAGACCTTCCCTGCGAGCTGTTGTTAATGAATAATCAGAAGTCGTGCTGTGATTAGTGCTGCCTTGATGGGGAATTTACTATCACTACAGCTGAGCTGAGTCCACTAAATGACGCCGCCGGGCCCCCGGGATGCCGGCAATCATGGCTGTGTAACATCTTTGCCTGAGAACTTGTTTGGTCCCGGTAGCCACGAACTGTATGCTTGCTAAGGTATTTGTAACGACGCTGGTATTGTTGCTAATAAAGGTCTTTAAAAAAAAAAAAAAAAAAAAAAAAAAAAATAATCTGTTCTTGGCTCTGATGGCTGCCAGGAGTGCCACCTTGGCTGCCTTACAATTAGCATCGAACCATGAGCTACCCTTCCTATTTTCCTTGGGTTACGGATGGGTGGATTAAGTAATTGCATGAGGCTCATTATTAGATCTGAGTGGATGTTATAAATTTGGTTAGGAGGTACTTCCTGCCCCCGTTCTAGATGACCACTTAGATCGTCAAATGCCCGAAGAACACTTTGGTACAATAAATTCATAAGTTCAGGGGAACAGATGGCCATTTGAGCCTTCTTCTATTATTATATAATAATGGGGTCACCCAGTTGGTTAATCCTTCACCCTGGGTTATACCCAATTCAGGGAGGTTTAAGTCAAGTACCAGGGCATTATGGTCACTGTCGTGACGGGGAAGAACCAAAAAATCAATGATCTTGGGCCAGGTACAGGCCTCGACCAGAATATAGTCGATACGAGAGGATTGGGCTAGCCGATTCAAAGAGTAGTTACTTTCTAGGTCAGATTTAGTCCGACCATTACAGGCTCTCAGGGAGTGAGCCAAAGTGATGGAATTTTTTGGGAGTGCTATTGGGGTCCAAGCCCTGATCGGGGGAATTTGTAGTTCAGGGATGGACCATAGAGAGTCCTCGGTGCTAGAGATGGATTCAAGCATGCCCGGAAGCGGCTCATATTGACAATTGAAATCTCCCGCAACTATCAAAGTACTCTCTCCCTTGATCTTTATGATGAAATTATCTAATATATCCAAAGTAGAGGATTCTTTACCCGCCCTAGTAGGACGAGAATAAACATTAATAAGGGTTAGACTAAACTTTGAAGTAAAGGAGAGTCTAATACATTGAAGAACTAAAGAGGGGGGATTTAAAAGTGTCACCGAACACCCCAAATGGGAGCCTACAAAAATAGTCATGCCCCCAAAAGGTCTTCCCCTCACACCCGACGAGTGTTTACTGACGAAACTCCTGACCTATGCACATTTTCCCTAGCCCAAGTCTCTTGAAAGAGACAGATGTCAAAGTTGTCTATAAAGCATCCCCAATCAGGGCTATGCATTTTGTTGGAGAGCCCTGCAACATTTCAGGACAAAATAGAAATTTTGTCACCACAACATTTCACCCCACCATTGTTACCAGGTTCAATCCTAGTCACTGAGGCTTGCCCAACCAAACTACTATCATTAATTTCAATATCAGCATTACTGGCTTCCACCTCCATGCAACCCCTTAATGGAGAGACCGATTGTAAATGACCATCACATAGACCTGACTTTAGGTGGTCTAGACTTGCTGAAGTATCCCCACCTGGATTATTAGCATCTAGACCTAACTTTCCAGGGAACAAATCCTGGGTAGACGTTGCCACACATGACCTGGGTTGGAACCAAGGAGTGTCAGGGATAACCAACCCACTCAGTCAGTCAACTTCCTCCAAGGGGGCAAAACGATTTGAAACAGGAAAACCAAAAAAAAGTGGATTAGGGTGCCAAGAGGTAGGTGTATTAAGAAAATTGTTGGCCCGTTGGTTAAAATAATTAGTGGGCTGAAAGAAGCCTACCCTCCCTGGACCAGGATAGAAAAAAATCATAAATTACACTAAATGTGGATTGAGACAAAGGCTTCTGTAGAGATAATAGCTTCCTCTTTGTGTACTCTCTGTATTCAAAAGATTTGAGGCACATTGAAAGATGCGCACTAGTAAAGGCCATATGTTTGAAGTTTTGCAGTGCCCTAATTACTTGCAAAATGCTTTGCAGCCGGCGTAAGGGTAAGTATGAAATGTATGAAAGTTGTTTTCAGTTTCATTTGCAACTAGCGATGCAAACCTAATCTCACCTGCTCAATATTTATGTGAAAGAAAATAGGGATGAATTAATTACAAATCCTAAATAGCGTTTCCTAAATGGTATTTATTAAACATTTGTAAATTACAAATAGGGGCAAAACCATGTGTTTGCATTCGCAAATTAGCATAAAATAGAAGAAGGTGGGTATCAAATGCAAACTATGAAACAAAAGGAAACAGCTTTTTTCACAATGGTTGCTCTGTATGCCCTGGCAAGGAGAACAAGGTTTTTGCTCCACACCAGCATAGAAGAATACAAAGACAAGAGTCCATTTTCAGGATCAGGGTGACTTTATTCCAGCAGTCTGGGAAGGAAATATAGGTATAGTCGGAGCTGAATTAGATGCAATGTTGTCTACGGTCACACACAGAAGTATTGCCATCCCCACACATATACCTAAACAACAAGAGAGAGTAGGAAACAAATGGAGACACTCTTGGTGCCCCTGGGAAATATCAATCAAACAACAGAAGAGTGCTGCCCGACAAAAAAAAGAGCCAGCAAGAGAAGTCACTCTTATATTTAAAAAGAGCTCTCACTCACCAACCTAGTTGGTGACATGCTTCATCATTGGGTTCCCACCAGAGGGGCCGAGTGCCTCTCTGGTGTGCTACAACACCTGTCTACAGCGGAGGGAGTTTTTTGGGAATGTGAGTGACCATACACTTTTTTACTACAGACTAGGATGTCACTGGTCAATTTAACCAGTTTGGAAACATCCGCTACACTTGCTTTTATCTGTGCCAGGTTTTCCAACTAATACAACTTTTTGGGATGAAACTGAGGCCTTTTTAAAACCACTTTTTCACTCACATGCACAAAAAAACCTGATTATAGCATTCAAGTGTTTATTTTGAACTTCCAACACTGATTTTTTTGAGCTGCACAAATTTATCTCTTGAGGGAGTTCCACCTGGTTCATTGTCTGTTAGAGTAGGCCTTGCTCACAATTGTATTCCCCGCGCCTTCTAAATCTTTGGGTGTTGGCAGACATACATGTGTAGAAGGTTTTGTTGTTCAACTTCTGAGAGGCACTCTTCTTTCACAAATTGAGGACTTTTATTATCAGCTTGTGGAAAAAGATCAATGCTATTCTGGTCCTCTATGTCATCCTGATTGTCTTTCTCATGGGCCTCTGATATGTTTACCTCAATTTGATTGGTGTTTATCTGCCATGTGGATATAAAAATATTTCTATGTGTAATGTGTGTTTCTACTTTGAAATGTAACACTTTGTTTACATTAGGAAATAGATGAGCAGGAGAAATGCTATAAAGTATGTATGTCGTGTTTTGCTTTGATATAGGAAAGTTAGAAAAAAAGTTTAAAACAAAGATGACTCATTATAATGGACTGTGGGTGAATGTATGACATTGTTCTACATTCTGTCCATCAACTGTGTTTTTTGCAATATTCACCCCGAGTGGGCTGGGTATGCTCAAACGTGAGTCCCAGGCTCTCCACATCACTGGAGTCAAGCTATCGAGGCTGAATGACGGCTGATAGCCAGAAACCGTTCCTTGGATGCTTGATTCCGGTCTGGGAAAGACATGGCTTGGTAGTTCGGACTGGACTGTTCCCATGAGGCACAGGGTCAGAGCTGATTTGCATATAGCCAGTGTCTAACCCAGGGTGGTGTGGAGTGCAAAAAAACGATGGATTGAGGCCCAGATCCTTGTACTGGGGTGAATGTATGACATTGTTCTACATTCTGTCCATCAACTGTGTTTTTTGCAATTTTCACCCCGAGTGGGCTGGGTATGCTCAGACGTGAGTCCCAAGCTCTCCACACCACTGGAGTCAAGCTATCCAGGCTGAATGACTGCTGATAGCCAGAAACCGGTCCTTGGATGCTTGATTCCGGTCTGGGAAAGACATGGCTTGGTAGTTCGGACTGTACTGTTCCCATGAGGCACAGGGTCAGAGCTGATTTGCATATAGCCAGTGTCTAACCCAGGGTGGTGTGGAGTGCAAAAAAACGATGGATTTAGGCCCAGATCCTTGTACTGGGGTGAATGTATGACATTGTTCTACATTCTGTCCATCAACTGTGTTTTTTGCAATTTTCACCCCGAGTGGGCTGGGTATGCTCTGACGTGAGTCCCAGGCTCTCCACACCACTGGAGTCAAGCTATCCAGGCTGAATGACGACTGATAGCCAGAAACCGGTCCTTAGATGCTTGATTCCGGTCTGGAAAAGACATGGCTTGGTAGTTCGGACTGGACTGTTCCCATGAGGCACAGGGTCAGAGCTGATTTGCATATAGCCAGTGTCTAACCCAGGGTGGTGTGGAGTGCAAAAAAACGATGGATTTAGGCCCAGATCCTTGTACTGGGGTGAATGTATGACATTGTTCTACATTCTGTCCATCAACTGTGTTTTTTGCAATTTTCACCCCTAGTGGGCTGGGTATGCTCAGACGTGAGTCCCAGGCTCTCCACACCACTGGAGTCAAGCTATCCAGGCTGAATGACGGCTGATAGCCAGAAACCGGTCCTTGGATGCTTGATTCCGGTCTGGGAAAGACATGGCTTGGTAGTTCGGACTGGACTGTTCCCATGAGGCACAGGGTCAGAGCTGATTTGCATATAGCCAGTGTATAACCCAGGGTGGTGTGGAGTGCAAACAAACGATGGATTTAGGCCCAGATCCTTGTACTGGGGTGAATGTATGACATTGTTCTACATTATGTCCATCAACTGTGTTTTTTGCAATTTTCACCCCGAGTGGGCTGGGTATGCTCCGACGTGAGTCCCAGTCTCTCCACACCACTGGAGTCAAGCTATCCAGGCTGAATGACGGCTGATAGCCAGAAACCGGTCCTTGGATGCTTGATTCCGGTCTGGGAAAGACATGGCTTGGTAGTTCGGACTGGACTGTTCCCATGAGGCACAGGGTCAGAGCTGATTTGCATATAGCCAGTGTCTAACCCAGGGTGGTGTGGAGTGCAAAAAAACGATGGATTTAGGCCCAGATCCTTGTACTGGGGTGAATGTATGACATTGTTCTACATTCTGTCCATCAACTGTGTTTTTTGCAATTTTCACCCCGAGTGGGCTGGGTATGCTCAGACGTGAGTCCCAGGCTCTCCACACCACTGGAGTCAAGCTATCCAGGCTGAATGACGACTGATAGCCAGAAACCGGTCCTTGGATGCTTGATTCCGGTCTGGGAAAGACATGGCTTGGTAGTTCGGACTGGACTGTTCCCATGAGGCACAGGGTCAGAGCTGATTTGCATATAGCCAGTGTCTAACCCAGGGTGGTGTGGAGTGCAAAAAAACGATGGATTTAGGCCCAGATCCTTGTACTGGGGTGAATGTATGACATTGTTCTACATTCTGTCCATCAACTGTGTTTTTTGCAATTTTCACCCCGAGTGGGCTGGGTATGCTCAGACGTGAGTCCCAGGCTCTCCACACCACTGGAGTCAAGCTATCCAGGCTGAATGACGACTGATAGCCAGAAACCGGTCCTTGGATGCTTGATTCCGGTCTGGGAAAGACATGGCTTGGTAGTTCGGACTGGACTGTTCCCATGAGGCACAGGGTCAGAGCTGATTTGCATATAGCCAGTGTCTAACCCAGGGTGGTGTGGAGTGCAAAAAAACGATGGTTTTAGGCCCAGATCCTTGTACTGGGGTGAATGTATGACATTGTTCTACATTCTGTCCATCAACTGTGTTTTTTGCAATATTCACCCCGAGTGGGCTGGGTATGCTCAGACGTGAATCCCAGGCTCTCCACACCACTGGAGTCAAGCTATCCAGGCTGAATGACGGCTGATAGCCAGAAACCGTTCCTTGGATGCTTGATTCCGGTCTGGGAAAGACATGACTTGGTAGTTCAGACTGGACTGTTCCCATGAGGCACAGGGTCAGAGCTGATTTGCATATAGCCAGTGTCTAACCCAGGGTGGTGTGGAGTGCAAAAAAACGATGGATTTAGGCCCAGATCATTGTACTGGGTTGAATGTATGACATTATTCTACATTCTGTCCATCAACTGTGTTTTTTGCAATTTTCACCCCGAGTGGGCTGGGTATGCTCCGACATGAGTCCCAGGCTCTCCACACCACTGGAGTCAAGCTATCCAGGCTGAATGACGGCTGATAGCCAGAAACCAGTCCTTGGATGCTTGATTCCGGTCTGGGAAAGACATGGCTTGGTAGTTCGGACTGGACTGTTCCCATGAGGCACAGGGTCAGAGCTGATTTGCATATAGCCAGTGTCTAACCCAGGGTGGTGTGGAGTGCAAAAAAACGATGGATTTAGGCCCAGATCCTTGTACTGGGGTGAATGTATGACATTGTTCTACATTCTGTCCATCAACTGTGTTTTTTGCAATTTTCACCCCGAGTGGGCTGGGTATGCTCAGACGTGAGTCCCAGGCTCTCCACACCACTGGAGTCAAGCTATCCAGGCTGAATGACGGCTGATAGCCAGAAACCGGTCCTTGGATGCTTGATTCCGGTCTGGGAAAGACATGGCTTGGTAGTTCGGACTGGACTGTTCCCATGAGGCACAGGGTCAGAGCTGATTTGCATATAGCCAGTGTCTAACCCAGGGTGGTGTGGAGTGCAAAAAAACGATGGATTTAGGCCCAGATCCTTGTACTGGGGTGAATGTATGACATTGTTCTACATTCTGTCCATCAACTGTGTTTTTTGCAATTTTCACCCCGAGTGGGCTGGGTATGCTCTGACGTGAGTCCCAGGCTCTCCACACCACTGGAGTCAAGCTATCCAGGCTGAATGACGACTGATAGCCAGAAACCGGTCCTTAGATGCTTGATTCCGGTCTGGAAAAGACATGGCTTGGTAGTTCGGACTGGACTGTTCCCATGAGGCACAGGGTCAGAGCTGATTTGCATATAGCCAGTGTCTAACCCAGGGTGGTGTGGAGTGCAAAAAAACGATGGATTTAGGCCCAGATCCTTGTACTGGGGTGAATGTATGACATTGTTCTACATTCTGTCCATCAACTGTGTTTTTTGCAATTTTCACCCCTAGTGGGCTGGGTATGCTCAGACGTGAGTCCCAGGCTCTCCACACCACTGGAGTCAAGCTATCCAGGCTGAATGACGGCTGATAGCCAGAAACCGGTCCTTGGATGCTTGATTCCGGTCTGGGAAAGACATGGCTTGGTAGTTCGGACTGGACTGTTCCCATGAGGCACAGGGTCAGAGCTGATTTGCATATAGCCAGTGTATAACCCAGGGTGGTGTGGAGTGCAAACAAACGATGGATTTAGGCCCAGATCCTTGTACTGGGGTGAATGTATGACATTGTTCTACATTATGTCCATCAACTGTGTTTTTTGCAATTTTCACCCCGAGTGGGCTGGGTATGCTCCGACGTGAGTCCCAGTCTCTCCACACCACTGGAGTCAAGCTATCCAGGCTGAATGACGGCTGATAGCCAGAAACCGGTCCTTGGATGCTTGATTCCGGTCTGGGAAAGACATGGCTTGGTAGTTCGGACTGGACTGTTCCCGTGAGGCACAGGGTCAGAGCTGATTTGCATATAGCCAGTGTCTAACCCAGGGTGGTGTGGAGTGCAAAAAAACGATGGATTTAGGCCCAGATCCTTGTACTGGGGTGAATGTATGACATTGTTCTACATTCTGTCCATCAACTGTGTTTTTTGCAATTTTCACCCCGAGTGGGCTGGGTATGCTCAGACGTGTGTCCCAGGCTCTCCACACCACTGGAGTCAAGCTATCCAGGCTGAATGACGACTGATAGCCAGAAACCGGTCCTTGGATGCTTGATTCCGGTCTGGGAAAGACATGGCTTGGTAGTTCGGACTGGACTGTTCCCATGAGGCACAGGGTCAGAGCTGATTTGCATATAGCCAGTGTCTAACCCAGGGTGGTGTGGAGTGCAAAAAAACGATGGTTTTAGGCCCAGATCCTTGTACTGGGGTGAATGTATGACATTGTTCTACATTCTGTCCATCAACTGTGTTTTTTGCAATATTCACCCCGAGTGGGCTGGGTATGCTCAGACGTGAATCCCAGGCTCTCCACACCACTGGAGTCAAGCTATCCAGGCTGAATGACGGCTGATAGCCAGAAACCGTTCCTTGGATGCTTGATTCCGGTCTGGGAAAGACATGACTTGGTAGTTCAGACTGGACTGTTCCCATGAGGCACAGGGTCAGAGCTGATTTGCATATAGCCAGTGTCTAACCCAGGGTGGTGTGGAGTGCAAAAAAACGATGGATTTAGGCCCAGATCCTTGTACTGGGTTGAATGTATGACATTATTCTACATTCTGTCCATCAACTGTGTTTTTTGCAATTTTCACCCCGAGTGGGCTGGGTATGCTCCGACATGAGTCCCAGGCTCTCCACACCACTGGAGTCAAGCTATCCAGGCTGAATGACGGCTGATAGCCAGAAACCGGTCCTTGGATGCTTGATTCCGGTCTGGGAAAGACATGGCTTGGTAGTTCGGACTGGACTGTTCCCATGAGGCACAGGGTCAGAGCTGATTTGCATATAGCCAGTGTATAACCCAGGGTGGTGTGGAGTGCAAACAAACGATGGATTTAGGCCCAGATCCTTGTACTGGGGTGAATGTATGACATTGTTCTACATTATGTCCATCAACTGTGTTTTTTGCAATTTTCACCCCGAGTGGGCTGGGTATGCTCCGACGTGAGTCCCAGTCTCTCCACACCACTGGAGTCAAGCTATCCAGGCTGAATGACGGCTGATAGCCAGAAACCGGTCCTTGGATGCTTGATTCCGGTCTGGGAAAGACATGGCTTGGTAGTTCGGACTGGACTGTTCCCGTGAGGCACAGGGTCAGAGCTGATTTGCATATAGCCAGTGTCTAACCCAGGGTGGTGTGGAGTGCAAAAAAACGATGGATTTAGGCCCAGATCCTTGTACTGGGGTGAATGTATGACATTGTTCTACATTCTGTCCATCAACTGTGTTTTTTGCAATTTTCACCCCGAGTGGGCTGGGTATGCTCAGACGTGAGTCCCAGGCTCTCCACACCACTGGAGTCAAGCTATCCAGGCTGAATGACGACTGATAGCCAGAAACCGGTCCTTGGATGCTTGATTCCGGTCTGGGAAAGACATGGCTTGGTAGTTCGGACTGGACTGTTCCCATGAGGCACAGGGTCAGAGCTGATTTGCATATAGCCAGTGTCTAACCCAGGGTGGTGTGGAGTGCAAAAAAACGATGGTTTTAGGCCCAGATCCTTGTACTGGGGTGAATGTATGACATTGTTCTACATTCTGTCCATCAACTGTGTTTTTTGCAATATTCACCCCGAGTGGGCTGGGTATGCTCAGACGTGAATCCCAGGCTCTCCACACCACTGGAGTCAAGCTATCCAGGCTGAATGACGGCTGATAGCCAGAAACCGTTCCTTGGATGCTTGATTCCGGTCTGGGAAAGACATGACTTGGTAGTTCAGACTGGACTGTTCCCATGAGGCACAGGGTCAGAGCTGATTTGCATATAGCCAGTGTCTAACCCAGGGTGGTGTGGAGTGCAAAAAAACGATGGATTTAGGCCCAGATCCTTGTACTGGGTTGAATGTATGACATTATTCTACATTCTGTCCATCAACTGTGTTTTTTGCAATTTTCACCCCGAGTGGGCTGGGTATGCTCCGACATGAGTCCCAGGCTCTCCACACCACTGGAGTCAAGCTATCCAGGCTGAATGACGGCTGATAGCCAGAAACCGGTCCTTGGATGCTTGATTCCGGTCTGGGAAAGACATGGCTTGGTAGCTCGGACTGGACTGTTCCCATGAGGCACAGGGTCAGAGCTGATTTGCATATAGCCAGTGTCTAACCCAGGGTGGTGTGGAGTGCAAAAAAACGATGGATTTAGGCCCAGATCCCTGTACTGGGGTGAATGTATGACATTGTTCTACATTCTGTCCATCAACTGTGTTTTTTGCAATTTTCACCCCGAGTGGGCTGGGTATGCTCAGACGTGAGTCCCAGGCTCTCCACACCACTGGAGTCAAGCTATCCAGGCTGAATGACGGCTGATAGCCAGAAACCGGTCCTTGGATGCTTGATTCCGGTCTGGGAAAGACATGGCTTGGTAGTTCGGACTGGACTGTTCCCATGAGGCACAGGGTCAGAGCTGATTTGCATATAGCCAGTGTCTAACCCAGGGTGGTGTGGAGTGCAAAAAAACGATGGATTTAGGCCCAGATCCTTGTACTGGGGTGAATGTATGACATTGTTCTACATTCTGTCCATCAACTGTGTTTTTTGCAATTTTCACCCCGAGTGGGCTGGGTATGCTCAGACGTGAGTCCCAGGCTCTCCACACC
Source organism: Lissotriton helveticus (assembly GCF_964261635.1). Taxonomy (NCBI): domain Eukaryota; kingdom Metazoa; phylum Chordata; class Amphibia; order Caudata; family Salamandridae; genus Lissotriton; species Lissotriton helveticus. The sequence continues at coordinate 1,419,880,673 of NC_136061.1, forward strand.
ACTGGAGTCAAGCTATCCAGGCTGAATGACGGCTGATAGCCAGAAACCGGTCCTTGGATGCTTGATTCCGGTCTGGGAAAGACATGGCTTGGTAGTTCGGACTGGACTGTTCCCATGAGGCACAGGGTCAGAACTGATTTGCATATATAGCCAGTGTCTAACCCAGGGTGGTGTTGAGTGCAAAAAAACGATGGATTTAGGCCCAGATCCTTGTACTGGGGTGAATGTATGACATTGTTCTACATTCTGTCCATCAACTGTGTTTTTTGCAATTTTCACCCCGAGTGGGCTGGGTATGCTCAGACGTCAGTCCCAGGCTCTCCACACAACTGGAGTCAGTCAAGCTATCCAGGCTGAATGACGGCTGATAGCCAGAAACCGGTCCTTGGATGCTTGATTCCGGTCTGGGAAAGACATGGCTTGGTAGTTCGGACTGGACTGTTCCCATGAGGCACAGGGTCAGAGCTGATTTGCATATAGCCAGTGTCTAACTCAGGGTGGTGTGTAGTGCAAAAAAACGATGGATTTAGGCCCAGATCCTTGTACTAGGGTGAATGTATGACATTGTTCTACATTCTGTCCATCAACTGTGTTTTTTGCAATTTTCACCCCGAGTGGGCTGGGTATGCTCAGACGTGAGTCCCAGGCTCTTCACACCACTGGAGTCAAGCTAGCCAGGCTGAATGACGGCTGATAGCCAGAAACCGGTCCTTGGATGCTTGATTCCGGTCTGGGAAAGACATGGCTTGGTAGTTTGGACTGGACTGTTCCCATGAGGCACAGGGTCAGAGCTCATTTGCATATAGCCAGTGTCTAACCCAGGGTGGTGTGGAGTGCAAAAAAAATGGATTTAGGCCCAGATCCTTGTACTGGGGTGAATGTATGACATTGTTCTACATTCTGTCCATCAACTGTGTTTTTTGCAATTTTCACCCCGAGTGGGCTGGGTATGCTCAGACGTGAATCCCAGGCTCTCCACACCACTGGAGTCAAGCTATCCAGGCTGAATGACGGCTGATAGCCAGAAACCGGTCCTTGGAAGCTTGATTCCGGTCTGGGAAAGACATTGCTTGGTAGTTTGGACTGGACTGTTCCCATGAGGCACAGGGTCAGAGCTGATTTGCATATAGCCAGTGTCTAACCCAGGGTGGTGTGGAGTGCAAAAAAACGATGGATTTAGGCCCAGATCCTTGTACTGGGGTGAATGTATGACATTGTTATACATTCTGTCCATCAACTGTGTTTTTTGTCATTATAATGGACAGCAAATCTCATAATGCATCTCACCATCCAAACCAAAAAAGTTTATGGATTTTTCTCACTCTAAAAATTTAGTAGTTTCCTGAAATAATGTGGTTACAAGGCTTGGGAGCTGTTCCTCTGGGGTTGGTGTCACACACCAGCTATTGAGTGGTGGTGGGTATGGTCTGGCGGTGTGTTTTAAAATGAAGGAGGAAGATGGATGGGGATCCCGCTTTAGCGGAACTAGGGTCCTCACACACCCAGCAGGTGTCATGCTTCATCATATGGACCTGCTCCTCGTTGAGCTGGCGCTGCAATGCTCAACGGGCACCCGCGAAGGGGCTCTTTGTCGGAGATCTTTTGTTCCTTAGCCATATGGTGAAGTGGGGGTGTGTGGCCCGTGGGTGGTGTAGATATGGTGTTATGAGTGCGTGCTAAAGTTTAAAAGAGGTTGGATAGTCCAGTTCAAATAGGCTTTATTCTATTGGTAATCCACCTCATTAAAAAGTCAATAAAAGTGGAGAGGCACTACCCTGGATAGGGCTGTTCAATTTAAACTGTGCTCTACTCTCTGGGTCAACATGTTTCTTGCCCTAGTGGTTCATAAGGATACCGTGGCAATTTTTCAGGACCGGTTAGTGCAAGTGCTGTCTAAAGTGTGTGTTATCTACACTGAGTGGTGCTACTGTTGATGTGCTACCTCTCAGGAGTGACTACAGGTCAAGCGTTGTGTAGTCACTGTATATAGGATATATAGGATATATATCAGGAACTACTGGAGGGATTTACACCATTTAAGCAAAAACGTGATCTGCGAATCAGACTACCATTTTGCCAAATTTCTTGTAATTCCGTTCAGCAGTTCGGGCTGTAGCCGTGTCTAATCGTCCTATGGAAAATAACATGGGGAAAACACGTTTTGGGACCCCCCTTTTTTCTCAGCCTCCACTTGACAAATCCCCCCAAAACTTTCAGGAAAGGAGCGGAGCGGAGCGGAGCGGCCATCTTCTATGAGAAATTCGCGTAGAGTCGTCCACCGGCGCCAAAGTTATTCCAAATAGAATGTTGTGGATTTCCTATGAAAACTAGGTCCTAACTCTAACTACCTACTGGCGAGCGCCAGTAGGTAATATATATATATATATATATATATATATATTCACTGAAAAAACCATAGGTTATAGACCATATATAGTTAGGAATTAGCATTTAAAAAACCTTATTTTACTCACACAAAACTATTGAAATTCCACATATAGTTAGTTGCACTAACTATATATCGCGCACCCGCAATCCACTGCTGATGATGTCACATATTACATCATTCATGACATGGTCAGTGACATCACTGATGACATCACTGATGACATCTCAAATGACATCACTGATGACATCACTGATGACAACATCCAGTGACTGTATGTTTCTGTAAAGTTAAAATATGTCTTACATATTGAAGAATGAGTGGATGTATAAGTGTCTGGATGAAGGATTTAGTAGGTGCATGACTGACTGTATGAGTGAGTGATTAAATGTGTCTCACTGAGTGCATGGGTTAGTGACTAAACTGTCTTAATTTGTGCATCATTATGTCTGTTGTTCTGTAAACTGCTGCATGTGTTGATCAGTAGCTATATGAGTAAATATATGGGTTATTGATTGGTTGCCCAAGTATTTGTATGGGAGACTGAGTGTGTGTGTGGGTGGCTGGGAGGTGTATGACTCTGTGCATAGATGTGTGAGCAGTTGATTCACTAGATGTATGGGTTCAAAAGTGCATGTGGAAACAGCTGTATGGGCGGTTGACTGTGTGCATGAGTGTATTGGTGAGTGAATGGATATCTCAGTGCTACATGTCAAAGTAAGTACATATGTAAAACACAGTACATGTGAGAGTTGACATATATAAATAACTGTGCATAAGAGCCAGTGAATGTGTGAGTGGCTGTATGGATCATTGTGAACTTGTATCAGGGATTGTATAAGAGAGTAAATATGTGTTAGTATATGTTTGAATAAGTAAGGTGTGTATAACTGTATAGTTGAGGAAATGGAGGTGTGATTGATTCTTTGCATGACTGACTAGGTGTGTGAGTAACTCCATGGATGAGTGACAGTCTGTGAGTGTCTGTTTACACTGAGTGTATCTAAGGTTATATTAGAGTCCGAAGAGGTTCATCGTATTATCACATGAATGATGTCATCAGTGATGTGATCAGTAATGTCAAATGAGATGTCATCAGTGATGTCATCAGTGATGTCATTTGAGATGTCATCAGTGATGTCATTTGAGATGTCATCAGTGATGTCATCAGTGATGTCATTTGAGATGTCATCAGTGATGTCATCGGTGATGTCATTTGAGATGTCATCAGTGATGTCATCAGTGATGTCATTTGAGATGTCATCAGTGATGTCATCAGTGATGTCACTGACCATGTCATGAATGATGTAATATGTGACATCATCAGCAGTGGATTGCGGGTGCGCGAAATATAGTTAGTGCAACTAACTATATATGGAATTTCAATGGTTTTGTGTGAGTAAAATAAGGTTTTTTAAATGCTAATTCCTAACTATATATGGTCTATAACCTATGGTTTTTTCAGTGAATTTTCAAGGTTTTGTAAATGCTAATTCCTAACTATATATGGTCTATAACCTATGGTTTTTTTCAGTGAATTTCAATGGTTTTTTAATAGCAAATATCATAAGCTGTCGAATGTCAAGTACGTGGTAAGTGAAAACATTTTCGTGTTTATGCACACTGATCTGCTTTGAATGGTGCCCCCCCCTCATTTCTATTAGGAGTACTCTCTCTTTGCACATAGTGAAGGGTAGTTAACGCAGGCCTTTGCCCCCGTTGTAATACGTCGTGCCTGCTTCTCTCTCCATTTGATTGATTGTTATCCAAGTATTTACTGTTTTAGAATTGGTTCTCTTTGGTTCATTCTCTATTTACAAACAAACACAGAGTCGCAATACTCTGTTTAGTCTTTGCAGATAACGAAAAATCGTGTAAAAAAAAAGAAAAGGAATCGAGCAAAATCAGTAGGCCACTAATGGGATCTCTTTTTGACCTCGCTAAAATAGAAACATTAGGAACAACCCCTCATGACAAATACAAAACTAGTGAAATGAACTGAACTCCACACAATGATGGCTGCAAAACAGCTCGGCTCCGCCACCCACCCCGCCCAAAATAACGATAAAGAGCGGCTGCCATGATTGGTTGCGGAATGGCCACGACGGAGCTACGAAATGGTGCTGCTCTCATGCTAACCCCAGCTTCAGTCTGAAACATCCAGAAACACTGTAGACTACCAATTCGATCAGTTCCGGTAGCGCCCCAATGTAACCCGGTAGAGAAGAACTAGCCCTCCCCTCTTTGACTAAGGGTTCTTGTTGCCTGTCCCTTCTGTTGTCATTTAACAGAACTATTTAGCCTGCTGAAAGGGGTTGTGTTCCGACCGCTGGTTGGTGGAGACATTTTGACTATATTCTGGACCTGCGTTGTCGCGTAATGCGTCATATGACGCGCCGCGTTAGCGCATCCGGAAGTCATCCGGGGCGCGCAGCGCGTAACGTAAGCATAACAAGTCATGTGACTTGTTAATAAAACTTTTCATTGGTTCATTTTACTTTTCTTATTCTAATGATGAAAGGCTTGGTCATATGACCTAAAAATTACGCTTTTTATTACTTCCGAACATTATTTTTTCTTAAATATATGTTATAATGTTCCAGGCTAATGTACTTTCCCGGAAAATTTACAACTGTCCTGCAAGTAAAATATATTATTTTTTCGAGAAAAAGAGCGTTTCTTCGTCCCATGACGTAGCCGTTGAGCAAAAGAGGGTCGACCTGCTGTCTTAGTCGCCGATACGCCTGAATATGAGATTCTTATCGATCACTTTATGTTGCAGGAATAGAAAACACAACAGCCCGTGACCATTTATCTTTACTGCGTTCCTTCGTATTATACCTTTTACCCTTCATGTAATTGGTCTGCTTTATTTCACTTGCCTTTTAATGATTCTAAAACAGTGACTATTATTAAAAACTTTACCAATGTATATACTACTACCATGTTTTCTTTTAAAAACCTTTATTGTGAAAATTTCATTATACAAATACGAGCCTATAACCACGTGGGCCGGCCACGGAGCAAACTGTAATCGTATATGATGAGAAGACATTTACACTGTAGAGGAACGTAACGGGCGGGCCATTAGGTTGCAAGAACTAAGGTGTCTAACAGTTACGGAATCGGTGGACGTACATTTTATAATTAAAATACGGCAGGGCCAGTTACAATAAAATTATCTAGATATACATTTGCGGGCAAGTACCATGGGTGACGTTAATTCGAACTTTCAATAGTACAGTAATCAATAACACATCAGAACTTAATATCAATAGGGATGTCGAAATATTCAATCAATTCTCGTCCCCGCCCGCCATGTGCTTCAAAACTGCATACGTATCTCGTGATTTCAAGGTTCTGCAACCAGTACACAACAAGGAGTTACGAGTCCCATTTATTCCGGCGCCATTTTGGGCGAGGACGGGCAGGTCCAGGATATAGTCAAAATGTCTCTACCGACCATCGACTATGATGATGTTCATATGCTGTATTTATTAGAGTAACACTCATCTGTCCACATGAAATTAATTTGCCACAATCTAAACATGTCATTTTAATCTTTCCAAAGTTCTTCTAAATATTTGGGACCGTTTCCCTTGCCTCTGATGCTGTCAGTGCCACTTCTTTGATGAATGTACTAGCAGGTCAGGGGTTCTCCTCCAAATCTCTCTTTTATGCAGCACTATAATTAATTGGTGCCACCTCTCCATATGACGATGCATGGTATAGTTACCATAACTATATTTTTTTTCGGTTCCTCTGGAGAGTTCATCGTGGCAGATGAAGCGTGTAACGTACCGGGCATTTACCTTTTTTTGCATGTACAGGAAAGGAAAAAAAAATCGAGCGTCCGAGTTCTAAGGTGTCCCAGGGCCATTTTAGTGGACCAGGCCCAAATCCAAAGAACAGGCCGCCATTTTGAGAGTCCTGTTGCAGCCGCCTGTCGCTGTAGCATCAAGAGCAGCCGAAACTCAGCTGAATGGCAACTGAAACGGTAAAGGGGCGCCCCACTACAGCAGACGAGCCTCCACCTAGGAAGGCCCGTTCACGCCGCCTCCCCCCCCCCCTTCGGGCACCCCACGCCGTTATTCGGAGCAGTATTGTAGAATGGCCACACCAGTGCGGCAACTTGCTAGACATCACCTCGGTGGTAACCGAATCTCAACGCCTTGTGGTGTCTTCTATTCAGAAAACATTGTTATGCTGCCTTCGACCTATTCGCCGCAAGTGCGCACGCAACTCAGCTGCATAGCTTGCTAGACACCACCTCGGTGCTAACCGAATCTCAGCGCCTTGTGGTCTCTTCTATTCCCAAAAAATTGTTGCGCTGCCTTTGGCCCCATTCGCACATCGGTCCGCTACTGACGCCATCTCACAGGCTAATGGGGCGCCCCCACGCCGAGTTTCAGCATTGTAGGATGACCACACCAGTACAGCAACTTGCTAGACATCACCTCGGTGCCATCCGGATCTCGGCGCCCCACTGCAGATGAAGTGCCTCTCAACTATGAAACCACCACGGTGACATCCGGATCTTGGCGCGTTGTGCTGCCTTCGGCCTATTCGCACATCGGTCCGCTACTGACGCCATCTCACAGGCTAATGGGGCGCCCCACGCCGAGTTTCAGCATTGTAGGATGACCACACCAGTACAGCAACTTGCTAGACATCACCTCGGTGCCATCCGGATCTCGGCACCCCACTGCAGATGAAGTGCCTCTCAACTATGAAACCACCACGGTGACATCCAGATCTTGGCGCGTTGTGCTGCCTTCGGCCTATTCGCACATCGGTCCGCTACTGACGCCATCTCACAGACTAATGGGGCGCCCCACGCCGAGTTTCAGCATTGTAGGATGACCACACCAGTACAGCAACTTGCTAGACATCACCTCGGTGCCATCCGGATCTCGGCGCCCCACTGCAGATGAAGTGCCTCTCAACTATGAAACCACCACGGTGACATCCGGATCTTGGCGCCTTGTGCTGGTTCCGGCCTATTCACACATCGGTCCGCTACTGACGCCATCTCACAGGCTAATGGGGCGCCCCACGCCGAGTTTCAGCATTGTAGGATGACCACACCAGTACAGCAACTTGCTAGACATCACCTCGGTGCCATCCGGATCTTGGCATCTCAACGCCTAGTGGTATCTTCCATACAGAAAATATTGTTGCGCTGCCTTTGGCCCCATTCGCACATCGGTCCGCAACTGACACCATCTCACAGGCCAACAGGGCGCCCCACGCCGACTTTTACCATTGTAGGATGGCCACACCAGTACAGCAACTTCCTAGACATCACCTCGGTGCCATCCGGATCTTGGCATCTCAGCGCCTTGTGGTGTCAGTCAGAAAATATTGTTGCGCTGCCTTTGGCCCCATTCGCACATCAGTCCGCTACTGACACCATCTCACAGGCCAACAGGGCGCCCCACGCCGACTTTTACCATTGTAGGATGGCCACACCAGTGCCACAACTTGCTAGACACCACCTCGGTGCCATCCGGATCTTGGCATCTTAGCGCCTTGTGGTGTCTTCTATTCCGAAAATATTGTTGCGCTGCCTTTGGCCCCATTCGCACATCGGTCCGCTACTGACGCCATCTCACAGGCCAACGGGGCGCCCCACGCCGACTTTCAACATTGTAGGATGGCCACACCAGTGCACCTTACTAGACACCACCTCGGTGCCATCCGGATCTTGGCGCGTTGCGCTGCCTTCGGCCTATTCGCACATCGGTCCGCTACTGACGCAAACTCACAGGCCAACGGGGCGCCCCACGCCGACTTTCAGCATTGTAGGATGGCCACACCAGTGCTGCAACTTGCTGGACACCACCTCGGTGCCATCCGGATCTTGGCGCGTTGTGTTGCCTTCGGCCTATTCGCACATCGGTCCGCTACTGACGCCGCCTCACGTGCCAACGTATTTTCTCCGCATTTTATACCCTATGCCGCATAACAGGTCATGTGACTTGTTTATAAAACTTTTCATTGGTTCATTTTACTTTTGGTTTCCTAATGATGGAAGGCTTGATCATATGACCTAAAAACAACACTTTTCATTGGATGAAAACTTTTTTTTTTCCCAAACGATGAAAGCCCCACCTTGTTTCTGGATGTTTCAGACTGAAGCTGGCGTCAGCATGAGAGCACCACCATCTTGTAGCTCCGTCGTGGTCATTCCGCGAGCAATCATGGCAGCCGCTCCCCACCAGAAGCCTACAGGAGTCGGGGGCCCCCAAAACTTTTGATGAATCCTCAAGGCGGAGGGGACGCTTTCGAGAATGGGGTCCAAGACCTAGCAGACAAGCGTCCGATTTCCAAGGTGTCCCAGGGCCATTTCAGTGGACCAGGCCCAAAAAGGAAACAGCCTGCCGCCATTTTGAGAGTCCTGTGACAGCCGCCTATCGCTGCACCGCAAGAGTGGGCGCAACTCAGCTGAATTGTGGCTTTTGACACAGTGGACCAAAAACGGACGGAATGGCAACTGAAACGGTAAAGGGGCGCCCCACTACAACAGATGAGACTCCACCTGGAGAGGCCCGTTCACGCCGCCTCCCCCGGGGCGCCCCACGCCGTTATTCGGAGCAGCATTGTAGGATACCAAAACCAGTGCGGCAACTTACTGGACATCACCTTGGTGCCATCGTTCTGCTGCCTTGGAACTATTCGCACAACAGTTTGCTACTGATGACCCACCCCCCGCGACGCCCCACGCCAGAAATCTGGACGTTGTGCTGCGTTGGGACTATTCGCACAGCCGACCGCTACTTCGTTGTTTTTCCCTAAAAATGTTTATATGTTATTACTGTTTTTGTTTTCTTGTATATATTTATAAGTTATTAAAGTTTTATAATCTTACTACTTTGTCGGAGTGCTATATATTTTTAATGTGACACATAATTGTAAAAACTTTGATGTACAAAGAGTCATCCCTGGAATCTTCCGCTTCAGGCTCGGTCCCCTCCCCAATCACAATACAGGATGGTTTTCAGATAATAGGAACGCGTCTGCTGTGACGGATCTCATCGAGTGTGGGCCTTGATCTACTATAACTCCTTTGAAGAGGGGTGATTCTTTAGAGCTGGGGCCATAAACTACATCTGCAGGGCTAGCTGATACCCTAGGACCGGCCTGGACAATCGGACACAGAGGAAAAGGAGTGTCAGAGGGTGCGGTAGTGAATAGGGCGAAAGGGAGGTGTCGGGCGGGCACAGGGTGTGATTCTCAGGGAAGAGCAGCGCAGATGGGGGGAGGTTTATTACCCATGCATAAGACAGAGAGCGGGGGTGACCACTGCCTGGGGGAGATGCTTGCGAGGGTGGGGAGCCATGCTAAGGATCGAAAGCGTGCACAGAGTGGGTCTGGTCAAGGCATCTAAAATGACTGCCGTGCACGACAAAAGTGTGGCATTTGAAAAAAGACAAGATGGCGCAGACAATGTTTTTCAACACTTCCTGATTTCCTTCGAATCGAACGTTAACAGACGTTGGGGCATATTACCAAAGTTAAGCGATATTTATCCCTAACGATGCTTAGCAACGATTTTTTTACCGCTAAGCATCATCAGAAATTATCGCAGATAAACCTTGCTATTATCAAGGTTTATCGCAAATACGATAAAAAACGACCGCAATGCATTAATATCGCTGAAAACTCAGCGATATTCATGCATTACCGAGCTAATGCTCTTAGCCATGTTATCCACCTCCCATTGGATAACATGGCTAAGAACTGCTCAGGGCAGGTGCTAGCTTTTGGAGATATTCGCGCTTATCGCGAATATTTCCAAAAGTTGATAATAGGAGATAGCGATGTTAGCGACTGTTTCCAGTCGCTAACATCTTGGCATGCCCACTTTGCATGTCATTAGTGATAAATATCACTCACATGCAAAGTGGGGCCCAAGATGGTCGCTATCTCCTACTAGCCGTCGCTAACTGGTGTTAGCAACAGCTAGGTAATACAGATATAATTTTATCTCCGCGAAGCGGAGCGCTGTTACAGATATATATCTTGTTTTTGAACGTTAATTTCTCAAAATCCACTGAAGCACATATATTGAGACCTAGCAAAGGCACATCGAGCTACCAGTCCCTACAATTTTGCCAAGTTTCGTGCAAATCCATTCAGCCGTTCGATTATTATTATTATTTTTTTTTTTGCCCCGCGGGGCCCTTTTAAAACCTCCACATCAAACCTAAGAGGTCAAGGAGGATCTACTATGCCCCCTTATGGTCATTTGCCCCTTCGCTTTGGCCTCCTCTTGTCTCTCGATCCTACCGAGAGACAAGATGGCGGCCGCTACGGACTGTTTGCAATGTTTACAGACGCCGGAGAACCAATCAGCTTCGCAAACCTCCGTTACGCGAAGCGGAGCGCTGTTACAGATATATATCTTTTTTTGAACGTTAATTTCTCAAAATCCACTGGAGCACATATATTGAGACCTAGCAAAGGCACATCGGGCTACCAGTCCCTAATATTTTACCAAGTTTCGTGCAAATCCATTCAGCCGTTCGATTATTATTATTATTATTTTTTTTTGCCCCGCGGGACCCTTTTAAAACCTCCACATCAAACCTAGGGGGTCAGCGAGGATCTACTATGCCCCCTTATGGTCATTTGCCCCTTCGCTTTGGCCTCCTCTTGTCTCTCGATCCTACCGAGAGACAAGATGGCGGCCGCTACGGACTGTTTGGAATGTTCACAGACGCCGGAGAACCAATCAGCTTCGCTTCACAAAGCTCCGTACCGCGAAAAGTCCGCGAACCGGAGCGCTGCCCGGTCCGCTGTTACAGATATATATCTTTTTTTGAACGTTAATTTCTCAAAATCCACTGGAGCACATATATTGAGACCTAGCAAAGGCACATTGGGCTACCAGTCCCTACAATTTTGCCAAGTTTCGTGCAAATCCATTCAGCCGTTCGGGCTAAAAGTGAGGCCAACCGCCCTATGGAAAACTCAATGTTAAAAACACGTTTTGGGACCCCCCTTTTTTCTCGGCCCCCCCTTGACAAACCCCCCCCCCCCCAATTTTCAAGGGCTGCTCAGAAACAAAATGTGCCATTTTCCTGAAAACTTCAGCCAATTCCGTCCACAAACGCCAAAGTTATTAGACATAGAATTTTCAAAAATCCCATAGAGAAAAAATCCTAACTATATATACCTACTGGCGACCGCCAGTAGGTAATATATATATATATATATACATATATATATATATATATATATATATATATATGTATATATATATATGTATTCACTGAAAAAACCATAGGTTATAGACCATATATAGTTAGGAATTAGCATTTACAAAACCTTGAAAATTCACTGAAAAAACCATAGGTTATAGACCATATATAGTTAGGAATTAGCATTTAAAAAACCTTATTTTACTCACACAAAACCATTGAAATTCCATATATAGTTAGTTGCACTAACTATATATCGCGCACCCGCAATCCACTGCTGATGATGTCACATATTACATCATTCATGACATGGTCAGTGACATCACTGATGACATCACTGATGACATCTCAAATGACATCACTGATGACATCATCCAGTGACTGTGTGTTTCTGTAAAGTTTAAATATGTTTTACATATTGAAGAATGAGTGGATGTAGAAGTGTCTGGATGAAGGATTTAGTAGGTGCGTGACTGACTGTATGAGTGAGTGATTAAATGTGTCTCACTGAGTGCATGGGTTAGTGACTAAACTGTCTTAATTTGTGCATCATTATGTCTGTTGTTCTGTAAACTGCTGCATGTGTTGATCAGTAGCTATATGAGTAACTATATGGGTTATTGATTGATTGCCCAAGTATTTGTATGGGAGACTGAGTGTGTGTGTGGCTGGCTGGGAGGTGTGTGACTCTGTGCAGATCAATGTGTACTTGTATCAATGATTGTATAAGAGAGTAATTATGTGTTAGTATATGTTTCAAAATGTAAGGTGCTCTATGTTTAACTGTATAGATTAGAAAATGGAAGTGTGATTGATTCTTTACAGGACTGACTAGGTGTGTGAGTAACTCCATGGATGAGTGACAGAGTGTGAGAGTCTGTATAGGTGTATGAGTGCATATGATAGTGTTGTAAAGATGAGTGATTGTATGTATGAATGATTGTATGGGTAAATGAGTGAATGTGTGTGTAAACATAGGAATCACTGAGTGCGTATGTAGTAACTAGTATTGGTGTGTCAATGGTTTCAAAAATTATACTCTGTATTTAACACTGGGTGTAACAGAGGTTATATTAAAGTGTGAGGAGATGCATTGTATTGTCACATGAATGATATCATCAGTGATGTGGTCATTGATGTCAAATGAGATGTCATCAGTGATGTCATCAGTGATGTCATTTGAGATGTCATCAGTGATGTCATCAGTGATGTCACTGACCATGTCATGAATGATGTAATATGTGACATCATCAGCAGTGGATTGCGGGTGCGCGATATATAGTTAGTGCAACTAACTATATATGGAATTTCAATGGTTTTGTGTGAGTAAAATAAGGTTTTTTAAATGCTAATTCCTAACTATATATGGTCTATAACCTATGGTTTTTTCAGTGAATTTTCAAGGTTTTGTAAATGCTAATTCCTAACTATATATGGTCTATAACCTATGGTTTTTTCAGTGAATTTTCAAGGTTTTGTAAATGCTAATTCCTAACTATATATGGTCTATAACCTATGGTTTTTTCAGTGAATTTCAATGGTTTTTTAATAGCAAATATCATAAGCTGTCGAATGTCAAGTACGTGGTAAGTAAAAACATTTTCGTGTTTATGCACACTGATCTGCTTTGATTGCTGCCCCCCACCCCTCATTTCTATTAGGAGTACTCTCTCTTTGCAGATAGTGAAGGGTAGTTAACGCAGCCCTTTGCCCCCTTTGTAATCCGTCGTGCCTGCTTCTCTCTCCATTTGATTGATTGTTCTCTTTGGTTCATTCTCTATTTACAAACAAGCACAGAGTCGCAATACTCTGTTTAGTCTTTGCAGATAGCGAAAAATCGTGTAAAAAAACAAAAGGAATCGAGCAAAATCAGTAGGCCACTAATGGGATCTCTTTTGACCTCGCTAAAATAGAAACATTAGGAACAACCTGTTGAAAATAGCAATGCGTATGTATATAAGCGGCGTTCATTTGTGTTCACAGTACCCCTTGTTGATTGTTTCAATCGAGCATTGAATTGTTCGAAGTTAATTCTCTTAAGGATCTTCTCTACCTGCAAACGAGGAAGAATAGGAATATTCTATCTCCCTTTGCAGATAGTGAAGGGTAGGTAACGCAAGCCTTTAACACGTCGTACCTATTTCATTCCTCATTGATTGATTGATTGTCCGAACATTGACTGTTTGGAATTAGTTCTTTTTGGAGGTATTCCCTGTTTGCAAATAAACGTAGGAAAATCTTTGCAAGTAGTGAAAGGGTACGTAATGCGGACCGTTCTCCCCCGTTGTAATCTGTCATGCCTATCTACTCCCCACTGATTGATGCACCTTTTTCACCCGGACCATTTACTAGAGATACGTCATCTGGCCCGACCAGAGAGCACCCCTAGTGAAAAGGACATATGCAATAATAACGAAGTGATCACTGTATCCTGTTAACAGAAACTTTACCATGAAACAACCTGAAAAGAAAAAAATAGGAAAACGAAAATCAGTAGGCCACTGATGAACATGAACTTTTATTAAACAACGAACAAAGAAACGATAACATAACGTAATGATAAAACCTATTTATGTCCTAGAAACAAGAAAACGTTAAAATATGCCAGTGGTGAGAGACCAGAAAAACAGTAAGAGAAACCAAATCACCCCTCGCTGTCCCACCGCCTGCCACGCCAAAAAAATCGATAGACTAGGGAAAATGCAAGTCAGTAGAACATCCACCCCCACTCTGGAAACTTCCAAGGTGGGGCAGGGTTCCGGCTACGCCCAGCCGGGAGCAGCCCATATAAGGCAGGTCCTGCTGCCACGCCTCGGCCAGGAGATCCTAACGTAGGGTGTAGCCGAAGGAGAGGCCGAGGCCAGCGGGACCCGGCCAGGGGATTGCCTTTACAACGCTGAACAGTTGCAGGGGGGGGGAATGTCTCCTCGACCCTCCCCTCTCTCTCCCAGTCCGGCCGCGGTGGCCCTTGAGAGTTGCAGGTAGTCCCGCCACATGCTCTTCCGGTCCGACCACCAACGGTCGGGGGGCCGAGGCCGACGGGATCCGGCTGCAGCCGATAAACCAAGAAACCCGTTCATGGGGCCAGAGCCAGGGGCGTCCGGCCGACATCCACCGGAAGCCCGGCCCGAAGACGGACGGGACACTTCTTTCTTTTATAATGGCTGCGACAACACTGGGGGGGGATGTCTTGCACATGCCTCCGACCCCCCCCCTCGTCCTCATCGCCTGGTCCGGCCATAACAAATCTCAAGCGAGACGCCGTGGGGTGCACTGGGAGGGAGAGACGGTGCGAACAGGCCTCTCCCGCCTCCCCAGGTGGAGACTTCCCAGCTGCACCCTCAGCGCTCCAGGCGCCCGGAAAACGGTTCTTCCACTGTGGCCATGCTGCAACGTCTCGCCCGGCAGGGTGGAGCCCGTCCGCTCATGTGACCCCGCGATCGCCGGTAGCTGCCGAACTCTCAAAATGGCGGTCGACCTGGCAAGAGCGGGCCCAGCATAAAGAAATGGCCCGGTCACTGGTTGACTCCACCACCGTAGTCCTCCACGACCTTGAAGATTCTAGAGGAGCCGCGGGAGTCTCCGACCCCCGATGGGGAATGACTGCCATGATCGCCCGTGGAGTGACGAAACTGTATCCGCGGGACGTCGGCGCTCCCATGCTGGCGCCAGCCTCACTTTGAATTACTAGAATCCTGCAGACCTCACTTCCGGTGAAAGCACAGTGTGACCCGGTAGGAAAAATTATTGCACCCCCTCCCCTTTTTGACTGATAGTTCAAACCACCGATCCTTTCCTTTGCCCTTTTAACGGAACTTTGGACTGCCTCCCCCTCTTTTACATTTTCTAGAGAAAACAAAACATTAACCACTACATTAGCATAGCAGTTGACACCAGAACTGTTTTCAAATTGAAAACCAACAACATCTTCAACAGAATCCTTTTTGTTTCTGCTGTGACCCTGCTACAGCACAGGCATTGTCCCCAGCAGTAATTCTGCAATGCCGGTAAGAATAGCTGTGGTGCCTGCTGGACTCACTCACCCCCGCGGCGCCCCACGCCGTTTTTTGCTGGGCGGCAACTTACTAGACATCACTTTCGTGCCATCTAGATTTCAGCGCGTTCTGCTGCCTTGGAACTATTCGCACAACAGACCGCTACTGACAAGAATATTTCATTATTGGTGCTGTCAATTTCAATAAATCTATTGGATAATTAAAAAGAAATTGCCACGGTCTCTTCGTTGTTTAAATGTTTTTACTGTTTTTGTTTTGTTGTATATATTTATATGTTATTAAAGTTTTATATTCCTACTACTTTGTTGGAGTGCTATATATTTTTAATGTGACACATAATTGTAAAAACTTTGATGTACAAAGAGTCATTCCTGGAATCTTCCGCTTCAGGCTCGGTCCCCTCCCCAATCACAATACAGGATGGTTTTCAGATAGTAGGAACACGTGTGGTGTGACGGATCTCATCGAGTGTGGGCCTTGATCTACTATAACTCCTTTGAAGAGGGGTGATTCTTTACAGCTGGGGCCATAAACTACATCTGCAGGGCTAGCTGATAGCCTGGACAATCGGACACAGAGAAAGAGGAGTGTCAGAGGGTGCGGTAGTGAATAGGGCGAAAGGGAGGTGTCGGGCGGGCACAGAGTGTGATTCTCAGGGAAGAGCAGCGCAGATGGGGGGAGGTTTATTGCCCATGCATAAGACAGAGAGCGGTGGTGACCAGTGCCTAGGGAAGATGCTTGCGTGGGTGAGGAGCCATGCTACGAATCGACAGCGTGCAGAGAGTGGGTCTGGTCAAGACACCTAAAATGGCTGCCGTGCACGACAAAAGTGTGGCATTTCAAAAAAGGCAAGATGGCGCAGACAATGTTTTTCAACACTTCCTCATTTCCTTCGAATCGAACGTTAACAGACGTTGGGGCATATTACCAAAGTTAAGCGATATTTATCGCTAACGATGCTTACCAACCAATTTTTTACCACTAAGCATCGTCAGAAATTATCGAAGATAAACCTTACTATTATCAAGGTTTATCGCAAATGCGATAATAAACGGCCGCAATGCATGAATATCGCTAAAAACTCAGCGATATTCATGCATTACCGAGCTAATGCTCTTAGCCTTGTTATCCACCTCCCATTGGATAACATGGCTAAGAACTGCTCAGGGCAGGTGTTACTTTTTGGAGATATTCGCGCTTAGCGCGAATATCTCCAAAAGTTGGTAATAGGAGATAGATATCTTGCATGTTGTAATGCAAGTTATTGTGGTATATGGAACTCATACCATAATCTCTCAGGAAAGCAGAAACTGATCCTTTTGGGACCGCCTAAAAAGGCCTAGGGGGTGAGGAGTACTCTACTTTGCCCCCTTTTCACGTTCCGAACTATTTTATTTTACTCTCTTCTGTAATTACACAAAATACCAGCGATAAGATGCATCGGAGACACACAGTGAGAGAAAGGAGGCCGGAGATGAAGAAGACATGTCAAATACACATTGGAGATAATATAGTGGCAGAAGGGAAGTAAATATGAGTAAACTTACCATGTAACATAAAAATGTTGCACTCTATACTATAAGTCTCATTTTATACTACAATCACTTCGCTACAACCTCATAAATTAAAAATAAAAATGAATAATGTCTCAAACAATTTTTGATTTCTAAATATAAATTTATTCTTCAGAATTTTCTAAATTTGAAAGAACTAGTAACATGTCCTCATCAGCAATGTCCTCATTAAAAGTCTCCAATGATGATTCTTGTAACTCTATGGTCTCCAAACACTCGATAAATTCGCCATCAAGAGATTGATCAAAAAAATCATTCAAGTCATCTCCTCCTTGTGACAATATTTCATTATTGGTGCTGTCAATTTCAATCAATGTAGTGGAATCATTCAAGTCATCTCCTCGTGACAATATTTCATTATTGGTGCTCTCAATTTCAATCAATGTAGTGGAATCATTCAAGTCATCTCCTCCTTGTGACAATATTTCATTATTGGTGCTGTCCATTTCAATCAATCTAATGGAATCATACAAGCCATCTCCTCCTTGTGACAATATTTCATTATTGGTGCTCTCAATTTCAATCAATGTAGTGGAATCATTCAAGTCATCTCCTTGTGACAATATTTCATTCTTGGTGCTGTCCATTTCAATCAATCTAATGGAATCATACAAGTCATGTCCTCCTTGTGACAATATTTCATTATTGGTGCTCTCAATTTCAATCAATGTGTTGGACAATTCAAAAGAAATTGCCACGGTCTCTTCATTGTGAGCCATTTTATTTTGAAATTGCTTGCTGTAAATTGCAGAAAAAAATAATCACTTTCATTTATCGTTTTTAGTAATACATAATATAAAACTAACTTTATCAAGTATTTAGTATAACAGAAGGACTGCAAATAAATAACAGAAAACATTTTTCAAATTATCTTCAAGTGTACAACATAGTTCCCCTTACAAATTAACAACTCACCTTTTTAAAAGTAGCAGAAGTGTTAGTACTGTGTAAATCAAACACCAGAAATTCACCACCAAAAATTCCTCACAAATGTACCTCAGACAGTAGTATCACAAAATGGCTGTGGTTTCCTCTCATTTGACATATATACATAACCAATTAACTTTCATCACACACAAATACAAAACCAAAGTAACATTTTAATTGGTTCTAAATTTCAACACTTTCAAATGTGTTTTCCCCATGCAATTTTCCATAGGACATTTACATACGTCTACAGCCTGAATGGCTGAACGGAATTACACCAAACTTGGCAAAATGGTACATCAAACCTAAGAGGTCAGGAAGGATCTACTATGCCCCCTTATGGTCATTTCCCCCTTCGCTTTGGCCTCCTCTTGTCTCTCAATCCTACCGAGGGACAAGATGGCGGCCGCTACGGACTGTTTGGAATGTTGACAGACGCCGGAGAACCAATCAGCTTCGCAAAGCTCCGTAACGCGAAAAGTACGCGAAGCGGAGCGCTGTTACAGATATATATCTTTTTTTGAACGTTAATTTCTCAAAATCCACTGGAGCACATATATTGAGACCTAGCAAAGGCACATCGGGCTACCAGTCCCTAATATTTTGCCAAGTTTCGTGCAAATCCATTCAGCCGTTCGATTATTATTATTTTGTTTTTTTTTTGCCCCGCGGGGCCCTTTTAAAACCTCCACATCAAAACTAGGGGGTCAGCGAGGATCTACTATGCCCCCTTATAGTTATTTCCCCCTTTGTTTTGACCTCCTCTTGTCTCTCGATCCTACCGAGAGACAAGATGGCAGCCGCTACGGACTGTTTGGAATGTTGACAGACGCCGGAGAACCAATCAGCTTCGCTTCACAAAGCTCCGTTGCGCGAAAAGTCCGCGAACCAGTGCGCTGCCCGGTCCGCTGTTACAGATATATATCTTTTTTTAAACGTTAATTTCTCAAAATCCACTGGAGCACATATATTGAGACCTACAAAAGGCACATCGGGCTACCAGTCCCTACAATTTTGCCAAGTTTCGTGCAAATCCATTCAGCCGTTCGGGCTAAAAGTGAGGCCAACCGCCCTATGGAAAACTCAATGTTAAAAACACGTTTTGGGACCCCCCTTTTTTCTCGGCCCCCCCTTGACGAACCCCCCCCAAATTTTCAAGGGCTGCTCAGAAACAAAATGTGCCATTTTCCTGAAAATTTCAGCCAATTCCGTCCACAAACGCCAAAGTTATTAGACATAGAATTTTCAAAAAACCCATAGAGAAAAAATCCTAACTATATATACCTACTGGCGACCGCCAGTAGGTAATATATATATATATATTTATATATATATCGAATAACTCCCCTCCAAACAAGAAAGGGCAGAGGCCAGAGGGGATTCCAAAGAAAAACCGGCTTTATTAGGCAGACAGAGCAATGCAAATATGGCGTATGCATTTCGGCGTTGTGCCTTCCTCAGCGCCTTGCATTGCGTGAACCGCTTTCACTTGAATAGTCCCATTTTTCGATGCGCCCACCAGGCAGCTAGTGGTTCAGGCGTCAGTGTTGTCCCGGCTAGATTATGCTAGCTCGCTTCTGGTGGGGATTAATCAGTCAGAAGTCATCTGGCTGCAGCGAGTTCAAAATGCTGCACCCAGAGTGGTGATTGGCCTGCCAAGGCAGTGCTCTGTTTCAAACACGCTGCGCTCTCTCCACTGGCTTCCTGTGAACCAGAGGATAAAATTCAAGGTACTTTGCCTTGCTTTTAAAATCCTCAAGGGCTCATCTCCCCAAATTTTGGAGAATCTCCTGGTGCCATATGTACCCTCGCGAACCCTTAGATCTCTGGGCCAAAATCTGGCAGTTGTCCCGCGTTTTAGGTTGAGCAGAGTCGGTGGTCGCTCTTTTCGGGTGTTGGCGGCAAAGTTGTGGAACTCTCTCCCCCCCCACACCCGGGCTCTTGAAGACCTCTTTCTGGTCAGACGCGCCATCAAGACCATTCTATTTGTTTAGACTATACCTATCTGCTTTACTGTGGTTCCATTTCTCTGCCTTTTTATTGAGTTGTGTTTTGTGTACCTTGCAATGCGCCGGGGCGCCCCTTTGCTGGGGGAGCTGAGCGCGGTATAAGTGTAGATAACATAACATAACATAACATAACATAACATTCCTGTGCCTTCTTGTAATAAAAAGTCCGGACACTCCTCCCCCTAGCTGAATTGGCTCACCTGTTGGTTACCGTGGCAACGTGGCAACGAACGGACTCCAACTCCCAGAATGCAAAGAGTGAGTGCATCTGGGTCGCCGGTGTGGGGGATGTGTGATAGACTCACAGGAGCAATGTCCAGTTGGTGCAGGAGGGAAGTGAGGCTGTGCACCGAAATCTGCCAAAGTCCACCAGCTCCTCCTTGGGTCCCCTCGGTCCGCTGCTACCTCGAAGTCCAGGTAGGCAATGTAGGCAGGGACAGCCGTAGGCTACAGCGTCCTGTTGGAGGTATGATACCTCGCTCCACCCGTGCTGTCCTGAACTGGGAGGTGGACACTGGAGCTCTCGGTACCCCGAGTAATAACATCGCTGAGCCCAGCGAAGATGTGCCAGTGAAATCTCCAGGTCGCTTGCTGCAGCAGGGCCATCTGTAATGCTCCTCTGGCCGGAGCATAAAACATCGAATAACTCCCCTCCAAACAAGAAAGAGCAGAGGCCAGAGGGGATTCCAAAGAAAAACCGGCTTTTAGGCAGACAGAGCAATGCAAATATGGCGTATGCATTTCCGCGTTGTGCCTTCCTCAGCGCCTTGCATTGCGTGAACCGCTTTCACTTGAATAGTCCCATTCCTGTGCCTTCTTGTAGTAAAAAGTCCGGACACTCCTCCCCCTAGCTGAATTGGCTCACCTGTTGGTTACCGTGGCAACGTGGCAACGAATGGACTCCAACTCCCAGAATGCAAAGAGTGAGTGCATCTGGGTCGGCGGTGTGGGGGATGTGTGATAGACTCACAGGAGCAATGTCCAGTTGGTGCAGGAGGGAAGTGAGGCTGTGCACCGAAATCTGCCAAAGTCCACCAGCTCCTCCTTGGGTCCCCTCGGTCCGCTGCTACCTCGAAGTCCAGATAGGCAATGTAGGCAGGGATAGCCGTATGCTACAGCGTCCTATTGGAGGTATGATACCTCGCTCCACCCGTGCTGTCCTGAACTGGGAGGTGGACACTGGAGCTCTCGGTACCCCGAGTAATAACATCGCTGAGCCCAGCGAAGATGTGCCAGTGAAATCTCCAGGTCGCTTGCTGCAGCAGGGCCATCTGTAATGCTCCTCTGGCCGGAGCATAAAACATCGAATAACTCCCCTCCAAACAAGAAATGGGCAGAGGCCAGAGGGGATTCCAAAGAAAAACCGGCTTTATTAGGCAGACAGAGCAATGCAAATATGGCATATGCATTTTGGCGTTGTGCCTTCCTCAGCGCCTTGCATTGCGTGAACCGCTTTCACTAATTAACTCTATCCCTTTTGGTGAGCTTCTCAGAGCCAAAAGAAATTGTACAAAACCTGAGGATTATGAAAAAGAAAGAACAATTATGTGTGAAAGATTCAAAGTCAGAGGGTACAGTAAAAAATGCATTGCAACTGCTGTACAGAAAGTCAAAGGCAGAGAGTTAGTAGAAATCACTGCAGGGAATGATGATAACACCGAGAACCTAGAAGGGGTGAGGTTCATTACGGACCACAACTCACAGTCCAAAGAGGTCAGGGGAGCAATCACTAAATTTTGGAGCGCCCTTAGAACAGACAAAGACATAAAACTAGGCATCCAGGAGTTCCCACAAATCACTTACAGGAGACCTAGGTCCCTTAAAGACAGGGTGTGCCAAACACTGATTGCCAGCAAAAGAAGAGAGAACCTGTTCAGGGATTCTATGTATGTGGCCGCTGCAAAGCATGTAAATTCAGCCATAACACAAAAGAGATCAAGATGTCAGCAACCTGTGAGCCTTTCAAAATCCTGAAACATGTCTCATGTCACACAGACTACGCTGTTTATGCACTGAGATGCCCCTGTAACAAATTCTACGTGGGTAGTACCATTAAACCCGCTAAGGATAGAGTTCTACAACATCTGAGGGCTATAAAAAACCTTGACAAACAATACCCAGTGGCAAGGCACTTTGCCACACACCACCAGAGCAACAGCAGTCTCTTGTCATTCGTGGTACTAGATCAGGTACCATTAAGAGAGAGAGGTGGTAATAGACTACAGGAACTTAGACGCCTTGAGTCTAGGTTTATCATCAAATACCACACCATGCAACCCCAAGGCCATAACTGTGATGAGGCACTAGGGGTGCATCTAGGATAAACGGACTTAAGACAGTACTTGCCTATGAATTGTCGCTGTTTCAAAAACTTTTTATTTTAACTGTATGAATGTGCATATATCACGGTTGTGTGGTAGATAATCACCTTTATATTTTTATTTTCACTACAGGTACCGATTATATTTATTTTGGGAGAATGTGAGACACAGCACGATCAAGACAGAGATTCTGTGGCGAGTCGAATCAAGTGTGGCATTATATAAATCGTGAGCTAAATGAAATGAACGTTGTGACCACCCGACAATGCCTGAAGTAAGGTAGATAATAAGGATAATGATAATGAGCAGGCAGACACGCAAGGGAGTGTTTGAACCACGACGCATGAAGTATGTTGAATGAGACTGCAACGGGAGTGGGCATGAGCCCACTAGGGCTAAACTATATAATGACAATTAAGTCATATCAAGCACAATGACTTCATGCCCACTGGGGCACAATAACTCTAATTTCGGAAATCCCGACGCACTTAGCCCACCAGGGCCAATAAACGTGTACAGTACCGAGGTGGCGCACGACGCTAAGGCAATGGTAACGTTGTGTGAGAGATCTGAGGACGTGAGTTCTGATCCACCGGTCCTGCCTTAACTTCAACTGAAGATTATTTTATTTTAGGGTTTGCTGGATCTCAATTATGTGCACACGATCGATTGTATTATTTTGTGACATAGTGTAGAAATGTACTATGATCATGCAACATTGATATTCAAAGATAGGTATTCAATTACGCCGAAGTTTGCTGATTATATGATGTGAATCTGTCTTCATAGCTCCAAATGACTAATGTAACGATAGTCTGTTGTTTATGTTTTTTGCAACCTTGATCACATAATATGCATTTAAACTGGAATGTAAACAAGCACATTTACTCGTGAGCAAGGGAAGTTGTTCCCGAAACGCGTTGAGTGGGCTGTGAATAAAACAGTTGTTTGAACCAAGTTGCTGGCCTGGACGTCGTTCTTTGGTAAAGGTTTGAACGATTTTGTTGGAATATAGACATATATGTATATACATATATATATTCCAAGGATATCCGAATCACAAAGCAGAGTTCTCAAAGCTGCAGAAACAGATACGGGCCCAAAGTAGGTGCAAAGATTGCTTATTTATTTCGTGCTGGGTTTTCAAGTCGCCATGACGCGTTTCGCGCTTCACCGAGCGCTTGATCACATGACACAGTACACAAACAGGTATTGGTTTAAATAATCACATTGTAGAGTCACATGTTACAGCCTAAGTGACGTATAGACATGAAAGAGTTTTGTAGTTTAGAAAACTACAAATTATTTACCTCTATTAGACGATATATTGATCACAAAGAGTGCAATTTAAGCAGTTCTCTAAATTAATACAAACATGTGCAAATTTTAAATAAGGAAACCAAGCTCCTGTAAAAATCAAAGTGCAAGTGCAAAGAACAAATATAGTATTTGAAAACCACAAATTGATATTGTGCATTGGGAAGCAGCTGTATAAACTTTTCCAAGTTACTGATGAAAAATATTTTTGTTTGTTGTTTTCTAATTTCATATTGTTTTTATATTGTAATAACGTTACTATTTATTTTTATAATTTTCGCTTTTTATCGCTGTATTTCTTGTTGTTACATATTAAAAAGGCAAACTGAACCTGTTAGCTAACACCGGAGCCCCGATGATAGTTGTGCCTGTTATATATATATATATAGACCCAAAATTGCTCTAGCAATATGAGGCCGCACTCCCCTTGTGGTGAAAGAAAACATCTTTATTTGTTTTAAAGCCGACAGCTTTTCCTCCCGTATTCGTGTCCCTGGCCTGACGCGTTTCGATGGACTCTCACCATCTCATCAGAGGCCTCGTGAGCAGAAAATAATTGCGTGCATGACTCGCCGCCCCTTTCTAAAGGACTACGTTGCCCAGCATGCAAAGTAAAAAAGGTACTGTGTACTTAAAGAACAAGAAAGGGGTGGCGAGTCATGCACTCATTTGTTTTCTACTCACATGGCCTCTGATGAGATGGTGAGAGTCCATCGAAACGCGTCAGGTCAGGGACACCAATACGGGAGGAAAAGCTGTCGGCTTTAAAATAAATGAAGATGTTTCTTTCACCTCAATGGGAGGGCGGCCTCATATTGCTGGAGCAATTTTGGGTGGATATATATATATATATTCACTGAAAAAACCATAGGTTATAGACCATATATAGTTAGGAATTAGCATTTAAAAAACCTTATTTTACTCACACAAAACCATTGAAATTCCATATATAGTTAGTTGCACTAACTATATATCGCGCACCTGCAATCCACTGCTGATGATGTCACATATTACATCATTCATGACATGGTCAGTGACATCACTGATGACATCACTGATGACATCTCAAATGACATCACTGATGACATCACTGATGACATCTCATTTGACATCAATGACCACATCACTGATGATATCATTCATGTGACAATACAATGCATCTCCTCACATTTTAATATAACCTCTGTTTCACCCAGTGTTAAATACAGAATATAATTTTTGAAACCATTGACACACCAATACTAGTTACTACATACGCACTCACTGATTCCTACGTCTACACACACCTTCACTCATTCACCCATACTATCATTCATACATACAATCACTCATCTTTACAACACTATCATATGCACTCATACACCTATACAGACACTCACAGTCTGCCACTCATCCATGGAGTTACTCACACACCTAGTCAGTCCTGTAAAGAATCAATGACACTTCCATTTTCTTGTCTATACAGTTAAACATAGAGCACCTTACATTTTCAAACATATACTAACACATACTTACCTTGTTATACAATCATTGATACAAGTACACATTGATCTGCACAGAGTCACACACCTCCCAGCCAGCCACACACACACTCAGTCTCCCATACAAATACTTGGACAATCAATCAGTAACCCATATAGTTAATTATATAGCTACTGATCAAAACATGCAGCAGTTTACAGAACAACAGACATAATGATGCACAAATTAAGACACTTTAGTCACTAACCCATGCACTCAGTGAGACACATTTAATCACTCACTCATGCATTCAGTCATGCACCTACTAAATCCTTTGTCCAGACACTTATACTTCCACTCATTCTTCAATATGTAAGACACATTTTAACTTTACAGAAACATACAGTCACTGGATGTTGTCATCAGTGATGTCATCAGTGATGTCATTTGAGATGTCATCAGTGATGTCATCAGTGATGTCACTGACCATGTCATGAATGATGTAATATGTGACATCATCAGCAGTGGATTGCAGGTGCGCGATATATAGTTAGTGCAACTAACTATATATGGAATTTCAATGGTTTTGTGTGAGTAAAATAAGGTTTTTTAAATGCTAATTCCTAACTATATATGGTCTATAACCTATGGTTTTTTCAGTGAATTTTCAAGGTTTTGTAAATGCTAATTCCTAACTATATATGGTCTATAACCTATGGTTTTTTCAGTGAATTTCAATGGTTTTTTAATAGCAAATATCATAAGCTGTCGAATGTCAAGTACGTGGTAAGTGAAAACATTTTCGTGTTTATGCACACTGATCTGCTTTGAATGGTGCCCCCCCCCCCCCTCATTTCTATTAGGAGTACTCTCTCTTTGCAGATAGTGAAAGGTAGTTAACGCAGGTCTTTGCCCCCATTGTAATCCGTCGTGCCTGCTTCTCTCTCCATTTGATTCATTGTTATCCAAGTATTTACTGTTTTAGAATTAGTTCTCTTTGGTTCATTCTCTATTTACAAACAAACACAGAGTCGCAATACTCTGTTTAGTCTTTGCAGATAACGAAAAATCGTGTAAAAAAAAAGAAAAGGAATCGAGCAAAATCAGTAGGCCACTAATGGGATCTCTTTTTGACCTCGCTAAAATAGAAACATTAGGAACAACCCCTCATGACAAATACAAAACTAGTGAGATGAACTGAACTCCACACAATGATGGCTGCAAAACAGCTCGGCTCCGCCACCCACCCCGCCCAAAATAACGATAAAGAACGGCTGCCATGATTGGTTGCGGAATGACCACGACGGAGCTACGAAATGGTGCTGCTCTCATGCTAACCCCAGCTTCAGTCTGAAACATCCAGAAACACTGTAGACTACCAATTCGATCAGTTCCGGTAGCGCCCCAATGTAACCCGGTAGAGAAGAACTAGCCCTCCCCTCTTTGACTGATGGTTCTTGTTGCCTGTCCCTTCTGTTGTCATTTAACAGAACTATTTAGCCTGCTGAAAGGGGTTGTGTTCCGACCGCTGGTTGGTGGAGACATTTTGACTATATTCTGTACCTGCGTTGTCGCGTAATGCGTCATATGACGCGCCGCGTTAGCGCATCCGGAAGTCATCCGGGGCGCGCAGCGCGTAACGTAAGCATAACAAGTCATGTGACTTGTTAATAAAACTTTTCATTGGTTCATTTTACTTTTCTTATTGTAATGATGAAAGGCTTGGTCATATGACCTAAAAATTACGCTTTTCATTACTTCCGAACATTATTTTTTCTTAAATATATGTTATAATGTTCCAGGCTAATGTACTTTCCCGGAAATTTTACAACTGTCCTGCAAGTAAAATATATTCTTTTTTCGAGAAAAAGAGCGTTTCTTCGTCCCATGACGGAGCCGTTGAGCAAAAGAGGGTCGACCTGCTGTCTTAGTCGCCGATACGCCTGAATATGAGATTCTTATCGATCACTTTATGTTGCAGGAATAGAAAACACAACAGCCCTTGACCATTTATCTTTACTGCGTTCCTTCGTATTATACCTTTTACCCTTCATGTAATTGGTCTGCTTTATTTCACTTGCCTTTTAATGATTCTAAAACAGTGACTATTATTAAAAACTTTACCAATGTATATACTACTACCATGTTTTCTTTTAAAAACCTTTATTGTGAAAATTTCATTATACAAATACGAGCCTATAACCACGTGGGCCGGCCACGGAGCAAACTGTAATCGTATATGATGAATAGACATTTACACTGTAGAGGAACGTAACGGGCGGGCCATTAGGTTGCAAGAACTAAGGTGTCTAACAGTTACGGAATCGGTGGACGTACATTTTATAATTAAAATACGACAGGGCCAGTTACAATAAAATTATCTAGATATACATTTGCGGGCAAGTACCATGGGTGACGTTAATTCGAACTTTCAACAGTACAGTAATCAATAACACATCAGAACTTAATATCAATAGGGATGTCGAAATATTCAATCAATTCTCGTCCCCGCCCGCCATGTGCTTCAAAACTGCATACGTATCTCGTGATTTCAAGGTTCTGCAACCAGTACACAACAAGGAGTTACGAGTCCCATTTATTCTGGCGCCATTTTGGGCAAGGACGGGCAGGTCCAGGATATAGTCAAAATGTCTCTACCAACCATCGACTATGATGATGTTCATATGCTGTATTTATTAGAGTAACACTCATCTGTCCACATGAAATTAATTTGCCACAATCTAAACATGTCATTTTAATCTTTCCAAAGTTCTTCTAAATATTTGGGACCGTTTCCCTTGCCTCTGAAGCTCTCAGTGCCACTTCTTTGATGAATGTACTAGCAGGTCAGGGGTTCTCCTCCAAATCTCTCTTTTATGCAGCACTATAATTAATTGGTGCCACCTCTCCATATGACGATGCATGGTATAGTTACCACAACTATATTTTTTTTCGGTTCCTCTGGAGAGTTCATCGTGGCAGATGAAGCGTGTAACGTACCGGGCATTTACCTTTTTTTGCATGTACAGGAAAGGAAAAAAAAATCGAGCGTCCGAGTTCTAAGGTGTCCCAGGGCCATTTTAGTGGACCAGGCCCAAATCCAAAGAACAGGCCGCCATTTTGAGAGTCCTGTTGCAGCCGCCTGTCGCTGTAGCATCAAGAGCAGCCGAAACTCAGCTGAATGGCAACTGAAACGGTAAAGGGGCGCCCCACTACAGCAGACGAGCCAGGCCCAAATCCAAAGAACAGCTATCTCACAGGCTAATGGGGCGACCCACGCCGAGTTTCAGCATTGTAGGATGACCACACAAGTACAGCAACTTGCTAGACATCACCTCGGTGCCATCCGGATCTCGGCGCCCCACTGCAGATGAAGTGCCTCTCAACTATGAAACCACCACGGTGACATCCGGATCTTGGCGCGTTGTGCTGCCTTCGGCCTATTCGCACATCGGTCCGCTACTGACGCCATCTCACAGGCTAATGGGGCGACCCACGCCGAGTTTCAGCATTGTAGGATGACCACACCAGTACAGCAACTTGCTAGACATCACCTCGGTGCCATCCGGATCTCGGCGCCCCACTGCAGATGAAGTGCCTCTCAACTATGAAACCACCACGGTGACATCCGGATCTTGGCGCGTTGTGCTGCCTTCGGCCTATTCGCACATCGGTCCGCTACTGACGCCATCTCACAGGCTAATGGGGCGACCCACGCCGAGTTTCAGCATTGTAGGATGACCACACCAGTACAGCAACTTGCTAGACATCACCTCGGTGCCATCCGGATCTCGGCGCCCCACTGCAGATGAAGTGCCTCTCAACTATGAAACCACCACGGTGACATCCGGATCTTGGCGCGTTGTGCTGCCTTCGGCCTATTCGCACATCGGTCCGCTACTGACGCCATCTCACAGGCTAATGGGGTGACCCACGCCGAGTTTCAGCATTGTAGGATGACCACACCAACTTGCTAGACATCACCTCAGTGCCATCCGAATCATGGCATCTCAACGCCTAGTGGTATCTTCCATACAAAAAATATTGTTACGCTGCCTTTGGCCCCATTCGCACATCAGTCCGCAACTTAGACATCACCTCGGTGCCATCCGGATCTTGGCATCTCAGCGCCTTGTGGTGTCAGTCAGAAAATATTGTTGTGCTGCCTTCGGCCTATTCGCACATCGGTCCGCTACTGACGCCATCTCACAGGCCAACGGGGCGCCCCACGCCGACTTTCAGCATTGTAGGATGGCCACACCAGTGCGGCAACTTGCTACACACCACCTCGGTGCCATCCGGATCTTGGCATCTCAGCGCCTTGTGGTGTCTTCTACACCGGAAATATAGTAGAAAATATTGTTGCGCTGCCTTTGGCCCCATTCACACATCAGTCCGCTACTGACACCATCTCACAGGCCAACGGGGCGCCCCATGCCGACTTTCAACATTGTAGGATGGCCACAGAAGTGCGACAACTTACTAGACACCACCTCGGTGCCATCCGGATCTTGGCGCGTTGTGCTGCCTTCGGCCTATTCGCACATCGGTCCGCTACTGACGCAAACTCACAGGCCAACGGGGCGCCCCACGCCGACTTTCAGCATTGTAGGATGGCCACACCAGTGCGGCAACTTCCTACACACCACCTCGGTGCCATCCGGATCTTGGCGCGTAGTGAAGCTGCAGCAGCTGCAAATAAGCTTCAGACAGTGTTACAACCGCTGCTTAGAACTCTCAACTATGACACCACCTCGGTGCCATCCGGATCTTGGCGCGTTGTATTGCCTTCGGCCTATTCGCACATCGGTCCGCTACTGACGCCGCCTCACGTGCCAACGTATTTTCTCCGCATTTTATACCCTATGCCGCATAACAGGTCATGTGACTTGTTTATAAAACTTTTCATTGGTTCATTTTACTTTTGGTTTCCTAATGATGGAAGGCTTGATCATATGACCTAAAAACAACACTTTTCATTGGATGAAAACTTTTTTTTTCCCCCAAACGATGAAAGCCCCACCTTGTTTCTGGATGTTTCAGACTGAAGCTGGCGTCAGCATGAAAGCACCACCATCTCGTAGCTCAGTCGTGGTCATTCCGCGAGCAATCATGGCAGCCGCTCCCCACCAGAAGCCTGCAGGAGTCGGAGCCCCCAAAACTTTTGATGAATTCTCAAGGCGGAGGGGACGCTTTCGAGAATGGGGTCCAAGACCTAGCAGACAAGCGTCCGATTTCCAAGGTGTCCCAGGGCCATTTCAGTGGACCAGGCCCAAAAAGGAAACAGCCTGCCGCCATTTTGAGAGTCCTGTGACAGCCGCCTATCGCTGCACCGCAAGAGTGGGCGCAACTCAGCTGAATGGCGGATTTTGACACAGTGGACCAAAAGCGGACGGAATGGCAACTGAAACGGTAAAGGGGCGCCCCACTAAAACAGATGAGACTCCACCTGGAGAGGCCCGTTCACGCCGCCTCCCCCGGGGCGCTCCACGCCGTTATTCGGAGCAGCATTGTAGGATACCAAAACCAGTGCGGCAACTTACTGGACATCACCTTGGTGCCATCGTTCTGCTGCCTTGGAACTATTCGCACAACAGTTTGCTACTGATGACCCACCCCCCGCGACGCCCCACGCCGTTATTTGCTGGGTGGCAACTTACTAGACATCACTTTCGTGTCATCTAGATTTCGGCGCGTTCTGCTGCCTTGGAACTATTCGCACAACAGTTTGCTACTGATCACCCACCCCCCGCGACGCCCCACGCCGGAAATCTGGACGTTGTGCTGCGTTGGGACTATTCGCACAGCCGACCGCTACTTCGTTGTTTTTCTCTAAAAATGTTTATATGTTATTACTATTTTTGTTTTCTTGTATATATTTATAAATTATTAAAGTTTTATAATCTTACTACTTTGTCGGAGTGCTATATATTTTTAATGTGACACATAATTGTAAAAACTTTGATGTACAAAGAGTCATCCCTGGAATCTTCCGCTTCACGCTCGGTCCCCTCCCCAATCACAATACAGGATGGTTTTCAGATAATAGCAACGCTTCTGCTGTGACGGATCTCATCGAGTGTGGGCCTTGATCTACTATAACTCCTTTGAAGACGGGTGATTCTTTACAGCTGTGGCCATAAACTACATCTGCAGGGCTAGCTGATAGCCTAGGACCGGCCTGGACAATCGGACACAGAGGAAAAGGAGTGTCAGAGGGTGCGGTAGTGAATAGGGCGAAAGGGAGGTGTCGGGCGGGCACAGGGTGTGATTCTCAGGGAAGAACAGCGCAGATGGGGGGAGGTTTATTACCCATGCATAAAACAGAGAGCGGGGGTGACCACTGCCTGGGGGAGATGCTTGCGAGGGTGGGGAGCCATGCTAAGGATCGACAGCGTGCACAGAGTGGATCTGGTCAAGGCATCTAAAATGGCTGCCGTGCACGACAAAAGTGTGGCATTTGAAAAAAGACAAGATGGCGCACACAATGTTTTTCAACAATTCCTGATTTCCTTCGAATCGAACGTTAACAGACGTTGGGGCATATTACCAAAGTTAAGCGATATTTATCCCTAACGATGCATTGCAAAGATTTTTTTACCGTCAGAAATTATCGCAGATAAACCTTGCTATTATCAAGGTTTATCGCAAATACGATAAAAAACGAGCGCAATGCATTAATATCGCTGAAAACTCCGCGATATTCATGCATTACCGAGCTAATGCTCTTAGCCATGTTATATCCACCTCCCATTGGATAACATGGCTAAGAACTGCTCAGGGCAGCTGTTACTTTTTGGAGATATTCGCGCTTATCTCGAATATTTCCAAAAGTTGATAATAGGAGATAGCGATGTTAGCGACTGTTTCCAGTCGCTAACATCTTGGCATGCCCACTTTGCATGTCATTAGTGATAAATATCACTCACATGCAAAGTGGGACCCAAGATGGTCGCTATCTCCTACTAGCCGTCGCTAACTGGTGTTAGCAACAGCTAGGTAATACACATATAATTTTATCTCCGCGAAGCGGAGCGCTGTTACAGATATATATCTTGTTTTTGAACGTTAATTTCTCAAAATGCACTGAAGCACATATATTGAGACATAGCAAAGGCACATCGGGCTACCAGTCCCTAATATTTTACCAAGTTTCGTGCAAATCCATTCAGCCGTTCGATTATTATTATTATTTTTTTTTTTTGCCCCGCGGGGCCCTTTTAAAACCTCCACATCAAACCTAGGGGGTCAGCGAGGATCTACTATGCCCCCTTATGGTCATCAGCCGTTCGATTATTATTATTATTTTTTTTTTTTGCCCCGCGGGGCCCTTTTAAAACCTCCACATCAAACCTAGGGGGTCAGCGAGGATCTACTATGCCCCCTTATGGTCATTTGCCCCTTCGCTTTGGCCTCCTCTTGTCTCTCGATCCTACCGAGAGACAAGATGGCGGCCGCTACGTACTGTTTGGAATGTTTACAGACACCGGAGAGCCAATCAGCTTCGCTTCGCAAAGCTCCGTAACGCGAAAAGTACGCGAAGCGGTGCGCTGTTACAGATATATATCTTTTTTTGAACGTTAATTTCTCAAAATCCACTGAAGCACATATATTGAGACCTAGCAAAGGCACATCGGGCTACCAGTCCCTACAATTTTGCCAAGTTTCGTGCAAATCCATTCAGCCGTTCGATTATTATTATTATTATTTTTTTTTGCCCCGCGGGGCCCTTTTAAAACCTCCACATCAAACCTAGGGGGTCAGCGAGGATCTACTATGCCCCCTTATAGTTATTTCCCCCTTTGTTTTGACCTCCTCTTGTCTCTCGATCCTACCGAGAGACAAGATGGCGGCCGCTACGGACTGTTTGGAATGTTGACAGACGCCGGAGAACCAATCAGCTTCGCTTCACAAAGCTCCGTTGCGCGAAAAGTCCGCGAACCAGAGCGCTAACCGGTCCGCTGTTACAGATATATATCTTTTTTTAAACGTTAATTTCTCAAAATCCACTGGAGCACATATATTGAGACCTACAAAAGGCACATCGGGCTACCAGTCCCTACAATTTTGCCAAGTTTCGTGCAAATCCATTCAGCCGTTCGGGCTAAAAGTGAGGCCAACCGCCCTATGGAAAACTCAATGTTAAAAACACGTTTTGGGACCCCCCTTTTTTCTCGGCCCCCACTGGACGAACCCCCCCCAAATTTTCAAGGGCTGCTCAGAAACAAAATGTGCCATTTTCCTGAAAATTTCAGCCGATTCCGTCCACAAACGCCAAAGTTATTAGACATAGAATTTTCAAAAAACCCATAGAGAAAAAATCCTAACTATATATACCTACTGGCGACCGCCAGTAGGTAATATATATATATATATATATATATATATATATATATATATATATATATATATATATGTGTGTATATATATATATATATTTACATATATCTAGTTAAACAACTGTTATTGAACAAATACTTTACATTTCTATTATCATTTAATAAGTGTTTTAATATTTTAAAATATAAAAAATAAATATATACACACATACTAATACCCAATAATATGAACAATTTAAAAAACAAGCCATTTTAATTACAAATAAAAAAGCAAACATAAAAAACTAAACATTTAAAAAATAATTTGTCACATAAAAACATTTAAAAAATTAAATATTATAATTTTTAATAAACTAAAATATAATAATATAAATTGTAACAATTAATACACATCAAATGACCACTACAATTACTACAAAAGTGCCCAAACTATTTGGCTAAAGAGAAATAAAATGTACAAGTCCCACTTCACGCAATGCAACAGTAGCAAAACTATTACATTACACAGTGGTAAAATGTTACTATCCCCACTCCATTCAGGGCAACAACAGGTAAAGTGATGGATGGTGCAGGGGAAAAATCTACTATTCCCACTCCAGTCAGTGCAACAGTAGGGAAAGTGTTTGAAAGCGAAGGGGTCAAATGTACTATTCCCACTCAAGTCAGTGCAACAGTCAGGAAAGTGTTGGATTGCAGAGGGATAAAATGTACGATCTCCACTCAAGTCAGTGCAAAAGTAGGGAAAGTGTTGGATAGCGGAGGGTTAAAATTAACTATTTCCACTCCAGTCAATGCAAAATTAGAAACAAACTAATTCACTTCAACATAATAAAATAATTTCAACAATATAATTGACAATTATAAATATAAATATGTTAAAAAAGAAAATTTTATTATTTTTTAATAAACATTAAATGCAATAAATATGAACGTTTAATACATATTATAAATTACTACACTTATTTTTATAATTTAAATACAAAACCATATTCTCAAAATATTAAAAACAAATGAATACAATATTATTGACATTCAAAAAACACAACACAATTAACACTTACAATAATAAATAACATAGTTCTAAAATAAACAAACTATGTTAACATTTGTTATCACTGAATTAGTTTTCTATCCTACACTTCAACTAAGTGCAAAGCTCATATCTAAAAATCTTTATTAAGATAATATTATTTTCATATGTTACATAATTAAATATTAGTTCAAATATTCATAATAATTATTCATTCCTTAAATAATTATAGTTAATTACCACTCCATCATATATCCATAAAAATAAAACATCCTACACCAATTATATAAATCACCAAATTATAATTTCGATCATTTTCATAATATAGGGTTTGATTACGATGATGGTGGGACAGCCATCGAAAGCCCATTGGTGGCGGTCCTTCCGCCATCACAATCATGTTTTCCACCCGCCAAATTTGGATGGCGGGTGGATGTGTGGCGGACGGTCTTTCGGGTCCAACAATCGGAATGATTTTGACTGCCCATTGGACCTTCCGCATTCGACAGAATGTCAGAAGTGCCTGCCAGGCACGGCCGTAGGGATAATGATATCCCTTTCCGCCTGTCTGTCGGCGGCTGTTAACCCGCCTGACCAGGCAGGCAGCAACAGACTTGGGGCCCATACGGGCCCCCTTCACCCCTGGCCCTCGGACATGGGCCCTGGGGGCACCTGTGGTGCCCCCTTACATATCCCAGCACCATGTGGCAGCCACTTCATGGTGCTTGCAACTTAGTGCAGGGATATGTAACATGTCATTTCATTGTACTGCGGCGGGTGCTCCCGACCGCCGCAATACAATGAATAGACATTGCGACTGCTGTGGTGGCAGTTGCATCGTAATTCGGCGTGTGGGACCGCCACCTTGTAGGCGAGCGATTCCGATTCAGAATTGATGGTGGACGGACTACCATCCGTCTGACATCCTAATGAGGCCCAGAAATAAACAATTATTATAAATAATTAATTAATAATACTAAATAACTTCCCATCTACTCTTATAAACAATCCACACATAAAATATCATATAAATTATACTTTATTTACATATTTAACACAATTATTATTAATTTCTATAAAGACAAAAAACTTTATTTATTAATTAGTTTAATCAATTTACTAGACATCCTTTACACATGGAAACACAACACACAAAAACAAAAAAATATTTAATATATTTCACAATTTACCTAATTAATTGTCATTTAAATATTTAATATAAATGTACATGTAATTATTAACAAAAATACAATCATTACCTGAATTGAATTTGAATTTAAAATATTTATTAAGCGCAACGTTCACCATGCGGTTTCTTGGCGCTGTGGAGGCAGATTAGCAGTAAAACAACAAAACTGAAGGGGTAACAGGGAAGGAAAGGAATTTACATTGGGAAAGCTTGAGTAAAAAGAAGGGTCTTAAGATCTTTACGGAAGGCAGAGTAGTGAGTAGCCAAATGTAAATGATCGGGGAGGGAGTTCCAAAAGGAAGGTGCCAGTACAGAAAAATTGGATCCGCCCCATTTCTTGCGACTATACCGGGGAACCTGAAGAAGTGATTGAGTGGATGACCGCTGCTCACGGACAGGGATGTACTCTTTTAGTAGACAAGAAATGAAGGCAGGGGCAGTCCTTTGACGTGCCTGGAAGACCATGCATCCAGTCTTAAAAAGAGATTGCTCCTTAACAGGCAGCCAATGTAGTGCTTTCAACAAGGGGGTAGAGTGGTGAGAGCGGGGGAAACCATAAATCAGTCTGGCCGCCTGGTTTTGGACCAGCTGGAGCTTCTGCAGACTATAGGCCGGGATGCCGTTGTAAAGGGCATTGGCATAGTCCAGCCGGAAGACAACCAGAGCGGACATGATTAATTTAAGAGCAGAAGGAGAAAAGAAACGGGAAACAGAGCGGATAGTACGGAGTACAAAAAAACAAGAAGACACCACAGAACTGATTTGTGAATGAAGATTGAGATGATTGTTGAGTTTGATACCCAGAGTTTTAACTGAAGAAGAGGGTGTAGGAGGGGATCCCAAGGAGGAGGGCCAAAAGAGAGAGTTCCAGGGACTGGAGGAACCACCTGTAAGGACCAGCTCTGTTTTATCAGGGTTCAACTTCAGATGGTTGTGGTTCATCCAGTCCCTGAT
Source organism: Lissotriton helveticus (assembly GCF_964261635.1). NCBI lineage: Eukaryota > Metazoa > Chordata > Amphibia > Caudata > Salamandridae > Lissotriton > Lissotriton helveticus. Next base: position 1,419,917,402 of record NC_136061.1, read on the forward strand.
GAAGATCATGATCGACTGAAAATTAGAAATAGAATAAGAAGAAGAAGACAGATTAAAGATAAGCTGGAGGTCATCTGCATAATTAAACACAGTGACCTCCAGCTGTTGGAGGGCGAAGATCAAAGGGTAGATGTAAAGATTAAACAGAAGGGGAGAGAGAGAAGAACCCTGGGGGACACCACAAGTGACTTTGAGTTGGGTGGCCGAGAAATCCCCCAACCGAACCGCCTGGGCACGGTCCCTCAGGAAGGACGATAGCCACACCAGGGCTGGGCCCTCGACCCCCGCCGCTCCGACACGGGACAGTAAGATGGAATGGTCAACCGTGTCGAAGGCGGCGGAGAGATCGAGGAGCACCAGGGCCTGGTTGTTATTTTGGTCCATGCCCTCCCTGAGATGGTTCAGGACCGATACCACGACGGACTCGGTGGAGTGCCTAGGCCGAAAACCAGCTTGGCGGGACGCAAGACCACCATTGGCTTCCACATGGGCACAGAGGACTGATGTTACGTGCCGCTCTAGCACCTTGCCCAAATAAGGCAGGAGGGAGATGGGGCGATAGTTAGCTGGAGTAGAAGGGTCCAACCCAGGCTTCTTAAGGATGGGGACTATAGTGGCAGATTTAAGGGCAGGAGTTACCACGCCCTGAGCCAGCGAGCTATTGAGGAAGGATATAGGCGGTTTGGGACAGACAGAATAAATCTGTTGTAGAATGTAGGCTGGGCAGATATCCGCCGGGGAACCAGATTTTATTTTGGGGAGTATTGCAAGGAATGCCTCCTCAGTGAGCGGGGGGAAAAAGGAAAGAGAGCCGTGGGCAGTCGGGGGAGAAGGCTCAGAAAAGGCAGGGGAAGGAGATGGGATATTGGCTCTGATGTTAACAATTTTTTCTAAAAAATAAGTGTTCAACGAATCACAGAGGGACTGGGAAGGGGAAGGTTTAGGGGTGGCCCTGTCAGAATAAGCCAAGTCCTGGACAATGGAGAAGATCTCCCTGGATTTGTTCTCCGCTGCCAGAATTTTCGCTGAAAAGTAGGTTGTTTTAGCACTCAATATGGCTTTTTTGTAGTCATTCAGCAAAAATAGATAACGCTTTTTTAATGAAGGGCAGGAGTCCATTCTACAATACCTTTCTGCCCGCCGGAGAGTCAGCTTCTTTGCCTTTAAGTCGTCACCAAACCAGCGATTTGATTCCTTTGATCTTTGGGTGGATATCCTTCGTAGTGGGGCTACCTTATCACAACCTCCAGCAAGCCAGGTGTCGATGGCGATGGCTTGAGAGGTGGAGGATAGACCCTCTAGGTTTGGTGCGGAGATCAGCAGCGAACATGACAGGGCAGGGAGGTCCACCCTATTCCAATTTCGTGCCCAGATATTTTTGGTAGGTACCTAAATCCAATATAATTTCTTTCCATCCTATATCCCTCTCAAACACACTATTCACACCTAAAACTTAATTTCAAAAAATGAATTGCCATGATTAATTATGAGTTATATATTTAACATTACTTACAAATTAATAATTGACTACTTACAAATCATTTACTTCCCACCCTATGCCCCAACAAAACACACAACACAAATCTAAATTAAAAAAATTATAGAATTAGCATAATTAATTAACAAGTAAATTATCATTATTAATTAACAAGTAATAATGAATTATCATGTATTTACTTCCCAACCTATTCCCCTACAAAACACACAACATGCACCTAAAACCTAGTTAAATAAACAAATGTTTAAAATTAACATATTTACTTATCATTTAAATATTTGTATTCATTGAATTTTAATCATATATAATAATAAAACAATTAAAATAGTGAATTACCTAAAATTAATTATTAAATAATTTGTAATTAGTATTAATTATTCATTTGGTAATTAATTGAAAAACCATTGTAGGGTGCAGCTCAGTTATTGGCTCTGGGTACCTTGGATTCTTTGAGAACCTACAAACCCCATGTATCCTTTTAGTAACTTAACTTCCCACCCTATATTCCTACAAAACACACAACCCACACCTAAAAAAGTAATGATGCAATGCATCTCCACAAACGGAAGCGTCAAAAGGATGTAATAGTATATTGCTTTTGTAAATGGGCAATCATGATAAAACGTTACAGATGAAAATGTTGTCACAAATCGCCATTTTCCTGCTCGGCTTCAGTATTTCTTTATTTTAACAGTCAGGGGCTGATTACGATGGCGGTCGAACGAGTGTCCGACCGGCATCATTTTGGGAATGGGACCGACCGACATGTGGCCGGTGGTCCCGCCCTCCAAATCAGGATTCGACCGCCGTGGAGGTGGTCGGAAAATGCCTTTTTGTATTGAGGCTTGTGCTGCGGGCTCGAAACGGCCATAGCACAAACCCCAATGCAAAGAGACATGTTTTCAAACATTCCTGCACCCCTAGGCAGGCACTACGTGGTGTCTACCACAAGATGCAGGGATGTTTAGGGGGGTACCAAAGGTGCCCCAGGGCCCATCGCAGAGGGCCACAGGGGACAGTGGTCCAGATAGGGGCCCCAAAAATGCTTTTCCGACAGCCTTTTTACGTCAGAAGAACTGACATGAAATGTCTGGCAGAAAGGTGGATCGTAATTCCAACAGTGGTGCCTGAGAATGCACCAACTCCCTTGTGGAGAATGTGATCGAACCGAACTCCCAACGGGCTCCTTCAGCCTGTCGGGAGCTGTTGGTTGGCTCCTGGCTCAAAGCGGTTGGACCAACTGCATCCTAATGTGGCAGTCAGCCCATGGTTAGAGATGTCAGTGGGACCAACGCCGACAGCACGTCGGTGCTGGTTCCACTGACATCATAATCTGCCCCAATATTTTTGTGGGAAAACTTTGAGGGATCTACACAAATGACCCCTTGCTGAATTAGGAAATATTTCTACTTTTCCGAAATCTTTAGCTTTCCTGGACCACCCTGATGGAGCAAGGTTTCACACGTAAAGTGACTTGCTTGTACTCAACCCTCTCGAAATAATATTAATATACTAACTAACATGTTTTGTCTTATTAATATTGCATTACACAACATATTAGACATCTAGGGGAAGCTTGTCTATGTGCTTTTACTAACTATAATCCGCTCGCATTAAAATGGCTGCTGCTACGCGGGATTTTCTACTGCGCATGCGTCTGTCATGCTCACGTGATATGCTTGGTGGGAAAACTTTTGCTTCTGCGCACTAGAACTAAGATGGCTGTTCCATGTCCTAACGTACAAGAAGCTTGCATCGCTGCTTTGCTAAGCTGTTTCTTTTTGTTTAATATCTAATGCAATAGTTTAAATAAAATAAATGGGAATAGAGTAGAAAGAAGTGGTATACAGTGCATTCATTTATTCTGTGTCTCTAAAACTGTTTCTTTTCAATTTATACATGTTACGAATTTTTGGGCCTAAATACTCTGTTGAACTCCATCTTTGGAGAAACTGCGCCTGTGAGACAAAAGTCCTGAGCCACTGAAGCTGTAGCCTTGAACTCAAGCCAATCAGACATGGATGGCAAGAACTATGGGAAGAGTGAACTTCTAACCCTGCCAGAGGAAGCTGAATTGAATAAAATGTTTTTTATATCTTATTGTTACATTTCACTACCGGGCGGAATAAAAGTACATGGGAAGATAAAAGTTATGGGAGGGAACATTTTTAATATTATGATTGACAAGTTACCTCATCGTAATATGGTGTGATGACTATTCCTCGTTCTTTGTCCAATAACCAATAAAATTGTGGGATTAACACATTTGCAACATTTGGGGGTGGTACACTGACTTGAAAAATAGTATAACTAGGGTAGGCTTAGCTAGTTAGTTTGTCCCACTTGTCCGAATAGCAGACCTGTCACTGACCCAACGCACTCAATAGGTGATCGGGAGCAAAGTTGCTGGCGTAGCACTCTGTCAGTTGGTTCGATAACCCAATCGGGGTTCTGGGAAGGAGATCGATGACCCAATCGGGGTTCGACTGTTAGCTGCAGAGAGGGTTTACAACGCTGCCGTTTGAACTTTAGCTGTGGTGCTGGTCTTAGCCTGTGGTGGTCGTTCTGTCCTGTTTCAATTTGGCCGTAAACTGTCCTGGTTCTGAAACTGATCTGCACCTGTTCTTTCCTGCTGGCACCTGTAATTTGGGATTCTTATTCCTTGACTTAATCCATGGCCAGGGTTGGTCATCACACCATGCTAGGTAACTATAAAGTGTGGGTTTGTCATTGTATTTGTTTTTCCCTTTTCTTTACCCACCCTTTGTTTAAATGCTAATCGATATTTCTCTCCAAATTATTTGCATATGTTCATGTTTAAACCTGCATCATTCTAAATAGAATAAGAAATTAATTGAAATTAATGTTTTCCAAAACTTTTCCCGAGTCTGTGGTTATTCTATGAAATGCTGAATGTTATTTTTCTACCTATTTTCTTGCTAACTCCCTTAATCCTTTAGGTCTATAGGTCTATAGGTAACGGTGGTTTGGATTGGTAAGACAAAATGGTATAAAACCGGAATGGTAAAATCCCAATTGATTGAGTGTAGGTTTACCTGTTTAATGTATATATAGATATATGGGCCCAGGTGAGTATGTTGAGCAGGTGAGTCCGTGCTCTATCAGTTATTTTGGTTGCAGAGGTAAGGTTAGGGATTAGTGTAGATAGGTAGTTAGTTTAGTATTGATTATTGATCAACTATTAATTATTGATTTTATTGATTTTATGCATTAACCAAAATTGTGTGTACCTGTTTTATGCTTTGTCTGGAAACCCCTGGAGCAGAATAACAGGTAGTAAATGGAAGCCACTCTGTAGTGAGGTCACTTGTCCGAGGAAGTAAGTGCATGGTTAGGTAAAACCGGAAGCACTGTTTTAGGGGGTTTTTTCTGAATAAATGTGTGAACAATTGATAGCAAAGAGTTCCCTAGTAAAACTTTGGTGTGATATCACCTAGAAGGGGGCACACTGGAGGAGTAGCAGGTTCTTGTGAGCTTGATTGACAGCAAAGGGGTTCGTTGGTGAAACTTTGGCTTTACATAACCTAGAAAGGGTAAGCCTGAGGGAGTAACAAGTTCTTCAATGCTTGCGTGAAAGGTAGACGGAAGGGATCTACTTGTAGTGTATGAAGAGTAAACGGAAGGGAGTTACTTGGATTGAATATAAATGATTCTTTTCTTTAGAAATAGTTACTCAGACACAGTGGCAAATGTTTTTACATTGTTAATTAATGGAAAATGAGCATTTAAAATGAATCTCTCGCATTACCATGCAAAGGAGGGAGTCAGTTGCGGAGCTGCGCTGATGTCACTCAGAGCCGCGCTGGTATTGGTTGAGAATGCGGGTGTGTAGCTGAGGTAATATTGTAAAGGAGGGGTGAGTACAGGAGCGTGAGAACTTGTCTCACGGGAAAAGCCGCGCAACCATTGGTTGAGTATATTTTGATTTCTAATCGTTGATTGGTCATTGAAAATAAGAAACGCTTTGGTATTGGAGGTATTTCATAAACAAGCTGAGTGTCATCACGAAGTAAAAGCAGCATAAAATATATATGGTATTTAGATCCAGGAGTCATAGGAAATAGACCTGATAGAAGATATCTAGGTTTTGCTAAAGAACAGATGATAAGAGGGAGACCTTATATCATGTACGGAGATAAAAGAAAAATGTCATTTGACAAGAAAGTTACACATTTCTGTAAAAAGGATAAGCCTTTTTCAAAGGCATTGTACCTCGGACTTTAAAAGAGGCACCACCATGGGGACACCAAGCCACCTGCCAGACTACAAAAAACGCGTAATTTGACGGGCGGGTGGGTGGCTATGCCCTTCAGCGGAGAAGTGGCGTGACAGTTTGCACGACTGTGCCACCACTCGGCCAAAAAGTCGTAATCAGGCCCTTATTCTTCAGCTATTTTTTTCCCATTTTCTCAGTTCTCTCTAGGGGAATGCACAAAACCCGGATACTTTTAGAATCCCCAGAATATTGTGAAGGACAAACATTTTGTTTGGATACCTTATGCGGAAAAAAGTTATAAAGCCCTTAGTGGAAACTACCCCAAATATCCAAAAAGGGCTCAGCACTGGGGGGGGGGGCAGCAGTTAAGGGGTTAAAAGTCTCCACTGAGCTGCAGCACTTTTCCATTTGAAATATGTGGCTTTGAGCTGAAGCACTTTTGCGACCTATGGTTTGCACTCTGTTGTCTGCTGGCTCAATGATGGCTCTCATATTACCCTTCAGTTGTGGCTGGCAATACTGCACACCAAACTTCCTGTCAACAAATTCATTGGAAAACATCAACAGCAACTACTAAACTACTACATATAGCAGCACAATGCTTGCATAGCTAGGATATAGCCTAAGGTGCTCAGAGGAAAGGTTGCAGATGAATGTGTAGGTGTGGCGCAGGTAACTAGAGATCTCCTTCATTGTCCATAAATAATACCATGTCAGTGATGCAAGTGTTTTTAAAAATAGCGTGTTGATGCCTCGAGGGGATTGTTCGCTAAACAAGTTCTCTTGCGTAAGACCGCGTGTGACCTTTGGTTCTTCTGCTGGGCGTGACAGAGTTGAACATCACAACCTTCCTTCTCCTCACATCTGCATGAATCACTGCTATTTGGTAAGTCATATGAATTCCAGTGAGGTATCAGGGTAAAACAATAAATATAGCAAGTTACATACGCATGAAAAGGAGAGTGCACAGTAGGTAAGGTAAGGTTGTCTGCCTGAAACCAGGGCAGTGAATACGGAAAACAAAATAAACATAGTAAATTTCTTTCTTCCACTATTCGCCTTCTGTTTATGGGTGCATTTATGCTCACTCGTGACAACAAATGTGCACACACACTTTCTCAATAGTAACACCTGTTACTGGCATGCTAAGAAGGAGCGAAACTGTGATACAAGTGCTATTAAAAAACAGGTTTTATATATATATATATATATATATATATATATATATATATATATATATATATATATATATATATATATATATATATATATATACAATAGGTTCATGCATTATTTCTCCTACTCAGGGCATTTCTTTTCCTTCCCTTATTTCGTCTCTCCTTTCATCCTCCCTTCCAAGTATTTTTGCCAATCTGCTTGTTGCTGTGTACTTTTCACTTCTACTGCTGGTATTTCTCATTTTCATTTGGTCTTGTTTACCCACGTTGTTTTTTTTTTATTTGCCCTATACAAATTGTCTATTGTTTCATATGCCTCTTTATAAAGTTTGCATTTTTTGTTGATTTCTTCCTGTATTTCTATGTGCAATATATGTTCTCTTTTTATTAAGGTAAATGCTTCCTTCGATTCTTAACTGTAAGTTTACACCTCCCCCTTGTTCTTAACTATCTCCTTTGTTAATCTTTATTACAGCTCTATAAAATGTCATTGTCTTCCTTATACCCTTTCAATGTCACATATATACCCCGTTTCGTATTCTCCTTCTCCACCCATCAACCTTTTCTTTTAATTACCTTTTATTTTTTCTCCTGTGTTGTCTGTTACAATCGTCTCTGGGGTCACTTTTCGATTTCTCCCCAGTCTTTGTAATTATGTTCTGCCCATTGTTCTCTTATTATGCTCTCATGGCTGTTTACCCGTTGTTTTAAACCATCGTACTCTCAAATTAATTTCACTCTGGCTTTTTCTTATTCTCTCCTCACTATTCTTTCATTGGGGTAACGCTGAGCCTTCTCCATGGGACTGCATTTCTTTCACAACCGCTGTCTGTATTTATTTTCTCTCTAGTGACGAGTTCTCTTGTTCCCTATTTCTTCACATGCACTTCCCTCTAATACCCTATTTCCTTTCCTCCTCATTCATCTCATATTTGCAGTCTCTCTCTTATCCTTTAGTCCCTAGTGCTTATGTCTGTTTTCTCCCCAGCTCTTTCAGTAGCTTCTTTCAGATGATTTCGTAAGGAGCTCATCTTTTCTCACCATGTTCTATCTATCGTTTGTCCTTAGTGTTCTAATGCCCTTATCCCAAAAGCTGTCTTACTGTTTGATTTTCAGTACTCTTTTCTTAATTTCTCTCACCATTACCTTTTCCATTTCACTCCTACGAGCTCTCATTTTGTTCACTTCTGCCCTCTGATTTTTTTTCCAGCTCTCTTGAATAATTTTATTCCCTGCGTTCTCTAAGTATTTTCATTGTTGTGATTTTGGTTCATCCTTAATGCACCGCTCTAATTCTTTTCGTCCCAGTCCTCCCTTATTCTGTACTCCCACATTTTTTTCAGTGATTTTCCTCAACTATTCTTTATATTATTGAAACGGGTGCACTCTTTGTTTTTTCTTTTAAGTATGTGTTTGTTATTCTCTCTCCCAGTTGTCTGTTGTTTTTGTCTATGCTCTCTCATTCTTTTGGCCACGGTTCTTCATAACATTTTTCTCATCAGTTTCCTAGTGTTTAACTCCTCATCAATTCCCTCATATTCGTTTGTTTCTCATGTACTTTCACGTGTTCCTCCCCTGTTAACTCTCCGCCTTTTATCCAGAATGCTCTTTTGTTTTTTCTTATTCTTGTTCCTGGTCGGTGCTTCTTTGATTTTTCCTGTCTCGCTCATTCTTTTCCTTCTTTACTCACTCCTCTCATGCCAGTGTTCTTTTTATTTTCTGGGCCTGGTTCATTCTAGTTCTCCTCGGTGTTCTCATTCTTTCACTGCAACGCCCTCTCGATCATTTTTTCCCAGCACCTCCATGGTCTTTTCACGATAGTGTTCATGTATCCGTTTTTTCGTACTGCTTCATCATTTCTTCTCAGTTCTCTATTATTTTTTTACCACAAACTGCTATATTCTGTTCTCTGAGTGCTCTCTAATTACATCCTCCTCATACTGCCTACGAGCTTTGTTCCAGAGGTTCTCTCTTTCCTTTCTCTTTTGCTCTCTTTCACCTCTTTCTCTGTACTTCTCTATCATTCTATCCTGTCATAAAGCTCAAAAATGCATTTTACCCCTTTGTCGCCTACTCTTTTATTCTTGAGTTCTTGTTTTCTCTATTGCTCAATTTAATTTCAGTTGTCACGCTGCTTCTTTCCTTGTTTTCTCCTCGGCCCTGCCATACTCTTTTGCTCTATTTACTCGTTATAATCTTTCACTGTGCCTCCCCAGTGCAAACTGAGACGAATCTCCCCAGTGCTCTCTCAGTTCTTTTTACCTACAACACTTTATCAATCCTCTCATTGCTCGCTATGTCTTTTCTGAACTTATTTCTGTCATTACTTTCTCCCCAGTATTCAATTCTATCTTTGCACTGATTTTCCCAACCCAGTCCCAATCATTCTCCTTTATGTTCTCCTAATGTTCTCTAATTGCTTTCTCAGCGGTGCTCTGTTGTTCCTTTCCTCTCCATTGCTCACGCCTTAATGCCACCATATAGTTCTCTCCAGTGCCCTAACCATCCTCATCGCCCCTCTGGCCTTTTTTCACTGTGCTCTCCCACCCTTTCCCCCATCGTGTTCAAGTCTTTTTTTAAAGTGTTCTCTCATTCTTATCACCACAGTTTATGCACTCTCCTTATGTTTTTTCCAAAAGAGCTCTATTTTTTTCACTCGTGCTTTCTTCTTCTTTTCTTCAGTCTTGCTTTTTCACTTTCGCCCCAGTGCAATCTCATTGTTTTCCATGCATTGCTCTTTTATTGTTCCCCTGATTTTCTATCCCACTATTTTCTTGCTTTCGAGCTGTCATTTGTTCCCTATTCTCTGTCTTTTCTCCCCATTGATCATTCATTCCTGATCTCCTTAACCCTCTCGTGTTTTCTTTGCCCCCTCAATATTTTCTCCCTGGATTTATCCCTTTCTTTTCTATGCAGTACTAACTTCTTCACTCATTCAGTATTATAGGTGGGGTCCTCACTTTGCTCCCATTCTTCCATCCCATATTTTCCCTCCACATTTTCTCCTTAGTGTTCTGTAAATCTTTTCTCCATATTGCTCTTTTTTCTTCCTCCACTGGGCTCTCTCACCCTTGCTTCACAGTGCACACTTTTTCTTTTCCTCCCTTCAGTTCTTTCACTCCTTTTGCTTTGTTTGAATTACTTTCTTTCTTCATTTTCACTCACCAGTACTTCTTCAATCTGTTCTCCCTTCTTCTGTTTTTTTCTTTGCTTCGTTCTTATTCTCTCTACTTAGTGCTCTTTCATTCTTTTCTTTCCATTGATCACTGACAATTCTTCCAGGTGCTGTTTTATTCTTTTCTCTCCAGTGCTCACTCGATTTTGCCTCCTGCTGTCTTGCACTCTCCCAGTGTTTTTTCTCCTAATTGCATGTCTCATAATCTCAGTTTTACATATTGATGTTTCTTTAGTTGCCACCACACGCTTGCTGCCTTTTCTCTCCATAGCGCTTATTTGTCTTTTCTTCCAGTGCTCTTCTATTAGTTGCCTCCAGTCCTTATTCATCCTTCCCTCCGTATGTTCTTCCATTATTTTCCTTCCCATTCCCTTCTGATTATTTTCCACCATTCAGATCTCAAACTGTTCCAGTGATTTCTCCCCATTGCTCTCTTATTGTCTGGAGCTTTCTCTGCCTTGTCTCCTCCATGCTCTGACCTCCTGTTGTCCCCCTAGTGGGAGTACATATTTTATTCTTTTCTATCCATAACTCTCAGATTCTTTCTCCTGGTGCTCTGTTTTTCCATGGTTCTGTTGCTCAGTATTGACCCCTATTTTAAGTGCTCTCTCAAAATTACTCCCAATGTTCGCTTCTCCTCAATTCGCACTCACATTTTTTTTCCTCTGGTGCTTTTCGTACTAGTCTCCTGTGCGCTCTGCCATTTAATTCTCCTAGTATTTCCTAGTCTTCCTTTTCTTTTCCAGTATTCAGTTTTTGCTGGTTGGATTACTAATAGTTGGAATATTTCCGGCTACTCACCCCAGACATATTATCCTACTTGCCGCCCCATCCACTGGCCCTTCCCTTCTCCCCTCACAAAGGCCACTATACAAATGGTTGGTCTTCACTGCGTAGTTTTATTACTTCTCACATAATATCACCATTATTGTTAATGCACTATCAACATTAGACCAACTTTATTCATTTATTACATCAAACCAATACTCATAGGTAAACATGGGGTTGTACAGTATTCGTTTCGACCACAAGTTATAATTGTATTTACAATTCGGAACCTCCAGCACCACATCGGATGTGTGTAGTGCCAGCAGGCAGCAACACCCATCTCCACTACCATTCTGTACCTCCACTACACCTGATGCGGGTATGTATCAGCAGGCAGCAACACCCATCTCAATTGTTTCCATTCGGAGGTGACTACCCAGCGTCTACCCCCTAGACTCAGCCATTAGGGCACTGTCTTGCACCTTGCTTACCCACCAGCTCTTACACCAATTGCTTCCTCCAAGCACTGGCATCGCGGGTAGGGCCGGAGAGTCCAGGACCACCAGCAGGACGGCCCCCTCTCCCGCCAGCCCGTAGCCATATTGGCTGTCCTCCCTGCTCAAGGATCTGACAGTCCCCGCTACTAAGGAGTGCCCTACCATTCCTCTTGGCCAGAACCCCGCCACATGGCAAAGAGCCCACTAGCTCCTTTGCCCTCCCCCACCCCCCCTTCATGTTCCAATTCCATAGCTATAGCTCCCAATATTGTGAGCAAGACAATTCCACGCCTGCGTGCGACAGATGCACCCCATCTGCCGAATACCATTCTGACTTACACGCCTGTATCAGATTATGCCTGATGACATGTATTGGTGAACATGCTAACAATTTCCTCACCTCTTGATTCAACTTTCTCACTGACTTGTTCACTGTGCTCGGTGGCGCATTGGCACTCCAGACTTGGCGCGGGAGAACTTCCGACCAAAATATACTGGTATCCGGCAGGGACTTCCTTAAACATGTAAGTGCCGAGAACAGAACCTCCTTCACCACTCTCCTGCCCATCGGGATCATGTTGTTACCCCCTGAATGAATCACCAATACATCCGGGACTGGCAAGCCAGCCTCCAGTGCCTCCATCAGCTGGCCTGCCAGCTCCCCCAACAGTTGCCCTTAAACCCTACCCAATGATGGTCCACTCCTTTCCTTGTTTGCGCTGTTTCTTCCCCAGATTCGACAAAGTACTGCCCTGCTCTGCATACAAACGAATCGCCACATCAACATATCTGCGTCCGATGCCTTGTCACCACTGCATCAACGTGAAAGGGGGACAAAAGGAACAAAACAAAGAAGGGAACGCCATTAGACTGCAGACAACTTAGTTAAATTTAAAGCAGCTGTGGTCTGACATATTGTTCAGAACAAGACAAATGGCATCTGCTCACCCTCTTTATTGTGTCCGCAGATAGACCCAGGCTGGCCGCTGTCGTAGCTGCCCCAATGCGAATTGAATGGGACGTGAAATGGGCAGTTTCCTCCCCTAGCAAACCTAAAGCACGTTTGCATAACCGTGTGAACTGAAATCTTGTCAAAGGCGTTCCGTCTGCATGCAACAACAACCTGACGTCACCTTTGTCCGGCCGCATCCGCATGAAATGTACACACAAGGCCACTGGGCAATAAACTGGTCCATACACCGCCCTTAGCTGGACCCAATCACCTTTGCCCAACACATCTGTCTTTGACCTCCTCATTCTGACCTGGAGCACCTCGCCCAACAGGAACACATCCCTCATGCTGATTCCTCCTCTCTCATCTGTTTTTGAGGCTGGAACCAGTTCTTATATGCGAAAGGCCCCCAAAAATGCCAAAGAGTAAGCCACTCTCAGCAGCTGCACCTCATATGATGATGAGCATACTTGCGGCAACACCCCAAGATGTTAGCCAACCTACTGGCGTCTATGGGTCTTCGAAGGTCCTTGGCCCCTGGAAACATGCGCTCCCACCCTTTTATTGCACGCCTGACCCGAGGGTGCTTAGTCGGATCCGGCACCCCTTGCAACCCCACAAATAATGCAATTGCTGACAACTGTTGCCTAACTAGAGATAGTGACCACCCCCTCTCCTTCTGATGCACAATTAACATAAACACCCCTTGTGGTGAGAATTCATCCACCCCTCCAGCACCCTCTACGACCGCTACATATACCTGCCATGTCTTCTAATACATACACTTAGTCTTGGGCGCAATAGAAGCTGCTATCAGGTCAGGAGCAATGGGGCACCAATCCTCCACAGGTTTTCCGGGAAGGACGTCATCTGATCGTCCGCTTGGGCCATCACGCCCTGAATTCTGTTAACTTAAAACGAGACAAGGCGTCAGCTACCATGTTGTCCACCTCTGGTAGGTGCTTTGCTACAAAATACACATTGCATCTAAGACACTCCTTGACCAAGTCTTTAAGCAAACGCAACACCCATGGACATTTTGCCTTTTGATTGTTCACAGCCATTACTAGTGCCATATTGTCTGACCAAAACACAATGTGCATGTTTTCCAGCAGTGCACCCCACAAATGCAGCGCCACAATGATGGGGAATAATTCCGAAAACGTTATGTTGCGTGTAAAACCAGACTCCGCCCACTCTTTTGGCCAATGCTGCATACACCACCATGATCCTAGCACTGCCCCACATCCCACACTGCCCGCTGTGTCCGTGTGAAGCTCAAGTTCTATGCTAGTTTGCGGTGGTTGCTGCCAGATCACTGTCCCTTGAACCTTGTCAGGAATTCCTTCCACGTACCCAAATCTTCCCTCACTTCAACCGACAGCCTAGTGTGATGGTGTCTCGCTTTTGCCATGGCAATATTGCTGGAAAAGGTCCTGCCCATGGGAATGACCAGAAGTGCAAAGTTAAGCTGCCCCACCAAGACTTGCAATTGGTGCAACGTGACCTTACGCGCCGCTAAACACTAAGTTATAGTTGATTCAAAAGCTTTCACCTTCTCCACCGGGAGTCTGCACACCCCCTGTACCATGTCAATCTCAATGCCAAGGAAGGTTAAGCAAGTTGTTGGGCCCTCTGTCTTTTCTTCAGCGAGAGGTACTCCTAATGCCTCCGTCACCTGCTGGAAGCCCTGTAGGGTCTCCCTGCAAGCTGACGAGCTATGCGGACCCATAAATAGGAAATCATCCAAATAATGCACCACATGTTGTGTAGCCATCGTGTCTTTCACAGCCCATTCCAAGAAGCGACTGAAAGTCTCAAACACTGCACAAGCGATCGAACACCCCATCGGCATACATAGGTCCACAAAGAAATTACCCTCAAACGTGCAACCAAGCAACCTTGTGTCGTCCGGGTACACCGGCAGGAGACGAAAAGCAGCCTCAATATCAGATTTTGCCATTAAGGCTCCCTCTCCTAAACTCTGCAGCTTCTGAATGGCAGTATCAAAAGCGGTGTACCGTACTGCACATAGCTCTCGATCTAAACCGTCATTGACGGACACTGCATGCGGACTTAAAAGGTTATGAATGAGGCAACATTTTCCCACCTCCTTCTTGGGCACCAGGCCCAATGGCGAACACACCAAGTACTTCCTTGGTAAGTGTTAAAAAGGCCCGCCACCCTTCCCAAAGCTACTTCTTTCATGATCTTTTCCCTGTTCCACCCCCGAACTGAAGGTGGGGCACTAGACGGGACATGGAAGCCAAATTGAAACCCTTGAAATAAGAAATGAACCTCTTGCCGGTTATGATATCTGCTGAGAAGGCGGGCTAGCACATGCAAGCCTATTGGAGTGGGCAAGTTGTTATGAGGACTGGGCCGGCCGGGCCTTGCTCTGGGCACTAACCGGCGCGATGGTGCGCTGTTCCTTAGGTTTCCCTCCCTTACTATAACATCTGTTCTCTGTGTGACCTTGCTTTTCGCAGAATGAACATATATGTCTGAATTTGCATGCTGCTCCCCTGCTGCATTCGTTCTTGTTGAACTGCCGGCACGTTTGTTTCTTGTCGCCTGCCACTTTGCCCCCCCCGAAAGGTATGAGTAGGCTTGCTGATTGGCACCGCCATATAGAACTCTGCATGCCGTATATTAATCTCCCGCTGGTCCCAAGCCACTTCCGGCCTTACCGCCTTCATCTGCCTGAATTTGGTGTCATATTGCAACCAGGCAGTGTCCTGAAACTCAGAAGCTGCTCCATGAATCAATGACTTGTAACTTAATAACTGTGCCGCCAGTGCTGGGAATCGCTCAACCATAATGGCCGCGTATATAGCTAAACCAGTCACCCAGTTCTTAATTGACCAATCCACCCAAACTTTCTTATGTTTCCATTTTCCCTCCTTACTTGACCTGCTCTTCCCTGGAACCACCCCCGCATTGATCAAGTCAAATACATCGACATACTCCCCCCTGAAAATATTTTCCAGGGTTTCCGCTGCCACGTGCCATGTGATACTCGCTGACGGGGCCACTGCCAAAGACGCCGGCCTATTACAGTAAAGGGGTCAGTGAAAGGGGGACTTGTCCTGCTGCCCCGACCCCAGAGATTATGGATGGCGCTGCTGTGGTAGACCCCCCCCTCCGGTGTACCCATTTTATGATTTCGGCCCTGTGATGTGGCCTTCACGACCAATGGGGATTGCGCCACCCCACCTGACTGCACCCACACCTGCGCCACCCCACCGCCCTGATACGCTACCACTGGTACAAGAGCTGGTGTTGTATGTGGCCCGGTGAACACCCCCACCCACTGCACTGTTGTACTTTGATGCATATGTGCCACTGCCGGCATATTCAACCCAGTGGGAGCTTGTTGCAGATCGCCACCTGTGGCCAGTTCTACCTCTGTCTGAACATTGTGCACCGCAGCGCCAGCAACCGGGCCAATGTCTGTACACAACAGGGGCTGGCCCAAGGCCACCGCCTCACCTGAAGTGCTTGTCTTTGGTACTGCGACCTGTTTGGTCTTCTCCTGTTGCCCATCCTTAAAACGCTCGGGAACCCACCTTGCGCGCCTAGCCAATGGGGCCTCCTGCTGAGGATTTGTTCCCGACCCTTGCTATAGGGTCTTCAGCGCCCAATCGATTCCGCCTTTCTGTGCCACCTCCCACAGTGCTGACCAGGTTTAAAAGTCTTCTGCAGACGCCGGGGCCTTCTTCCCCCCCTTGCCCGCTTTCGTGGCATCCCGCCTACTAGAGAGATGGAAATTAGCATTAAAATCTGGACCAGTTTCTCCTCGTACCGGGGTGACAGGATGTGCGACCGCACACCTCTCTATCCCCATGCCATGCGTATATTCGCGTCAACCACAGAGCAATAGGGATACTCACCACCCCATTGTCCCCATTATGACTACGCCATGCAACATAACCACCCCCCGGGACACCTAGCATACCTACTAACTGACGCCCCGGTAAAACATGCTCACCAAAACACACCCCTCAAGACATGCGCATCCAGCGGCTTTGTGGCGTGTTCTCCCCTGCTCCCGGGACTGCCTCCCGTTCTAGAGACCTTTCTATTGTCTCTCCTGTTGCCTCTGACACACTCCTCGCTGTCTTAATCGTTACTATCTGCTTCCCTCTCTCGTTTGTCTCACTTTCCTGCCCTTCTCTGTCCCTCCCCTGGTGCTGTGTCTGCATTCCCCCTCCGACTGCATTCCCCCTCCAGCCCCACTTAATGGAACTCTGCTTTTCTGTATATAGAGATAACTCTAATCACTAGTATATGCAGTAGACCATTGTGCTCTCTACCACTCCTATGTGACTCTTAGAGTATATCCATGTGTATCCCTTCCCTATGTATATAGAGATAACTCTAACCACTAGTATATGCAGTAGTCCGCTGTGCTCTCTACCATTCCTATGTGACTCTTAGAGTATATCCACGTGTATCCCTTCCCTATGTATATAGAGATAACTCTAATCACTAGTATATGCTGTAGACCGTTGTGCTCTCCACCATTCCTATGTGACTCTTAGAGTATATCCATGTGTATCCCTTCCCTATGTATATAGAGATAACACTAATCACTAGTATCTGTAGTAGACCTTTGTACTATCTACCATTCCTATGTGACTCTTAGAGTATATCCAGTCATATCCCCTCCCTATGTATATAGAGATAACTCTAATCACTAGTATATGCAGTAGTCCGCTGTGCTCTCTACCCTTCCTATGTGACTCTTAGAGTATATCCAGTCATATCCCTTCCCTATGTATATAGAGATAACTCTAATCACTAGTATATGCAGTAGTCCGCTGTGCTCTCTACCATTCCTATGTGACTCTTAGAGTATATCCATGTGTATCCCTTCCCTATGTATATAGAGATAACTCTAATCACTAGTATATGCAGTAGACCTTTGTACTATCTACCATTCCTTTGTGACTCTTAGAGTTTATCCATTTGTATCTCCTCCTTGTGTGACTTTACATCTTGTACATTTGCAATTTTTTCTGTTTGTGTCCTCTATGTAACGCATGTAATCCTAAGTCCTTATGTTCTTCAACTGGTTCTTATGTAAAGCGCTCTGACACCTTCGGGTAAAGTTCGCGCTATATAAAATCGCATAAATAAATAAATAAATCCCCCCCGAGACATTCAGCATACCTACTGACCGAATGTCCCGGGCAAACATGCTCCTCCTCATGCTACTGGCCTGCCCAGCACCCCCATTGAGGAGACTGTCCTGCCCACCGACCAAATGCCATACTCCCCTCTGCCTCGTACATGCAGACATGTGTAAGCCCAAACAATGTCAGGTCTGCTAACCAGAAGTGCAGTTAGCCTCCCAGTGTCTCTATCTGCCTTGTGCCCTACATAAGGCGGGGATGTGCAGCGGACGCGCGCCCTTGGCGCGCCAGCAGCGTGCCAAAGGCAAGCCTGTCTGCTCCCGTCCATGCCAGACGGCTGCCTGCTGCCCAGACCCCTGCCCATTTCTATTTTTGGTCTATCTTAATCTTCATAGCTAGCTGTAATTAGTGAGTCCTATGATGTCCCTGCTCAGATATTCTAGTCAGGTACTGAAGGATCTTAATCCTTTTTCGTCTCAATACCCAGTCGATCCAATCATTGCCGCAACTAGTGGGGATCATATCACTCCTTGTCTTCTTCCTCCTGTTTGTGAAACTTCTCGCACTTCTACTCATTTAAATGAAATTAGGTCACTAAGGGCACTCTAATTTAATGCTCGCTCTATTCCCAAACATGCTGTGGAAATCTGGAGTCTCATTGACTCTGAGTCACCTGACATATGCTTTATTACGGAAACCTGGTTGCACGAGCATGCCTCTCCAGATGTGGCCATTGCATTTCCTCCACAATATAAAATAACAAGAGTTGATAGGGAAACAAACAGAGGAGGTGGTCTACTGACTGCCACTACTCCGACTGTTTACATCACTTCCTTAGAGTCTATAAGTACAAGCATAATGGAAGTGTGTATTTTTACTATGGATGGTTTGTCAGGTGGAGTATAGAGAGGTGCATTAGTA
Source organism: Lissotriton helveticus (assembly GCF_964261635.1). Taxonomy (NCBI): domain Eukaryota; kingdom Metazoa; phylum Chordata; class Amphibia; order Caudata; family Salamandridae; genus Lissotriton; species Lissotriton helveticus. The sequence goes on from NC_136061.1 coordinate 1,419,935,766, forward strand.
TACAGTCCTCTGGGTCCTAAAAAAGAGTTTCCACACAAATTACTGGAGATTATTGCTCCTCATGTTTTAGCCTCTGACTCTTTCCTCTTGTTAGGTGACTTTAACTATCATGCAGAATTACAACACGATATTGACACTGAATTGCTAATTTCTAGTATCAATTCTTTGGAATTAGTCCAACTGGTAACCGGCCCCATGAACATTGCTGGTCATACACTTGACTTATTAATGTCAAATTCTACTAAGATCAAGGTAGAGTCTCCGTTACCAGTATTATGGTCTGATCATTTCTTATTAAAATGTACCATTCTGGACCATTCAATTAATACGGTCCCTTGCAGGGAAGTAGTATGGAGGCGATCTTGGCGTAAAGTTACTTTACCCCTTTTTGCTGACACTTTTAGCCTAACGCCATTCTGCCCTATTGATAACATCGACTCTTCCGCAATTTCTCTAGATAGAGATATAACTAACACCCTGGACATAATTGCTCCTCTTACCAGAGTCACTCTTAAAGCTTGAGCTGCTCCTTGTTTTACTGACCAACTAAAGCTACAGAAGCTTTCCTGCAGGTCCGCTGAGCGAAAATGGAGGAAAACCAAGGATCTGACTGATCGTGTAACATATAATGGCATTCACCATAAGTATATGGCAAATATTAGGCATACAAGGAAACTATTTCTTCTTAACCGTATTGAGAAGGCGGCAAATTCTAACAAGGAGCTGTACCAAATTTTAAAAGAGTTCTCTACTCCCCCTGCTCAATTTCCACTCTCCACTTCACAAGACTGGATCGATTCCCTTTCAAAATTCTTTGAGGATAAGATTATGGCTATCCATGCCTCTTTCGCAGTGTTGGAGGACTGTGATGACTTAGGGAACTTTCCATTAGGTTCTCTCGATCCTCCTCACAAAATGAAGGAATTCACCCAGTGTTGCTCGGCTGACTGAGGCCCTTAATAAAGTCAAAACGGGTTCACCCACCGACCCGTTGTCTTCAAAACATTTCCCTGTGGTGGCTCCAGTGCTCCTTGATTGCCTTACAGATTTATTTAATAAATCTTTATCTGAATCAAAGTTTCCCACATCATGGAAAATTTCCAGGGTCAGGCCTATATTAAAGAAATCTACAGCAGACCCAAAACTCCTTAGTAAATATCGTCCTATATCGCTGCTTCCTCACTTCGGTAAAATGCTCGAGTTTTTGGTCAACAACCACCTCGAGAGCCATGGACTGCTCGACCCTTCTCAATCGGATTTTCAGGCAGCTCATAGCACCGAAATTGCTTTGTTGGAGGTAGCTGATAAAATCAGATGGGCATTAGATAGAGGGCAGTCATCCATCCTTGTCCTGCTCGATTTATCGGCAGGGTTTGACACCATCTCCCATAGCATTTTAGAACGCCGGCTCTGGGGGATTGATGTCAGGGGAAAGGCTCTTCAGTGGCTCAAGAACTACTTAACTGATCGTGCTATGATAGTACAGGTGGAGTGTACTAACTCTCGTGGTAGACCAGTTTAGATGGGAGTACCACAGGGTTCCATTCTGGGTCCAACACTTTTCAATCTTTATGTGACCCCTTTGGCCAAGGTGATCCGATCATATGGTTTTGAGGTTGTCTCTTATGCTGACAACACTCAGATCTTGGTCAACCTTGGTCCTGATCCATCTGAAACGAAGTTGCGCTTTATTGACTGTATGTCTCAAATTGAGGAGTGGATGAGTACTAACCACCTTCAGTTGAATGGTGGGAAAACTGAGATTTTCCTTTTTGGCAAGGCGGATGAGTACTGGACACCAGACTGGTGGCCCTCTAGCCTTGGCCTCTGTCCTACTCCAACTCAGTCCGTAAGAAATCTGGGTTTCCAATTGGACAATAAACTATCAATTAAAGAACATGTCAATAAGACCTTTGGTGCTTGCTTTGGAATTATGCGTAGCCTGCATAAAATTTTTAAGTGGATTCCACCGGAGGCAAGAAGGCCCCTAGTCCAGGGTCTGCATGGACTATGGGAATGCCCTATTGGCATCCACCAATGAAAATCTTCTATCTAAGTTGCAGGTTCTGCAGAATAATGCAGCAAGATTAGTCCTTGATCTTCCTTCAAGATCACCTTCGGCTCCCAGTTTGAAACTTCTGCACTGGTTGCCTGTAAGAAAACGTATACGTTTTAAGGTACTTTGCTTGACGCATAAGAACATGTACGAAAAAGACCCAGCTTTCTGGGCAAAAAAATTAACCTGGTATCTCCCTGGCAGAACCCTGAGATCTACCAATCAAGTGCTCCTTGTGTCTCTCAGAATACGCACCACTACTGGTGGAGGGCGTTCTTTCTCCTTCCTTGCTCCGTCTTTCTGGAATCAATTACCTTTACACCTACGCACTATTAGTGATCACAATCATTTTCGTAGGAACCTAAAGACATGGTTGTTCGACCTTTAGTTGCATATGAAGTCTTATCCTTTCAGAAACATACACCAGCGGCATGAAACTCCTGAGTGATATGTGCTCTCAATAAATGTTTATGATTTGATTTGAAGTGGAAACATTTCACATGCAGGTAACATCATGCTCCCCCCTTTCTATGGAAAAGTATCCGCCGGGTAAGTATACCACCTGTGACTGCACTACAGGCAATATCATAGGGCATCCTGCCATTGTCGGGGTGTAAGAATTACCTGCAGCAGCCACGCCTCCTCGCCCGCCCATCAATAAGGGCCTCGCGCACTCCAAGGCCCTTCGCGCCTACCGAGCGCTATCCTCAGAGGCCCGATATTCTGGATGGGCCATTACCATTATCTCCGCGTACTCGCAAGCTAATCTCCGAATACAAGGCCCTTCGCGCCTAACTAGCGCTATCCCCGGAGGCCTGATACATGCTGGATGGGCCTTTAATAATCATCTCCGCTTCCATGGCGCACCTCGCGCTCTCGCAAGCTCATCACGAAGACCAGGCCCCTTGCGCCGAATGAGCGCTCTCCTCTGAGACCCAGTGTAATGGATGGGCAATCAAACGTTATCTCTGACCATATCGCACCCCTTGTGGGCCTCGCACACTCGCAGATCCCCGGAGGCCTGATAGATGCTGGCAGGGCCTATAATTATCATCTCCTCTTCCATGCCGCACCCCCTGCGGGGAAACAACATTTACAATGTAACTTTTACAACGCACTACCATTACAACAAAACTTTTTCAACGCAACATCCATTACAACGCATGCCATTACAACGCAACCATTACAACACATGACACTACAACGCACACCACTACAACGCATATCTTTACAATGCAGTCATTACAACGCATACCATTACAACGCATAACATTACCATCCAACACTTACCCTACTGTTGCACCCCCTGGAGTTAGAATAGTAATTTTTACTCCTACACTATCCAACACTTACCCTAATGTTGCACCCCCTGGAGTTAGAATAGTAAATGTTTCCCCTACACTATCCAATACTTACCAAAACATGCAATGTAATGTTATGTGTTGTAATGGTATGCGTTGTAAAGGTATTATGCATTGTAATGGAATGCGTTGTAAATGTAGTTTTTTAATTTTCGTTGTAATGGCATGCGTTGTAATGGAATGCGTTGTAATGGATGTTGCGTTGTAAAAAATGTGTTGTAAAGGTATGCATTGTAAAAGTGTGCGTTGTAGTGACATACATCCCCCCTGCGCGCCTCGCACTCTCGCAAGCTCATCCCCGAACACCAGGCCCTTTGCGCCTAATGAGCACTCTCCTCTGAGGCCCGGTGTAATGGATGGGCAATCAACCATTATCTCCGACCATATCGCACCCCCTGCGGGCCTCGCACCCTCGCAGGTCACCTCGGCTAACAGCTGCACTTCAGGAGGCGCCAATCTAGCGCATAATTGCCAGCATACCGAGCGCCCCATCACATATGGAGCGCCTGTAAATAACTCACCTGCTACTCTTCTACGTTGTGAGGCCCCCTCACCCCGGCACCCGACACCACTCACTTCTGGCTGCGTCCCGCTGGGCACCCGGGGCTAGAGAACAAAGAGGACTACCTCCTCGGGGCCCGGCCTTTTATCTCCTCCCTCAAGGGTCCGCCTGTGCACCTCAGGGATGCCCCTTGCCTCTGGCATTCCTAGCGACCGCTCCCAATCTTTTCCTGCTAGCGCAGCACCTTGGCTCACGCCCGAAATGCCACTAAAGGCGCCCCGCCCCTAGGCACGGGGCGCCTTCTATTTTCCTAGTTTTGTCCTGCCCCGTATTCACTTTTTTCTGCAGTACTCTCTCAGCCTTTTGTTCTATTATTCTCAGTACATTCTCTTTTTTCTTTAGTCAGAATCCTAACTCTCTGTTCTCCTTGACCACTTCTATTTGCTCTTTTTTCCTTGGTCCTCTTTCCTTTTCTTCCTGACACACTCTCATTTTTTCTACGATGAGCTCTCTCATTTTTCTCCCTCAAGTGCTTGTTTTCTCTTTTCTCACTGGTCCCCTTGTATTCTTGTTTTTCCTCAGTGCTCCCTGGTTTCCCCCATTGATGTGTGGACATTCAGGAAAAATAAACCCTTGGTGGGCTTTTAAGCGAGACCTGTTTTCATTGTGAGCTTTTCAGTTGGGTCCTCAGCCCAGTCACCCTTGACAGCAGCCCATAGACAGCAGCACACAAGATTGTTATTGGGACACACTTGGGGGGTATATTTATTAAATTGTAATGCAGTGCAGCAAGTTACCATAATGCTTTGCGTTACAGGGAGAAGGCAGGAATGAGCTGTATTTATTACAATATGGCATATTCCTGTCAGCCCCCCCCCCCCAGAGCTGCCAAACAACGGACTGCTAGCGCCAATGGAGGCCCCTTTGCACGCAAGGGCATGCAAGGTGGCCTTGCGTGGTTTGATAAATCCCATTTTGGGTTTCCATTGCGCATGTAACACGTGCTACACAAACCCCTTCATAAATATATAGAAAAAAAGAAAATAGGTAGTAGTGTTCCCTGAAAGGGAAAAATCGCACATCAAATAATATCCTGATATAAATAACTGATAGTCTAAAGCGTGTAACGTTATTTTCCAAAAATGTAGGTCGGGTGCTAGGATAGCTTGTAACACCTACTACCAAGCGATGTTGTCAGCACATTAAACAATAACATTCATTAACATAGAACTACTAAAAGCTTTACCAGAACACCCTTACATGTATTTTTCCGTCGAACTCTAGTATAGGATGAATTTGAGACCCAATGTGCAAGTACAGATCCATAGTAAGAATGGACCGCAAATCAGGATAATCCACAGCAACCTGTCGTGCTGATGTCTGCTCTCGTAGAATAAAGGCCTTTATTCTAGGCGAGCAGACTGCAGTGCAACTGGTTACTGTGGATTATCCTGATTTGGGATACATTCTTACCATGGATCTGTACCGGCAAATATGACTGTTTTTCGGAGGCGTGAACCTTATTTGACTGTTCACATGATATTTATTGAGGCCTTAGCCTTTTAAGAGAACGATACCAGTTCGTCATTAGAGCGGGTCTACTCAATACCCGTGACCCACCAACATTACTAGGCTACACCACACACAGTTTTTTCAGATCTACAGGATTTCCACGAGATACTTCCAAGGAAACTTCTTATGCAATCTCATGCATTTTCATGCCATTTCGCGATTGAAATATACTGTTTCTATTCCCATACTGCCTTGAAAAAGTCTGAGTACAGACGAAACACGTGTTGGCTAGATCGTGTGCTGGGAATCTTTTAAAAAAAAGAATGAATAAAGACAAAGTTCGGACAATTGTCGAATTTGTTTTTGGACTGTCTGTTGGATATGACAACATTTACTGCTCTTTACTTATTATTATGAATTGTATTGACTACTGCATCTTGTTTGGGTCTCAAATTCATCCTATACTAGAGTTGGACGGAAAAATGCAAGCTGTTAAAGCTTTTAGTAGTTCCCCCTTGACAAATATGCCGCTCTGTTTACTACTGCTGAGAAAAATGCTCCTGTGTACTGTGTAAGGTCCTTAAGCATTGCAATATTTCATTAGTTAATCTTCAGAACAGCTGTATAACTATGGCTTTGTTTCGAATTTATATGCAAAAGTGAGCTGTAAAATGTATCAAATGGGATTAGCACAAAAAAAAAATGTTTTCTCTGTGGGTGTCAGTCTTGTCACTGTATAGTCTGTCACAGAAACAAATACCATGAGGACATTCTGTTTTCTTATTCAGACTAACACTAATTGGGGAAAACAGTGTGTGTTTATAGCACGCAGTTAATTCCAGATCTTTGAGCTGCACACGGGGCCAACAAGCCTTGCAAGAACCGTCCAGAGAAAACATCTTCCGATATCTATAACCTTGGGGGCAGAACCCGTTATCAAAGCAACAGTGAAGCAGGTTACTTTTTGTTGTGTCTTTTGGTTTTTTTTTCTTTTCAAATGTTCCCTATGTAGTCTGACAGGGCTGCCTTCTTAAGCACGTATTTATTTTCTCACATTGCTAATCGCAGGCGGGGCAGCACAGCGAGCATCCTTAGTGTTATTCTGTCGTACACGTAGAAAAAATAAGTCCTGGGCTGATTCATAAAGCAATTTGCCTACCTGCATTCAATTTAGGAGCATTGCATGATTTGCAAGTGCAAATTCTCAAATCCTGAATTTATACCTGTAAAGTGATTTATTCACACGTGAATATGGTGTTATATTAAATGGGAATACAACTAAAATTGCCATCAGCACTTACACTTTGTTACCGATTTATACATGTTCAAATGTGCATTTACGCATGCATAACTTTTTACTCTGGGGGGTACTCCTTTTAAGGTGTGGCTGTCGCAGCTTTACAGGAGTACTCATAGAATTCTTTGAGAATTTGAAAATATTTATCAATCTATTGCAACTGTAGATGTACATCTATGACATTAAGTTCATGAATTCTTTTGAGAACTGGGACCCTTGAGGTAATCTTAATGTTTGTTCATAATCTGTGCGAAACTCTGATGTATTTTCGGTGTGGTCAATGTAAGGTGCTTCTCTATGATAAGTGCAGAAATAAATATATAAGTAGAGAACAGTTAGCTTTTTCCATAATAATAAAAATTTACTATAATTACAGTACTGTACTTCACCAAACCAAAATCAGAAATACGTTTATTTGCATTTTGGTAACATACGACATTTGTATTAAACAATATTTAAAAAAAATCGACCAATAAAGTAAGTTGATAAATAAAATCACAATAGAATAAATATAATTCCAATTTAAAAAAGTACCTCTGCATAATCATGCCGAAAATTTTGATATTTAAATCACTCTCAGTCCAACATAAGGGTGCCAAATTCAGCATGTGCAACCTTGAGAAAGCATATTATAAACGTAACATCTATAATCTATTCTGCTATGGGCTCAGTATGGCCCACAGAAATGGGTGCCACAGACCCAAATAGCTTTCCATATCATATGAACACGCTGCTCCAGGTTGTATCGAAATGTACCCGTATACCTCTATGCCAAATAGCCTTAAACAACAGTCTCCATTCTTTAGAATGCTATAAGTGTAGGGATAGGCATTTCTGCACAAGTAAAAATGCATAATAAAAGTTAAATAATGCAAATTTACCTTTCTTATTTTCATTAGTGCTTCATAAGAATGTAGACCTGCAGATTTCTGTGAGTGTAAATAAAATGTGACAACAACTGGGACTCTACAACATTCACTAGTCCCAAGCAATCCTCTTGGAATTCTTTGAGAATTCATGGAAGGTAGAAATGTACTCTAAGTATTAGAGTACATTAGTACCTGTCCTAGATTTCCTATTTATTCCTGTGCACTTGGTAAAAAGCCTTTACAACGCATGTGTTTTGCATGCCAGCACCTTTCCTGTGCATGCCATTACCATGCTGATGCCTTTACCATGCATTCTAAGTGTATTTAAGGTAAGCATATGTATAAAAAAAGGAAGTAGGGAACTCGGGTGTTAGTTAGAGAGCAGCTCTTTCACATGGAACTCTCTACAACACCACCCACACTCTAAAAAAACTGCTCACCGCAGTCTTTCTAGCAGAGCTTTTACGCACAGGACTAGAACAGAGTCATTCAAGCCGTGTTACAAAGGTGACAAAGTGCTTTGCCATTTTTGCAGCAAAATCTTTAAGCATAGGATTAGCTAGTGCCATCGATGCCAAGGTGAAAAAGCATTTGCAATGCAATAGGTCTCGCATGTAAGTGAGTTTGAGCTGTTGGCATTGTAAATGACAATGCCTTTTATGTTTTGGTTTTTAAAACATAAATAAAAGGGATTGTCATTTCCAATGCAAATAGCTTAAAGCATGGGCATCCGCAGAAATATTTCCAGGGAAGGGCTAACCAGGCAAACAAAGGGGCGTAGGTAATGTTAATCAATAGGGACGGGGCTAAAATGGCAAACAATCAGGATCGGGTAATGCTCAGGCCAAGCTGAGAAAAAAAAGTGGTGAATTCTGCATTTGAAACTGGACAACAATTAGAGCACACATAAGAACCCTGAAATTACCCCCCTGGCCCCTTAAAACTCATACATCCCTTATCCCTAAAATTAGCCCCCTGGCACCCCAAAACCCATAACCCATACTCGCCCTGACCCCTAAAATTGTCCCTATGGCACCCCAAAACCCATACCTGCCCTGAACTCTAAAATGTTCCCCCTTGCAACCCAAAACCCATACCCACCCTGCCCCCCAAAACTCACACCCGCCCTGAACCCTAACATTACCCCTGGCAACCCAAAACCCATATCCACCCTGAACTCGAACATTTGACCTGGCACCCCAAAACCCTTACCCACCCTGAACCCTACAATTACCCCACTGGCATCCCTAAAGCTGAACGCTACGGGCAGATTTACAAGCCCCTTACTCCACTTTTGCGTCACTTTTAACATGGGAAAAGTGACGTAAAAGTGGCCCAAGGGGCTTGTAAATCTGCCCCTACAAGCTTACACTACATTTGCATATTCGGAGGGGACTGTCCTCCTGGACGTTTACATGCATGTAAGTCTAAAACACCGTAACCTAGATATGCAGCCAGTAGGTAATGCTAGTGATACTGTAGAATGCGTTAAAGTTACTGGAACTTACTTAAAAACTGCTGCCTGTTCTTCTGATACTATTCAGTGGAGTCGGGCTGATCAGCAGCACTGTCATCCTGGCATCTAGCCCCTCCCAAAGGTCTCACTTTCTAGATAGGTGTGGGTCAAATGTCTCCTGGATTCTCCTTGCCTGGGCCTCTTCTGCTTCTTCGTCGGTGGCTTTGGATGCAAAAAGAGACAGCTCCAGCGCCCTGTTCACCATTTATCTGGTGAGCAGCGCCGTGGATGTGTGTTCCATACAAGTGTACAGACAGCAGGGTGAAAGGGATGGCAGTGCAGGTTACACTTTTCCTTTGTAGATTAATTCCTGCTGGCATCATAGCCCAGGGTGTGCTGTCTGTGCCCTTGTATGGAATACACATCTATACAACTGCAGAGACAGCAAACCCTGGGCTATGACACCAGCAGAAATTGCTATACAAAAGAAAAGCGTCACCTGCACTGGCCATCCCTTTCCCCCTGCTGTGCACATCTTCCCACTCCCACCCCATGATGAGGCAGCTAGAAATGGTGATTTGTCATTCTGAGGTGTGTGAATGTTTTATGAATGTGTGTGCCTGGCTGAGACAGCTTCCCGGCACCCAACACACACACAACCGCACCTGAGTACTTCACACAGGTCTTTAAAAGACCATTTACTTGGTAATGAGGCTTTGTTGTGATTTCACCCCTACTTAGAGCCCCTGCATCTCCACTCTGCACATGGCTTTGGCTGAATGAATTAGCCCCCCCCTCCCGAAATTTAAGGGAGACGAGTTGACGTGAGGTTTAAAAGAGGGGTAAATGAGGGATTGAAGTCGCTAAGTGGTGACAGTGATGGGGTAGAAACGTTTATTGTACAAATCTACTTTGACAGACTCGCAGACAGCAAATGCTGCTGCCTTTCCATGGCGTCTGAATTTTTTTTTCTGGAAGTTGAGTCGACGAGTTGATCAGGTTTTTTTCTTCCTTCATATGGTGGTGATGAGTGGGTTGCAGGGCACCTGCACTTGTCGCCTCTGTCATTGGTAGCCCCCTGCTGCCATCTGAACGCCGAGGATCACGCCCCCCCCCAACCACCAACACCTGGAGGGGTCGCCGTGATATCTAGGGTGACCAACTGGCATAGGTGCAAATTCAGGACAGTGAGTGTAAAAATTCAGGACAAAGAGTCAAAATTCGGGACAGAAATTCAGGACAGGAGGTCAAAATTCAGGACAAAAGGTAAAGTTTACAGACACATCAGAGAAGGTTGCCCAATAGTATATAAGTAAGTAAATAGACAACCACTAAAGTACAAGTGAAAATAAGTTTATATTAGGTTGAGACAATTGTGCACTTCATGGTTTGTCAGAATACGCGCAGCTTTAAGCAAATGTGCAGGTCTTTTTGTGGTAACAAAGCCGCCCCCACCTTTCCAGCTCCCAGAGAAAACGCCTGATGCCCAGTCCGGCCAGTCTGGCCTTGATACCACCCTCCAATGGCGCCCCTCATCTTGACATAGACCCTCTCTCATGTGTATTTAATTTCTTCTATAGTGCTACTCATCCCAAGTATGTGGGGCAGAGTTTTGGAGTGCGTTACAACACACACATATTATATAGAGACAATCACTCATATAAATTGGAACGTCAATATATAGGAAATGTTGCTTAAGATAATGGGGCTTACAATGTGTAATCATACTTCCATCCATCAGTCAGTCTTTCACCATTCATTCTGTCCTTCCATCTGTGTGCCCATCCATGTCCATATTCATCCATTTACAAACCTATCCATCATTGCACTCATCCATCCCTCAATCCACCCTTTTACTAATCCATCATTCATCAATCCACCCTTTCACCCTATCCATTCGTACACTCATCGATCCACCCTTCCACCCATCCATCAACTCATCCATCCAGCCAGTCACCCGTTCAGTCATCCATTTACCCATCCCCCTTCCTCTTTCAATTCCCCTTTCACTTAGCCATCCATCCTTCCACCTATCCACCCACCCATCCATCTACTCATCCACTCATGAATCAATCCATTGAACCTATCGTTCATCCATCCTTTTACTCATCCATCCACCCTTTCACTCCTTCACTCATCTATCCATCCTTTTGTCCATCTACCTGCCCTTTCACTCACTCATCCAGCCTTACATCCACCCTTTCACTCATCTGTCCATACATTTACCCTATTACTTATCAATTCATCAATCCATCCATCATTTCACTCAGCCATCCACCCATTCACTCGCCCATCATCCACCCTTTCACTCATACATCCATCCATCCATCATTTCACTCATCTATCCAGCCATCCATCCACCCATCCCTTCATTTACTTACTCACTCACCTTTTGACATTAATTATGAGATCCATCAAGAACTCCACCCTCGCTGTAGTTCCTAAAGCGAGGGGTGGGGTGGAGCAGGGTTCACTATGCCCCTGCACATAGGCAATCTGAAAAAGTGGAAGGCATGAGTCATGCATGATGCACAGTGCCTTGACTTGGGGCGACTGTGACATGGTATTGTTTCCAGAGCTTTATACGGGATGAAAAAACTAGGGGGGTCTCTCCAAAAGGGTGTTTGATGTAATAAAATGTGTGGCTTAAAACACATAAGCTAAAAATCTGTGCTTAATATAATGTGCCTCCCGACTGGTATTTTTGTTGCTTCTGCCATTGCATCCAGATATATAATACAACAAGTAACGTTACACTTAGAACAAGTAACGTTACACCTTCAACAAGCCAGAACTATTGGCTTCGTCAATGGTTGTTAGTTGCATAAAATAAAAAAGCAGCAACCATGGCTGCTATACTGTAACTCTAATCCTTTCCTTTCGCCTTCCTTTGGCTAACTGGATTCTCACCTAGCAGCAGCATGGGCGTGTTTGCACTTCCATGTGACAGAATGCCCTGCCCTGGACTGAGGCTGGAGGAGGCCACCACATGCTGTGCCAGCCCAGACTGACCAATTGTCATTCTGTATGTGGCAATCAGCCCCACACAGAATGATAATGGGCGGGGTGGGGCTGCTCTTGTGCTCAGAGGAGTGTGAGGTGCCCCATAATTGAGCTAAGGCCTTTAGCAGGTGAACAACTCTGTTCCCTGCAATGCCTAAAATTACAGACAAAAGGCGTCTGTGCACTTGTGCACATGGTCGTGTGCAGGGGGGGGCAAAGAGAGGCGCTCTACGGGGGTGCAAGCGCCCCTCCTTGCCCACCCCTGCGGATGCCCATGGCTTAAAGTATCGCAAAAGCGAGACCTATTGCATTGGCATTACTAAAAAAAAAAGTACTGTTATGGCTGTATTTTAGACAATACTGGTTGCTTAGCTTCATTTATGTATTTACCGTATTTTGCAGTATCCAAAGTAGGTTACCTAACCCTTAAGCTCCGAGTTGTTAAATAACCCATAGAAGTGAGTGTTTTACAATTGAGAAATGTGTTCAAATTTAATTTTGGTAGTGCCAATCAATGATCAGCCAATGAGGTACTTGATGAGCAGGTATTTAATAACATATTCAAAATGAACGGTTTTGAGGCAGTTGATTGTACACAACCACCTCTCTGGATGTGTTTAATTAACACAGAGCGTCATCTGCCAGGCAGTGCTTACTAAAGAGCGACTAAAGCACAGAATAAAATGCATTTATTTATCCTGAGTGTCAAGGCACTTGGAGGGCTTAGGTTCTCGACCAAACAGGCTAGTGATCCCAGTGCATCTACAGACTCTGCCTTGCCCTTCTGCACCAGCAGGCCACAGCAGCTCGGAATCTGCTGCTTCCGCTAAGGATAGATTGGGGGAGGAGGTTAGGGAAAGGGCATTTCAGCCATCTTTCTAGGTTATTGGAAGTGATGGTTCAGACACAAGGCAATGGAGACTTTGTCTGTTTGTCTACACCAGTCTATTTCTCTACCATCCACCAGGCTCATGGTCACACATTCATTCATCTCTCCTTATTAGAGGTGGGCAAGCCAATATTAGCTGGGAGAGCCCACCGGAGACAATCCAAGGGTATAGGAGCCAGTGCGCGAGCCGTGAAAATGTTCGGCATGCTTGTCATACAATAAACATGATGTAAATGTGTGATAATGTCTCTTCAGAACTCAAAAAATGCACTTCTTTAGCGTGTCCCCTCAGTACACAACATTATAACACTGAAATGGAAGGAAGTTATTAAAAGTGCTAGTTTAAAGTGTGAATTAAAAACCTGCTTCTCCTCCCGCCCAACAACAATGCCATTTGTGAATTAAGAGGCATCAGTTGCCATGCATACCCCAAATGTGGCCCAGATTCTTATTTATATTCAGCGTAACATTAAAATCTAGTTCCTTAGACACGAGAAGAAATGTACAGCACGTATCTCAAACTTGCATATATCAAAGTGGCAGCATTACCGTTGCTTCTTTCTGCTTCCGCCGCCTCCTCCAGTCCCTGCAGCAGCCGTGGAGAACAAATTAGTAATCACAGCCACAGCGGCCTGGAAAAGCTGCCTCCTTCAGCCAGGGTCACAAAGCTCTCTGGCTGCTTCCCGCTGAAAGCTGAATATGGCGCTCATACCTGTGGAGCAAGGCCCGGCGTCAACCTTGCTAAAGAAAGACGAAAGCGGGCACAGTGCAACTAAAATATATAGCGTGGCACCAGTGCCTAATAAAGTTATGCGCATGGCAGACGGTGAAGGGCGCCATACTGATAAAGAAAAAATCATTAAGCAAGGAAATAAAAAACACAAGAAGTCTAAAGCTGTTGCCATGCTACAACATATAGTGCGGCGCACGTGGTTCTTAAAGTTATGCTCATAGAGGGTCAAGAAAGGGCATCATGCCGATAAAAAAACATAATAATGGACAAAACCGGGCGCGCTAAAACATATAGCGTGACACCCATGTCAAGGTAGGAAGCATCAATTTAAAAAAACAAGGAGGAGGGGCGGGTGGCGGTGCGCGACACCAATGGTGGGTGGCAGTAGGGGTGATGAAGGTGGGGGCATGACACAGACGTGCATCGAGCAATGCAATGAACAAAAATAGAGGTCTGGTGCTGCCTTGTGCGACGCGAAATACAAACACAATTGCAGAGTCCATATACGTAAGTAGCACACGCATGTTAATGCGCACTATTTTGCAAAATAACAATTACCATGTGTAAGCGTAATGAGACTGTAGTGAGGCGGTGCTGCTTCCGGTAGAAACGAAAGTTATGTATTGGATCGAGATCCAATAAGAAGCCCGCTAAAAAAAATGCCAAAGTCCACAAATGGCAAGTAGCGAGAAATTACCCTGCAATAGGTGGAGTTTCACCACCAATATAGATTACTAAATGTCTTGCAGAGACAGCGCATGCGCGCACCCTAGGCGAGACCTAAACATGACAAACCCCTATCACCATTCCAGGCAGAGTATTAAAGCTTTGGATTGGGAAAAGATCACCCAAGCAAACCTGAAATGAATAAAAAAGTCCCTGACACATGTGTTTCACTCTTATTAGACATTTTGAGAGAGCTTATGCAAAATAGAAAACAGGTAACTCTGTGACGTTCCCAAGTTTTAGATGGAGAGCTTCGCCAGTAAGTAGTCATAGTTAGGACCTAGGTTCCATAGAAAAAGTATTTTTTGACTTGCCTATATCTTTGGTGCCATTTGACAAACCTTCACAAAATGTCCCCAAAAAAGTGCGCTGGTGATTCTAGCTGTGAATGGAAAGTTATGGGTGATCCGTCAAGCAGGGGCCGAGAAAAAAGGAGGTGGTCAAAAAATGTGTTTCCTATGTTAATTCCCAGAGAGATTTTGAACACGACTATAGGCAAATCACTGGACAGGATTTCATCAAATTTGGAATAAAGGTAGCTCTTTGTTCAGAAAGCACCCTTTTTGTTATTTGGTGTAAATCTGTTCAGTAATTTTAGAATAAATAAAAGAATAACAAATTTGTATATACAGGGTCGTGGATCCTTCATGATGCATATGGCGTAGTTCCGCAAACCCACTTGCCATGAGCTGTGCTGTGAGTGGCTGGTCGCAACCTATGTATAAAGTTGCAGCCACTATTTTGTAAACCGGGACTGTGTCCTAGGGGATGATAATAAAGATTAGAATCTATAGAAGGGGTCAAGTTAAGGGTACCCTGACATCATGGGTGCATTGTAGGGGTTTCTGAGGACCCTAATCAGTATCAATCAATCAATCCAATTTTTTTCGGCTCAATTGAACCATAAAAATACAAAACAGTATATCTACTTAAAAACATTATAAATACCAGTCTCAGTTCTTGACAATAAGTAAGACAGACATGCAACATCAGTTATGAAGGAAGCTACCACAGAGCTCAGACAAAAGCCAAAGGGACAAACACTCTAAAAAAAAGTCCTTAGGAGAAGGCTCATTGGGGGTCCACTATATCAGTATCAAAATGCTCCAAACTTGTTTTTTTTACATGTTGGAGTTGCGGACCCATCATGATGCTCAGTGCAGCCTCCATGTAGCATCGCAGCAGAGTTGTGAACCTTGCTGGGAAGAAAATACATATAAACATTCATGCATTCACTGACACACTAATGCATGTACTCACAGACCCCCTCAGACCCACTTACTCATGCACCCACTCACAGACCCACTCAGACACTCATGCACCCACTTACTTACCCACTCAGAGGCTCATGCACAGGGTCACAGACCTACTCAGAGACTCATACACCTACTCACTTACCCACTCAGGGGCTCAATCAGCCACTCCCAGACATACTCGGACACTTATGCACTAACTCACAGAGTCACCCAGAGATTCAGACACCCACTCACAGACCCATTCAGACACTCACTCACCCACTCACAGACCCTCTTGGATACTCATACACCCACCTACTCACCCACTCAGAGGCTCACACATTCACTCACATAACCTCGCAGACACTCACACACCCACTCACAGACCCAATCAGAGACCTAAGCACCCAATCACAGACCTACTGAGAGACTCATGTACCCACTCACAGGCCCACACAGACACTTACGCATCTATTGACAGATACACTCAGCCACTCATGCACCCACTCACAAACCCAGTCAGAGACTCACCCACACACCCACTTAGACACTCAGGCACCCACTCAAAGACCCACTCAGACACTCATGCACCCACTCACTCACAGACCCAGACACTCACACACCCACTCACAGACCCACTAAGAGACTCAAGCACCCAATCACAGACACACTGAGACACTCAAGTGTCCACTCACTCACCACTGATAGGCTCATGCAGCCACTCATAGACCCACTCAGACACTCATGCATGTGCTCACAAGCCCACTCTGACACAAATGTACTCACTCACTCACCCACTCAGAGACTCATCTATCCACTCACTGACCCTGCCAGCCACTCACGCATTTTTATCACATACCCACTCTGACACTAATGTACCCACTCACTCACCCACTCAGAGACTCATCCATCCACTCACAGACCCTGCCAGCCACCCATGGAACCCAGTCACAAACCCGCTCAGACACTCAAGCATCCACTCACTGACCCATCGTAGGATTCAGCTTCAGACGAGTCCCACAAACAAAAATCCCAAAATAATTGGGGGCATGGTAGGAATACCCTGAAGCCTTAGCTCTGGTCATGGGGTCCCAGAGGGACCCGGAGAGGGTAAAAAAGCAATTTAAAAAAACAATTGCTGCAAAAATGAAACAGCGCTGTGAATCAGTGGCAAAAATGTATTAAAAAAAGAATTTTGGGCTCCAGTGCTTGTTTTGAAAACAACAACTGGGTGGGCCAGGTCCTGGGGATATTATTTAAAAAAGGAGGGGTGCACGGGGGTCCCCCTCCTGAGGCTCATTTGGCTCCAGTCACCACCACCTCCCCAGGGCTTTATTTGTTAAAAAGGAGAGGGGTGTACAGGTACCCCTCCATGGGCTTTCTAAGCCCCAGGGACCACCACCTCCCCGGGTATAATTAATATTGATGGGGTGGCTGCATGGACCCCATGATCCTTTGAAACCACCACTTTCCCCGGCCTAAAAAAACACCTAATGGGGGTACCTCAGATGCCCAAGCCCAGGGAACCACCACCTCCCCGGGGATAAAATAAAATGTTTGGTAGGGTTGTGCGGATCCCTTCCAGCCTCAGCGACCACCACCTCCCCAGGGCACACTTAAATATAGAGGCCGGATAGCTCGGACCCCCATGCTCTGGGGACCACCACCTCCCCGGACTTTCTTTTTATTTAAGGAAGGAGGGGGCTGCGCTGCCCCTCCCGGGCCGTTCTCAGCCTGAGTACCACCACCTCCCTGGGACAGACCCATGAAAGTGTAAGGGGAGGGGTTGCACAGCCTCTCTTCTGGACCCAATAACAGCCCTTTGGACCACTACACCCCAGGGCCAGCTTCTGCTATGTCCCATGGTGGGTAAACAGCCATTTCAATGATTTTTTTTACTTCACAATACCATTACAATGCATGCATTACCAAGCATGAGTTGTACATCTCACTTTTTTAGAACGCATGGTCATTTACCACACATGCCTTTACAACAAATTTTGTTGTAAAAGTATGTATGGTAAATGACTAAGAGTTCTAAAAAATGTACACGATCCACATCGTTGTAAGGAAACAGAGCCTGTTTTCCTCATAACGATGTGCACCGCCCCTCTGAGATGACGTGAAGCAGAAATCAGGAGGAGAAAAGAACCACGAGGAGAGAGAGGTAAGGGGGATTGGGCATGGGATGGGTGTTATTTTCTTAGGGTTTAGGGGACTCTGGGGGTCGTGCTGGGGGTAGAGTTTTAGGGTTTAGGGTAGTGTAGTGGTGTTGTGTAGTATAGGGGGCCATGCTGGGGGTAATGTTTTAGGGTTTAGGGTAGTGTTGCGGTGTTTGTATAGTATAGTGTAGTGTTTTAGGGTTTAGGGTAGTGTAGGTGGGTCGTGCTTGGTATTATTTTAGTGTAGGGACAGGACTGGGGGTCAGGGGAGTTGTGCTGGGGGTAGTATTTTAGGGTTTAGGGTAGTGTAGTGGTGTTTGTGTAGTGTAGGGGGCCGTGCTGGGGTAGGTTTTTAGGATTTAGGTCAGTGTAGTGGTGTTTGTGTAGTAAAGGGGGACGTGTTGGGGTAGTGTTTTAGGGTTTAGGGTAGTGTTGTGGTGTTTGTGCAGTGTAGGGTAGGGTTTTAGGGTTTAAGGTAGTGTATGGGAGTTATGCTGGGTATTTTAGGTAGGAACACAACTGGGGGCCAAGGGGTTGTTCTGGGAGTAGTGTTTTAGGGTTTAGGGTAATGTAGTGGTGTTTGTGTAGTGTAGGTGTTTGTGCTGGGGGTAGTGTTTTAGGGTTTAGGGTAGTGTTGTGGTGTATGTGTATTGTAGGGTAGTGGTATAGGGTTTCGGGTAGTGTAGGGGGTCATTCTGGGTAGTGCAAATGTAGTGAGAGGACTGTCACTTACCTTAGAAACTTTTACCCCGACTATACCTTTACCACACATGTTTTTGTGTTGTAATGGCATGTGTGGTAATAGTCGGGGTAAAAGTTTGCGTTGTAATGGTATCTTGTTGTAATTGACAACGCACGCTAATACCCGCATTGTAATGTTACGCGCGCGTTGTATTGGTACGCATTGTAACGAGTACTATTCCCCAGGGTGCCCACACCAGGACATAGCTGTCTGCTGTGACTTGACGGGAGGTTTAAAAGCTCATGCCAAATCAGAAACTAGCAGAAAGAGGCAGAAAAAAGGTAGGCAATGAGCAGAAAGAGGCAAGTTAAAGGTGAGAAATGAGCAGGAAGAGACAAAATAAAGGTCAGCAACAAGCAGAAAGAGAGAAATAAGCATCAAAGAGATCAGAAGGGACAGAAAGAGGCAGAATGAAGGTCATCAAAGAGCAGAAATAGACAAACTAAAGGTCAGCAATGATCAGAAAGAGATCAAATAAAGGTAATACGTGGGCAGAAATTGAGTAGAAAACTAGCAGAACCCACTCAGGCAGTCATAAATCTACTCACAGAACAACTCAGACACACCCACAGCCTCTCACAGACCCATTCACTCATCCACCCACTCACAGATTAACTCAGACATGCACACCCACTCATAGACACAGTCAGACATTCATGCACTCAGTTAAAGAATCACTCATACGCTCCCTCACCCACTCACAGATCTACTCAGAGACTCTCACACAGACTTACAGACCCTCTCAGAGACTCACACACCTACTCACAAACCCACTCAGACACTTATACACCTACTGAGACGTATGCACTCACTCACACACTCAGTGTCAAAGGTTAGTGCTTACAGTTAGGAAATAAAATGTAAAAAACTTGCAAATTCACGTAAAGATCCAAATGTTACAGGGATCTTATAGTTAGGAATTAGAATAAAAAAAACCTTAGAAATTCTCTGAAAAAACAAAAGTTACAGATATGGTATAGTTAGCTTCAGATTTCACTCACAAAACCAGTGAAATTCAGCAGTACTAGTTACCTTAGCTTACTATAACTTATGACCCCAAAATGCACTGCTTATGACCTCACACATTACAAATTAAATGACATGGTCAGTGACATGACTGTTCACATCATTGATGAAATCTCAAATGACCTTACTGATGACATCATCTACAGACCCACTCACACCCTCACACAACCTCTCATATTCCCACTCACACATCCACACAACCACTCATTTATATCTATTCAGAGACCCATAGAACTACCAACACACACTCTCACTAACGGATACAGCCACTTACACAGCTACTCACTCACCCATACAGCCACTCACACACCCATTCACCAACCCATATAGCCACTCACATACCCATGCAACCACTCACATACCCATTCGCACACCAACACAGCCACTCACTCAACCACTCTCTTACCCATACAGATAATCACACAGCTACTCGCTCACCCAAAGAGCTAATAACAGATACTCATTCACCCATACAGCTACTCATACATTCATTTACTAATTCACAAAAACACTTACATACCCATTCAGACATCAATACAAACAATCACACACCCAGTTGGGTCTGTGAGTGGGTGTAAGAGTCTCTAAGTGGGTATGACATTGTGGACATAAGTCTATGAGTGGGTCTCAAAGTAGGTATGTGAGTCTCTGAATGGGTCTGTGCATGGGTGCCTCACTCTCTGAGTGAGTCTGTAAGTGGGTGAATGAGTACCTGAATGGGTATGTGAGTGGGTGTATGAGTATATGACTAGTATGTGACTGGATGCATATGTGTGTATGGGTATGTGAATGGGTGTATAAGTGTCTGAGTGAGTTTGAGAGTGCGTAGTACATGAGTCTGTGACATTGGCAGATGAATGTGTACAATATATATATATAATCGAATCGAAATCGAATTTGCTTTCAAGTAATTGAAGGGATCAGGCCCACCATTGCAAGCAGGAGAAAAAGAAGCGATACAGTCGGAGTCACTGGAATCTGAACTGGGCGAGACGCATTGCCGGACTTACCCCCGTGGAACAGATGCCTGTGAGTGACGGTTGTGCAGTTGGGGACTTGAGGAGATCGTTTGTTTCTCCAGGCACGGCAGGAAGATGAGAGAGGGTTCCACACCATCCTGCAATCCGCACATCCACCTGGCTGCCTGATCCCGCCTGATTGCTGCATGCTGGGATTTGCAGTTCATCTGTCATCGAGGGAACTGTGGATGGTGTCTCATACATCAGAAGGGGCAGAGCGAACCTCAGCTATTTCAGCTGGTGCAGGTTTACAGTGTTGTGGCAAACGACTCTCTACCTGAACTATACTGGGCGCTGAAGAGGCTACACAGCCAAAATGCATACACCCGTTGTTGCCATTTTTTAAAATAAAGTGCCTCCAAGATGTTCCCCTATCGTGAACTTCACCTTTCTTTCAGGAGGGTGTACGGACATATATATATTTATATATATATATATTTTATATTTTCACCAATATTAATGGTGTCACCGCAATATTTGTGATGTCCCCACAATGGTACATGGGGTCCGCGCTAGCATTTGTGGTGTCGCCGCGAATATCATGCAAGATAAAAAAAAAAAAATTTGGACGCATATCTGGTGTCACTAACACCCCCATTTCTCAAACGGGGGGTCAGAGTGTATCCAACCTGACCCCTTATGCTAGCTTTGACACAAATTTTCAGCCATCGGAAACCTTGCCGATCAATAAAATGGCAGCCACAACTTTTTTTTCAGGTGGCGTCCAGCCAATCAGAGTATGCCCGCTAGTGTGCACATTTGCGATTTACCGCGGAATATCCACGGCCAGAGATATCACTATACGGTTCGGCTTAAATTTCACAAAAACTACTGAACGGATTTGCACCAAATAGCAAAAAGCACAATCTGAGTAACAACATCTACCTTTTTAACACATTTTCTATAATTCCATCCAATGGTTTGAGCTGTAGTTCGACAAAGTGTTTCAATGGGAACTAACATTACAAATGCACACTTATTTTGCTCCACTATTTGTTGGTCCCCACTGCACGGGTTATCCCCAAACATTCCATGACACACAGAACCTACTTTGACACTTTTTTGTGGAAAATTCATGCAGATTGGCCAAACGACGCCAAAGTTATAGGCAAGTCAAAAAAAATGATTTTCCGGAGGAGCCAAGATGGCGATCGGGATGGTTGTGTAAACGCTTCGCTCCGTGCACCCTCCCGCCTTGCACGCATATCCTGATGCATATCCTGAGCAGCGTCTGTGATTTCGAATAAGTGAAGGGATACACTCACTTACCGTCTGCTTCTGCAACCCCTCCCTGCAGTAGAACTGGAGAAATGTCCCTTGTGGTTTGGTGGCCTCCGGGGTGTCGAGACCGGGATCCCAAGTGAGGAGAGTGTCCGACCGGAAGTGATTCGTCACCGGCCTCAGGTTCCGCTGAGACGCCGGTCGTAGAGATTCCGAGATCCGTGAACCGAAAGAGAAGAGATCCACCCACTTCCCATAGTGGGCCACCCGGCGGAAGGCGTGATATGGCTGTGCCGGAAAGAAATTTGTGAGGCCCAGCTCCCCCTCCGTGAGATCCCCGGTCATATTCTTAGCCCGCCCCGGGAACCTCTGGGTGGCTCCCGAGAAGACACGGAGGCTGGTCTAGCCTTTTGGTGCCTCTCCTTTCTGCCGCCTGCCCCGACCTGAGATCCTGTTGAGAACCCTGCAGTGGCCGGGTGCAGGACCTGAACACACGGCGATATGGAGGAACGGGAAACCGAAATGGCTAAGATGGCGGATGATGCCCTCCTGTGTGCCCTTCACCCGGGCGGGGAACCCAGTGCACGAGAGAATCCCGGGGTTTGGCACTGTGAGAGACCACCCACCCCCACAGATGTCCTGGCTGCATTAACAACTTTGCACGCTACCCTGATCCGTGAGGCCCGAGACTTGGGGGACAACGTGGATGCCGTCTTTGTTCCGCCATTTTGTGATGGCACGAACTGTTCTCCTGGTGGCGCCGCTGTGTCTACCTTTGATACATTGACCCCGAGTGAATCTGCTCTCGTGGAGTCGAAGACAGTTGTGGATCATGAGCTGGCTGTGGTTGCATCGGTTATGCCTGTGGTTGTTTCCTTGGGGCATATCTTTCAACTGCATGTGGAGGAACACCACCGGTCCATTGAGTGGGCGGCTTTGGCGTGGTATCGGCGCTTTCTGCTTCATGTGACTTTTTGTTCAGGGATGGCGGGACGGTATTCTGATTTAAAACTGCTGGCACTGTTGATATCGTCCCGTTCCGTCTTCCGCCGTGCATCATTGACGAGACTCCGGTGGCTTGTGACCTATGGCACGACGGCGTTGCCAAATCCTCCCGGTGTGATCGAACCTCTAGTGCTATTTGACATCCTATCTGAAGACTGGTTCGACGTTTGTGCTATCGACAGAAGAGGCCAAGGGTGACTTTGATTGAGACGTGGAGGGACTCATGGATGGTTTATGGTGATTTAAGGGGCGCTTGCAGAGCTATAATTGATTGCGTTTTTACATGATTGCTGCCACTTGTACTTTTCGTTCGCTGCTGTTCGTATTTTTAGCATGCGAAGGTGGGAGGAGCCGGAACGTTAGATCGAGGGCCCTCCTCCTGTATATTTTCCTTTTCTTTTCTCTTTTCTTCTCTGTATTTCGGGTCTCTTATTTAGGGCGACAGGCACGCTGCTGGGGGGGGGGGTAGGCCGTAGCCATCCGCAGGGGTGCAGGGTGGGGGGTTGGGGGATGGGTCTGTTGTGTTGTTTTTCTTTTGTTTCTATGGCCCTTTGCCCTTTTCCCTTTTTGATGTCGCTTTCTTTCGTGTCACCCTTAGTGTGTTTTGCCATGTAGGATGGGACTTGTTCGCCATGATTATTTAGTGATTGTCGCGTCTCTCCTTCCGTGATGCCCCCTTCCCCTCATTTGCAATTTATGTTTATCGTTGGCATAATTTCTTGCTTCTAGACTAGCTTTAATGGGGGTGTATATGATAGTGCGACATTGATACCACTTAACTTTTTTGTTATTGTAAAATGAACCGTCATTGATCCTTTTGCTTCTGTGTTACTTTAAATGTATGACATGTCCTGACTGTTGACCTGCCTTCGACCCCCGGACCGCTGAGACTTGTATATTATGTTGTTCCTTTATCCTGATATGCGTAGCGGCCGGCCGGATTGGTTGTAGGCCCGTGACTGTCTATCGATGCTGCTGCAATAAAGGTTCTTTAAAAAAAAATTATTTTCCAATGGAAACTAACCCCCAGATTCATCAAGAACACATTTTGCTATTCCTTAATAGCAAAAAATACCGATTCGCTATTAAGGAATAGCAAAATGCTATGCATCAAGAAATCACTACAAAAATAGCGATTTCTAATAATTCCTTAATTGCGAGTCGCAAATTGCGAGTCGCAATTAAGGAATAACTCCCCATTCATTCCTATGGGCCTTTAGGCCCATAGGAATGAATGGGAAGACAATCTCAATTTGCTAATCGCAATTAGCGATTCGCAAATTGAGATTGCGATTTCAAGGGCACAGGGGTGTCCAAAGGACACCCTGTTGCACCCCTGAAATTGATGTGTGCACATATGATGCGCACACACATGCCCTTAGGGCATGTGTGTGCGCAACATGAAACTTTGAAACATGCACTGTAGTGCATTTTTCAACGTTTTTGCAAATTACCACGTAGATGTACTTCATGGTAATTTGCGTGCCCTAATAGCGAATTCGCTATTTTTTTCAATTTCATGCATTTCATTTAAGGAATCTCAATTTGAGATTCCTTAAATGCAAAGGATCGCAATTTAGCGAATTCTTAATTAGCGATTTTTGCATTTGGGATGATGCATCCCAAATGCAAAAATACCGCTCGCAAAGGGCCAGATTCTCAGAATCTGGCCCTTTGTGAGCGGATTTAAGCTAGATGAATCTGGCCCTAAGTCCTAACTATAATTGCTTACTGGTGACCGCCAGTAGGTAATATTCACACACTAAAAAAAGAGGTTAAAGTGATGTTTTTGTTAGGCGTGGAAAAGAGGTAACTAACATTTAAAAACAAAAAGCTCATAAAACTCACCAGCTAACTATAACTTTCTCCTTGACATGCACTGCTTATAATCTCACATATTACATCCCTCAATACATGAGCCTCTGGCCAAGCCATGGGGTTGCATCAAGTCCAATGCCTAATCAGTAGGATTACTGACAGTTTGCTAGGAGTATTTTTCAACAGTAGAAGTTCTGATGTCAATCCCTTAAAGACCATGGGGAAAGGCAAAATCAAAATCCAATAGCAACTGGAAACGGACAGTTAATAAAGAGTATTTAATAAAAAAACAATGGATGTTTCTCAACTTCTGATCAGCTCTCTACAATAGCACTTTGTACTTTGAACATTTCAAAGGACAACATTGTAGGCTGATCCTCATCATCTTGCAAACAAAATCCATGGACCATGTGATAAAAAGGCTAGTGACCAACATTTGTTCAAACTTTCCTTGCTGAGCACCAGCTATATTCGTTGCTTGATCCTATTAGCTCTAGAGTGATACTGCTGAGGTATCATTTATCGTCTTGTATTTGGTAAATAATGCTAAATTATGGACTACCTCCCTTACTTTAAAGTTCTCGCCTACCTAACTATAACGTGTTCCAAGCATCATTGTATGCTAGCAGCCGATACTCATTTTCATCTGCAGGCGATATAAAGCACCTATACAGGCACCTTTCCAGCATTCAACTTGGAGGACTTAGGGGCTTCCAGATGGTCAACGGATATTGATTTTCAAGAATGTAAACAATTGGTGGCATGAAAGATCCCCGCTGCAAGACAGTGGTGTTGCTGTGCTCTCCAGCGACATGTGGTAAAATAGCCATTACGGTCTGGTCACTCATGAGGCAATAATGCTGACAGAAAAGCAGATATAACTTGCCTAATCTATTTGTCATTGGCAGAGTGTTGGATCATATGCAGAAATGGGCAGAAGCAACGGACCTGACAGATGGAGCCTGGCAGCACCTGGCATCCAAATCAGGTCTGTCACCAAGAATACAGGAGAGGCAGGGAGGAGCCATCAATCTGCCTGGAAAAAGAGGACAGCAATGCCAGAGACCCTGAAGCCAAAGTGAGTAGAACTGCAGTCCAAGTCAGTGCTGAATAAAAGACAAATTGTGGCCTCCTGAGTGAACCACAGGACCTGAGAATGTATGCTAAAGAAGTGGTATGCCATGGGAGAGCAACAAGACAGAGAGTCAGGGATGACAAGGGCCACCCGGAGTCATAAAACAGGAGCCCGGTGGAAAACCAGCATGGCCAGAAGGTAGTTGGAATAGCAGTCCTTAGGGTGCCTGGATGGCAAGCACACCTTGATGCAATCGGGGACAAGTGAGCACTGAGCAAGCAAGAACACTGCAGCCTGGGCACTGGAATAAAACCACATATAATAGTAGTCACTAATTGCTAAGTGTAGCCAAAGGAGGCTAAACATTAGACATAAACACACGCCTCACATCAGTTGATGAGACGCTCTGGTCCAAAATAATTAAAGTGCCAAGATGGGAAATAGCAACCCTGAACAAAGCAAGAAACAGTTTGAGAGAAGACAGGCAATGGGGTGCCAAGATTCTGCTCAAGAGACGCTATCAGATTCCAATAACAAGACAAAAATGCTCCTGTTAGAGTTAAAATGTGGCCTGCCTACTGTAGATGAGAAAACAGACTATCTAACAATACAATTCAACCAATGAAAGACTGGATGGACAGGCATGCCATGATATTACATATCAGGCCAGAAGGATGACATGTGAAGTACAAATTACCCAAAATGCCAACAACTTTGGAATTAGCATGTCAAGAATGAAGATATAGCGGAACAATCACACAGCAACAATGTATGCCTTTTGGGCGTTGTGGAGGCAACAGACAGGTGGAGAATGGAGTCGTTTGTCGAATCTGTACTGATTAAGCTTTTCAGCAGATATGTTTTTGTGGAAACAGTTGTCTTAGAATGGGGGCATAGAACACTATCAATTTGCCCAAGACCAGGGCAATGGCCAGAAGCATTAATTGTAAGCTTTCCTAAATTATCCAATACTGTGCTGCGTCTTGCACAAATACATGACAACATGCAACATGACAACATGCAACATAGAGGCGCCAGGATCACCATCTTGATGGACTTTACTCAAAAGTTGCAGGAATCAAGATGTCGCGGACTGGTTGGAGGCCCGGAGATGAGCGGAGTGAAATGCAGCCCATACAAGACTGATCCTAACTGGGCCCTGAACTGTGCGCATCACTAACTGTAAGATGGGTTGTAACACATGTTGAGGGCTGGAACTGTGCACGGGTGGAGTGAGGTGAGACCTTTGGGCCAGATGGGGGAATCGTATAATAATCTGGTGGGGATCTATTCCAATGCACCACTATATAGGGAACCAGGAACCCGGGTATGGGAATCAACAACTTCTACAACAGGGAGGGAGCAAACAGGGAGGGAGCACGAAGGCACGACCTCCCCCTAACAAGTTAACTGTAGTTAGTAATGTTCTTGGGCGACAAGCCCTCTGCAAGTTCAGTAAATGGGCAATTCAAGGCCCAGAGTGCAGGGGAGCAGGGAGGGGGTCAGTTGGGAGGGTATAGAAGTATTGTTCTTGTTTCTTTTTACGTCGACTGAACTATGTTCCATACAGGCAGAAACAAAGGACAGCAATACCTATGATGCTGGGTATACACAAAAAAGGGGCACTTTAAACTATTAAGCTGGAACGTTAATGGGTTGGGGGACAAGCTGAAGCGCTGCATAGTCCTGCAACACATTAGACTATGCTCCCCAGAGGTGGTACTGCTGCAGGAATCCTATCTCGTGGGCAACACTTGCAAAGCATTAGACAGAGGAGGCTATAAACTCGTCACACACTCTGATTATACCACTGGATCAAGAGGAGCGGGTATTATGATAAAAAATCCCTTCCAGTTCTCCATACACCGAACGTGGGTAGATGAGCTGGGAAGATTTGCAGCAGTTTCGGGGCAATGGGAGGGCTCTACTCTCAACCTAGTGACAGTCTGCGTCCCACCTGACTCCAGAGGTATATGTTTAAGGAGCTGGGGTCCCTGTTACTCACACTCCCGGTGGGCGGACTTGTGGTGGGGGGAGACTTTAATTCAGTGATATAGGGGTCACCAGACATACACCCTCCCCGTGACATCAGCACCCACATGAGGTGGCTCCCAGACTTCTTGAACGCATTGGGCCTGGTAGACATGTGGAGAACATTCCACCCAGACACTATCCAATACACCTTCTATTTGGGGGACCACAACAGCCTCTCCTACATTGACTACCTATTGGTCCCAGCGACCCAGATTGCTGAGATGCATGATACTAGACACATGGCAAGGGGATATCTGACCATTCGACAGTCTGGACTCAGGTGGTCCTGGGCAGGATGAGTGAGGGAAGAATTGCGCCCATAAACCCATGGTATCTTTGTAACCCTAGCTAGATTCCCTAGTACAAACTATTGACAACTATTTTCCCGAAAACGTAGGCACGGTTGCATCTTCCCAAACCATATGGGAGGCCTTTAAGACACTTGTAAGAGGACAGGCACTTTCCTCGATAGCCGGTACTCGAAAAGAGAAACGTAAAATACTTGAACAGGTAGAGAGTGAGATTCTCCGCTTGGAAGGGACAGACAGGGAAGACATCACGGAAGAGAACCTCCATGCCCTGAAACTCAAAAGAGATGAATATAAGAGCATCACTATGGATTTGGCTAAAAAAAATGGGGAAGGACACAGCGGGTAAGATATGCGATCTAGGAGACAAAGCTGGGAAGCTAGTAGCCTGGCTGGATTAGAGAGAATTAGTGAGTCAACTGGTCCTGAAACTGGAGGGGGGGTGGGCAGGTAGTGAGAGACCGGCAGGCAATTGCAAATGCGTTTGCTAACTACTTTGAATGGTTTACCATTCTATTTCCACCCTCTCGGTGGAAGACCTCGCGGAGTTGATCAAAGATACCTGTATGCCTACCCTGACAACCTACGATAGGCACATGCTGGAAAGCAATCTCACGGATGACGAATTGGCACAGGCGATCAGGGATCTCCGATCTGGAAAGGTCATGGGCCCAAATGGCCTACAAATAGAGTTGTACAAACTAAAACCAGATGTCATTGCCCCAGACCTGTGAGCAATATTTGACAACAGTAAAGAAAGGGTACTGCTACCAAGAGACCAAAGAGTGGCCACGCTAGTAATGATTCACAAAGAAGGCAAACCCAAGGACAAATGCTCCTCATGAGACCAATCTCCCTACTAAGCGCAGAGCCCTAGATATCGGCCAAGACACTAGCAATCACCTTATCCAAGTAAACAGCAACCTAGTACACCCTGATCAATCTGGCGTTATGCCTCACAGAAATCCAGCCTTAAATCTGTGCCATCTCCAAGGAGTGCTGGGAAGACTAGACACAATCCAGGAGTCAGCAGTGGTGGTGTCCCTCCATCCCGCCATGGCATTCGACACAATAGAGTGGTCTTACCTATTTACTGTCCTAACTAAATTGGGGTTTGGACCTGTCTTTATAGGATGGATTAGACTCCTATACACAGAGCCACTGGTGCAGATCGTGATCAATAATAAGAAATCCAAGATATTTGGACAGGGCAGGGGAACAAGACAGGGCTGTACACTGTCCCCCCTCCTTTTCGCTCTTTCACTGGAGCCGCTGGTGACTTGGATTAGTTGGAGCCCATTTATCAGAGGGCTCAGGTGGGCGATGGAATGGGAAGACCGCATTTCCCTATATACGAATGATATCCTCCTGTACTTGGCCTCCCCAAAGTCTTCCATCCATGCTGCACTTAACATTTTCACAAACTTTGGTAAATATTTCGGATATATGTGACTATATTGAATTGAAAAATGAGGTATTCAAATTTGCCAGAAAATTTAAACTGACACTTTTTTTTGCTATTTTTGAGAAAAAAAGATGCAAAAACTGTTACTGCAATTCATAGATCTGAGTGAACCATAGCTGATGTACAAGATGTTCATACCATCTTTTCAAGAAAGTATGGATATTATAAGAGTGTTAAAGAACTGTTTGACATGTTGCAGATAGTGGTGGGAGTCAAGATGGCGGGTTGATGCCGCCAGATGAAGGAGGCAGCGCGTGGAGCTCCCTGCGCACCATAACACTATGAGTGAAGGCGATTCCGAAACTTAGAAAATACTGAAATCTAAAAGGCGGATGGGAAAAAGGAAAAACGCTTATGCCTTGTGTAAAGTCTGTGGACGAAAACGCTCAACGGATATATGAGTGGTCACAGCGCCGCATTGTGACCGGTAGAATTTTGTGAACTTTGCAAAAACATTAAGGACGTTAAAACGCCACACGTCTTACTGTACATTGCCGACTCTGATGTTGCAGATTTTCAGTCGATTGAGAGGACGGACCCTGCCGGCGTGGAGGCTCCTACGAATTTGCTTGCTGCGAGCCCGCGGGATCAGCTGGGCGGGTCTCGGCTCACCTGTGGCTCAGCTGTACGGAAGCACCGCCGAAGAACGGACGCTGAGGTCAGCGCCCGAATTGAAGCTGAAACCCGGCATGATGGCGCCAAAATTGAATACCCACTCCACTCGGACAGTGAAAGGGGTAAAAGCGGACGTCTCCAGCACGACTTCGCCAGCTAACCCCAAGGTAACGACGGGGGGTCCTCTAAATGACTGTAATATTAAAGTAGTAGCGGGCGCGGCCACAGCGAGTAAAAGCACAATCATTCATGGGAGCACTCCGGCGGCTGCCAAGCAACTGCTTCGTCCGTCTATGCCCGACATTGAGGGCCGCAATAGTAAAACATCGACTAACTGCATGGAAGAGCTGGGCAATGTTAACAAAAATCAAGGAGGGTTGGCAGAGTCAGATAGCAAGGAACAAAAAATAATAACGTTCTATGCAACATTTGCAATGTTAGAAAATCAACAGAAAGAGGACAATAACCAAGGTGTGCCTAATCCACCGAAGGCTTATGAGGAAGATACACAGGTAATTAATATATGTGAACCTAATGTTGAACTAAATGCCGAAGTTGCTTCTGCTCTCATCACTGGAGATGCTATTTATAATATAAATGGCCACGAAAACAAAAGGACAGACAGGGTAGATCAATTAACTAAGGAACATAATGACCCTGTAATGACTCTGACTCTGATTCCAGACACTCTCGATCTTGCTAGTATAAAGGTAATATAAATGCTAATGGCAATGCTGTGGAGTCATCAGACTCAGAGAAAGCTACCCGGCTACTACCAGATTTAGCTATGATTGGGCTGGGGGTCGAGAAACAAGTCTGTGGTCTACCAATTGAAAATAGTGGTACTGAAGATAGTCTTACAGATGAAGCAGAGCTGGCAGAAGAGAGTCTAAATGCTGAATATGAAGAAGTGCCGGACGAGGAAGAAAGTGAGCAGGAATCTACACACAATAGATCAAATACTACTAAGTTATCTGGGTCAAGGAAAGCCAAAATGAAAGCTAAAATCAAATTGAAGAAAACTGCTAGCAAATCTATGTTTAAAGATCCCCCTGTAGTTAAAACTGGTCGAAAAGCGAATATAGATGACAGTCCTATAAGAAAATGGATTAAATTAAAAGGTGGCGTTAAAAATATGGCTTTGAGGCTATCAGGAGGGAGTCCTGAAGAGGATTCGAACTCAGGGGGTAAAATGACATCTACGAGATCAGGAAAATCGGGTTCACTAACCCCAGAGGCAGCTGAAATAAACATGGATTTAGTAACACCACATATGATTATCGGCGTCAGCGACCTAGATTCAGTAACTGCTACAAAGACCAGTACTCAACTTTCTAGTGATTCTGCGGGTGTTACTAATGATCTAGCAACTAATATCTCTGCCAGCTTACAAATACACACCTTAAATTACAGCACTGTGTCAATGGAAACAGCATTAGATACTAGAGTAGCGGGTGCGTCAGCTGGTCTAAACAAGGATAATGTGAATGCAGATTGCAGTCTCTCTCTTGTCAACTCCTTGACTGTGAACCCTGACCCTAACGTAACATCATGTTCTATACGGGAAAAAACAAATCATCAGGAAACAGGTAGAAGAAACCATTCAAATATCTCCTCTATGGACTTGATTATGCAGACCCTTATGGCCCAAAGACAGGAAGGCCAACAACATTTCTTGCAATTAAGAGAGGATAACATCAAATTGCAGGCATTTATGGGCGAAGTGTGTGAAAAACTAGGCAGAGTAACACAGGACATGGAAGAACTAAAACAAAGAGTGGTGGAAGTGGAAGAAGGGGCTACTCGAACTGAAAAACTAACTGACTCTCATGCAATACGAATATCTAAACTTGAAGCTAAGTTGGAGGATATGGAAAACAGGGCACGAAGGCAGAATATTAGACTCTTCGGAATACGGGAGGGGCCAGAGGGGGCCTATCCCAGGTCCTATGTAGTTAACCTATTTTAAAAGGCATTTGGTGATTTATCGGACTGGGACTGGGATTCCCAATTACAGCGAGTCCATAGGCTGCCCCTCATCCAAAAGAACAAAGATAACAAATTTCCCAGACCTTTTTTGATTTATTTTGGTAATTTTTTGTTACGACAAGCAGTGTCTCTTAAAGCTAAGCCTAACAACCCGGTTACTATGAATAACATTACTTTTTTTGTACGCTCGGATTTGAGCAAAGGTACTATGGACAGGCGCTGGGAGCTTCGCAAGTTGATTGATCCTTTTAAAGCTATTGGATGTGTGGTTTACTTGCAGGAGCCAGCCCGCCTTAAGGTGATTAGAAAGGGACAATCATATTTCTTTGTTGATCAAGCAGAGGCGGCTCTGGCTTTAGAAAAATGTAGCATTTGAAAGGGAAAAATGAAAAAGGATCTGTGGCTATGGTGTCTAATTCTACAGACAAGACAGTCTGTTCTAGTCTGTTCAATATAGCTCTTTCTATATTAGTAATAAAATTTAAATAAACTAATGAAAGCATAAAAGGGATGTAATGTTAAGTTTACTCATTTCCTTCTTTCTATGTAACCTGTTTTTTGTCTATTGTATTTACTTTTGCTCTCTACTCATTAACAAAAGGAAGATTTGAATTTGGAGGTGAGCAGGAGTTGCCCTTGTGTCTGCCACTTCACTGTGCTGCCACTACAGCGGCAGCAGGGTATAGAGGGGTGCTCCCCCTTTAGAGACTTTGGGGTGGGTAGGGTGGGAGGATCTGTAGTCAAGGGTGGGTTAAAAAAAGGGGAAAACATTATTGCAAAAAGTAACAATGGTTGATTTTGGCAAAAGTAAGCTATATTTTTCTAAAGAATTCGGTGTACAGAGAAAAACTAAAAAATATGAATATAAGATATGTTTATGATTAGGTTTCTTATGTGGAATGTTGCTGGTCTCAATAGCAAACAGAAGAGGAGATTGGTACAAGAGGAGATAGACATGTATAAACCCCATTTCACGTTTATGTCAGAAACACACATTGATTATCAGGACAGAAAATTGTTGTCTCAAATGGGGTATGAGCTGGTGGTCTGTTCAACTTTGGGAGCTTCTATTAGAGGGGTGGCGATTTTAAAACAGAAACAGTTAGGGATTGAAATAATTAAATCTGCATCGGATACACGGTGTAGATGGGCCATCGTACAAGTCCAATTTGGCCTTAAGAGACTTGTTTTGTGTTTGATATACGGGCCTAATATAGACGATTCTAAGTTGTATGAACAGCTAAGTATAGATTTACTGGAGTGGGAGGGGGAGGTATTGGTTATGGGGGATTTTAACTGTGTAATGGACTATAAAATAGACTCTACTGGACAAGGTACTCCCAAGAGGATGCGTAAGGTCAGAGCTGCAATTTTGGAGCTTGGTAGATTGCATAACTTAAAGAATGTATGGCGCTCGAAGTTTCCTAATGTAGCAGGATACACGTACTATTCGGCGCCTCATAGAACTTGTTCATGAATAGATATGGTGTGGGCAACGGATCAAATTGTTGCTAACTGTAATATAGAATTATGCCCGAGGGTCACATCAGACCACAACCCGATACTATTAGAATTTGAAATTAGCGATCAGAGGCGGGCAGCTCGACATTTTACATTTCCAAGTTATCTATTTACAGATGTTCAGTTTGTCCAATTATTAAACGATCACATTAATGAATTTATAGAATTGAATATTAACACGGCTAGGATCAATGTAGTTTGGGATGCTTGTAAGTGTAGCATAAGGGGCTTTGCCCAGCAATATATTTTAAGGAAAAATGCTGAAATTCGCAGAGACACGAAGCTGACTGCTTCTAAAATTTTGCTAGTGGAACAGCAATTCGCAGAGGCTACCTTACAAGGAAAAACAAGTATTGAAGAGTTAAGAGTCGAGCTGCTAAAATTACAATCAGCTGCTAAAAAGATCTTAAGAGAAAGATATAGTGTTAAAATTCATAATTTCAAATTGGCCCAATATGAAGGAGGGGATAGAATTGGCAAAGTGCTAGCATACAAGGTAGCTGACAAGAAAGCAAGAACAAGGATTAAAACAATTAAAGGTCCTGACTTGCGTAATTACGATCAGCCAGAATACATTTTAGATCAATTTCCTAAATATTACAGAAACTTATACACACCAGACAATATTCCTACCAAGGTTAAAATACACCAGTATCTGAATAAACATATGTCTACACAAAGGGATATTGAAGCTGGCACACAACTCAACTCCAAAATAACACTAACTGAAATAAATAAGGCCATTTTAGCCTTACCTTCGGGAATAGCTGCTGGAGAGGATTGTCTACCTATGGAGCTGTATAAAATCTGCTCACAAGAAGTACTTCCACTTTTAGAATTAGTAATAGATTCCATAGCAGAGTCAAGAATGGCCCCCACTTCCTGGAAGATAGCCAAAATAGTTTTTTTCCTTAAGAAAAATAAACCTCCGGAATAATGCGGCTCCTATAGGCCGATCTCTCTAATTAATTCTGATGCAAACATTTTTGCAAAAATTCTAGCAAATCGTTTAGCCCCTATCATGCCGGATTTAGTAAATATTCAGCAGCATGGGTTCGTGCTGGGTAGAGACACCACGGCCCACGTAAACATGGCAATTACTGCATTTGATGTAGCCTCAACTACTCTCACCCCACTCGGAATGGTCATGTTAGATGCAGAAAAGGAATTTGACCGAGTGGGGTGGGAGTATTTGTGGGAGGTGTTGAAGAAGATCGGTATCCAGGGACAATATCTAGATTGGGTACGCTCGTTGTATGACAATCCAATGGTCAAGATCAGTTATGGGGGAATTGAGTCGGCAAACTTTGTGATAGAGAGGGGCACAAGGCAGGGCTGCCCTCTGTCACCTCTGCCTTTTGCCCTCTCTCTGGAGCATTCCTAAATGCACTGCTTGCTCAAGATAACGTCATCCCAATAGAACATGGCGGGAAGAGCTTAAAAATAACTGCTTTCGCAGAGGACATAGCGGTATACACAACTGACTTAGTGAGAGCCATTCCAGTAATAATAAAACAAGCTGAGAATTTTGGAGACGTAGCTGGATACAAATTAAATGTAGGTAAGACGCAGGTTATTGCTAACTATAAACCTACGGAGCCGATTTCAGGTTTATGTCAAAGTGCGACGTATTTAGGTATCAAGCTAGCAGCCAATATTGACAGAGTAACAACATTGAACTACGATGCATTGTTAAAAGAAATTACTCTAACTTTAAGAAAGTGGCACAAGATACCGCTTAGCTTAGTGGGGCGTATGAATTTAATAAAAATGAAGATCCTGCCTAAGATATTATATCTATTTAGAACCATCCCTTTACAACCTAACAGACTTTTTTTAAAGAAATTGGAAGGTGTTTGCAGTAGTTTTGTGTGGGGTTATAAAAAAGCCCGTAGATCTATGAAACTTTTGGAGCTATCAATCGAAAAGGGGGGTTTAGCGTTCCCCGATTTTAGGTTATATTTTTTTGCCACCTTTTTTCGTCGCATACGTAGCTTGCTGAAAAATGAGAGTTCGCTATTTTATCATCAGTTTATGCTGGGATTTAACTGCAATCAATTTTTATTTCGTGTCCACGATCCTAACTACTACAAAAGAGTAAAATCTAAGACTGAGAGACATATCAAGAAAATCTGGGACCAAATTATGACCATAGATAAGATCTCCTTCTTTAATGCTGAACTCAGAATATGGGGCAACCCAGGATTACCTGGTATTTTTTCAGATGGGATAGGAAACCGTTGGGCCGGACATGGTATTAACTCTTTAGGTGACTTATATGGCCCAAGTGGTTTTCTAGACTTTGATGTATTAAAACTACTATTTGAACTAAACGATGGCATGCATTTTAAATACATCCAAATACGAGATTTCTTACTTCGCAAAATGAAAATTGAAGAAGTGGCCCATTCAGACACGCTAGCATGTTTATACTCGGATAAAACAAAATCGCTTATAAGCATGGGCTATGGATATTTGATTGGGAATAAATATCAATCCTTCACAGATCTCATCTTCATTATGTCAAATAAATCGGGTTGTGCAATCTTCTAATCTGAGGTTGCAGCTATATAAAACTATCACACAGCTATACTATACGCCTCAAAGGATCTCTAGTTGGGCATCAGGAAATCAATCAACTGATCGTACAAAATGTCCAAAATGCGATATGGAAGCAGCAGGCATTGAGCATATGCTCTTCTCCTGTCCAGAGTTAATTTCATTCTGGAAGGGGATAACCGACGTTTTGATCAAGAAGCAAATAGCTACACCATTGCTTTCGGCGCATTTGATATTACTAGACATACAAGATGTTTGTTGCCAACATAAAGATTTGTTAACTATATTATATGCCTGCGCTAGGTTGGTTATAGCTAGAACCTGGATTTCTAAGGATCCTCCGAAAGTAATTGAATGGTGGACTCTGATAAGTGAAATAAATGCAATGGAACTCTCATTAGCAAGACTTAGAGGCCCTAAGGCTTTGATTAGGAAGGAAAAATTTGGGGAACTTTTTTTGAATTGTGAAACTGAGGTTATAAAGGTTTTATGAGACCAGCTTAATTACCGTGTCAACATTTTTATAATACATTTCTGAAACTATATTATGTTTTTCTCTGTCCCAGATGTCAATTGTTAGCTTATGTTGTTTCTATCTTAAATGTATTTGCTACATTATGTAAATTTAATGAAAATGTTCTTCTTGCAATATCAATAAAAAAAAAAAAAAGACATGTTGCAGATAGTAATGAATTATAACTGTGATGATAAATTGCATCTTCCTTCAATGTTCATGCCTCGTGGTGGGCACTTTTCTGGCATTCATGTTTTCATCAAGAAGGTTATGCAAGATATGCATTGTTCGGAGGATAATATACTAAGACAGAAGCAGCCAGGCTGGTATGAGATGAAAGGTAACCTTACCCCTAGACAATATAAAGCTTTGAAAGATCTTGGGTCACGTACCTCTATCATAATAGGTGAGCCTGGCAAAGGTGGAAATCTAGTTATAATGAAGAGATTTGATTATGAAAAGAAATTAGAAGACAGCAGGGTGACTCACATTGTATAGGAAAATGACAACTAACTATATGACTCGTGAAATCCTTGATATTTGAAAACTTAAAAACATGGAAGGAAACAGTTAGTGACACAGAATGTAAGTACCTTAAGATTGAGAATCCCTGTTTTCCTTTTATTTGTGTTCTACCAAAAGTACAAAGTTCAGGGATCTTTCCTCCGGAACAACCCATATTTCAGGGATAGGGAGTATCACTGAACATATCTTTGAATACGTGGACAACATTTTAATATTCTTTGTGACAAATCTACTGTCTTATATAAGGGGAACTGTGGATATACTTAACAAGCTGTTGGATGTGATATGGGATCAATCTATAATGTGTGCGTGCTTGGGCATTGTAGACTTGTAAATATGTATAAGAAAAGAATTTGGAATAAAGCCATTGGATCATTATCTAGCATCGCAGAGTGTAGCTTATATGACCACTCAAGCATGTTGATAGAAATTGCAGACTTGATTCTAACACACAGTTACTTCTTGTTTGATGGTGACTGGTACCAACAGACACAGGGCACAACAATGGGATCCAGATTTCCCCCCTCTTATGCTACACTTGGTGGTTTGAGAGGGGAAATGCCAGGTGTCTTGTGGCTGTGGGGTGGTCCCAACATATACATTTTCTCTACTGCTTTATTGATGATGTTCTAATTATTAAACTATTATTAGTTGATGAAATAAGTGGACTATCTTAATCACAGTAACTGCAATGCATAGTTCTCAATGTGTCACCATAATAATAAAATTACATTTCTAGGTGTGGAATGTTAAGCTGTAGGAGACTATACAGGAAACCGACAGCAACTAATTACATCTGGAGAACAGATAGTGTTCATCCCCATTCTGTCATTAAGGGTGCCCTGTATGGTTAAATGGTCAGAACTCGCTGCAACTGCAAGTGAGGATAAAAACTTTGAGGATGGTATTTGAGATTTGAAAACCAGACTAATAGTCAAGGGATACAATCAGACACTATTTAATCAAGCTGAAAAGAATTCACAAGATTGATAGGAATACTACATTAACACCAGAAAAGAGAAGAGATAAAAAAGAGAGGATAGCATTACTCACTACATTTAGGGGACTATTACCTTTGGTCAGAGGCTTTTCACAACAGAGATCGTCGGTTTCAATTCCGACCAGCTGACTATCATACTGCTGGTTGGAATTTAAACTGACCGCTCATTCTGGCTGGCCTCCAACGGGTTCAAGGAGCTCAGCAGCCAGTCGGAATCAGCCCGTAATCCATTTGGACAGTGTTTTACGCTGTTTGGATTACAATGAAGATATCGTGTTTCAGACCGCTTTACTTAGCACCAGTTTCGTTACACAAGGACACATTCATTTTTGTTAAGCACAGGGAGATTAAGTGATTTGCCCAGAATCACAGGATGTTAAGCGTCGTTGCCGAGACTCGAACCCGGTTCCCCAGCTTCGTCGTCGACCGCTCTAGCGTAAGGCTACATCCTCTCCCCAATCTTTCCTGCAAGCTTTCCATGCCGGGCTTATTGACATGGAAAATCTGTTGGAAAGTGAGTTTGGGGGCCGTTAGCAGGGCCCCCTTCAACCCCGTGGCCTCCGGTTGGGGACCGAGGGGGCAGCTATGGTGCCCCCCTGTTAATCCCTGCACCTTGTGGCAAGCACCTTGAGTTGCCTGCCACAGTTTGCATGGATTAACACAGTGTCCCATTTCTCTATAGGAGCTTGGGTTATGGCTGGGTTTGGCCATAACACAAGCTCCCATAGAGAAATGGGAGATTGCAACAGCACCATGTGCGGGCGCATCGTAATAAGGCAGTCGGGACAACCGACCGTAGGTCAGTCAGTCCCGTTTCCGCCACGGTCTCGGTGAAAGGAAACTCCAACCAACATCGTAATAAGCCCCTTAATGTTGAACACAGTTAGTGACAAATAAAAGAGGGAAGATTCTGTTAAAAGAATTAGCGGCCGTCGACGGTCTTATATTAAACGGGAGATTCCCGTCTGACGTGCCTGCAAAATTTACTCACAAATCTCCTTTTGGGTCTTCTATCTTGGACTATGCAATCGCAGACTATGGTTTGTTTCCTTTTATTCAGGACCTTAAGATCATACCTACTTCCCTGAGTGACCATAGCATATTGTTTATAACTATTTCTTTAAATCCCATGACCACTGCGCCTTGGTCTCTCAACGGCAGTGATGCTGCCTTCCACGTTTCTTCGGGAAGGTGTTTTTGGAATCCTTCCGCCATTAATGGGGTACAGGATCTCCTATCTGATACCCTACTAGTATTAAATGAGTGGCGTGGGAACGAAATAGTATATTTTGAAGAATTCATGCGAAACATCATTTCTTATGCTAAAAAAACTTCTCGAACTAGAAAAGGGGTAGTGGTTCCTAGTATACTGCGTATCCTGAACAAGGAAATAAATAAACTAGTCCGTGAACAATATCTAGATAGAGACATGGAACGTGAAAAAGAAATTTCCAGGCTAAAAAGAAAGAGATGTAGACTTAAGCTAAAAATAAAAAAGGTAAGGGAGGACAATGTTTGGATCAATTTGAGGGAAGCTGTTGTTCATGGCAGGATCAGAGAATTTTGGGCAATAATCGGTAAGGGGTGTGGTTCTAGACTAAGTCCCTCTCCCATCCCTATAGCGGAAGAGGTATGGATTACTTATATTCGGGATCTTTATGCAGGGAACGGGACTACAGGTGATGATACTGCCATAGATGTTACACCTGAAGGTCTCATTAATTACCCTACAGAAGAAGAAATTGAGACGGCTATAAAAAACATGCGTGTCTCTGGGGCAATGGGCCCTGATGAACTCCCCATGACGGTCCTGAAACAGGATCCTTCAAGGTGGAGTAAAATCCTGTATCCTCTGTATAAAGCCTGTTTTTTGTTTAAAACGGTTCCTGCCTCCTGGAGGGGAAGTATCTTGGTCCCTATTTTTAAGAAGGGAACTAGGGATAGCCCCAGTAATTATCGTCTGATTGCTCTCCTCGACTCCATCGGAAAGGTCTTTGCGAAATGTCTTTTAAATTCCCTCTCCGATTGGGTAGAGGAGAATAACATCCTGCCGTTTGAACAGACTGGCTTCCGTAGGGACCACGGTACGTTAGACAACCTCACCGCTCTTCATGTGGTTACAGATAAATATGTCCAGGTGAGAGGAGGGGTAGTGTATGCCGCTTTTATTGACTTCTCCACAGCGTTCGACAAAGTTGATCGTAGAACGCTGTGGAGAAAATTGGCAGCGCTTGGTCTTCCAACCTATTTGTTGGAGCTGGTGCGTTCTCTCCAATCAGAGACCTGGTGTAGGGTCCTGTTGGGGGGCGAAAGGGGGCTATCTTATCTAATTCCATCTTTGAATGGCCTTAAACAAGGCTGTTTACTGGCTCCCCTTTTGTTCTCCTTATACACGGCAGACCTTCCCGCCGCCTTGTCTGCCAGAGAGGGCATTGCCCCGGTGGTGGGGGGGACCCCTATCACCTGCCTGATGTACGCAGATGATGTCCTTATTCTTGACTTGACCCCTAAAGGACTTGCAAATCGGCTACATGCTCTTCATGCCTTTGCTGCAGCCCATTGCATGAAGATCAATATTACCAAAAGTAAAGTTATGTGTATAGCTGGTAAGAAGAAGTGGCGATCTGCAGATTTTGGTTGGTTTATTAGGGGCCAAAAACTGGAGGTTGTAAATTCCTATACCTTTCTGGGAAAAATCATCACGGCTAACTTGAGTGAGAGGCTCCATATAGAGCATTGTTCACGCAAAGCTCTTGCCCACGGCAAAGGTTTAAATTCCCTATACCAGGCAACGGGGAAACGGCACTTCCCGAGCTTATTGGAAGTGTATAGATCTAAAATCCCCGCAACAATACTGTATGGTATCGAACTTATAGAGGTGAAAAATTGGGACTTTTGCCATAAGATTGAGGGGAAACTTCTAAGATCTCTTTCTTCCCTAAATACTGCGTGCTCTTTGGCCGCCTGCAGGCTTGACTTTGGTCTTAGGAGCAGCTGGGTACAGGGATTATGTGCCCTAGTAAGATGGGTGGCCTGCCTGGCTAGAGCGGAAGTAGGGACTATGAGAGCTCTCCTCAGAAGTGAACTATTGGGTAATTTTAACGAGTTTTCTCAACTTGTACGTAACTTTAGAAAAGCTGTAACCCTTCTAAAATTAGATGAAAACGCTTTGTTTTTGTACTCTCCCGTACAGTTAAAACTCGTTTTAAAAACAGCCTCGTGGGACCTATGTTTTCACTCGGATAAAAAGTTAATTTGTGAAAAAAGGAATGTAGACCTTCTCCTTAACTCCTATGTGATGAAGTTACCTCAACTCTATGTTATATGGAACCTACCTCATGGTATTCGTAGATTTTGGTTTCTTTTACGTTACGATTTAATACCTTTAAATCTACTGTTATCCAAATGGTATGGCTCCTCTGCTCTGTGCAATTTATGTAAATTGAACATCCAGGACTGTATGCATGCTTTACTGATTTGCCCTGCGCTCCGTAAATTGCGCAGCAGATGGTTAAAAGTTATTTGTCTCCGCCTTGGCATCGTCACCTTGAACGGCTTTCTTCATGCACTTTACTGCCCTCCTAATGAAATGTTCTGCTTCCATATTTTTAACTTTTTTAAAGGTTTTTTAGCTATTTATTAATATGTCCCTGGAGATGTTTTGACTTTCCGTCCTCCCGTAGATTTGTTCTGCATGTCAGTTTTGTATTTAACCTTGTTTCTTAACGTCATATTTTTGTAATGTATTTGTTCTGTTTTTTATCTTGTAGGTTTTATGTGGCCCTCTTCTGAGAGCAAAAACATAATAAAATAAATTGAATTGAACACAGTGAAATATACATCATCATTTTCAAACACTGGCCACTGTTGTGAGTGGTACTAGGCCTTAGTAATATTGTGTGTAAGAAATTGCCTATCACTTGTAGAAAGGGTAAGACAATCAGAGACAGGATCAAAAGGAATGATCAGTACCCACCAGGAACAAACTTGGTGAGGCACATCAATAATTTAAAGGAATTTATGAATGCACAGATTGCAATATGTGTAAATTTAGAACTAATAACTTGAAACAATTTAAATATAATTATGCTATACGGTATTGTATTGATCAATCCATCAACTGTAACAATACATTTCTTGTTTATGTAACTGTGTGTAGTTA
This sequence comes from Lissotriton helveticus, assembly GCF_964261635.1. NCBI lineage: Eukaryota > Metazoa > Chordata > Amphibia > Caudata > Salamandridae > Lissotriton > Lissotriton helveticus. The sequence goes on from NC_136061.1 coordinate 1,419,978,165, forward strand.
CCTTAAGATATATGTGTTGAGCACTAGAGGGTGGCTCAAGACACATATACAGGAACACTGTAGAATAAGAAATGGGGATACACAAAATCTGATAGCACAACATATCACGTAGCAACACGTAGAGAAGCGACAGTACACATTTGATGGATTACACAGAATAGTCAGTGCACAACATGGTGAAGATCAAGAACTACTCTTACAGCAACCTGAGGCCAGATAGATCAGGAGATTATGACCTTCAGAATATGGATTGAATACTGAGAACTACACTATTTTCTCTAGTGGACTGAAACACTAATTCTTTTGGAATGGGTAGGTTTCAGGGATTGTGAGATATTTTGTCACTAATGGCAGTTAGTTAATGAAAGGGCTCAAGTGACTGGAAATCACTTATCACAGAACAATAGTTTTAAGTGTGTGGATAGTGTTGGCTCTTTGAGTCATGATGGCAGTGAAACGGCCAGCAGTGGAATAGCGCTGGCCAATAATGATATACAATTCCTTTTTGTGAGCTTCTTTAGGAAGTGATACCATGAAATAGGTTATCATGAACCTGTATAATTCATATGAGATGAAATAGTGAGCATCTTGTTCTAGTCCCTATGTGTAATACAGGTGTAACATTGAAAATACACGCCTGAAGGTTTGGTTATAATGTTGATGATAGGTTTGATAATATAATTACAATGGTGATGTTAATATCGCCAAAGATCCAGTGATCTATAAACATTTGCCAAACAGAATTTGGGTGATGGAAAATTTTTTGCAGATAATGATGAGCACTCCAACATGACACAACTCTGTGTGAGCAGGTAAGCATTCTGATGTAGATATTGGATACCGAATATACTCTATTTGGGAAATTTGGGACAATACAATATTCCACGAGGCTTCATGGATTAATTCACTGCAATTCACTATGTAAGAAATCGTGATCTGATTTTTGTGATTCAATGGATGTTAGCGAAAATGCTCACAAATCTCTTGAATTTCCAAAATGGTGGTGTTGGTAACTGTGCTAGGAATTCGGGCTCCAGTAGTTATGTAAAATGGATGACTAGGGTTGGCCTTATGAGAGTGTATAGGATAAAATGGCCACTTTTGTTGCCAGACGCAGTGAAGTGACATGCAGGAAAATTATTCGCACTGGCGGAAAATGTATTTTATATGATGGTATCTCTTTTAATAAATTAGAGTCTTTTGAGGAATGTGTTAGAAATGGGATTTCTGGTTGGCTAGAGCTTGCACCTAAGTCAGGCAGAAACCACCAATCTAGTTAGGGAAAGGGAGTTACACGCTGAAAATAACCCCTGCTCACCCCCTTGGTAGCTTGGCAGGAGCAGTCAGGCTAATCCCAGAGGCAATGTGTAAAGCGTTTACGCAACACACACAGCAGCAACACACTAGGCAAACCACAAAAGAAACGCCACACAAGGTTATATAAAATAGCCTTTGTATTATCATAAACACATTAGAATGGAAATGACACAGTATACACTGTGTCAACTGGCACTAGGCAATATTTACAGGGGATTATATACACATGACAGGGCCAATTGGGCCACTGGCAAAACCATCACCAAGCACCAAAAGGAAATGTAGAACACAACCAGTAATTACTGGTAAAACACTGTACTCAGCATTATATCCTGCAACATAAATCATATTATGCAATCAGCATCACATTAGGCGTAAAATACAATCTGCGCCAACCTCATAAGCCTAAACACATTAGACAATAATATCCTCACCAGCATAAACACATTATGCAATAACCTCACAAGCATAAACACAGTATGCAATAACTTCATAAGTATAAATCACAGATTAGAGGCATAAATCACAGTAGAGAATAACCTCACACGCATAACCCTCAGGTTAGGGAATAACCTCCTAAACATAGGCATAGTGCATAAAACACATCTAGCATATTAGCACATAAATCACATTAGGGCCTGGCGCCCTACCAACCTCACACTGTCCCAACTGGCTTTCTCCGAGGGCTCAAATGCCCTATGTCCATAATGTCAGGGTGTGCTGCAAATTCAGCACAATCCAAAAGTGCGCCATTGTGCTGGCCTAAACGTTGCAGCTGCCACTAATTGCTGTGCAGCTGTGAAGTTAAACGTGGGCACTGGCACTCACTGTGCCCTCTGGGTGGGTCCCCACTGGGACTCTGTAAACAAATATAGCAAAACGTTGCAGCTGCCCGCGCTGGTGTGGTGCAGCTGTAAATAAAGTAAAGGGGCCCTGGTATGATTGTGCCCTCGGGGCCCCCACTGGGGCTCTCTAAATCAAACTGCCCCCATCAAGAAAAATAGGAGCTGGCACTACATGTGCCTTGTGAGTTCAAGATCAGCTCCGGTCTGCCCCACTCACCGGGCTCTCTACTGGACTTCACCACTGCTCCTTCGCTGGTCCCGCACTCCTGAGGAGCTCGCGAGGCTCCTCCTGCACTCCACCTTCTCCCGGTCCCTAACCGGGGACACGGTTCTTTGCAGGGGAGCTCAAGAGGCTCTGGACAGCTTCTCCGTAAGGCGGGACTTCCTCTCTCTGCTCCGCCAGCCTCAAAAGCCCTGCCCACAGTCAGGCAAGGCCACCTGACCTTTCTGGGCCAAACTGGGCTGCAGCGGTGACTTCTTTTCAGCGCTGCAGTTCGGGGTGGGCACCCGCCTTAAAATAATCCCAGAAGCGGGTTTTGCCGACACAGCACATAAGCGGTGTCGGCACCCGCTCGATCGGCACAATGCACAGTGGGTATCCGCTGCTAAAAAAATGAACACATAAGCGGGGTGGACACCCGTCAGATTAAATGTGAATGGGGGTAGGTTCCTGCTTTTCGCCACTCAATTAGGGGGAATCCCCACGTCGGGATTCCCTCTGGCAATATCTTAGCTCAGCGCTGCGGAGCCCTTGTGTTCCTATTTCTTTGGCAAGGCTGGAGTCCCCCTCTCTGGGGCACCAGCAATAACAGTATAGCGCTCAGGGGGCGCAAAAAGGCCTTAAAGTTCCAGGGGCATAGCTGGGCCCAGGGAGGCCAGCACCCACGGCACTCCAGCAGGGAGGCAAGCACCTGTGGTGGCTCCACCTGGGCCTCCAGCAGCAGCAAGCCCCCAACAAGTCCAGGAACAGCACACATTATGGGGTCACAGCCCCTATGTTTATATTGCCTTTTCCTGTGTCTGAAGTACAGGGCTTTGGGGGAATTGGAGCACTTTGTTTACAAGGGCCCTCTTCCCCTTTGTCAGGTGGGGGCTTGGTGATCAGACACACCACATGGGGCAGAGCCAGCATTGTACAGGCTAGGCACAGACCTATTCAGGGTCAGGGGATTACTCCTCCCACTACTTCCAATGCAGATTTCCCATTCAGCCTGACTCACCCTGCCTCTCCCAGGGCCACACATACCTCCCAGCCCCTGTCACTCAAAAGCCAGACATGCAATTCCCTTCAGGCAGGCAGACATATAGCACACAGAAATGCCAACTTCTAAATCACATGCGTGGTCTAGATGCTGTCTGATTCCGTTCTCGCCACACTGTGCTGCAAATAATTTTTGAACCACGGCGCATTCTAATATTGACGCTGGGTGCTTTAAGCTAGAACATTTTATTTGTTCCTGAAGTTCCACAGCCAGTTTTAAGATAGTTCTGCGGTCTGGTCATTGAAGTCACATTGATTGTGTTCGTCTACACCTACCTCTTCCAAAGAATAAGGGGCTTTTTCCTGCAATAATCAAATAACCTGATGATGGTCTTATAGACTTATGCTGCAAAGACCGAAACGTCGACCTCTTCATCATATCCAAAAGATATTTATTTGTTTAAGAGTAACGTTTTTAAATTGTTGTTTTCAGTTGCTCTTTTCATTTTCAGGAGTTGATGTTTGTTATGAACTGCCTTTGTTGTAATTTACCCAGAGATCTTTTCATGACTTTTTGCAATTGATTCATTTTCTGTATATATATCCCAGTGAATTCATGTTTTAATATATGAAATTTTGAAATATACATTCATCCAATACAATCAGGGTCTTCCGTGTGCTTTTCATTGTTCTTTTCATTAATTGCTGTTGTCCTGTGGACACATATGAGTTTGATCTTATGACTTACTCTCTGAGTTGAATTAAAGTTCAGTTATATTCTAAATAAAATCCCTTGTAGATGCTCCTACACGATATTGTTTATTGCCCATACCTACAAGAGTTTATTGGGTGTCCCATTTGTTCTTGAACTTCTAACAGTGGCATTTCTAAAATAGTTATAATAAATCTGCGCACACCATTGCACAGCTTTTATTATGACAATTCCAAATAAACTAAACTTGACCACGCTGCTCCTCCCATATCAGTAATTACCACTGAAACACTTATCAGGGAATTCCCAATGCATTCCTATGGGAGGGCAGCCTCACAGTAGTGAGAAACCAAAATGGCTGTTTGTCACTACCAGGACATGTCACACACTTAAGGTACATGTCCTGCGTTTTACCTACATTGCAACTTGCCCATATGGCTAGCTAGGGCCTACCTTAGGGGTGACTGGCATGCAGAAAAAGGGGGGTCACAGGTATGACACACACTTTAGGTGCCACTTCGGAGCGGCAGTAACACTGCGCGCACAGGCCCTGCAGTGGCAGATGTAGGAGAGTAGGGTCTGCTATCCTATGGTCACCCCAAATTTTTGCTTTTTGCTTCGCTGGTTTATGACTTAATGTGGCTGTGGGCCTGCTAATCAGACCCACAGCCTGCTGTTCTCTCTCTAAATTGTTACCCATGTACTTTAGGTGCATAACGACATTGGAACTGGTTCACCTTATTGGCCCCTGTAACAGCGTACTCAGGTACCCAGGGCATAGGTGTTTCCAAGGCCTACCAGGGGCTGCAGCATGTATTGTGCCACCCCTGGCCTGGCCTCCATATTTGACACAACTGGCTGATCCCTCAGCTGGGGTAAGTCGGTGTAAACACCCCTTACTTAGGTGTAGTATGCCTATACCTAACCTAAAATGGACACATATGTTCCTATCAGTCACTCCTATGGAAGGCCTCATCAATCCTGGAGGCAGAGTGCTTGGAAATATGTGAGATGGTGCTCTGGCATGAGCTGAGCCTGTCTGCAGCTTTCGGAACCATGTCCTTTAGCTGTTTCATGATATTGCCATACCATATACTCTTAAGTGCATTATGAACCTCGCGGTTAAATGCTATCTTGGGTTTGGCTTTATCAAACCATGTCGAGTAAGGTGTCATACGAATTGGAATACTACCCCCTCGCCAGTTCTGGCGACGGGGGTAGCATTCCACCCTTCTAGAGGGACACGACATGTACCTAGCCTGAACCCCGGTTAAAGTTAAACAGAGCCTCAGCATTACAAAATGGATGCTGCCACCACAGACACAAGTCTGACCTCCTGCTGCTGGGAGTCCTTCCAGCGAGGGCAGCTTGGACAAAGGGTTTCCTGCCTTGGGAGGTGCTAGCACCACTCCAGACAGGATTTTGTGTATTGGGTAGGACAGGGCTGAATAGAATCAGACATGCCTGGGGCACACAAGGTGTCCCTGTGCATAGGCCAGTTCAAGCCGGTTCTGGGGCTTTCCAGCCCCAGTCCTGGCGCGAAACTGGACAAAGGAAAGGGGGTGTAACCACCCCCCTTCCTGGTTCCACCCAGAGGAGGGACCTAGTAGGTGATCCGGCCCCCTAGATTCGAATAAGAGTGGGAGCTGTGTCCTGAGACTTCAGATCATCCTGAATCAACTTGAAATACAGAAGAAGACTGGACTTCGACATTCTGCTGCACAGAAGATGGAAGAGAATCTCCCTTGTGGCCAAGGAGTGACCACCCTGTGAACACAGGCACCAACCAGCAACTCGACGTCTGCTTTGCCGCCGCCTCCCGCCGGAGCCCGAGCCCAGAGCCTGACAAGACCCAGACTCCCAGACTTCTCACCGCCCGATCCACAGTCCCTGCAAAGAAGGGACCCGTGGAGGCACCGAGAGACGTGGGACCGGACCTCTTGAAAGACCCCCGAGAAGCTGACTGCGCAGCATCAGAGGCACCCTCGATGCTGTGCTTTGGGGTTTGAGAAGCCCCAACCTCGAGCAGCCCTTGCACCGAAGATCAGCCCCCCAGCATCTCCACGATCTGCGTGGGGCCCTTTTGCACTGTGCCACTCGACGCGCCATCCCGGCCACTTGCCACGTGGCTAGCGGCCATCTTGGTGATGAAACCTTCAATTTACACTGCGGGTCTGGTTGCTCCAGACTTGCCCTTGCTTCTGTAAAAAGGAGTACCTGCTTTGACCTTGCTGGTCCGAGTAACAAGCCTTTTTTGATTCCTGCGTGGCTTGCATTAGCCAAGGCCTGTTTGCTCCAATCAAGTTGCCAACACCGCCAACAGCGAGAAGCCTGCGTGGGACAGCTCGTGACCGACGCCTGGACGTCTTCAACCCCTCGTGTCCACGTGGCTGCAGAGAGAAGCTACACCTCGACACCTGTTTGCACCCGACATCGCCTGGTTCCACTCTGGTTCCACGGTAGTCACTGGCTAGTGACTTTGAACATTGTCCCCTCTGCTTTCAGGTCTTCACCTCTTCAGATCCACCCTTGGATTCACCGGAACTCTTCACATCGAGCCGCCTGCAGCATCTTCAGCTCCAAGCACCATCGACTTGCGTGACGAAACCCGACACTACTTCGACCCTGTGCACCCGCTTCCTGTGGGTGAGGTAACTCAGCTCCGCCGGTGTTCCCACACTGGTACACACCTCTAGGGTCTGTGTCTAAAGTTTCATCCTTCTAGGTCACTCGGAAGGTTCCTTTTTAACTAACTTTGTAACTTTTACGCACCATTGACATTGCATTGGTAAAGCGTGCACTTTCCGCACTGCACCCGAGTCCCGCTGGCCTTTCCCGACTTCTTCACTGCTAGTCCCGAACAGCTCCAGCGATTCCCCAGGCCCTAGGCCTCTTCACTTTCCCTATAGTGGTTCTTATACCACTATTTTAGTATATGGTTTAGGTGGCCCCTAGGGCTCATCCAAAATTGTGCAACTTTTGTGTATTTAAACTGTGTTTTGTTTTAACGCATTTGCTTCTGTGCTCATAAAGAGTATCAGGGATATTTGTAGAAATAAATCCATATATATTTTCAATATATATCTGTGTGGTGTCCTTTCATTTGGTATTCAAGGGATTGTGTATGGTAAAACAGCTTGCTTCACATGCCTTTACAGAGTTTAGCCTAAGACTGCTTAGTCCATGCTACCCCTAGGATAGCTTGTCTATAAGGTTGACTTTACAACCTGCACCATAAGGGTTGCTTGGCATGGTACAAGGTGATCACTAGAACTAGTGAGCATCATATACCAGGCCAACTTCTCACATTGGTGAGCAGCGGATTGGGATTTGAGCTTGCTGTTGTTTTACCATTACAGTCTTTCAAAATATCATTTGAAAGATCATACAGGTACCCGATAGGTACACTAAAACAAGACTAGATATACTTAAGTTCTACTGAACTTAGTTGTTGTAGAGGATAGGGAGTAGCACACCCTGACTACAACTACTAGATAGGTTTTGTAGGAAAACACAAGTGTAGGTAGATTGCAACACATCCACCACACTAGAGCAATGTCTGGAGCAGAGGGATCCACTGGAACCACCTCTGTTGAGAGTGACCCTCCAAGGGCACCATCCAAATTTGCTATCTTTCCATTTAAGGAACTGAGGCAACTGTGTTCCATGAGAGGAATCACAACAGGTCCTACTCCTACAGCAGGACACCTCAGAGAGCTATTAGACCAGTCTGAAGCTCTAAAGAACTCCAAACCAGGCCCCTCAGGGACTGGAGATGGACGCTCTCCCACTGAAGATGATAACCCTGATGCCCCTGCCCCTGTCATCCAGATAGATGAGGAAGACCAGACCACTGGGAATACTCAGCCTGAGGAAGAAGAAGAGGGGGAGGAGGTTGAAGAAAGTGAGTCTGATGATGATAGAGATAGCCAGGTGTTAGTCAGCAGGCTTAACCAGGCTAACCTAAGCTTATTTGGGACTGAAGGTGGGTCCAACCCATTTAGACCCCCAAATGGACTTAACCAGGAGCATAGGAGGAGGAGGAATCACTCAGGTGAATCCAATACTTCCCATGTTTCTAGAGGTTCTCATGGTAACTCCAGAAGGGAGTTCACTAGCCCTCAGAGAAGGGAACATGAGGCCAAAATGAGAGAGCAATATGAGCAAAATGAGAGAGCAATATGAGCAAGGAACTTTTTAGAATAGTTAAGGAGTTTGCATCGCCTGCTGCCTGCTCTCCTCCCCACTCTCACTCGGAAGAGTGGATAAGGCAACTTGCAGCTTTCTTTGCGCAAAAAATTAAGACGATCCAGGAGTCTTTTTTGTCCCAGATCCCACAGTGTCAGTCGACAAATTTACTTCTCTTCCCTCTCTGAGTGAAGACAATGGGCCCATATTCTCGGTTTTTCCTCCAATGACCTGTTCCACCTCCTATGATCTTCTATCCCGGCTTCAGTCAGGCTCACCTTTGGACCCTTGCCCGGCAAAATTTTTGGGTAGAGTGGCTTCAGCTGTTAACAGCTTGCTGAACCCTCTGCTGAATCTTTCCCTGTCCACGGGAGTGGTCCCTCCGGCATGGAAACATGCGTTGATTCTGCCACTCATCAAAAAGCCTACTTTAGATCCCCTGGTGCATGCTAATTATAGACCGATCTCCCTTCTCCCTGCTCTAGCGAAGGTTGTTGAAAAACATGTGCAGCTCTCGACTACCAACTATATCGAGAGCAACAACATCCTCCATGACACACAATCGAGTTTTCGTGCTAATTATAGCACGGATACAGCCCTTCTGGAGGTTACCGAAGCTTTCAGGGAGACTCTCGATCTAGGGGTAAAGGCTATATTAGTCATGCTGGATCTGTCAGCGGCTTTCGACACCGTCCCACATGACGGTCTCCTTTTAAGACTCTGGGAGATCGGGTTTCGTGGGACGGTGCTGGATTGGTTTAAATCCTTTCTTTCGGACCGTCGACAGGTGATCTGGGCACCACCGTTCTCCGCAGAAATGCCGCCGCTAGAGGTGGGGGTTCCCCAAGGGTCCATTCTGAGCCCCACCCTTTTTAATATCTATATGGCTCCTCTGGCGGCGGTGGTGGAGGCTTTTGGTGCCCGGGTCATATCCTACGCTGACGACACCCAGCTCCTGTTTACCTGCAGGAAGGGAGAGGCTTTTGATGGGGCCAGAATCAAGGACTGCCTCAGTTCGGTCTTTGCTTGGTTCCAACGGCATAGCCTAAAATGCAACTCAGACAAGTCTGAGTTGCTTTTTTTCGGGTGTGTTCCTGATCCATGTTGGAAATCGTGGTGGCCGCAGGACATGTTCCCTCCTGAGAAAGAGTCGACGCTAGCCAAAAATCTTGGTGTGATCTGTGATGTTGACCTTTCTTTTAGAACCCAGATCAATGGACTATCGGGGAAATGTTTCGGCATCCTGAGGATGCTCAGAAAATTTCTCCCGATGCTATCTCTACAATATAAAAAAATCGTGGTTCAGGCGTTGATCGGATCGCGACTCGATTACGCTAACGCATTGTATGTGGGATTGCCAAAATATTTGTTGGCCAGATTACAAATAGTTCAGAATTCGGCGGCAAGAGCCATTTTTGGCCTTCCACGTAGAGCTAGAGCCTCCAATTTGCTCAAAGAGTTACACTGGCTCCCCATCTCAAAACGAATCATCTTTAAGACCATGACTTTGGCGTTTAAAGCCCTTCACTCTGTAGGTCCTAACTACATTAGGAAGCGAATGGCTTTTTATGCGCCTAGGAGAATGCTGCGATCGGCCACATCAGCTACGATCGCTGTCCCGCCTATCAAACGTGCTCGGATGGGAGGACGGTCTTTCTGCTATCTGGCGGCCCTCCATTGGAATGGGCTCCTGATTTCTTTGCGGAAGGCTAACAGTCTCTTCATCTTTAGAAAGGAGCTGAAGACTTGGCTCTTCTCTGCCTGACCTCTGTGACCATTTGTGAGCTGCTGTTGGTTGTTTTTCTGGATTCAGGTCTCTTTGCTAAAGCGCCGGGACACCCTTAGGGGTAGCCGTGCGCTATAAAAGAGATCGTACATAACATAACAGAGGCTGAACTTAGGATCCAGAGACAAGAATTAGAAGTTGCCCTGGCCAAAGAGAAACTTGCTAGAGCAAGGCAGCCTAGAGAGAGTGGATTAGATTCCACTGGTGGCAGCACTATCCCTAAGGATAAAGACAGGTCCTATGACAATAGAAACCTGAGTAAGATTGTGCCCCCCTACAAAGTTGGGAATGATATCCACAAGTGGATGACTGCACTTGAGAGAGCTTGCAAAGTACAGCAGGTCCCTCAGGAGCAGTGGGCAGCAATCTTGTGGCCCTCCTTTGAAGGTAGAGGCAGAGACAGACTCCTCACAGTTAGTGATGGGGATTCTAGAAACTACCTGGTCCTGAAGAGTGCTCTGATTGATGGGTTAGGCTTAACCACTGAACAGTACAGGTTAATGTTCAGAGACACCCAGAAGACACAGACTCAGGACTGGTCTGAATTTGTTGAATGTGCCACGAAGGCTCTGGAGGGCTGGTTGCTGGGAAGTAAGGTTACAGACTATGAAGGATTGTATAATTTGCTTATGAGAGAACAGATTTTAAATAACTGTCAGAACCAGCAGTTGCATCAACATTTGGTTGACTCAGATCTAACCTCTCCCCAAGAATTGGGAAAGAGGGCAGACAAATGGGTTAGAACCAGAGTTAAGCAAAAGAACCAGAACCAGAACCAGGGTGGTGACCAAAAGAAAACAGACCAGAAGGGTGGGGAGCAGAAAGCTAAAGACCAGAAGTCTTCAACAGGGCCCCGAACTAATACTGAGGGTGGGTCCCAAACTTCCAAGAAGAAGAAGAAAGAAGGTCAAAGAAAACCCTGGTGTAGCTTTTGCAAAAACACCACTCACTGGACAAGTGATTGTAAAAAGGGTGTTGCCACCAACACTGCAGCCCCTAAGGCACCTGCACCCACTAGTACAGTTGGCAGTGTTGGACCACAGACTAAGGGGGTAGTGGGTATCACCTTGGGAACTGATGGAGATTCTGACCTAGTCCGAATCCCCACACAGGCTGTTCTGATTTGTGATGGGGAGATTGATTTTTCCCCTACTGTCAGTCCCAATAATTTGGGCAAGTACAGACAGACACCTTTAATTAATGAAAAAGTGGCTCAAGCATACAGGGACACATGTGCCAGTGTCACTATGGTGACACCTAGCTTTGTGGACCCTGGACAGTACATACCAGGTGATAATTACCTGGTGACCAATGCCAGCAATGTCACTACTACACATAGTGTGGCAATTGTTAACTTTTCCTGGGGAGGGGTAACTGGCCTAAAAAGAGTTGTGGTTAGTGCTGATCTCCCAGTAGAATGTTTGTTGGGCAATGACCTGGAGAGCTCTCTATGGTCAGAAGTTGAGTACAGGACTCATGCAGAGATGTTAGGGATATCATCACATGTCCTTGCTGTGACCAGGTCACAGGCCAAAAAGTGCCTCTCTGAACCTCTGGTCTTGGATCCTGGAACAATGGACCAAGTACCTCCCAAGACAAGGAACAGGAGGGCAAAGGCTGTGCCTTCCCAAATGCCTACAAGTGAGGATCAGCCTTCACAGGAAGATGATTCTGAGACCCCTGAAGGAACTGTCCCTATAGAGCTTGAACCTGATCAGGTTGAGTTTCTGGGGACAGGGGGACCTTCTAGGGCAGACTTGGGGCAGGCTCAGTTATCCTGTCCTTCTCTTGAACCCCTCAGACAGCAGGCTGCTGCTGAGGCTGCTGAGAATGCTCAAGGTACCCATAAGGTTTATTGGGATGATGGGCTCCTTTATTCAGAGGGTAGAGACCCCAAGCCTGGTACAACCAGGAGGTTGGTCATACCTCAGCAATTTAGGGGCTTCCTTCTTACCTTGGCACACGATATTCCCTTAGCAGGACACCAAGGCCAGAACAAAACATGGGACAGACTTGTCTGTCACTTTCACTGGCCTCACATGTCAGAAGATACAAAGGAGTTTTGTCGCTCCTGTGTAACCTGCCAAGCAAGTGGCAAAGCAGGTGGTACCACAAAGGCCCCCCTAATACCATTACCTGTGGTGGGGGTGCCCTTTGAAAGAGTGGGGATTGACATTGTTGGACCAATGGATCCCCCTACAGCATCTGGGCACAGATTCATACTGGTGGTGGTGGACCATGCCACCAGGTACCCAGAGGCAATTCCACTTAGGACCACAACAGCTCCTGTTGTGGCCAGAGCCTTACTTGGAGTTTTCTCCAGAGTGGGGTTTCCTAAGGAGGTAGTATCTGATAGAGGTGCAAACTTCATGTCAGGTTACTTGACAGCTATGTGGAAGGAATGTGGTGTTAACTATAAGTTCACCACTCCCTATCATCCACAATGCAATGGGCTTGTTGAGAGATTCAACAAGACCCTAAAGGCCATGATCAAAGGATTACCTGAGAAGCTCAGGCGAAGATGGGATATCCTTCTGCCCTGCCTTCTGTTTGCTTACAGAGAGGTCCCACAAAAAGGAGTTGGCTTCAGCCCCTTTGAATTGTTGTTTGGACATCCTGTAAGAGGACGCCTATGTCTGGTGAGGGAAGGATGGGAGTTACCTCTCAAAAAGCCCAAGCAAGACATAGTGGACTATGTACTTGGTCTCCGCTCCAGGATGGCTGAGTATATGGAAAAGGCATCCAAAAACCTTGAGGCTAGCCAGGCCTTACAGAAAGCCTGGCATGACCAAAAGGCTGTCCTGACTGAGTACCAGCCTGGACAGAAGGTATGGGTGTTGGAGCCAGTGGCCCCAGCAGCACTCCAAGACAGATGGTCTGGACCCCATACAATCATGGAGAAAAAGGGAGAGGTTACCTACTTGGTGGACCTAGGAACTCCCAGGAGCCCCCACAGGGTGCTCCATGTTAACAGGCTGAAAGCATATGTTGACAGGGCAGTCATGGGCTTGCTCATGGCTACAGAGGAGGGGCAGGAGGAAGAGAGTGACCCTCTCCCAGACCTGCTGACTCAGAACCCTGAGGATGGCTCAGTTGATGGTGTGGCCTTAGATGGCAGCCTCACTGAACATCAGCAACATGACTGTAGACAGGTTTTGCAGTCATATCGACATATGTTCTCCCTGACCCCCAGTCAGACTAACTGGTGTACCCATGTGGTGGACACTGGTGATAGTCATCCTGTAAAGAACAAAATTTACAGGCAGCCTGACCATGTCAGACACTGTATCAAGGCTGAGGTGCAAAAGATGCTGGAGTTAGGTGTCATTGAGCCTTCAGAGAGCCCCTGGGCTAGCCCAGTGGTTCTGGTCCCCAAACCTCACACCAAAGATGGAAAGAGAGAGATGAGGTTCTGTGTGGACTACAGAGGACTCAATGCTGTCACCAGGACAGATGCACACCCAATTCCAAGGGCAGATGAGCTCATAGACAAATTGGCTTCTGCCAAGTTTCTGAGCACATTTGACTTGACAGCTGGCTACTGGCAAATCAGGTTAGCTGAGGAGTCTAAAGCCAAGACAGCATTTGCTACCCCCAGTGGGCATTACCAGTGTGTGGTGATGCCCTTTGGTTTGAAAAATGCACCTGCCACCTTCCAAAGGTTGGTGAATCAAGTCCTTACTGGGTTGGATGACTTTTGTGCAGCATATCTGGATGATATTGCTGTCTTTAGCTCCACCTGGGAGGATCACCTGGTCCACCTGAAGGAAGTGCTAGAGGCTCTGCAAAAGGCAGGCCTCACTATCAAGGCAACCAAGTGCCAAATAGGGCAGAGTAAGGTTGTGTACTTGGGCCACCTTGTGGGTGGAGGCCAAGTTCAACCACTGGAGAGTAAGATTCAGACCATAAAGGACTGGACTCCTCCAACTACCCAGACTCAGGTCAGAGCTTTCTTGGGCCTGACTGGGTACTACAGGAAGTTTGTTAAGAACTATGGGTCCATTGTGACTCCTCTTAATGATCTGATATCCAAGAAGATGCCCAAAAAGGTTCAGTGGACAGAATACTGTCAAAAGGCATTTGATGACCTGAAGAAGGCCATGTGCTCTGCACCTATCCTGAAGAGTCCTGACTACTCAAGAGAGTTTATTGTCCAAACAGATGCTTCTGAGTTGGGAGTGGGAGCAGTGCTCTCACAACTTAATGTAGATGGTCAAGACCAGCCCATTGCTTTCATTAGCAGAAGGCTGACCCCCAGAGAGAAACGTTGGTCAGCCATTGAGAGGGAGGCCTTTGCTGTGGTGTGGGCCCTGAAGAAGTTGAGACCATACTTGTTTGGCACTCACTTCAAAATTCAGACCGACCATAAGCCCTTCTTATGGCTTAATCAGATGAAGGGTGAAAACCCCAAACTACTCAGGTGGTCCATTTCCCTACAGGGGATGGACTTTACAGTGGAGCACCGCCCAGGGACTGACCATGGTAATGCAGATGGTCTCTCCAGGTACTTCCACTTAGAACATGAAGACACAACTGGTCAAGGTTAGTCTAATGTCCCTGCTTTTGGGGGGGGGGGGGTTGTGTAGGAGAGTAGGGTCTGCTATCCTATGGTCACCCCAAATTTTTGCTTTTTGCTTCACTGGTTTATGACTTAATGTGGCTGTGGGCCTGCTAATCAGACCCACAGCCTGCTGTTCTCTCTCTAAATTGTTACCCATGTACTTTAGGTGCATAACGACATTGGAACTGGTTCACCTTATTGGCCCCTGTAACAGTGTACCCAGGTACCCAGGGCATAGGTGTTTCCAAGGCCTACCAGGGGCTGCAGCATGTATTGTGCCACCCCTGGCCTGGCCTCCATATTTGACACAACTGGCTGATCACTCAGCTGGGGTAAGTCGGTGTAAACACCCCTTACTTAGGTGTAGTATGCCTATACCTAACCTAAAATGGACACATATGTTCCTATCAGTCACTCCTATGGAAGGCCTCATCAATCCTGGAGGCAGAGTGCTTGGAAATATGTGAGATGGTGCTCTGGCATGAGCTGAGTCTGTCTGCAGCTTTCGGAACCATGTCCTTTAGCTGTTTCATGATATTGCCATACCATATACTCTTAAGTGCATTATGAACCTCGCGGTTAAATGCTATCTTGGGTTTGGCTTTATCAAACCATGTCGAGTAAGGTGTCATACGAATTGGAATACTACCCCCTCGCCAGTTCTGGCGACGGGGGTAGCATTCCACCCTTCTAGAGGGACACGACATGTACCTAGCCTGAACCCCGGTTAAAGTTAAACAGAGCCTCAGCATCACAAAATGGATGCTGCCACCACAGACACAAGTCTGACCTCCTGCTGCTGGGAGTCCTTCCAGCGAGGGCAGCTTGGACAAAGGGTTTCCTGCCTGGGGAGGTGCTAGCACCACTCCAGACAGGATTTTGTGTATTGGGTAGGACAGGGCTGAAAAGAATCAGACATGCCTGGGGCACACAAGGTGTCCCTGTGCATAGGCCAGTTCAAACCGGTGCTGGGGCTTTCCAGCCCCAGTCCTGGCGCGAAACTGGACAAAGGAAAGGGGGTGTAACCACCCCCCTTCCTGGTTCCACCCAGAGGAGGGACCTAGTAGGTGATCCGGCCCCCCAGATTCGAATAAGAGTGGGAGCTGTGTCCTGAGACTTCAGATCATCCTGAATCAACTTGAAATACAGAAGAAGACTGGACTTCGACATTTTGCTGCACAGAAGACGGAAGAGAATCTCCCCTGTGGCCAAGGAGTGACCACCCTGTGAACACAGGCACCAACCAGCAACTCGACGTCTGCTTTGCCGCCGCCTCCCGCCGGAGCCCGAGCCCAGAGCCTGACAAGACCCAGACTCCCAGACTTCTCACCGCCCGATCCACAGTCCCTGCAAAGAAGGGGCCCGTGGAGGCACCGAGAGACGTGGAACCGGACCTCTTGAAAGACCCCCGAGAAGCTGACTGCACAGCATCAGAGGCACCCTCGATGCTGTGCTTTGGGGATTGAGAAGCCCCAACCTCGATCAGCCCTTGCACCGAAGATCAGCCCCCCAGCATCTCCACAATCTGCGTGGGGCCCTTTTGCACTGTGCCACTTGACGCGCCATCCCGGCCACTTGCCACGTGGCTAGCGGCCATCTTGGCGACGAAACCTTCAATTTACACTGCGGGTCTGGTTGCTCCAGACTTGCCCTTGCTTCTGTAAAAAGGAGTACCTGCTCTGACCTTGCTGGTCCGAGTAACAAGCCTTTTTCGATTCCTGCGTGGCTTGCATTAGCCAAGGCCTGTTTGCTCCAATCAAGTTGCCAACACCGCCAAAAACAGCGAGAAGCCTGCGTGGGACAGCTCGTGACCGACTCCTGGACGTCTTCGACCCCTCGTGTCCACGTGGCTGCAGAGAGAAGCTACACCTGGACGCCTGTTTGCACCCGACATCGCCTGGTTCCACTCTGGTTCCATGGTAGTCACTGGCTAGTGACTTTGAACATTGTCCCCTCTGCTTTCAGGTCTTCACCTCTTCAGATCCACCCTTGGATCCACCGGAACTCTTCACATCGAGCCGCCTGCAGCATCTTCAGCTCCAAGCACCATCGACTTGCGTGACGAAACCCGACACTACTTCGACCCTGTGCACCCGCTTCCTGTGGGTGAGGTAACTCAGCTCCGCCGGTGTTCCCACACTGGTACACACCTCTAGGGTCTGTGTCTAAAGTTTCATCCTTCTAGGTCACTCAGAAGGTTCCTTTTTAACTAACTTTGTAACTTTTACGCACTATTGACATTGCATTGGTAAAGCGTGCACTTTCCGCACTGCACCCGAGTCCCGCGGGCCTTTCCCGACTTCTTCCCTGCTAGTCCCGAACAGCTCCAGTGATTCCCCAGGCCCTAGGCCTCTTCACTTTCCCTATAGTGGTTCTTATACCACTATTTTAGTATATGGTTTAGGTGGCCCCTAGGGCTCATCCAAAATTGTGCAACTTTTGTGTATTTAAACTGTGTTTTGTTTTAACGCATTTGCTTCTGTGCTCATAAAGAGTATCAGGGATATTTGTAGAAATAAATCCATATATATTTTCAATATATATCTGTGTGGTGTCCTTTCATTTGGTATTCAAGGGATTGTGTATGGTAAAACAGCTTGCTTCACATGCCTTTACAGAGTTTAGCCTAAGACTGCTTAGTCCATGCTACCCCTAGGATAGCTTGTCTATAAGGTTGACTTTACAACCTGCACCATAAGGGTTGCTTGGCATGGTACAAGGTGATCACTAGAACTAGTGAGCATCATATACCAGGCCAACTTCTCACAGCAGAGGCCTGAGAAAGGTTTGCAAGGCTACTGTGGGTGGCTCAATCAGCACTGCAAGCTCACAAGTAGCATTTAATTTACCTGCCCTGGGTATATGAGTTTCCACTTTACAAGGGACTGACAGGTAAATTAAATAGGCCAAACAGGTGTAGACCAATCTTACCAAATGTAACACATAGAGCACACGCACTTTACACTGGACAGCAGTGCTAAAGTGCCAAGAGGCCTAAAACTACCAACACCATGTCAGAGAAAAGGCTAGAAGAAAGGCAAAAAGTTTAGGGATGACCCTGCAAAAGGGCCAAGTCCAACAGAATGGAATAAGGATCATGGGTCCGGTGAATGGAAGTAATGATATTGGTTTCTAGGATTAATGAGTTAATGATGTGAGAATATCATATTTATTGGAGTATGAGTACAGGGGGATTTCTTTGAAAGAGCTTGAGTATCGTGGTTTTGTACAGAGATGTATTGCCTTAGGTGAATTATTAAGTTTTTTATGGTGAAAGGATACATACACATAGTGCATCAGTTACTTTCTGAAATACGCCTAGGTGATATACAGCTTTTGATTTGAGAATATATATTTGGGGAACTGAAGTCTGTTTTTTTAATATATTGTCCTTGTTTTCGGAAATTTTGTTCATTCATGATGCTAAGAATGAAGAAGAAATTGGTGGAAGATACATGTTTTACAAGAACATGTATAATATTATGTGAGTACTGATTTTACCAAACTCTGAGGAATGACAGACCAAGTTGGTGATGTGAATAGCGCAGTTATAATAGATATATAAATCCACAAGGTATTGTGACATTCTGGACACTGGTGCTGGTGTACATATGCATGACAACTAGGTAGGATAAGGGCTGGGCTTACCCTACTGAGTTTTGAATAACATCTAATGATATGAGCTAAATTGATATGAAGAATGATACTATCAAAGTAGGTCCTCCTTCTTGTGAACATGCGTTATGACACTTCATACTTAAGATTTATTTATGAATACTAAATATGATTATGAAATGGTCCTGTAGAAAGTGCCGCTTTTGTCATGGCCACCTACACTTTTTGACACTGGTACTGGTGTTTTCGACTGCTAACCAGGCCCCAGTGTCAGTGCTCTTTCCCTAAAACAAGGTAAAATGTTCTAATTGTCACACAATAGGCACGCACTTTAGCACCCCTGTACGTCCCAAGTAAGTGGTACCCCTGGTACCTAGGGCATGGGTACTAAAGAGGGTTCCTAACGGCTTCCGTTTTTATCAGGCCACCCTAAGGGCCCCCATAAAAACTACAGGCACCCCGCTATTGCAGACTGCATGTTAGTGTGCAAACCATGAGTGAAAACACAGCATGGCACACTCCCTGAATGCCATGCCAAAGACACTGCATATAATATATGTAAGTCTCCCCTACAGTAGGCCTTCTAGCCCTAAGTCAGGGTACATTATATTACATGTTGGGCATATGTGCATGGGCAGATATGCACCTGTGCTCTCTAGTTCAATTACTAGATGGTACAAGTGAACAGGGAAGCCATCTGAAGCACACATAATTAGCACTGGTCATTATGAGTTCCGCAGCTACATAATAGCTTCAATTAAATCTGTGGTGATTGGTATCAAACACCTTTTCTTAATAAAGCTGTACTAATGCCAGTACATGATTTATTAAGACATGCTGCCAGAGGGCACCTTAGAGGTGCCCTCTGAAAAACCTACCAATATCTGGCTGTCTGACTGGTCTCATCCAGCTTGCCACCACAGACCCCCTGCAGGTGAGAGTCAACTCACTGTGAGGCCAGAAAGAATGCCTGCTGGGGAGGGAGGTGTTCACACCTCCTCCAGCAGACTGGCTAGTGATTTAGAATATCTTCAAAGTCCCTGCCACCTTTGATATGTGACTCTGGCTTCTCCCACACCGGGGAGATGCCATCCCCTTTCCTGAGGCCCATTTGGCACCATGAAAGTCGGGAAATTAGTTTTGCAGTAGGTGTGTTTCACCACTAGGATAGTTATACACCTAAGGGGGGCAACCTGATATTCTCCACAAAAGAAGGATTCCAGCATTTTGTTTTTGGTGGAATTAGGAACTCTGGGACATGGTTATGCCTACTACCCACAGAAATTGGTCATACAGGGGATGTAGTGACCCCAAGGATAAGTAGCCCATTTGCTACCCTTCACTCCCCTTAACACCCCTAAATTCTGAATGTAGGTGCCTCCTAACACCAGGAACTCAGATTCACCAGACCAAAGAGGAAGAAGGACAAAGAAGATCCAAAGACCGTTGGAACTGATGACTAGCTGTGGATTTGGTGCCAAACCCTCTCTGTCTGCTCCTGCCTTAACAATTGCAAAGACCCAACTCACCCTGCACCTGTGCATCCTCTGGAAGTCTGAGAATGTCAGGAACTGCGTTCAGTTAGTGTCTACCTAATCATTAGAACTACGTTACCCAGAAGCCAGAAGGAAGAGGAGTAGCGTCTACAAGAAGATGTAACGCGCGCTCATCAGCGCGCGTGATTCTGGATTGTTTGTTTTGGGCTCAGGCAGGAAACAGACCCGAGCCGGGAGAGCTCCGTGCACGGCCTTGGAGATGCCGTGAAGAGGAGAGCTGCCACTCCACTGTGCTCGGCTGAGCACAACATTGTCTTGCTGTGGGCTTATGATCATTGGCGTTCCGTGGTGGGCTTGGTAAATGCCCGCAGAGACGCCAAAAGATATTTGGAATGTGCTGATTGCACGCTCTGCTGGCTGAGGAGAGTGCTCCGGATCAGCTGTTTAGGGCAGCAGTGAGGATTAACCGCTCCACCCTATCAACTACTACTTGCTGGAGGTAGGAGCCGAAATGCCTCCACACATTTTGTTTTTTGTTTATTCCTGGAGGGAGCAGTTTTGACGTATTATTTCATAATGAATACTTTCATTCACAAGAGGTGTGCTATATATACACTTTTGTGATTCCTTGGACATTTACTTTGAACTCTGTCATTTAAGGATCGAGACTTTGGCTCTGAGCTACCTTAAAGTCACAGATTTTACAGAACCGCTATGTACTGGTGTTCCTATAAATGGAAGATTTTAGCAGTATGAAATGGTATGAGAGTGGTTTAACCTACTGTGTATGTGTTTTATATGCTTATCTACATATGGGGCAGGTTATTTCCAGAAGCTAGGAAGTGGCTTGGATATCACTCAAGTAGATAAGGTATTTAGAGCACACTAGTGAGATCATATGAGAGTAGCATGTGTATGTATTCATGGTAGATGTTCTTTGTCTTAAAGGTTCTCCTCACTGCTGTTCCCAACCTATCCTTTCCCTCACTTGATCACTCTAATACTCCATAACGTTCAGTTGGAGTTGGGGATGTCAAGGGGTGGACCCCTTACGGCATCATCCAGACCCTGAGGAGTACAAGATCCTTGCAGAGAAGACTGACAGTATTTCACCAACCCCATAGCATCTCCCTCGAAGTGGAGGAGATACTTTTCTGCAGCCTGAAGGCACTGACCGCAATGTCCAGTTAACTGTGTTGCTGACCACTGGGTCCACCAACACAGTATCTGCCCAGGAGGAGGTCACAATACTCCGGGAGGCCATATCAATCTCCGTACCAAGTTTGAAGGTGTCAGGACCCCCCAGGACCCACCTGCACCAATACACCAGGTACCCAACCCCTTGAAGCAACCAAGGTGTATTTAGTGTCAAGCCTGGACACCTATACTGCCAAGACAAACCTACCAATGAGGGTCATATGCTTCACCGAGTCCAGCACCGAGGGTGGCCCTGCAGTCCTGTTTTGTCCCCAACTCCAGGTTGACACCAAAAGTGAAATCCTCTAGCGCAAGCCAGACAAAACACCTCTGCACCCGAGCCCGCCAGCCCAAGTTTGAGCCTACCAACACTGTACCCTTGCTCCAGGGACCACCAAGAGCAGCTCAGTCAGAGAGAAGCCCCCTTTGGCTTCTCTATGACTTGTCCCACTTGCACCATTTGTCTGCTTACAGATTTCTCCATATACTTCAGGGTAAGGTTCAAGACTACCCTTTCAACCAGCACCTCTGCATCTGGACACACCAGGGCAGGTAACCCAAAAATGCTGATGGTTTCAAGGACCTTGGCTACAACTTACCTTAAGTTGAGAAGAACTACCCTGTAAGTTGTGTAAAAGTGACCCTATGCAGAGAATGTTTCTGCCATAGGATAACATTACCATGTTCAAGGCTCAAGCCTCAGGTCTGACAGCTGTATTTTCTAATTGCCCGAAAATGGCTAACTCGAAAAGTACTTACTCAGTCTCATAGATCCTGTTGTCTAAACAAATGTAAAATATTATTGAGTGTGTGTTTCATTTATTGACTCTGTGTGTGCAACAAGTGCCTAACACTCCCTTCTGATAGGCCTAAGGCTGCTCGACCACACTGCCATAAACACATCTCTTGTAGAGCAAGCCCCTGTACACTAGTAAGGGATACCTGGAATCTCTGCATAGTGCACCTCATTTTGGCACACTATAGAGAGAGCCACTTCATACAAGTCCCTCTAGGATATTGAAGACGTTAGAACAGAAATGGAATGCTGATGAGTTGTGTAAACATTAAGAGACTAAGATATTTTTGTATTATTTATTTTATGTTCTTTCCAGCACTGATTAAGTCCCTTCTGGGGCCGAAACGCGTTAGCAGGGCTGTTGCTGTCTATTTTTAAAGGAAAGGAAATGCACATTAAATATAAATTTTCCTTTAACTCAACAGCATCTAGGTCTCCTTATTGGATGGCATGGTATATGGGCTGTGATATGGACATTTGGAAAAGGTATCTGCGTGAACATGTCTATGTAATTGAATTGAACCTTTGAGTACTTTCCCATAGTGGGATTTCTTACATTTGTGAATGTAGTATCCTCAAAAAAGCATGACAGGTCCTGTTGTACTTAGTGAGAAAGGAAGTGGTCATCGCAATGACACAAAAAGAAGCACCTGAGTGTTGAGAACCAAGCATTTATGTGCACAGGAACATAGATATTATTTGTCAAACAACTCGTACTCAAGAGGGGTGGTGACGTTAATCAATAAGAGATCTCAGTTTACTTATCAATACACTATCACAGAAGCCTCGTGCAGATATTTGATAGTGGCACAGTAGATAGGAACTTGAAAAAAAACCTTGGTAAATAGCTCTGACTCGAACATAGACACACCAGAGTTCTTCAACCGTTTACTAAGAGACTACCCCACCACCAAAATGCAGACATAATATGGGGGACGTTGGGTGACTTCAACATTGTGTTGGATGGATCTGAATTTTAAATAGCACTAGACAAGCACTTAGACCTCCCTTTTGGACAGCGGTCTCATCAACCAAATACAGGACAATGCTATTCTCCCTAGAAACTATCAGACCACTTACCTGTAATGCTAACTAAAACAACCTCATCCCTGTTGGCAAGGACATGACGGTTTAATGATGGGTCACTATTGAACGCAGAGTTCAAAAAAGAAATTCAACAATAAATATAAGGATACTTTACAGTTGCACACTATGAAGGTATGGCTCAGAGCACTGCGGTTCTATGGGAGACCTTTACGACATACACCAACAGCATATAGAATTCAAAAGAGTTGGCGTATAATGGGCCATATGTGCTAGATTAAATATGTTAGAAACTCAGATCAAGACTTTTTAAGATGACTACGACAAAACACATAGAAATAACAAACTTAGGGAACTGAGTGTACTCCAAGAGAGTTAGGAAGGCAGCAGACCAAGAAACGAGATTCTTAAGAAAATAAGATAGAACCAGCATGCTTTAGAGAGGAAAACATGCTTGATAAAACACTAGCACAGCTGATAAATAGACAGTGTGGGCAAGGCAACATGGCTGCGCTACAAGAACCCACCTCACAGATCACAAGATAAACAACTAAATGCTAGGCATATTCTCCAAATACAATTCCCAATTTTACACTTCCACAATACATGGATATGCATCTCAAATAGAAGAATACTTAAAGTCAGTGACACTGGCAGAGTGGAGGAAGCAGAGGGAGAATTCTGAAATCACAACATTTAAAGCAGCAATAAGGATCTAGCAAGCAGGAAGGCCCCTGAGCCATATGACCTGACCTCACCATTCTATAAAGAATATGCAAGCAGACGTGTCCCCCAAATTACTATATGTGTATGAAAATACACTTTAGATGGGGCAGTTCATTCCAACGGTGAGGGAGGTGGCAATCATATCTCTGCTTAGAGAAGGGAAAAAGGTCAGAACTGTGTTCATCATACAGGCCCCTGCCACTAGTAAACATAGATATTAAACTACTAGTGAAAAAATAGCAAACCAACGGCAGTCCTTGATGCCATACTTAGTATGACCCAACTAGACAGGGTTCATACCCCAGTGTTCCAACCTTCCTAATCTGAATAAATTAACTGCAATTGCACACCACGTGGACCATAGTCTTCTAGCTACAGTAGTTCTACTAGTTGCCAAAAAGGCACTTGACTCTGTGGAGTCTCCTTTAATGTTGGTGGTACTATGCAGACATGGAGTAGGTAGCAACACTATGCTCAGATCGGAGTGAACGGAAGTCAAAACAGATAAGTATTGAGCAAGGCATTTGGCTAGGGTATCCTCTCTCACCTCTTCTATTCGCTCTAGCTGTAGACCCTCTAGTAGGGGTCCTCTGCAAGAAATATTCACAAAATAGCGCAGACATAAGGCAAAAACACAGATAGTCTCCTTATATACAGGTGATACGATCCTATAAATACAAGCCCCAAATGTAAATTTGAATCTAGTAGTCCACAAAGCATTACATTTTCAATTACACTCCTGCCTCTGAATCAAAGGACGGAGGAAATCTGAGGTGTTCCACGTACAGCAGTATGCGCAAAGTTTACATACGACTACCCTCTAACATTGAAATCAGATGCAATTAAATATCTCGAAATCCATATGTAAAGACAAAGGGAAGAATCTATGAAACAACATTATCAATGCAATACAACAATTGACCACAAAGTGAGAAGGATGGATTGCTCTCCCCGTGTCTATGGTGGGGCACCGTGCAGTCGTCTAACATTGAAATCAGATGCAATTAAATATCTCGAAATCCATATGTAAAGACAAAGGGAAGAATCTATGAAACAACATTATCAATGCAATACAACAATTGACCACAAAGTGAGAAGGATGGATTGCTCTCCCCGTGTCTATGGTGGGGCACCTTGCAGTCGTCAAAATGGTAGTCCCCCCCTTAATTCCTTTTCTTATTCGAAGTATACAGAGAATACTAAATCAACAAATCTTCACAACATTCAAAACAATATGATTGAGATTAAAATGGGCAGGATGGCAAG
The DNA here is from genome assembly GCF_964261635.1 of Lissotriton helveticus. Lineage (NCBI taxonomy): Eukaryota > Metazoa > Chordata > Amphibia > Caudata > Salamandridae > Lissotriton > Lissotriton helveticus. The sequence continues at coordinate 1,420,002,915 of NC_136061.1, forward strand.
CCAGAATCCACTGGGCGATACTTATAATCCAAAAGAACAAAGGTGGACTCGGAGTACCAGACATTGAAATACATTTTCTTGCAACATGAGCATGATATATTACCTTGTGGTTTCATCTGGATCCCAGGGTCAGACAATAGCCAATAGAGAAGAGACCCTTTGATACAAGATCTCCAGGGGCAATACTCAGTTTTAGACAGTGATAGACAAAATAGGATATATACTAAGATACAGATGGTAAATGCCACCTGCCTATCCTGGAGGGCTTTGGCATGGTTGGCTGTTTTACATTGCTTTTAATCACCGCTGCTAGCTATCAAAGAATACCCTGACCTACATCCCACACTAGAAACTAAGCCCATAAAGATCTTAAATACACTTCAGTTCTTCTCTGACGTCTGCTTATTAACACTTGACATCTACAAGAGAAGGGGGTAAGACGCCATCAGCAATTGTACTATAGCAACAAGCAGCTATGGAGATATTGCAATTATCCTCATAGGCTCCAGAGAACTTTCAAGTGTTAACTAATGCCATAGAAAAAGGGTTTATGAAACACGTAGGGCCTCATTTGAATGTCAGTTGGATAGTCTCCAACCACAAGTCAGAGGCTTTCTGTCTGACATCCAAGGGTTAACTTTCGACTGCCTAGTAACAATGTAGGCAGTCGGAAGTCAAAGCAACTGGTCATTGCGGCTGTCTTCTGACTGTCTCTGCGTTTCCGCTATCGGGATTACGATGTCGGTATCACACAGGATTTTCATGTCGGGCTGTCGGACATGAAAAGCCTGTTGGACAGCAACTTTGGGGGCCCCTAGCAGGGCCCTCATGTCTCCATGTCCTTCGATTGTGGGCCAGGGGGCACCGTAAATTCTTGCAACATGTCGCAGGCACCACGAGGTGCCTGCCAAACAGGACAGGGATTTACACAAACTCCCATTTCTCTATGGGAGCTTGTGATCACACCATGCAGGAAATTCATGTTGAGGACACTGTTATTCCAGAAAAAGAAAGCAATGAGCTGGATGGGTAATTAGACACTTCGATACAAAGACCGAGTCTTTGACATGCCCCCATGTGATGAACTAGTAGAGACCTCTGTTAAAATGATACCCCTTGTGGCTAGACTGCAGGACTTCTTGGAGCCCCTCAGACAATAGGTAGCACAAAATGAAGTGATAACTACAGAGAAACTGTTGAGTACGGCAGGCCTTGTGGCGAGGGTCAAACAGTAAACTAGACAAATAACACAGACCACAGGAAACTCTGCTGTGAAATGGGACAAATTATGACTTCTGTTATGAGCAACAGAAACTGTGATGAGATGTGAAATATGAAAGGTCCTCATTAAGGTGAAAGATGTAACATGTACTATACACTAACATGTACTATACACTGTAGAGGAGAAAAGGAGTACTGCAAACTATAGTATGTGTTTGTTAGAAATGTGGGTCTCTGGTTGAGAGAGGTATGCACCCTGTTCAAGTAGGGACAATCCTAATCGAACACACACCCTAAATTAAACTGTGATCACCCTCTGGTAGCTAGGCACAGAGCAGTCATGCTTTACTTAAGAGGCAATGTGTAAAGTATTTGTGCAACACTTAAAATGGCAAAAGAGTGAAAACACCACGCAAAATTAATCTACATCAGGTTAGAAAAATAGAGCATAATTTAATGAACAACACTAGACCAAAACAATAAAAATCCACTAAGTAGAACTTGAGGTGTGAAATTTGAGAATAAACTGAAAAATAGAGCTTAGAAGCACTATGACAAAATGTGTGTTATCGAGTCACGCTGGACTGGGACAAAGTCAAGAGTTCAGGCTGATGAAGTGCAGACCAGATACAGGGACCTAGTGAGGCCCACTGAATAGAAATACCTTAATCCTGGTTGCGTTGACAAAGATGCAGAGTAATGCCAAGCGATGCATCAGTGTTTTACAGGAGCAGCACTTTATACCCACTTCCAAGGGCCCAGGACTGGATTGGCACCACTTGCAGGGCAAGAGTTGCAGATGGCAAAGTCCAGGTGCTGTAGCAGAGTGGTTAAAAGTCTTTGATGTTCCTGAGACTTCAGAACAAGAGGCAAGCAGACAAGCCCCTTGAGTCACTTTGGTTCTGGGTTAGAGAGATGCAGGTCCAGTCCTTCTCACTCCCAGGCAAGATGGCAGCAGACAACAGGTCAGAACAGTAAAGTAGGAGTCAACAAGAGTAGTAGTCCATGGAAAATTTAAGTATTTATTTATTTATTTAGAAGTTTTCTATAGCGCTAACAAGACCCGAAGGTAGCAGAGCGCTTTACAGTAAAAGGAAAGGCATGGTGAGCAAAAAGATACGTAACAAATAAAGGCAGTCCTCAAAGACAATGTTGGGGGAGGAGAAGTTCGTAACAGTAGGCCTTTTGGTAGAAGGATACAGAGATAGCACATAGTTCGGAGGGAGATCCTCGTTATCTAGGACCCAGGGAACGGGTGAGGAACAAGGATTTGAGTTGGATCTTGAAGTCCGGATAGGAAGGTAGAGTTCTGATATGAGGGGGGATAGAGTTCCATATTTTGGGGGCATTTCCAGTGAAGGAGCAGTCCGCAGTTTTCTTCTTTCTGGTTTTTGGTGGGATGAGCAACAGGGAGTTGGAGCTTCTCAAATATCTGCTTTGGCCTGCTTTTTTGAGCTTGTTAGCCAAGTATTCTGGTTTACCGGTGTGGAGGGCCTTGTGTGTTAGGCAGGCCGTTCTGAAGGAGCTACGCATTTCCACCGGGAGCCATTCAAGTTCTTTGAGTGCTGGGGAGATGTGGTCAAATTTTTTGCATCCTGTGAATATTCTTGCTGCCGCTTGTAGTGTTGTTTTTAATGGAGCCAAGTGTGATTTGGGTATGCCTGTAAGGATTGAGTTCCCATAGTCCAGTCTAGATAGAACTAGAGATTGGGTGGCTAGTTTGAGGTCTTTGTTTGGAATAAAAGGTTTTATTTTATTCAGCAGTCTGAGGTTGAAGAAAGCACTTTTTGCCGAGTTCTTAATGTGGTTTGTCAGGGTTAATTTGGGGTCAAGGGTGAAACCCAGGGATTTGACGGAATCAGTTGGCGTGAGAGAACCTTTAAGAGCATCGATCGACTTCAGCCATTCAGTGATTTGAGGATTGTCTTCTTTGTTTGAGATGAGAAGAGTTTCGGTCTTGTCGGGATTGAGTTTAAGGTGGTTTTTTGTCAGCTAGTCTTGAACATCTTTTAAGACAGCATTTAGTCTGTGGATGTCATTAAGCGAGGAGGTTTCCAGGTAGATCTGCGTGTCATCCGCGTAGAGGTGGAAGAGGATATTGGCATTCCTGAGTAGTTTGGCGAGCGGTTCCATATAGATGTTGAAGAGCTGAGGTGAAAGTACTGATCCTTGGGGGACACCCTTGTTGACTTGCTGCGTTTTAGAGGTGAAGTTCTTCAGTTTTATTATTTGCGAACGGTTGTGGAGAAAGGAAGAAAACCAATCAAGAACAACTTCGCCGAGGCCAGCTCTTGCTTGCAGAGTTTTGATGAGGAGCTTATGGTCTACCGTGTCGAAAGCTGCGGATAGATCAAGGAGTATGAGAAGGCAGCACTTGTCAGCGTCAAGAGAACCGTGAATGTCATCTATGATGTTCAGCATCGCGGTTTCTGTGCTGCGGCCTTGTCTGAAGCCAGATTGGAGGGGATCGAGGAGATTGATTTTATCCAGATGATGAGTCAGTTGCAGAAGAACACAGCGTTCCAGTGTTTTGGCCAGTAGAGGGAGGTTGGATATCGGTCTGAAATTGTTTAAGTCTGCAGAGTCAAGACCGGGTTTTTTCACCATTTTTAGGCAGTCAGGGACCACTCCGCTTTGTAGGGAGCTGTTTATGATTTTGCCCCAGATGGGAGCTAAAGTGAGCTTCATTTTTTTGACTAGTGAGGGAGGAATGGGGTCTGAGATGTGAGCTGATGGTTTGGAGGTCGAGATCAGCGAGATTATCTCAGTTTCCTGCACGTGGCGAAAGCTTAGCCACGGTGCGGGGGGGGGCCAGAGAGGAGGGTCTGAGGGATGGCTGCGTTACTGATGTCTAGAGATAGTTCAATTTTTAGGACCTTGTCGTTGAAGAAGCTGGCGAAGTTATCGCAAAGTTCTTTGGACGCTTGCAAGGGTGGGGGTAGAGGCTTGGATGTTTGATGTCTGATTATGTTGAAGAGCTCCTTAGGTCTGTTTTTGGAGTTGGCTAGAGCCTCTCGGAAGAAGCTGGATTTCTTGCTTTTGATATTGTTGTTATACTTCTTGCGGGCTGTTTTTAGTTGTAGGCGAAGGGTGGTTGTTGGGTTGTTTCTCCACTTTCTTTCTTTGGCTCTCAATGATCTTCTTTCTGCGTTGAGGTCCGCATTGAACCACATTCTGGATGGGGTGGCGCGGCTTCTTTTGAGCTTTGGCGGAGCTAGATTATCGAGAATGGAGACTAGCTCAGAGTTGTAGTGGTCAGTGAGTTCGTTGGTCGAAAGATGTGGGGAGTTGTCTAGAAGAAGAGAACTTAGCTGCCCTTCTAGAATGTCTAGGGGGACTTGGGAGAGGTTTCTTGACCATTTGGGTGGGTCTTGGGGAGGTTTAAGCGGGATAATGGGGTAATTAATGTGAAATAGGATCATATGGTGATCTGACCAGTCAACAGGGAGTATGTGGTTGATCGTGATTGAATTCTTTTGTGCAATGATGGCGTCCAATGTGGCTCCTTTGTAATGTGTCTCCTCGGTGCAATGTTGAGTGAGGTTGTTGTCGGTGAGGAGGTTGGATAGTGATCTAATTAGAGGGTTATGGGATTCATTCCATCGGAGATTCAGGTCACCAAGGATTATGTTTTTGGAGTCATCGAGAGCGTCTTGGGCGATCAGGTTGGATAGTTGGTCTCCAAACTCATTGTTTCTGCCCGGGAGGTGATAAAGAAGATGGCAGAGTAGAGAGTCATTGTCTTTGGTTTTGATGGAAGCGGATAGGCATTCAAATGAGTTGTATTCAAAGGGGGAGGTTTCTGTGATGTTCCAGCTGTCCTTGTGGATGATAGCAACTCCACCTCCTCGTTGTTCTATTCTGTCTTTGGAGATGATGGAGAATCCCGGTGGAACCAGCATGTCTAGGCAGGGGGGAGATGACTTATTAAGCCAGGTCTCAGTGAGGAATGCAACGTCTATGTCGTGTGTGAGGATGGCTTCAGCTATGTCCGTTGCATGTAATGAGGCCGATCTGCAGTTCATTAGGAGGCAGTTGGTGATTCTCTCCTGAGTGCTGGTGGTTTTGTCTTTAACTTCTCTGGGTATGGCGGTGAGGACTGGTAGTCTTTGTCGTTTGAGGGTGGGTTGATCTTTCCGGAAACCAGTGATTACTTGGATTTTAGATTTAGGTGAGACTGAGATGGGAGAGTCGTAGGTCGTGGCTAGTAATGCTGCTTCACTGTCGGACATGGGGGCTTCTGATCTGAGTGGTCTGGTGGTCAGGTGTTTTGAGCCTGCTAGGGAGTGAGATGGGTTAGTTGTCGGAGGCTTGGTCCGTGAGGTTCTGGGGAGTTCGGTTTTTTTGGGACTGGAAGCCAGGACCTTGGGGTGGGGATCAATCGGGTGAGTGTTGAGGGCTTCTGTGGGTCCCTGGGTGATGATGGCATTGGCGAGGAGGGGCGTTAGGGGAGGGGTATTGGAAGGTTTGGGGGTATTACATTGAGTACTGAGGGGTACTATGGGACCCTGGGTGATGTTGGGGTTGGCGAGGAGGGGTGTTCGGGTAGGGTGTTTGACGGGAGTACAGGCAAAACCGAGGTTGAGGAGTGTTACTGTAAGGCCTTGGGTGATGGAGTCGACCTGTTTTTCCAAGGCTGAGAGCCTTCTGGTTATGGAATCAATGGAGGTGTTGTGGGCATCTGCAATGGGGCCAGGCGTGATGTGGTTAGGGAGAGTAAGTTGAGAGATAGGGATCGGGGTAGAGGGAGAGGGTGGTGTGGGAAGAGGGCTGGGTGGGAGATTGGACATGGGAGGGAAGGGGAGAGGGTCGGGGGGAGGATGGGGTGGGGGATGTTTGAGTGTTGGAGGGACATTGGAGGGGAGGCTCGTTGGCTGTGGGCTGCCTGTTGACCGGGGGGTGAATGTCCTCGGGGGTGGGTAGTAAATGTGGGGGGTGGGGGGATAGGGGGGGGCGAAGGGGGTGAGAGTTGCGTTTCCTGTTGGTGGTGGATGGATGGGCGAGGAGGGTGGGATGAGGCGGGGGGGGAGCCAGACGGGCTTTGTGTGGATCGGGGTGGGTCGTGTCGCGATCATCTCTGATTGTAGAGGGAGAGGATGGTGAGGGTGTTGATGCGAGATGGGTAGGAGGGGCGGACTTGAGAGAGGGAAATAAGGAGTCAAAAGCTTCCAGATTATCATTGTTGGCTTGTATGAGGACTGTGCCATTGGAGAAGATATTCACGGTTGTATAGCCCCTGCCAACTGATCTGAACGGAAGAATCGTAGTTAATTTGCAGCTGTGGGCAGTGGAGGTGGTTTTGGCGATGAACATCCGTGATCTGATTGTGAAGACCCAGTATTCGGGTCTTTCGGTGTGGAATATTAGGTCCATCTTCGTCGGAAAATGTCAACAGAAGATCCAATTTAAGACTCGTAGGTATGCCTGAGGCTGTTGAAGGGCTTCAGGTGTGGGAGTGGGCCGAGACCCTACTGAAGAAAGCAATTCCTGAACTTAAGGGGGACCGAACCATTACTAGAGACCACAGAGTCCCTTTCCAGCGCTCTCCAAATGGAAAATTTCCCCCACCATCATATTAAACGTTGCCTATTTTCGAATAAAGGAGAAGATCCTCTCTACAGCTATTGAGAATAGAACATTGTCTACACAAGAAGCACCAAATTTTAGAATCTTCTCAGGTATGACAGCTGTGGCGGCAAAGAGGCGTCAGGAATTTGTAAAGATGATTGACTCATTTAAATTAAAGGGCATGCATGCATCTATTTTCCAACAATCAAAACTGAATGTTCTGGCAAAGGGAACATTCTGCATATTGGACAATGTTGTCAAAGCACAAAAACTACTACTGCAGGTTTCAAGCCTGGGCTAGGGTTGCCAGAAAGGAATGAGTTACAATCAGCGAATTATAGGATTGAGGTATAAGGTATTGCAGGTCCCCTTAAGATAATGATGTTTCTAATGCACCTGGATAAGCAGGGCAGGGCCGCCAGGGATCCGGAGGTAGTATAGCCTCTGGCAGTGGAAACGCACAAGGAGAGGGGTGCAGCCACATGGCACCCAGCAATCACAAGAGGGGACGGGAGGAGAAGTGGGCTACTCTTCTACACACACAGGGAGGTGAACACATGAAGGGTGGGAGGTGCACAGAGTGTGAAGGGTAAGCATAGGGGGAATAGGAGATCTTTTAAATCTAGAGGTATCCACAAGATGGAAGGAAAAGAAATCTATAACAATTGAGCAAGAGCTTTAGGTAGGACTGTTACTTTTCTGCACACTTTAGGCACTATTTTGCACTTTATCGCCATTTTACTTGGACTAATGATGCATGGACGCATTAATCTGGCTAAATCTTTTAGTACTGTAATGTATATCAGTCATCTTGCAGCTGATTGCCAATGCCAAGACATGTATTGGAAGGCCTTAAAATACCCAATAGAGTTTCTTGAGGATCAAGGGGCAGTACGTCTTCAGGAAACTATTGGTTTGCTTATCTCAACCAAGCACTTTAACTGTGCTGTCACTTTAATTTTCAAATGTTTTACAAATAATATCTTTAGCCTACTGTACTTAATTTCCTCTAGGAAAGTATACTATTGCTCATTTTTTCAAGCCCTTTATTTGCACTGTCAATTTATAGCTATATGATTTATAGATTAAGCTTTTTTGCCTAGTTTCATTTCATTACGGTGCCAGATAAAATCATCTAGGCGCCAAGGGTAAGTGTGCCTTCAGGGAACCATGAAGTTGCTTACTCTAATTAAGCTGGCTATTTGCATTGTCACTTTATTTGTCAATTGATTGTCAGTTGTTTATAGATCTTGCTTTTATCCCAGTCCTGTGCAAATCCTTTTAGGAAAAATCTAATATTGTGCAACACTTCTAAACAATTTATCTGCATTGTCACCTTATATTTCAATGATTTATTCTATATTACTGTGTATAATTCATTGAAAGGACCTAGGAATAAGCAGGCACATACTAGGCTGAATACTTATCATCATCAGTATTGGTGCTTAACCAACAGGCAACTAGAGATTGTGTTAGAATTCTCTCTTTCAACGCCAACGGCCTGAATATTAAAATTAAAGCACAGGCTGTGGAAGAATGGCTAAATGGTAACTCCCCAGACATCGTCCTGCTGCAGGAAACCCACTATGTTGCTAGTAGGAAACTCCCATTCAACATGTTCCAGCGGTGAGCTGGCAGTAGCTATCTCTCTTCGATAGGCATAGCTCAAGGAGGGGTAGCAATATTTTTTAGCAAATTCTTTCCCTTACAGACTACATGCTCCCAAATAGACAAAGAAGGCAGATGGGGATTAGTCAATGGTATAATCAACAACACTAAGCTGACTATAGCTACGATGTATGCCCCAATTGAGGATAATCCTGCTCCCCTGTTGGATCTGTATCATGCATTACTGTTAATTCCTGGACCGATTATTTTAGGGGGGATTTCAATTATTTACAGAATCCAGGAATAGATTCATCTTCAGGGCTGCAGAAACAAAAAAAAAACATGGGTAGCAGCAGCATTAAAGGAATGCATGACAAATTGAAACTTAGTGGAAGGCTGGTGGTCAAGATACCCAGAGATAAAAGACTACTTGTGTTATTCAGCAAAATTTAACTCAGCCTCCAGGCTTGACTATTTTTTCAACTCTAGGGAACTAGCTCAGGCTAATTGTACGTATACACAAAATAGTTTTTCGGACCACGCATTGTTAAAACTAGAATTATCTGCAATCGGCAGGGATAGAAATACCTCAAAATGGAAGTTTAATAGAATTCTGATGGAAGATGAAGACTGGTGTAAGGAAATCCATACGGAGATAGAGGGTTTCTTTCAGATTAACAAGGGCTGGATAATGTTTGGGAGGCCTTTAAAGCCACAATCCACTGTGTTATATCATCCAAGCAGATTGGTACTAAGCGGGTGCCAATCATAGAGAAAAACCACCTTAAAGCCAAAGCACACAAATGAGCAATACCTAAAGGATAGAAACAGTAGGACTAAACTGGCACTAAATCAAGCTCACCAGGAGATGCAAGGCTATTACTACACCAAAGTTTACACTTCCAATTCTGCTTATCTTCAGAAAGTGTATAAAGAGAGTGAGTTTACAGGAATATTCTTAGCCTGACAAATAACAGGCAAACAAGCTCAGAATAGGGTGCATTCACTGAACAATAAGCTCACCAAGAGCAGCACCATAAATGAAAATACAATACAAAGCGAGTTTGTCAGGCATTGCGAATCCATTTACTCCGTTAGGCAAGAGGTGGATAGTAGGAATTTAGACTCTTTTTTATGGATTACAAATCCCAGAACTAACCTCAGACCAATGCACAAACTTAATAGCCGATGTCTCAATACAAGAAATGGAAGAAGTGGTTCAATCATTTGCTAATGGCAAAGCATGTGGGGAAGATGGTATCCCAATATAGTTTTTTCTTTACATTTTGAGCAAGTCTGAACAATGAACTTGTGATAATCATATTTTACAAGTTTGGGAAATACCATCCTCTTTTCGAACAGCTGTTGTCATCAGTTTGCTAAAAAAAAAAGATAAAGATAAGGAGGATATAAACTCATATAGGCTCATCAGTTTGCTGAATTCAGGTTATAATATTACAGCTAAATTACTTCCCAACAGAATTAGCAACTGTACAGGGTCAATAATCCATAAAGATCAATGTGGCTTCGTCGCAGAGCGAAAATTATCTTTTGACACCACTTTTTTAATTGAAGCACTGGATTATTTTACTCAAAAGAAAATTCCATCTCAGATCATGCTTTTAGACGCAGAAAAGGCGTTTGACCATGTGTGTTGGGAAAGCCTGTACTACTCACTTGCTAAATTCGGTTTTCCCCCCGATTTGATTGCAGTTATTTTATGAGGGGGCTATGGCTCAAATAATAGTAAATGCCAAGAGGGTAGGCGCTTGAAGAGTAGTCAGGGGAACAAGATTGCCTCCTCTACCCTCTGCTCTTTGCTTGTTTCATAGCGCCTCTGGCCATAGCCTATTTGCTCTATAAGTAGTACAAAATCCCCAATGCCTGGAATGACTAACATCAAATTATACACCGACGATATAGCCCTTTTTTTTAAACCTGAAAGGCAAGCGCAAATGCAATTTTTTTATTTGTTTCAGGAATTTCAACCCATCAGGGGCTATAAAATCAATACATCCAAGACAGATATTCTGCTTTGCAATTGCACATCTGAATCATTATTGACAGATTTAGTTTTATTGGTTAATACACGGCCCAAGAATATTTAGGGGTATATGTAACAGAAAATGTTAACGATATTTACGCCTTAAATTATATCCCCCTCATCAATAAAATAAAGAATAAACTGCTAAAATGGAAAGAACTTCCAGTATCAACATTAGGCTGAGTAGCCATAACTCGTAAAATGATTCTACCACTATGTAACTTCCTTTTTTCAGCTATCTCTAATGCGGTCCAAATGAACTTTTTTAAGGAAGTCCAAGGACTTTTTTCTTCCTTCATATGGAAAAATAAGGTGTCCAGGCTTTCATTGGATACGCTCTTCAGACCAGTGTCAGAATGGGGACTAGCTCTCCCCGATTTGAAAGACTACTACTATGCTAATTTTGCACACACCATATACAGAACAATGAAGGTTTTAAACATCAACAGGTATGATCTTTTCTTTTTTAGATTTAATTTATAAGGAACATTTAATCTGAGAGTTCATGTGTTTAATAAAAACCACTTATAAAGTAGGATATATATTTTTTAATGGAGCATCAAAGGGAAAAAACAGCTGTGTATCCACTATTCAATCCCCACCCTAAATGGAGAAACTTTTCTCTCTGACAACCGCGTGGGCCAAGATGTACTATTAGAACCAGCAATTATGGCTAACTGGAGAAGTCAGGGTTTCAGTAAGATAGGAGATTTTTTGCAGGGAGATTGGAAAACCTGGTCTGAAATAGAACCATTGCTTAAACATAGTAAAATTATTATGCAATGGTCATTTGTCAAGGTTATAGGCTTTCTGTCGGAAAGTAATCCCACATATATCAGCGACACCATTGATCTCGTAGGCCACCTAGTAAACCATACACATGGCATTTCAATAAATTGCTGGGTCTCCCTGTTCCAGTCCCACGGGGCAGACACATTATACTAGAAAGCACAGAGAAAATGGGCAAATCAAGAAGGGCTGCATAACCCTAGTATAGATTGGAATCAGATCAATACGTTTCATAGCTCCTTGTTGAAAGTGGCTAACTTTAAGCGGATGCAAGCGGATGCAATTTTATTAAGTGGCTGCTGTACCGCACTCCGGACCTCCGGCATAAAATAAATCCCCAGATCTCATCAAACTGCTTTTGCTGTCATTTAGAGGGAGGGTTGAACTGAACCCATACAATCTGTGGGTGTCTGAAACTCGATGGATTTTGGGAGAGTATTAACAGATACTGTCATGACAGAGTGAAAGTTCCCCAGATACTGGATACCCAGACAATGGTTTTAGGATATTCTTTAGGCTTAACAGCAACCACCCTACAAAAAAACAGATATTTATCTTGGTCCTGGCTGCTCGGTTGCTGATCCTACAAAGGTGGAGATCGAATGACATTCCAACTTCCACACAGCTATTTAGTAAATTAAGTAGAATTAAGGAGTACGAAAGAAAGTACGCTTAAAGAGCAGGCTCCTATAGAAAGTGTAAGGCCTTAAGGGAGAACTCGGGTTAAAACGTGACTTGGGGTTGCTACATTCCCAGAATGGATATATTTTATAATATTGTTCAATTAAATTGTACAATCATTGATGTGAAATATTGCACTTTAAAATCTTTTGGTTTTTACTGTGTATAGTTTTAAACATCGGCTGTAATCATGTGGGTATGTTGTTTTTGGGACTAATGTATTTCTTCCTTTAACTATTTATGCACTATGGATTTACGAACTATCTCCAAATAAAAAATATTTTTAAAAAAGAGTAGCAGTCCAGCAGAGCGGCATTCCTTGTAACAGCACAGAAGTCCTTCTGCCTGGCACAGTATCCACAGGTCCAGAATTGTACTGAAGTCTTGGTATCTGAGTTCCAGTATTTATACTTTGGTGCCTTGCTTCTGGAAAGTGGGAGAAGCTTCTAAACAGTGGCTTTGAAGTGCAGGGAATCCCCTTCCTCCCCTACCCTACTCAAATCTGGCTGGAGTGACAATACAGGGTTATTAGGCCTGTTGTGTGGAGACATGGCACAGTTGCTTAGTTCCGGCCCCATCAAGCCAGTGAATGGCCCATTAAGAAATGAAGTCACACCTAAGCTCCCATTGCATTTCACTTTTAAGAGGGAAAGCACAAGGCCCAACTGTCACACGCGCCAGAAGTGTACTCAGAGACAGGCAGAAGGCAGAGCATGGTTAAAGTGGGAAAATGTCAGCTTTCTTAAAGCAGCATTTTAAGACAAGCAACTTAACGTCCGACGTCATCATACGTTTTGATTTTCATTTGTGAGCCCAGAGACACCAAACTCGAAATATCAATCTTTTTCCAATTGGAAATTACACTTATGAAATGTAATACGGTAATTTCACTGTTAACCTATAGGAGAGATAGGCCTTGCAGTAGGGAAAATATTAATTTAATGGTTTTGTAGAAAACTACTGGGCCTGCGTATAAATAATTTTTTATTATTTGGAGGATCAAGTTACATTTACCCCGTTGCTACTCTGGATTTCAGTATGGTGTGACGAGAAACTGAATTTTAATAAGGGTGTGATTGGCCACACAATACCGTGGTTATATTATATTAAAACTGTTGCTCGCTCCCTAGACTGCATAGACCTTTTTTATAGTCTGCAGTTTCTTAAAAAAAGAGATTGGAGGCTTCTTAGGGAAAGATTCTTAAAACCAACTGAAGGATGAGAGGTTAGCCAGGGTGCTGGAGAATTACACTAACAGATCCTTTTTGCTTCTGAATACGGAACCCTGCCTTACAGCTGCTAGACATCCTTGGGATAGATCACTGCTTCCAAAATTTCATCTGGATTCTATCCGCACACTGATCTGTTTCCCCACAGGTCAGTGTGATCCCCATGCTCTTTTAGTTTGTCCCTGTAATGGTTGCTCCCCTCAAACCCTGGTTTTATTCTGTACATGTTATGATTTCTTGTGCAAAGGTATTAAACACCACTTTTAAAAACAAGCATTTGCAATGCAATCAGTCTCGCCATTGGGGCTTTATATGTATTTAGCCATGCAGCACATTTTTTGCAGCTGGTTGGCCAGTAGCGGTTCCATCGGGAAGGAGGGAAGGGAAACAGTGCTCTAAAATGGTCATGCTTTTTGTTTTAAATAGTCAACTAAAGAAAGGACATTATGAAATGCAAGGCTGGAACAATGACAAGGGAGATGGGTTAACTGTTTGAGTCTGCAGAGGAAAATCATCTGTCAAACCACACAGGGTATACCAACCCAGCCCCGATATCTGAAAAACAAATAAATGTGTTGGCTACAAAGGTAGAATCAAAAGTACAGTAACTTGAATGTCTAATTGGCTTTATAGCAAAAAAATCTTGAATTCAATCTGCTTGGAGAACCTCTGCCAAAGCCATTGCAGGGTGATTGTAAAGAAGACCTTGTAAATGCATCAGGCTGCAAATTAAGCTGGTTGCCTTCAAATACCTCTGAACCATTTGTCTGGTGGTTTGTGAAAAGTAGCACACTCATTTCAAAGAACAGGCGCTTAAATAATGGAGGACACAATTATTAGCATTCTTTGGAAGGATGGAAGGCTGTGCATTGGTCAGATCTCCGTAGCAGGCACATAACCCGCTGAGCAGCCTTGCTACCCAGCCTATAAGTCTACAACAAAGTCACTAGCACCCACCTTCGCCTTTCCCCATGTGCACAAGAAGTCCAGAGGCGAGGCAGGCTCAGCCAATAGCTGCGGAGATGGGCAGGAGAGAGGTTGGTGGAGAAGTAATGACATCATGAGCGGCACTTGTGCATATTAAATTAAGCGGGTGCCATGATTATTTTATTAATCGGCGGGCTGCTTGTAAAATGAAAGTGTACATTGTGCACTGAATGTTGTAGGAAAGCATGTGGTGCCTGCAGCAGTAAAAACACTTTATAGAAAGTAGTGCTTACAGACTTAAAAGTCCGAAGTAACGGGGCCTGTAGCCAAGGGAATTTACAAATAAAGACATGGTCATACTAAGGGGGGACTAACAAGCCAATTACTCAATCAGAAGCCAGCATTTACGAAGGACAAAGACACAAGCCAATGAAAAATATGGGCTGAGAGTGGGCGGGGCTTCTCTTCCATACTACACTACAGCAATGTTCAAAATGGGGTTTCTGGTTGGCTAGGCTATACACCTAAGCCAAGCAGAACCCACCACTGTAGTCAGGGTGATGGAGTTACACACCCACGATAACCCCTGCTCATCCCCTTGGCACTGTGTAAAGCATTTGTGCAGCACCCACACACACCAGTGACACACTAGGCACACCACAAAAGAGAGTGCACACAAGGTTATTTACAAAAAGCCTTGGAATTATATATACATCGAATGCAATACTCAGTTAAACACCTGTAAATACTTTTGATAAAAGCAAATCTACCTTTACATGCTGAAAAGCATATACCCCCTCCCACTAAAGTGTGCTTAGACTTGCAACAAACAATGAGGGAGGTGATGATTTTCGGCTCACCGCTAACCTAGGGTGAGGACCAAGCCAATGTCTTTAACAGAAAGAGCACATAAAGCTCAATGATTCAGTGATGGTCCAATCCTCTTAGGATCACCCCAAGCAAAGTTATGGGCAAAAATGCAATCACAACCAAAGGCCCCGCAAAGCATTATGGGGTGAGATTTCAGAGTACAGTGAATAACAAAGTATCAGCTCTCCTCCTGAGCTGGGAGAGCCCTTACCCTGTTAGGCATTGTTTTCCTTTGGGTCTCAGGACCTCATGGAGATGCCCATCCCACCAGCCACCTTACTAATGATACTTGGTGGAGGGCAGCTCAGGGAGCCCACCCCGGCTGTCCTCGTCGCAGGCTCCCTGCCCCAGCAGCACCCACACATGCTGCGTCAGGAGCCGGCAACAGGTATGAAGGTCTGCCCTCGGGCGCCATTCAACAACATCATGTGCGGTGCCCATGCATATTAAATTAAACGGGCGCTGTAACTATGCACGGCACCCGTGCATATATTAAAAAAAATAATGATAAAATGGGCGCTGCGCAACAACATCATGTGCAGCACCCGTGCATATTAAATTAAGCGGGCGCTGTGATCATGCGCGGTGCCCATGCATATATTAATCAATTGACGGACTGCTTGTAAAATGAAAGTGCGCATTGTGCACTGAATGTTGCAGAAAAGCATGTGGTGCCTGCAGTAGTAAAAACACATCAAAGAAAGTAGTGCATACAGACTTTAAAAGACGTACCGTGTAGCAACCAAAGTAAACGGGTCAGTAACATTGGGAGGTTACAAATGAAGAAAAGGCTGTACTAAGGGGGGACTAACAAGCCAATTACTGAATCAGACGCCAGCATTTCTGAAGGACAAAGACACAAGCCAATTAAAAATATGGTCGGATAATGGGTGGGTCTTCTCTTCCATACTCTACTACAGCAGATCGCCAGAGCAGCGCATGTGCGCTGGCTCAAGCTCAACCTAACCAGGTTTTTTTCCAATTTTGTCCTGCCTTTTTACATTTACAGCTATTTCTTTATCATGTGGTGATGCTGGCAGTCACTTCCAATTTAAAAGGAGCTCTATATTGGAATAAAATTCTGAGCAGCTAATTTATAATGATTTTGGCCTGTTTTCCTCTAAATTAATCCTACTGTCTACACTGTGATCTGAGATAAATATGGTGGCATGTCTGTTTTAAACATTTAAATATATTTATGTGGTTCTTATGTTTTTATCTTTTGTGATTATGATGCATAATCGAATAAAGGCTTTTATTGCCATTACCAGTTTTTCATTACCTGGACATGTAAAACTTAAAAGTACCTGTATAACTTTTTAAACACAGTGCACCCTGCCCTTGGGGATACCCAGGGCCTATCTCAGGGATGACTTATATGTTTCAAAAAGGTAGATTTGGGCCTGGTAAAAGGGTGAACTTACCAGGGCAATATGGCAGCTTAAAACTGCACACACAGGCTCTGCAATGGCAGGCCTGAGACATGTTCAAAGGACTACCGAAGTGGGTGACACAATCAGTGTGGCAGGCCCAACTAGTAGCATTTAATTTACAGGCCCTGAGTGCATGAGGTGTACTTTTTTAGGGACTTATAAGTAAAATATGTATGCCAATTTAGAACAAACCATGGTTACCATTTTTAAGTAGAGAGCGCATGTACTTTAGTTAGATTAGCAGTGGTAAAGTGCCCAGAGTAGTAAAGCTAACAAAAACGAATTCAGTAAAAAGGGGAAGAGGAAGGCCACAGGTTTGGGGGTGTCCCTGAAGACAGGACCAGGTCCAACTGTGTATATAAATGCTGCACCTGTCAAATGTTGACAATGATTAATACATTTTATTTAATCTTAAAATAAAGTGTTAAGAAAGAATGAAATCAAACAGTCCTAATCAAGAAGGATAGAACCAAATATTAAAAGCATTGAGGGCACACCATTCACCTTCAGAAATTAACATTCTGAGGCATGTCCCATTATTATGCCCACACAGACAGATCATATTGAGACCTCCACATTTACCATCATTGCTGCACCTGCTCTTCTAGTTGTTTAGGAGCCACCTGCTAGTGTATTCACAATCCTTTAATCTACTAGAAGCAACCATAACAATCACTGCCTCATCATCGAATTTTTCAAGCGTACTGCTATCTTCATGAAGATATTCAGAAAACACAAAAATTGACCTTCTTAGCTCCAAAGGAAAATCCCTAATAACCTATCCAGGATGACAGAGAGCGGAGAGATCCCAGCAACATATGGCTAAGGATACCCTCGATAAAAAAGGTGACAAGTCACTTACACCACCTCATGGTTGTGAATTTACCATACATATCACCCCTAGGGCCAAGATACCAATAATCATGAACCCTTGGCAGTGAAGAAGGATGAGGTGCTGCAAAGCAATTGAAAAATGTTGTAGCCAAAGACTACAAAACTCCCATCAACTTTGTAGTATAGCCCCCTGCTGAATCTCTGTTCCGGAATAGGCTTAAGGGAACTAGATGATATCACAGTACGTAACAGATATCCACTACCTGTCATTTCAGTGTTGTTGAACCAAATCAAGAATGCTCAAGTATTCCCCAAACTAGATCTGAGGGGGTGCCTATAATTTGGTGTACATCACGTTGGGGGTAAGTAGAAGACAGCTTCAATCCTAGTTTTGGCATTTGTGAAGATTTGGCTAGGCCTTTTAGAGTTAGCAATGCCCTGTCCACTTCCACAATGTTGATGATATTATAAGAGTCATTACCCCCAGGTCCCTTATGTCCTCGTCCCATTAATGAATAAGTGGGGATAACTATCTCCCGACAGAAAAAAAAAAGAGCAGAGGCATGCTGGGAACCTAATACTGCCCCTCCCACCGGGAGTACATAAGCAGTACTTACCCAGCATCCCGTCTGTTCTTTTTTCTGTCTGTCGACAGAAATTTGCTGTGGTTGCTGGTGCTGCTCCTGCTGGGCTTGGGTGACTTACCTTGTTTGGAACTCCCCGTCCGGCTGCCTGGCTGTGCGGTCGGGGTGTCTGCTGTCCTGCCTCCTGGCCTGCCGGGCTTGCTGGGTGGCTGGGTGGCTGGGTGGCTGGGTTCTTCCTTTAGCCTGACTTGTGGATGCGGGCCGGCCCTTTGCGGCTGGTGAGCCGACCTCCGGTTCTCTTCCAGGTCGAGGGGGCGCGTCTTCCTGGGTCCTGGCTGCATGGAAGACGCTCCGTGATTTCCCCTGGCATGGTTCCTGCTGTGCGCTTGTGGCTGGTGAAGGGGGGGGGCCCTGGTTCGTGGGAGGGGCCTTCCTTCCGGGTAAGCTCCGCATAGCGGTCTTTTCCTTTCCTTTCCTGCTTGCTGTGGTGTAATGTATGCTCGGCTTGCTCTGGTGCTGGGCGCCGGGGTTCGTGCCTCTGTGCCGCGTCCTAATGCAGGCTTCTTGGCGCGGTGACGGGATGGTGCGAGTCTGTCTCTTCCTCTGAGGGTCCTGTGGTTCGTTCCTCAGTGTGATCAGTTGTCCTGTGGAAATTCCGGTTGGGGGCTATGGAGTGACGGCGTGGCCCCATGCGTGCATTGGCAATCCGTTGTGGGGGTCATTTGCTTCGCTCCCATCGTTGACATTTGCTGTACTGTGACTAGACTATGTGGCAGGCTAGCCTTCTGGAATGAAGCCAGAATACGGAACGGAGACTCCTGGAGTTGCCGGGGATTGTACCTGGGGCCTCATACTTGCGAAGCATGCACTCTACCACTGTCCTAGGCGTGCCTGATTTTGTTCGTTGCGAGCCCCGTGGCTCCTTGGGGCCCCGCTACCCGCTTTTCTGTGTGGGTAACGCTTGTTGGGCTACAGGCTGCTGCTGTTGACTTGGGGGCTTGGTTTGTACTGGTGATTCCTCTGCCTCCTGGGGGGCCATTCTTTGGGCCGGTATCCTGGTGTCCTGGACATGGGGGGGGGGCTTTGTTTCTGGAGTACGCCCCCCTCCTTCGTGTATGTCCCGCTTGTCTGAATCCATGGGGGCCTGCACGGGCGGGTGAGTCGGTCCTGTGCATGCCCTGGGCCGTCTGGTTGCCCGTGTGGTCTGTGGCGCCTGCCTCTGGGGAGCTTGCTCTTCGGTTTCGGTGAGCCTTCTGGTCTCCTCCTTTTTGGCTCTGTTTTGGCGCGTTGGTTTCTTCCTCTTTGGGGCTGGCTATGTGGCTCTCTTTCTACTGCCCCTCCCCGCGTGCCTGGTCCTGGCGGTGTGTTGGCCGGGCCTTCTGGGTTTGCCGTGCTTTGTTGCGGTGGCTCCTGGTGCTGCTGGGGGTTTGCTCCGGTGGCCTCGTTTTTTGTGTGGCTTTCGCTCTGCCTCTCTTCCTTCCTCCTGCCTTTTGCCCTGGCTGGTGGTAGGGTCACGGTTGCTCTCCGTGCTGTGGAGGTGCCCTGTTGCCCTGGAGTTGGTCTTCCTCTCTGCGTGCTTGTTCCGTGTGGTGGTCCTGGCTGGTGGCCTGCTGCGCCTGTGGGTCCTCCTGGTCTCCTTCCCCGCTATGCTTCTTGCATCTGGCTTTTGTGGCTCTGGTTGGCCTTGATTTGGGGTACTGTGTTTCCCCTGGGTGTCCCTGTCCAGGCTGCTTTTCTCCTCCTCCGGGTTGCCTTGCTGTGTCGCACTCCCGGGAATGGGGTGAGTTGGTGGTTGTGCCTGCTGCTGGGTACCTTGGGGGTGCCTGGTTCTGCTCTCTGAGTTCTTTGGGGCTCTTTTTCTCCCGGTTCCTCTGTCTTGTGGGGCTGCTGGTTGTTGGTGGCACTGTGTCGTGTGGCTTGCGTGGGTGTTTTTTTCCCGCCGCTACCTCTTCTCTGGCTCCTCTTTTCTGTGAGTTGGGGGGGGGTTTGCTCTGCTGCTGCCTGCCCCTGCTCCTTCCTTATCACGGCTGGCTTCTGGTTCAGGGTGCTGGCCTGTTTTCGGGTTCGGTGCTCTTTGCCTGCGCTGCCCCTCTGTGCCTTTTTGTTTGGGCGCTGACTTTCTTCGCCTGGGTTTGGTTCCCTTTTGGGGTGCCTCCCTTAAGTGTTCCTCTCCCTTGGTCTGCGTGGTGGGGGTTTCTGCACCCGTGCTTCTCCCCTTGGTTCGCTGCCTTCTGGTGGTGTCCCTGCTGCTGGCTGCTCGTGCTCTGTGTTTTGCTTGCTCCTTGGGTTCCCTGTGTTGTGGGGTTTCTCCTGCCTGCTTGCTTTCGCCTTGCCCTCTGCACTTGGGTTGGGCTCGCCTTTTGCTTCCTGGGCGGCAGTCTGTTGGGGTTTTGCTTCTGTTTTCCCCTTCTTCGGGTTCCTCTGCGGCTCCCTTCCCCCTGTTGGAGGTGGATTGGTGTTCCGGTTCCTTTGGGGGCTGCGTGGGGGTGCTTTCTGTTGGCTCCCCTGGGTTCCTGTCTACTCTTTATGTCCCTCTGCGTGCCTCCTTTTTGGGGGTCGCATGTGTGGGTGTCTTGGCCTGGCCT
Source organism: Lissotriton helveticus (assembly GCF_964261635.1). Taxonomy (NCBI): domain Eukaryota; kingdom Metazoa; phylum Chordata; class Amphibia; order Caudata; family Salamandridae; genus Lissotriton; species Lissotriton helveticus. The sequence goes on from NC_136061.1 coordinate 1,420,023,288, forward strand.
TGGTGGGGCTGCGTCCTCCCTTATTTCGGGTGGCCTTGCCTCCGCTTCGGGCCGGCTGTTGTGTTCTGCCCGTGCTCTCTTGCTTGCTGGTACAGCGCCTCCGCTTCCTGGCTTCGGCGTGGTTGGTCGGGGTGCGGGGCGCGGGGGCCCCTGGTTTACTTTTTTGCGTCCCTTGGGGCTTTTCCTGGTGCTCTCTGGGGCGCTCTGTCTGCGCCTCAGTGGTTCATGCTGCCTTGGCTGAGGCTGTTCTGTTCTGCTTTGCTCCGGCCTGGGACTTTGGGTGTGGTCCCGGGGCCTTCTTTGTGCTTGGTTGCTTCTGTGGTCTGGCTGCTTCTGATTCTTCCTTGCCGACCCTGGCTGTCCCTGTGCTTGCCTTGGGCTTGCTTCGGGTGTTTCCTGCTTGCCCCTCCTGGTGCTGCCTGTGTTCCTGCCTGGTTTTGTTCCCGGTTGGGGTCTCCTGTGGGTGGCGGAGCTTCTCTGGCTGCGGTTGTTGTCCGCCTGTTCTTCTTCACCGTGGCGCTTCCTCCCCTCCCTCCCCCGGTTATGTTTCCGGTGGTGGTTCGCCTTTTGGGCCCTGGGGTTCGTGCTGCTGCTATTTTGGCCTGGCTGTCTTTGTTGCTGCCTTGTCCTTGGCAGGGCACCTGTTTTTCCCCTCTTCTGGTCTGCCGTTCTCCCGGTTGGTGGCCTGTGACGGTGCTCCGATTCTGCTCAGGTTAGGTGTCCGCTGGGGCTTTCTGCTCCTGCTTGTTGGGGCTCTGCGTCCTTGCCTGGGCTCTCTTTTGTGTCCTGGCGGGGTGCTCTGCTGTTGTGGCTGCTTCCTGTTGGTCCTTCGGGCCTTTTTTTCTGTGTGGCTCCAGTGGTCTGCCGGCTTCTGGCTGGTTCTGGTTGTCCTCGGCCTGTGCCTCCTGGGCTCTCTGGCTGTTTTTGCCTGCTCGGTGGGGTGTTTTTCATGGGCGTTTCCTGGTTTTGGTGTCCTGGTTCGCTCTACCTCCCTTGTGTCTCCGGGGTGGGTCTGTTTGGGTGCCCCCTCCCCCTCCCTCTCTCGGGTTGGGGTGCGGTTCCGAGTTGCTTTGCCTCGGTGGGGTCCTTCCTCCTGGCAGCCGGTTGTCTGATGTCTCCTGCTGCCTGGCCCTCTCTTTTCTCTCTTCCTCCGGCTTCCGCTTTGGCGTTTTTCTCTGTTTCTTTCCGGTTCTCTGTGTGGTCCGGCGGTGGTGTGCTGGGGGTCCCCTGTTCCTCCATGCCCCTTTGCTGTGGCCTGTCCATGTGTGGGCTCCCTCCGGGGTTTATTTTTATGCCTGCGTCCCTCCTGTGTGGTTCGGTTGCTTGGCTGTGGTCCTGGCTTCCTGGTTCCTTTGGCTCTGCTTCTGGGTTCCTCTCCGGCTTTGCTGGGGTAGGGCCTTGTGGGCTTTTGGTCTGGGTGCTGTACGCCCTGTGACTGTTTTTTTTTTTCGGCTGCTCCTGTCCTTGCTGCTTGCTTGGCCTGGGTGTGGGGTGCCTGTGCAGTTCCCTACTGTTTTTTTCTGCCCTCGGTGCCTGGTGTGGGGGCTGCTGGGTGTTCCCTGGTTGCTCTGGCCTCCGGTCCTGCTCTGTTTCCCTTCCTTTTGGGGTTGGGGGTTTTCGTGGGCTGTGGCCGATGGCTCTGTCCCCGCCCTTGTTGGGCTTGTTCGGTTCCGGTCTTGTTGGCCTCTCCTTTGTTGGTCGGCTTTCGGCTGGTGCTACTGGGGGCGTCTCTGGCCTGTGGTCTTTGGGTTGGCCTTCCCTTCCCCTGCTGTTCCGGCTTCGATGGCCTTCCTGGTTTCTTTGGGGGCCTCCTGCCCTTTTGGTTTTTTGCCCTTCGGGGTTCTTCGGGTGTTTTCCCCTTCCCTGCCTTTTCTGTGTGGTTGGGGTTTGGCTCCTGCTCGGCTCTTGTTCTGGCCTTCTGGTTGGCGTGTCCTGTGGGTCTTCCCGTTGGTTCTGGGCTGGGCGGCCCTGTCTGGTGGGTTGCTTGGCTGTGTCTTTTGGGTTCTGGGTCCAGTTGCTCTGTCTCCGGGTTTCTCTGGTTGGCGGCCTCCTTGTTGGGGGTCTTGGCCTTCTGTTTTTGGGGTGTCTCCGGTCCTTGTTTTGCTCCTGCTGTCCTGTTCTGGGGTGCGGACCGGTTGTTTCCTGCGGTTTCCTTCGTCCTCCTTCTCTGTGCTCCCTTGGGTTGCTGCTTTTTGTTGTGGTTTCCTGGGTGTGCTTGTGGGGGCGGAAGGCCGGTTTTCTGCTTTGGTATTCTCCACTTATTCATGAATGGGACGAGGACATAAGGGACCTGGGGGTAATGTTCAATTACTTACCGGTAATCTTCATTACCCCAGGTCCCGTTGTCCTCGTCCCATTCATACGCCCCTCCCTCCCTCCCGGGCGGCCGGCCTTCCTGTCTGGGCTTGGTTGTACAGACGGGATGCTGGGTAAGTACTGGTTATGTACTCCCGGTGGGAGGGGCAGTATTAGGTTCCCAGCATGCCTCTGCTCTTTTTTTTCTGTAGGGAGATAGTTATCTCCACTTATTCATGAATGGGACGAGGACAACGGGACCTGGGGTAATGAAGATTACCGGTAAGTAATTGAACATTCTAAAGTTCAATATCAATTTCAACGTAGGGACTCCCTGCAATTTTCTTAGAAACATCGATTACATATACTGGAAGTATTGTTACAATTTAGAAAATAATTCTTATATGCTAAAATTCGAAATGTGAATTTGAGATGTCCTCCCTACGGTTTTCTAGCTTTTTCATCTGATCACAAGATGTAGCTATGATACCTCCAACCTCCTCAGTTACAAAACTTCCAAAGATTTACCACTTTTTTTTAGGTCTGTACTTAATACCACAACGTTTTATCATTTGTGAAACCTATGGTATTTCTAAAACAGGAGCTTAGTTTCAATGGAGTGATGAAGAGAAATAATCTTTCCCTTCAGGTGAGAACAGCTTGATGTAGTCAACTTTCATTTTAGAAATGTATGCACCCTCCATCACAACAGAGTTTTCCTATCTCAACACCTAACAACAGAGGCTTCATGCCCCATAGCAGACTTTTCTATAACACTGTCCAATATTGATAGACATTATACCATCTTTGACTAGGAACTGCATGGATCAAATGTGACTATGCATTATCTAGATGGATTAATTCAAATCACTGCAGTTTTTATGCATCATAAGAACATGCAGAACTGTCTTTTTTTCGTGTGTTTCCAGTATGACATTTTAGTCCGGGTAACAGACAGGGGAAGGTGGATGTTCTTTATAGACAACAAGAATGGGTGATATATACGATTTCTCCACCACTTCTATTCTGGTCACATGTAAAGGAGAGCTGAAAGAAGTACACACATGTATTTCTTAGGAAGAGGGAGAAAAAGCTGATCAGAGGCACGAGATCACCAAAAGAACAGGAAAGAGACAGTAAATAGGCTTTCTTCTAAATCACAATAACAAATTATTGGTACCCAAATTTTAAAAAAAATTGAAATGGCATCATGATAGCCCAAGGGCGAGAAAGACAGAAAGGACTAAAATCGGACAACTAATCAGTTTCTGATGACCCAAGTTTAGAAAGTATGTAATATATTTAGCCTACACCAAATGTGCTCATGGGGGAACTGAGCATAAGCAACAGATGGGCTCATCCAGTTGTTGACTACAAGACAACAATGATTTCCAATAGTGTGAAGTCACCAAGTTGTAATGGAAATGGCAGCCTATTAGTGGTTAATGATAATTTCACTGAGATGGGCCATTTTGTTCCCTAGAGAGGACTTTCTTCTGCTGTTGCACCAGCATAAGCTATTTTGGAAGAAATCTTCTGTTTGATCTCCCAGAAGTCAACATTTGATAAATAAATGATCTCCCTGAAGCAAGTAAAAAAGTTAACAGCAATTAAGGTAAGGAAAGGAAAAGATACATGAGCGAGATTATCCGCTGACAGGGGAATTAATGGTGACTACCAACTGCAAAGTATATATTTCGCCTTTGTATTGAATATGGGATAGCTGTGTTGCTCTTTAAAATCCTATTCATCCTCCTGTTCCTTTTAGTCCTAGTCATGTTAATTTATTTCCATCACTGTGTGGGTTCACTTTAATTATTAGAAGGGGCCTTACTGTGAATATGGCCTTGTGCTACTTCAAAAAGAAGGCTAAGAGGTAGTGCAGACATGCAAAATAAATGTGGGAGTCTGTTTTTATACTGTCCAATAAATTAATTTCTTTGTTAATCAAGACTTTCTGATTTGAACCCCAAGGTTTTAAATTCCTTGGGACTGGCGGCTCAGTTGACTGGATAATTCGTTATCCCCATCCATTGTTTGCCTTAAAAAAAACTTTGAAACGTTGGTTTCATTATTCATGTAGTATGTTTTTCCGGTTCTCCTAGCACTGCCCAATAAGTCGGTCTTCCATTCATGTCCAACAAACGGAGCTATTTGACAATACAAATCTGTTCACAAAAGAAGGCACACACGAGAATCCTAACTGGAACAATACATTTGACAACACTAAACAGAACCAAATATTCATTTAGCCAATAAGATGCTCCTAAAAATAAAATAAAAAGACGTTAGTCGCTTTTGAAGGGATGTCGAATCAAAGCGAAGCACAGATGTTTTTTTTCTTCACAAACAGTCATTGAAGTGCAGTTCTTTGTCCTTAGATTCCACGTACACCACTATATTTACTTAAATGCATGTGTGCTCTGCAGCTAAGAAGACAATGCCAAAATTCCTGTGAGCTGACCTTCCATTGTCCTCATATTTGAGTTTTGTGTTTTATCAGGTTGAGCCAGCATTATTGTACTAGAACTTCGCCTCAGGGCAGAGCGACTTCTGCAAATTAACTTCTGAAAACCGACTGCGCCCCTAACAAAGGCCGAACATCCCACAGGACTTATTTGCAAAACCCTTTATGTAGGTCTGCTTTCAGTGGCACTATAAATGATGAAAAACATTTAACGAGCCTGTCGTCGACAAGGCGAGGAATCTAAACCCCGATGTATAAATTAAATAAGAAACCGCTAATCCCAAACACCTCACGGCCCACTTTTATTCAACATTCTTGCTCGAGCGGCTTTAAAAGTGTATGTCTTAATGGGAAAAAAATCAGTTTCGCACGTTTGCCTTGTTTAAACGTTATGCCCTGAAGCCACAAGGCTCGGCGGAAATACATTCACGTACGAATGAGGAGGTTCGTCAAAAATTGGGGTATATTAGCAAGGACGATATCGCCGATTTAGCTGGACTTTTTCCCGCTAAAGCTTAGCAAGCTGTCGCTAACAGTAGTTAGCGACATCTTGTAGGCGATAGCTACAGGTTTGCGGCCCGCTTTGCATGTTAGCGATATTTATCGCTAATGACATGCAAAATGGGCGTACCCAACCTGTTAGCGACTGAAAGCAGTCGCTAACACAGCTATCGCCTATTAGCAAGGCAGGCGAAGCGATAAAACAATCACGCTAAGCGCGATTATCGCTAGAACCTAACGCCTGCTCAGACCATGACTTAACCTGAATATCCACCTCCCATTGGATATACAGGTTAAGTCCCCATTAGCGTTAATGCCTGAATATCGCTGGATTACCAGCGATATTCACGCATTGAGCTGCTATCGCCGGATATTTTATCGCTTTAGAGATAAACGTTGCTAATAGCACGTTATCTCTGCGATAATATCCGCCGATAGGCGGCGATAAAAAAAATGCGCTAAGCACATTTAGCGATAATTATCGCTATTTGTTCCTATTATGCCCAATAGTGTTTACTTCCCAATCAAGTTTCAGAAATGCTCAACGATTGGAATGTAATGGTGTGGACAAACTAAGGGGCATATTACCAAGAAACAACGTTAAAATTATTGCCGCTTTAGCGGCAGAAAACCGCTGCTAAAGCGGCGATAATGGGCTTGATAATATGCCCTTAAGAATTCCAATAGAAGCCCATTTTCTGGTGTCAACATGGGGTTCTATTGGATTGGGTTATATACGCTTTTGTGGGGACATAAGGTGTTTCTTTCCATTACTAATTCACAGTAAGAGGCTGTTAACCCATGTATTCCATTGCACCAACATCGCTTTGAACACATGCACCCTATGTATTTATTTGAGCATTTACTATTTTTGAATGTCCACTTCTGTTTTTCATTGCTTTCGGACAATGGGCTCAGAGTGCCAAAATGTGAGTCTTATTTATAGGACTGTATTTTTTATTCAGACAGCCAGCATTCACTGCACCACGCCAATGATGCTGGAACACTTTTGAGAGTGGGGTGCTGGCCAGGGAAATCAACTAACTAAAGACATAGGGGCCTATTAGCAAACTGCATTTTGTAATAGGTTTAGTATTAATACAAAATTACTACTAACATACTACAAAATACTATTCATAAACCTACATGTCGAGAAATCCAACACTGCCTCTCATACTTTTTGTATAGGGATATCTCTGGCCCACCTGCATGTTTTATTAGTAATTGCAGGAGGGATGGGGGCGTGGGTGGAAAATGGGGACACTTTATGAATGAATGGAATGTGTTCATTGAGGAGTAAGAAGGACTTAAGGGAGGACTGGGGAGGGGTTTAAGGAGGGGTATATAACCACCCACAAAACAGTAAGACCCTTCCTATTCTCAAACCCCTCTTCCAAAGGTACTGTAGCAACAGTAATCCCAAACAGATGTAAATGTACTCCTGCTAAGTCTAGCACTCTCCATCGCCACTCGCAAGTACAGCAACACCCTATCATAAACAATTATGGAGCTAGGGGCTTACAAATATACATTTTGTAGGCTAACAGTATTAAATATAAATTATAAATAAATAACATTTTATTGTAATATAATTTAATGACCGTTTTTCAATGTGCAAACAGTTGTAACTTTATTTTTAAAACAAAAAGTGAAGTTACATTTTAAAAACATGCATAATAAATACATATAAACATTTTCCTTTTGTAAGTTTAATTAAAAATATATTTTGAAATAATTTCAATTTAATTCAATATTCTTACATGTATTAAAAATACAATTTTAAATGTGGTTAATAATGCAGAAAGATTTTTTTATGTGTTTCTACATATAAAATATAAATATCAAATTATTCAACATTCAAATTTAAAATAAATTGTTATTAGCTTTCATAAACATTTATTAATGTCCTTATACTTTAGCATAGGGAGATCTCTGCCCGGTTGTAGTGGTCTAAGCCAAGTAAGCATTGCATAAAGTACACTTGTAAAGTCACTACTACTAATAACTTTACAGTCGTGTTTGCAATTTTTACCAAATACATAACATGGGCTTCTATGGGAATTCACCGGGGCATATTATCAAGCCCATTATCGCCGCTTTAGCGGCGGTTTTCTGCCGCTAATCCGGCGATAATTTTAACGCTGTTCTTGATAATATGCCCCATGTATGGCTGACATGTGGAGTGTAGGTTGTCATGAAATTTGTACTTGGTTTAGGATTCCAACCTGTGCAAAAGTAGTAATGCACTTTTCCCCAACACAAATGTTGGCATGTACAACCTGGTACAATATGCAGGTGGAAGATCCACAATATTTGGTATTTTGCGGCTGTGAATAGGAGAACATGAATTATGGCCATGTTAGCCCTCTTTCTGAGGTGTGGAACTCAGAATAGATATGTAATGACAGATCTGACAAATACTGCACCATCATTGTACTTGCTAGGTGTGATATCGCTTCCTCACATACCTTGGGTCTCATAGTGAGCCACACAGTGATTCCATGTTTACTGTTAGTTAGTTCATAACTTTATTTGATTTATGTATACAATCGTGTAAGTATACAGGCGGGTACAAGTAAATACTTGTAAGCACATACAATTACAGTTCTTCATAAACATCTAAAATCCAAGACCCATTAAAAATAAACCCAGATAAAACAAGGAATGCAAAATCACAGGCTCCAATTAAAAATAAAAATATTGACAAATACAGAACTTAAATTTAGACAAGGCGTTTAAAGTGGCTATGCAGAGAAAACACTTGCCAGGATGATTATAGTGTAATAGCATTTTCATTGGCAGCAAAGCAACAAAAAAGTAACAGAGCTTAGGGGCACATTAGAAAGTCAACCCGCCATCCTGACGCAAAAAGGGACTGCCCACCATAAGGGTGGGGGTCCCGTAGGGGACATTAGGAAGCGCCCACCACAGCGGGGGGCGCATCCCGCATGTTTAGCATTGAGGCGGGCGTGCACATCATGCAGTTCAATGCACAACATGACAGGCACCGTAAAGAGCCTGCCACGTTGTATATTGAAATGCAGGGGGTGCCATAGGTACCATGTGCCATGTGCACACCCCAGCCTCCAGAATCCTTGGAGTCCCGCAACGGTCCCCGTAAGTGATTTCTGCCTGCCTTTCCATGGCGGCCCGCCATTATGCTAATATGGATGGCGGTGTCTCCCTGACACCGCCACCATGTTAGCAGCTTTTCCGCCTGGTCGACTCTTCGACCAGGTGGAAAACCGGCGGACGGTCTTTCCATCCGCCGGGCACCCCCCCGTCATGGTAATGTGGCGGGGGGAGAATTCAGTGCGGGCGGATTGCCACCGGCATATGGGTGGTGACGATCCGCTCGCAATCATAATGGACCCCTTAGTATCTTGCGCTATAAAACTCATTTAAGTACCACGCCACATTAAAAGCAGATTTTGGATGTGGATTAAAGCTGTAAGTATAGAAGAGTTGATCTGCCCTGTCTAATATCTGTATATAGAAAAAGTGGCATTAGAAACTTATGGAGTAGGAAACTGTATTTGGGACAAATAAGTACTAAACACACTGTTTCACATGGCAAGACTTGATAACAGGTACAGGGCAGTAGATCAGTTATTTTGTTCCAGGTGCCTTTTGTAAACAGTAACAAATGGAAGATACCCAGCCTAAAATATGTAAGTAAATGATGTTGATGATTAGACTTTAAAAGAAGATATGGTTCTGTCCCATCACAGACTTTAACAAAACATACTGATGAAACATACTTTTTGAAAGAGCAAATGTCTCCATCTTGACTGCCATCCTAAGGCAAAAGGCCTGCTCTAACCAGACCATGTCGTTTTTCACGATGCTCTCGGGGTTAACAAATAAATCTGATCTTCCAAGAGCTTTAAACTTTTCTCTCTGACAGTGCAGATAGGGTATACGTGATATATTGTCCAGTTTCAAACAGTCTCTAATGACCTTCCTATTAAGGCTTAACTCCCACTTAAGCCAGACTTGCACCCATAGTACAATTGGGCGCAGACAAATGAAATCTGAGATGTAATTTATGCCAAGCTCCTTGGCCAACACCTAAGAGCCCCCTCAGAAATGTATTTTCCTCCAAGATAGGGTCAATGTTGGCGAACCCTATACATCACAACCAAAGGTGGACATTGAGATGCAAAAATAATGCACTTTTTCCCATCACAAATTTTAGAATGTAAAACCTGGCACAATTTGCAGGTGGAAATTCTACAATGTTTGGTATTTTGCAGCTCTGGATGGGAAAACTTGAGTTATGAACATGTTACCCCTCATTCCAAGGTGCAGAACTCAGAATGGGTATGTAATGTAAGAACTGACAAGTACTGCACCTCAGTTCTACTTGTTACGTGTAATATTATACGCTCAGATACCTTGGGTCTCATAGTGAGCCCTACAGTGTTTTCAAGTTGTTGTCATTTTTTTAAATACTTGAATCGTTTTGTTTGTAAACCAAGTACATATTTTTTTATATGTTTGCTTTAACATATTGTTTGACTACAGACTTCTCTTTCACACTCTCCTGTACCCTACCAAGAGTGTAACTATGTCCAAGAATTCCCCTCCGTATTCGGGTTTGTGGTGGCCGGAGGAAATGGGTTCTCCACCCTGTCCGTCCTCTAAGGTAAAAAAACATGGGTGTAAAATGGGATGCAGAGATGACATTTGCTTCCCAAATACGTTCCATTACATCCACTTGCTTTGGAATTCTGAAGGGATTGAGGAAATTTCTTTTTCTTCTGCCGGAGAGCTGTCGAAAACTAGCCGTTCATGCTTCCGGCATATTTGATAAAAAAAACTGCAGATGGTGCAAAACGCAGCAGTGAGACTGATTAGAAGAGTGCCATTCAGACAACACATTTCTCCACATGTCAAACAGCTCCATTGGCTGCCAGTTGCACAAGGTATAGAATTTAAGGCCTTGACAATTGCTTTCAAGGCCCAGAATGGTTGTGGTCCCACTTACATCAAAAAACGTATCCGCTTTTATCAGGAAAGGTGGTTGTTACGTTCTAATTCACAGAATCTGCTGTGTGTTCCCCAATTCATAAAGCTCATATTGGAGGAAGGGCTTTCTCAGTTGGAGCAACCAGACTATGGAACTCACTTCAGCGTATACCTGATGAAGGGGAGTTCAGGAAAGCTTGAAAAACATGGCTCTTTAACCGGGACTAGTGGAATTCGTTCAGTTTGGAGACCCGATACCTTATGTTGCTGGATCACGCTAGCGCCGGGACACCTCTGTTTGAGGTAGCGGTTGCGCTATACAAATGCTGATGTATTGTATTGTATTGTACGTAACAAAATGTCTTAACTTTTGAGTCACTGAAAGGAAAGGAAATGCTTTTCTTAAAAGATAAAAGAATCATCTGCTAATGGTCAGAAGATATCTGAAATTTTTACTTACTGTCTTTGAAAAATCACTACATGCTGAAAGATAAACATACATGTTCATTTTCAAAGTGGACTACTTCAAAGAAGTCTGGGAGTGCTGCAGCACCTCCCATGTCATTAGTTCCAGTGCCACTACCCACAATTATACATGGCTTGTGAAAAAATTGGAACAAGGACATACTAATTTGAAATACATTTAAACTAATGTAATTTTGACTTCTTGATGTTGTGCTTACCTATCACTTGTGCCTATTTTGTTTTGCTGTAATTCTAACATTATCAATTTCATTTTCAGTCATTCATTTCTCTCACTCTTTATAAGTGAAAGACAGAAAATTGAGGTTTGTGTGCAATACTTATGTGAGTAAGTATACATGACATTCCTCCCTTCGATCCTCTCCCTGTCTCATATTTTATTTCCTCTTCCTGTACTATCCCTTGAACTACTTCTTCAGATTATCCTACTTTTTAAACCCCCAAAAGGTAGTATTGGTGTAGCTTTTAGTGCTGTAGCAGGTGCAACTGCACCTGTGCCTTGGATCTAAGATGCCCTTTGCACCTAAGTCGTAGCTTCATTTGGCTGACAAGCAAGTGGACATAAGGGCTCAGGGGCCACACATACTAACACTGAGAATAGCAATTTCTAAATTGTTATTTTCTCTGGATCACAATTAGAACATCACTATTCCTAATGTATGATACTTATATTTTAAAAGGTGTTATTCCTAGTGGGTTGCAAATTGACCTACTTCATGAATATTAATGAGGTAAGCTGCAGTTTGCAACACATTCGAAGTTAAAGCCAGCACAGGGATGTATGCTTGCTGGGGTCATCAGACCACTCTGTGATTGCTTTTAAATAAAGCAATTTTTATTTTTTTAATTGCAGCCCAGAATCCTTAGAGGAAAATGGGATGTATTAAAAAAAGGAGAGTCAACAGTGGTCTGTAGGACACTGACTGCTTTTAAAAAATATTTTTGAAATATTCTCAAAGGTAAATAGGTGCCATAGGGACCATTTGGGAATGGCTGCCACCTCCTTTGAAGAGGTGATAAAATATTAATGTTTTGTGACCAGAATAGGGTTGCACAACATTTTTACATATTACAGTGATTCAGTAATTAGAAGGGGTGCACTAAACACAATATTTCCAAATACTGAATCAGTATTTAGTCTCAAACCCAAATTTGATTCAGTAACGTGTTACTAAATTGCAAATTTGAGTTTGATGCATCAGAAAATGCCTTTTTGCAGTTGCAAATGGCCAGATTCTGTGAATCAGGTAGTTTGTGATTGCAGCAAGGCTTTTAACATCTGGCTTAAGATTCCTTACATGGTTTAGTGCCCATGACACCTTTGCTATGCCACTGAGAGCTGGGAAGTGAAAGAATAACACATAAGAAGAAAAAAGAGTACAGAAGGTGGGTCATAGGAAAGGGAGTTGAGAAGAATAGCAGTGGAGGAACAAAGGACTAGAGAGCCCTGTTAGTAGGAACAGCACTGGAATGGCAAATGAAGAGTTACAGGTTTAGTTGATAAGTGGCATTTCGGTAGTAGAACTAGGGCTTAAGCAGAAGGTACAGGGGAGAAGTGACTAGTGTAATAGAAATAGGGCTTGAGCATATGGTGAAGTGACACTAAAGTAGTAAGAGTAGGAGACGAGATGTAAGATTAAGGGTGTTATTTAGAGCTTGACAGGCAGGTTACTCTGTCACAATATGAGGGGTATACCTTCCACCCTATTACAAGTACCAAAGAATATAATACACTTAAAATAAGGTCAAGAGGGAATGTGTCAAGCTGTGAGGGAACGTGTCCATCTAACTCTAAACCAGCCCAGGTTTTCAGGGGCAAAAAGAGATGTGACATAAAATAACTCTCATAGGGGAGAGTAGCGCGACTAGCGAGGAGGAGAGGAGAAGTTATTGTGCATATGGGTTAAATAAAATGATAAGCTTCTATCAGTAGGACAGTGGCAGTAGTCTCTGAGGAGGATTAGAAAAAAGTGAGAGATGAAAATTAGGGTCGGATATACGAAACACTTTTCAAGTCGCAAAGCATGTGATTCACAAAATGGCAGGGTCTGCGACTGCAAAAAACATTTGAAATATAATTTTACCCCTTTCAATTTCAATAAAGTCACTCTGAGTCACAGAAGGGGTTTTACAACTCACTAAAAATCGCAATTAAAAGGGAGTGTGAAAGTGATGTCGCCTTCTAATTACGATTCGCAATGACGTCTATCAAAGGTTTTTACCTGACAGAGGGTGGTATCGGATTTACAAATTGAATCAGTCCAGTTTGGAAAGCATCTTTGTTTGTGAACTGTGTCACATGGATTTAGGGGAGTATAACATTTCAGTATAAAATAAATAAATGGGCATCTTTAAGATTCATGAATATTACATCTTTGCATTTATTCTATCATCTGCAGTAGCGGCTGCTGTGCGGGTGGAATGGTGGGCGGGGAGAAAGGAACGGGGAGGGTGGACAGGGTAAACAGGACGAGGGACAAAAAGAAATGAAAATAAAACTTACCTGATGCAGAATGGCATCTCTTCTGCTCGAGTTCAGTGCTGCAGCACAGGCTCCCCTGTGGCTAATCCTGATCTCATATTTTAAAGCAGCATCAAGATTGACATGAGCCCTGTGAATTTCCGCTCACAGAGGGACTGGGAGCCTTTGCTTTGCTGTCTCAAACACAGCAATGAAGCTGGGTCAGAGACAGCTCATTGGATATGTCAGTTAGACCAGCCTGGGACGGCCTGCTAAACCGACATGCGCACTGATAGCAGTGCCGACCACTCACCACAATGGCCCCCACCCCAAGACCAAAACGCGAAAAATAAAACAATAATAAACCTGTTTGCATTTTTTTAGGTTTTGAGTCTGGCGGAGGGGTTGACGCTCCCCCGCCATAGCGGAGGAGCAGCCACTGATCATCTGATTATTGTTTCAAAAGCATGAACTTTTCCTCTATGACACCAAGAAGAGAGTAGAAGGTTTAGTCACAGAACCTAGTAATACCACTGATATTTAAGTCATTAGTTTAGAAATGGTACTTACCCCACCAGATGCAAAAACACACCAAGATATATACAAATACGAGGCTTCTGCCTCACATTTTTGCCAGCCTGTAACCAAAGTTCATAGCAGGAACCGTATACCACATTGGATCATGGCTTTTTAGACTTCCTTGACTCAGAGAGGGCATAGTTTCATTACCCAAACAGTATGGAATATCCTGAGTGCCGTAAAAATATTTTTAGAAGTCTTCCCAGTCTTCATTTTCTGAGTTTGGATAAAAAAGATATTTACTAGAGGGGTTTGACAATTAGGGGTCCATTAGGATGTCAGGCGGTGGCACCACCGCAGTGCTGGCGGTGCGGAGAAATGCATTTCTCTGCCCGCAAGCAGCGGAACTCACGTCCACCACATTAGTATGGCCAAACATAGGCCAGTTCCCCTCCGCCGCGGAGCAAAGTGCACCGCCATCAAAGTGCGCCCGCCACCGCGGCGGTGTGAGCCAATGAAGATTCACCGCCATGCGGAATGACGTTCGCCCCACTCCACAAATTAGGATGGCCCAAACAAGCAGACGCACTGCAGTGGAGACACCGCCCAACCAGAGATGGCAGAAGCTCGACAGCGGAGTGTGAAACCAGACTCCCGGTCCACACCACCCGGTCACGATCGCCATGGACCCTGCCCTACACGTGTTCCCGGTGCTGTACCTGCTACATCACCAGCAACTCATGGACCGCCACTGACGCCGCCACAGGTACGCAACTTCACAAATACAACACACACACACAGGCTGACACAGGGTCCAAATCCACATCAGACACCCTGCTGGGGACAGGAACACATCCACAAGGGCACCCACACACGACCCACCTGCCACCAAGTCACCCCTCTGCATCCTGGACACACATCTTCCGGGGTTCATGCAGCAATGTCCCAGTCAAGTTACCGCAGCGGCAAACACAAGGGAATACATGCCACAATGCAGGAGTCAGGGCCAGTCCAAGTCATGGGCAGGGCACTAACACCCCAGGGACACACCTCCTCCCATCACACATTAGCACACTCCATGAAGGCACATGCCATGTGCCCCTCCCATGCTCCCACATGCACAACAAGAAGCCAGGTCAATCCACACCCTGCACCACACAACAAACAACATGGGAGACAACCACTGCAGGAGTGGCTGCACAGGAACACACAACACATAGCACAGTAGCTCAGGGGCAGGGAAACACACACACCACAACACCACCACACTCAGGGAAACAAACATGAGTACAAGCACCAAATGAATACATGCACGGAAAAAACATTCAAATGGACACAAAGCCTGCATAGTCACACATACATACCACAGACTAACACACACACACATACACCAAATGCCAACAGCAATGGAGCACCACAAATAGGAAAGCCAAAGTGGGACACACAACACCCCCTCAGACCATCAAACAACACATGGCTGATACAGTCAGTGAAGTCAAACCACAGGCACCACAGTGCAACAGCATAGGGACACAGCAAGGCAAACCAGGTTAAGGCACAAGGAACAAAGGAAGGCCTGGAAGTCAAACTGGGAACAGCCACACGTGCATACAACTACCTCACAGGAGTACAACAGCAGCACAACCGACAGGGCCCATTGACACACTCCATGACTGCCAAACACCAGGAGGAATGTACACACATACCCCCTCACACCAGGAGCACGCAACACCAGTGACAAACACACTGAAGGCTGCCTATACTTGCCAGTCCATACACACACAAATAAACACCCACCCTGGGTGCAGCCACAAACACCACACACACACCGGGATGCCACTACAAATTCCTGCATAAAAACAACACACAAACACAACACAGTACAGAAACACACACAGAACACCAACCAAAGCAGACATACCTTGTCAGCCAAACTATGGAAAGGCAATGGGAGCACAGACACAACAGGAGTGCACAACCTCATCACTCATGAACAAAACACACACAGCATACCACAAATCACACAAGAAGTGCACCATCACAGAACCACACAGCCACATCAAACCCACTACAGATGCACAGGCATAAAAACTGAACAAACACTACAGGACATCAGGGGATGCACATCAGGCAATGACAAGGTCACATACACACAGCACTGTACGCACAACAAGCAGTGTGTGCACATCAAGCATACCAGTCACACACAGACATGAGTGTCACAGGCAAGGGCAGGACATGAAGGCCAGTGGGCATGGCAAAGTGCAGAGTGAGTACATGAGAATCGGCACAGGCAAGGGGAGGACAGAAAGGCCAGTGGGCATGGCAAAGTGCAGAGCATATCCACGAGAATCTGCACAGGCGAGGGCAGGACATGAAGCCCAGTGGGCATGGCAAAGTGCAGAGTGAGTACATGAGAATCTGCACAGGCAAGGGCAAGACAGGAAGGCCAGTGGGCATGGAAAAGTACAGAGCATATCCATGAGAATCTGCGCAGGCGAGGGCAGGACAGGAAGGCCAGTGGGCATGGAAAAGTGCAGAGTGAGTACATGAGAATCTGCACAGGCAAGGGCAAGACAGGAAGGGCAGTGGGCATGGCAAAGTGCAGAGTGAGTACATGAGAATGTGCACAGGCAAGGGCAGGACAGGAAGGCCAGTGGGCATGGCAAAGAGCAGAGCATATCATGAGAATCTACACAGACGAGGGCAGGACAGGAAGCCCAGTGGACATGGCAAAGTGCAGAGGGAGTACATGAGAATCTGCACAGGAAAAGGGCAGGACAGGAAGGCAAGTGGGCATGGCAATGTACAGAGCAAGTACATGAGAATCTGCACAGGGAGTGTGTGGGACTGTACCCTTCCATGGGCAGAAACCCAGACAGGGGGAACAATGGGCAGTACAGGCCCACGTCTGAGAGAGACAGGTGTGTGAGAGGGACTAGCACTCACACTTGGCAGTCAGGGGGACTGGGAGCTGGCTGTGTGTCGGGGACAGCAGGCGCACCTGACTGGGGAGAGAGCGGCCCAGATGAGGTCGGCTATTAGTGGCTTGGCAAGCCAGAGGGCTGCTTGGACCAGGTGGTGTAGTAGCACGTGGAGGTGGAGTCATGCAGACCTGAGACACAGTATGGGTGGGAGATGTTTGAGGGGTGCCTTTCCACTTCTTGGGGATTCGAAATGGCTTTCCTTTACTGGCGTTAATGGGAACTGGTGTGGACACAACAGGCACAAACACCAACAGAGCTGCATCAGGTGCAGACACTGGCACTCCCTCTGGTGACATGAATGATCCAGCGGAACTCTTCATCTGGCTTCACCTGTGACCATCCTTCCCCTGTTTGCCGGGTGTACCCCCTACAGGCCCTCCTTCCCCTGCTTCACTGGGCTTGGAATGGGAGTCGAGGTGGTCGGGGAATGTGCCTCTGATCCGTTCCCAGGTGTACCCTTGCCATGCTCCACCTCCTCAGTGGGCACAGAAACTGCATGCCTTGCTTTGCCGGAAGCTTTAGGGACTGGAGATTCCTTAGCTGGGGATGCCTCTGAGGCATGTGAGTCTGAGGTCTGCTTCTTAGCTTTTTGGGCCTTGCTTTTCCCTGACGGGCTTTTGTCTTTGCATTCTGGGCTGGCTTTTGTCTTCTGTGGGGATGGTGTCTGTGGGCGGGACTGCTTGGGTTGTCTCTGCTGGGTGCTTTGTGAGCTGCATCGTGACTGTGACACATGTGAACCGTGGTCACTATCATCAGACATGGCCAATAACTGGGGGGTGGACAAAGGCCCTGGAGCAGGAATGGGTGTATGTGCCTGTTGAAGGGCAGACTTCACTGTGGACGACAAACCTGGACAGTACGGTGCATCCCACCTACGTTGGAGTGTATACCCTCCATGTAGGCAACCACCTGGGCTAATTTTATGTCATGGTCGCTGAAGGCATTCAGTAGAGCTGTCTGGCCCACACAAAGCTGGCACAGAAGCTCAACAGACTCAGCACTGAGGGCAACAGGGGGGACAGGGGCAGGGGCAGCGCTGCCAGGTGTGAATGAAACTCGTCCCCTCTTACTGACACGGACACGGGCAGCACCAGAGGAAGTGGATGGGAGGGTGGGCACTGGCCGCTGTGTAGTAGAAAATGATGCAGAGTCTCCATTCCCTGTGTCTGCCAACATGGATTCATCCCCTTTGGCATCAGATGATGTGGTACTTTGTGTCTCAAGCAGGGATTCCTCCTGCATACTCCGGCCCCCCTCTGAGGCGCTGGTGAGATCTGTGTCACTGGGCTCCTGTGCAGCTGTAGTGCTAGTCTCACCCCCACTGATGTCTGGTTCCTGTCCCTCCGTGACCACTGGCGAATCTGCATGAGAGACAGATGCAGGGTCAGATTAGTGGCAGCAACAGGACAAAGCAATGCAATAAATGCAGTACAAAAGAGGACCAAATCTACATGTTGCACACCACACTCTGCAATCACATTGCGGCAACTCACTACATAGTCCCCAGAAGTGGATGTGATTCTGATTATCTGTCATGACTGATCCATGTTAAGGCCACACAGCACACCACCCCGCCCGTGGCTGAACTCTACCAGACACACAACTTGCTCTGCCCACACCTACGGACTTAATGGGTGCACACCACTTGTTGCCACTCACAGACCTGGATGGAACAGGAGGGGACAACACAGACACAGACTACAACATGACAGTCCACAATGGCAAAGAGCCCATGCCAAACACCATGTTGTACTCTGGGGCCCAAAGACTGGTTCACATTGTTCTCACATGTCTAGGCCAAACAATTCTGGGTGCATGCAATGGACACATTGATGAAGTTACACTCAGATTGGCTAAACTGCAATTCCCTTCCCATGTGATTCCTCAGACTACCCCAATGCTGAAGAAACCTGAAGAGCACTACTCAGACATGCAATGGGAATGCACAGCATGAAGAAAGACCTTTTTAGGAACATTGTGGGCAAATGCATTACACTGGCACCCAGCCCAGCAGCCACTCACATGACACTGCATCACTCCACCAACATCACATAGGGCAGCACTGGCACAGGCCCTGTCCACATGCACCCGCTCCCAGCCAAAGTCACCCTCAAAAAATACTCACCCCTGCCTTGCTGCTGATGCTCCTTCAGACGTGCATCCAGCTCAGGATGAGTCACTGCCAAGATGTGGCCCATCAGTAGTGTCATGCTGCGCCGTGCCAACCGCCCAGTGCGAGGAAGCAGCCCCAAGGTCATCTCTGCCACGTTCTTTGCCAGCTGGCTGATGTCGTCCCACCTCTTGTGGCAATGGGTGCGCCGTCGGTTAGATAGCCCCAGAGCTCACACCTTTGCTGCAATAGCCCTCCACACAGCCTTACGCTGGTGTGCCTTGAGCTGCAGGCATGGGAGACAGGAGGGGGAAATGATCAGGGACACAGTGTCACGTACCAACATCTATCAGTACAGTAGCACAAACTCATTGCAAAATCTAATATCTGTCCATTCCACACTGGGGTCGTTTCACATGGGCATGCTACATGGTCTAAGCTGATGTGATTGCATGCAGTTGTGAGTGGGTACCAGTGCCTGCACATCTCACACACATGCAGGATGCCAGCACCGAACCCCCTATGTGTCTTGCACACATCTCTAGTCCTTTGCATGTCTGGGCACCACATACATCACATATCGACATGTGTCTGGGGTGGACTCACTGTGTGCAAGATGTGCAGCACTCAAAGTCCATGCCCTGTGAATATCTTAGTATGTCATGTTTGTAGCATCGAGGGACATGGACTCACAAACAAAATATTGAGCCACATAAGTCTAGTTGTATGCAATCTACTAGGTTGAGATGGTGCATAGCTGGATTTGACTGTTAAAAACACAATAGTGAGGACACAGTAAGTGAAGTGATGTGACCTCGTCTTGGTGGGCAGGCACTGTGCCTAGCATCTGGGCTCACACTGAGCTTGACAACAGGGGCACACACAGCCATTCAGCCATGCAATCACTGCCCTGGCCCCTCCATGACCAGCATACTGCGTCACTGTATGGCTGACAATGCAACACACTTCACTCATACCTACAACTGCAGGCGGGGAGACATGTGACATTGGTACGCATACTCCTTTCCCCTGGAGACAGCATGTTTGTCAGTGCATGTCAGTGCATGACACAACCCCACACCCTCAGGCATGTACTGCATCAGTCCAACCACATGTGTGCCCCCCTGCCCTACACCTCCGCTTTTGAGATCTTACCACGACATTTGGTGCACCATACAGTCTTGGGTACTGTGCAAGCACCTCGTCCACCAGGACCTCCTGCTCCTTGCTTGTGAATGGACTGGCACAGATCTTCTCCTTCCTTGCCATCCTTGTGGACATGGAACACCGGTGGTGGAATTGAGTGGTGAGAGGTCTCAGGCAGCAGTCCCTGGAGCAGCAGCAGATGAGGGGTCTCAGGCAGCAGTCCCTGGATGCAGCAGCAGATGAGGGGTCCCAGGCAGCAGTCCTTGGAGGCAGCAGCAGATGAGAGGTCTCAGGCAGCAGTCCAGGGAGGCAGCAGCAGCAGGTCAGGGGTCTCTGGCAGAAGGCTCTGTGAGCAGTGGAAATGTGAGGCTCCCTCCTACACATATATAGCCCCCTGTGGTCGTTTGAAAGGTGCCAAGCTGCAACAATTGGTTGTCCCGGTCTGCCTCATTCAAAAGCATCCCAAGACCGCCTCCGCGGTGGCGGGGCACGCCTACCGCGATTTTCAAAATGACATCATGCCACTGCAATCATCATTCCCATTGGCTCAAGGGCATGCTCCATGGCGGTGATACACTCAAGGGGTCAAATGTGCGGTACCGCGATGGTGCATCTTTCAAAAGCATCCAATGACTGCCTCCTCAGTGGCCGAGCACGCTCACCGCGATTTTCAAAATTGCATCATGCCACCGCAATCATCGTTCCCATTGGCTCAAGGGCATGCTCCATGGCGGTGATACAACGCAGGGGCCCGGCGTGCGCTCTCGCGATGGTGCATCTTTCAAAAGCATCCAATGACTGCCTCCACGGTGGCGGAGCATGCCTACCGGGATTTTCAAAATTGCATCATGCCACTGCAATCATTGTTCCCATTGGCTCAAGGGCATGCTCCATGGCGGTGATACACCGCAGGGGCCCGGTATGCGCTACCGCGATGGTGCATCTTTCAAAAGCATCCAATGACCGCCTCCGCGGTGGCGGAGCACGCCTACCGTGATTTTCAAAATTGAATCATGCTACAGCAATCATTGTTCCCATTGGCTCATGGGTATGCTCCAAGGCGGTGATACACCGCAGGGGCCCGGTGTGCGCTACCGCGATTTAGGTGACGGAGCATGCCCACCGCCATTTGAGCATGTCTCCATGCCAATGACTACCGCACCTGTGTGAATGGGGGTGCTGGTTACACACCACCGGGGACAGGCGGTAGCTACCGCGATTTGGGTGGCGGAGCATGCCCACCGCCATTTGGGCATGTCTCCATGCCAATGACTATCACACCTGTGTGAATGGGGTGTGCTGGTAACACACTGCCGGGGACAGGTGGTAGCACGCCCGAATTGGGTGGCAGAGTATGCCCACTGCCATTTGGGCATGTCTCCATGCCAATGACTACCGCTCCTGTGTGAATGGGGGTGCTGGTGACACACCGCCGGGGACAGGCGGTAGCTACCACGATTTGGGTGGCGGAGCATGCCCACCGCCATTTGGGCATGTCTCCTTGCCAATGACTACCTCACCTGTGTGAATGAGGGGTTCTGGTGACACACTGCCGGGGACAGGCGGCAGCTACTGCGATTTGGGGGGCAGAGCATGCCCACCGCCATTTGGGCATGTCTCCTTGCCAATGACTACCACACCTGTGTGAATGGGGGGTGCTGGTGACACACCGCCGTGGACTGGCAGTAGCCACCGCAATTTGGGGGACATAATTTGGCAATGGACATCATGCACACTTCAACAGTGCACAGTGGCCACATGTTGAAGGGAACATCATCGTGCACACAATGCCAATTTTCCATTGACTCCACTGGTGCCTACACATGGCATGGGTGAGAATGTGTGACGTAGATTGGTCTGTAGTCCCTCACATGTCACAAATAAATCATATAGTCGATGAGGCAGGACAGCGTTATAGTGGACTCTACAATGTGTACACATATCAATGTGTTGAGGTGCAGTGATGATCTTGGCAATTCTTGTTTCACTGTATGATGTAGTTACTTACATGTGCTCTTCTGTCTGCTCATACACGCTATTGTCAGTTCACCGCCAACTGTGGTCATTGTGTTGTGGATGTGTGCCAAGTTTGAAAGATGCTTTGAGGTGTGACAGGTACAGCAGCTAAGTATGAGACTATGGTTTTGATTTATTACACATTGGCTTGATGCCACATTCCCTGCGTGCACATGTGAAATGTGGCCATATCACTATGTGCATTCACATTGGCCTATGTTGTGTTTGAGGAACTTGTGTATTGCAAATAGGGAGGTGTGCACTTTTTGCAGCTCAAACGTCTACCCATGTAACCTGGTGTGTCAATCAATTATCAAGTCAGTCTTTGTTTTTGCTGTGTCATCCAGAACGTGATATGCTGTGGCCATCTCATGATGGATTTAATTGGCATGTGTCCACTTTCATCTCAACTAGGATGAGGCCAAATCTGATTCCCCACTTGACAGTGCTGGAGGACATGGAGGATGTGGCGATCATTAACAAATTCTGTTTTGATAGTGTCACTCTGAAAACCCTTTGTGATATGTTGGAGCCCCACCTGCAGCCTCGCCGGACATATCCAACAGCTTTCACCCCAACTTATAAAGTGATGGCAGCACTCCATTATTTTGCCACTGGATCATTCCAGGAGACAGTGGCCAGCACTGGTGGGATGTTTCAACCAATGTTCAGCATGGTGCTGCGTGATGTTCTGTCCACCATGATGATATACAAGGACAGATATATCTATTCCCCAGGGGGTGCTGGATTGCCAGCTGTGGAGGGGGACTTCTATCCCCTTGGGCAAATCCCCCATGTTGTTGGAGCCATTGATTGCACAAATGTCGGTCTTGTGCCACCACAGGCAAGTGAGCACATATTCCACAATCGCAAGCATTACCACTCCATTAATGTGCAAGTGGTGTGCCTGGCAGATATGATCATCTCGCATGTGTGTGCCAGATTCCCTGGCTCAGCCCATGACTCTTACATTCTGCGGAACAGCATTGTGCCCCGTATGATGCCTAATCTGCTTCCAGAGCGTACATGGATTGTGGGTGAGTATGCCTAGTTGTATGGTGTGCTGGGTGGGAGACCTGCTGCCCTCTGCCTGGGCAACAATGCAATGTCTATTTGTCATACCTAAGTGACTCTGCATATATCAACCGTCCATGGCTGCTGAGTCCACTGCGGAATCCCAGGACCCCGACTGATATCAGATACAATGAGGCTCATGGGAGGACACGTCGTGTGGTGGAGTGTACTTCTGGTCTGCTCAAGTCACGTTTCCGCTGACTGGACAAAACAGGAGGTGCACTGGCATACTCTCCCGGGAAGATGTGTCCGATCGTAGTGGCATGCTGCATGCTCCACAACCTGGCCATTCGCAAGGAGATTCCACTGCTCCTGGATGATGGTGAAGACCCAAGACCCCCGTCTGCACAACAACCTGAGTCTAGTGATGAGGACAGTGGAGAGGAGGAAGGTGGTGACATGCGTCAACAGCTCATCACCTGCTACTTCACTAAAAGGTGGGTGACAATGTACAACATACCCATTGTCTGGTGATCTTGCTGTTGTCATGAAGGACTATGTGCAAATAGTGAAAACTGCCAGTTGTCAACTTAGCTGTGGGTTCATATGTTACTGTGACATGTCATCTGTGAACATATATGGGACGTGTATGTTGCCCATTGTGTTGTCTGCAGGTTGGATTCTGTAGATGGTCGGTGTTGTGTAATGTCTGTGATGCCACACTCACACCAGTGATTGTTGTTTTGTTGTGTTTCCCTGGGTGCCTTGAACTTTTCCTTGCCTACATACAGTACATACTCCTGATACATTATGGACATGATGAAGACTGTACATCCTGCACTAAAGACAAAGCTGACAGAAATGAAAAGTATGTAAGGTATTTTATTTACAAAGTTAACATGTGAGGGGGGTGCAATTTTACATAGAGGTGGTGATGGAGCAGAGATTTGACAGTCATGGTAAATGAGATGAAAGAGTAGATACCACTTTGTTGTGGTGACCCAGTCCAACAGAGAGATGCTATTCACAAGGCAGTGTGGTGAAGGACAGTCCAAACAGTCAATGCAGTGGGGAAAGGGTTGCCATCAGGGCTGGCTCCTTGACTGGTGTTTAGCAGGAACTTTGCCTCCAGATACTCCCAGGCTCTTCTTAGGACGGCCCATTGGTCGCTTGGCCGGGGGGGACCCTGCTGCATGGCCAGTGGCATCTGAGGACTCACCTCTCTCTGTGGGCACAGGGGAGGATGGTGCACAGTTATCCTGCGGACCAACAGAGGGAGATGGAGGTGTTGGTAGTGGCGCAGGACTGTCCCTCAGTAACACCACTTGCTGGCCCATGAGGTCCACCAGTTGTCAAACGTTAGTGTCAGCGGACCTCATCAGTAGGATGAGCTCACGTAAGAGGTCGGCCGACTGGCCACTTTGTCCCTGGGCCTGTTCGTATGCCCGAAGGTCTCTGATGATGTGGTCCAGGGATGGGGTCCCAGCCTCCTGGTATCTGGGGGGGACCCTGGCCCTACCACCTACCCTGCTGCCACGGACCTGTCACCTCGCCACTGTGGGTCCCCGCACACACTCCCTCCTATCCTCAGTTGTTGGGGTGGGGTGGTCATCCTCCGGGACAGGGAGGGTGTTGCAGGTGGCACTGGTGGTGGTGGTGGTGGATGCACAGGCCGTAACAGCAGGGGTCTGCAGTGCAGTTGTTGTTGCAACAGATGTGGCGGTGGGGAGGATGGGGTCCTGGGACCTGTTGCTCCCTGGCACACCAGATGGGCCGGCCTCGAGCTCATCGTCCTGAAAATCCTGGGAATCGACATCCGAGAGTTCATTTACCGGTGGGGGAGACTGGCTCTGCAGGTCGTTGGTGTTTTCCTCTGCAGTGAGTTCTTGGTCACCTGTGGATTAGATGGGAAATGGTCATTGTAGTGCACTCTGCAAGCATTGTGTTAGCTGTGTGTCATCCACTGTCTGTACACTACACAATTGACTGATCTTCACATTTTACTATGTGCACTACAGTGCCTCCTAACATGATGCTGTGATACATACATTACTTGCACATGGTGTGAGGTATCAATGCTTACCATGCAACTTGTGCAGAAATCATGTTCACAGGGACCTGTTGCCATGTAGGGACCAGCACAACCTTTTTTCATTGTTGACTCCTTGTTGATTGGTCTAATCTGGCAGACGTAACATCTGAACTAGTAGAAATAAAACCGCTGCGCTCCAAAGTAACCTGAGTAAGTCACAGGTATAAAGTCCTGAAGGTAAGGGTGCTCAAGAAGATCACCTCCTGTCTGATGAGGCGCAAAAATAATTGAGCTTCTTATGGCCTTACAGGTGTAAGGGTATATACTTGAGCACGCCTATAGGCAAGCTTAATTGCAGACTGGTCATTGTATTGTCCTGCATATCTTTGTCCTGTCATGTACATATCTTGATTTGTAACCCCACACATGCTTTCTCTTTTTTGAAATGGTCTTTCTCGGTTGGGCCCTATGGCAATGCACTCATCAGTGTGTGCTGTGCATGATTGTGCCCAGTCTTCCTTGTGCTTGTGCATTGGTGTATGACTCTTTGGTAGCTGTGACAGTTCCCTTTGCTTACCTGTGTGCACACTGTGCGTGGCAAGCGGTGTCGGTGTGCATCTTTGTGCAATGAGAGGGCTGGTGTTGCCATATGGCGCCATTTCTTTAGTGACAAATGTGTGGGTGCACGTACTGGCTACTTACCTGTAACGTCCTCACATTTGGCTTTGTGACTTTTCCACATCAGTGTGTGCTTGAGGGAGGATTACATTCTGCTCAGTGGTGTCATGAGACCAGAGAATATGGCTACCTATTTAGTGATTTTGTTGAGGTGGTCCATTAGATGACACGTGCATCTTGTGGTATGGTGTGCTACATCTTGCTATGCTGGGGAACAAGGGAGCATGGTAGGAGTATAATTTCAGGCCCCCAACCCCCAAACAGCCCTCCAAGTGAAGATGGCTACCTACCTGTTAGGTGAGGGTTTATCCATATAATGACTGCATGCTGCTTCTAGTTGGGGGTGGTGCTCCTTCCTGCTTAGATGTGAGCTAGGGGGCATGCTAGGAGTAGTAGTGCAGCCCTCCCACCACCAAACAGCACTCCCATGGAAGAGGGCTTCCTACCTGTTAGTTCGTTTGGTGTACTGCAATGGCTGCCAGGAGCTTCTGGGTGGGGTGGGGGAGGGCTCCATCTTGATGATGCTGTGGGACAGGGAGCATGGTGGGATTAGTTGAGCAGCCCTCCTACCCCCACACAGCCCTCCCAGTGAAGATGGCTACCTACCTGTAAGTGTGTTTGGTGTACTGCTATGGCTTCCAAGTGCTTATGGGAGGGGGAATGCTCCATCCTACTGGGGTGTGGAACAGGGGGCATGGTGGGAGTGGTGGAACAGGCCTCCCACCCCAATCAGCCCTCCCAGTGAAGATGGCTATCTACCTGTTAGGTGAGGGTGATCCATACAATGGCTTCATGCTGCTTCAGGTTGGGGGTGGTGCTCCTTCAAGCTCAGGTGTGAGCCAGGGGGCATGCTGGGAGTAGTGGTGCAGGCCTCTCACCACCAAACAGCACTCCCCGGGAAGATGGCTACCTACCTGTTAGTTCATTTGGTGTACTGCAATGGCTGCCAGGAGCGTCTGGGTGGAGTGGGGGAGGGATCCATCCTGCTGGGGTGTGGGACAGGGTGCATGGTGGGAGTAGTTGAGCAGCCCTCCCACCACCACACAACCCTCCCAGTGAAGATGGCTACCTACCTGTGTGTTTGGTGTACTGCAATGGCTGCCAGGAGCTTCTGGGTGGAGTGGGGGGCTCCATCTTGATGGTGCTGTGGGACAGGGTGATTGGTGGGAATAGTTGAGCAGGCTTCTCATCCCCAAACAGCACTCCCTGTGAAGATGGCTACCTAGCTGTTAGTTTGATGAAGGTAATGTAATGGCTGACACATGCTTCTGGGTGTGGTGGGGAGAGGGCTCCATCCTGCTGGGGTGTGGGAAAGGGGGCCTGGTGGGAGTTGTAGTGCCGGCTGCCTGTACACATACCCCCATGATGATGTTGGGAGCTACATTTGGGGGGAATGGAAGTGGGTCGATGTTGGATCTGTGAGACATGTTATTGTGAGTGTGTGGTGCAGATGAATGGGATTTGTCCTAGATGGTGTGGCTTGGTAGTTGAGCAAGACCGTACATATCAGTGTGGTGGTAGTCGTTTGTTTGTACTTACCACCCTCCACTCCCCCAGATACTCCTGTGAGACTCTCTGGATTCAGAATGATAAGCACCTTCTCCTCCCATGGTGTAAATGTTTTTTGGAATGGGAGGGCCACTGTCAGTCCGGTTAGCCAGCTCTCAGTTCTTGCTCCTCTTCTCTTTGACAACCCTCTTGAGATCATGCCACCACTTCATGATCTCCTTCTTGGATTGCGGGGTGGTCCCTACTGCATTGACCCCTTTGACTATCCTTGCCCACATTTGAGTCCTTGTGGCTAATGGTATCTGTTGGACCAGGCTACCAAACAGTTGTGGTTCTACCCTGACTATCTCATTTACCAGGACTGACAACTCACTCTCTGTGAATTTGGGCATTTTATGTGTGGACATGGTGTGTGGTGTGCAAAGTGTGGGTGCAGGGGTGTGAGTGGGGGGTGTGGCGGTGGTGTGTGAGGTGCGTTATGTGCTGAGGGCTTGTTGTCGCTGTGTGATGGTGGAGATGTGTGTGTGCTGTGTTCTTTTGCCTCTCCTCTCAGATCTGGTGAATGTCCTTCTCTTCTGGAGTGTTGCAAAGGATTGTGGTAAGGGTAGGGGCTAGTTTTATACTCTGCTCTGTGGGTGTGTCCAAATGGGGTATTTCTGTCAGGTGTGTTGTAAGTGTTGTTCTGGAAATTATATGTTTCTGTTTGGCATGTGTTTGTGTCATAGGGATGTGTTTTGTGTATTTCGGGGGCATGGCTACTTTGATTTGTGCAATGTTTGGCATTTTTGAGGGGTTTTTGCATCGTCTGCCATGTTTTCTATAGATTTGCGCAGCAGTGGCTATGCTGCAGCTCTTCCACTGGCTCTCCCATTCATTCCAGTGTGTGACCGCGGAGGTCGGAAACAGTGGTTCATACCACGGGTCCATCGGGGATATCCTAATTTTCCGAGCGGTGTCTCCGCTATGCCTGCAGTGGGTTGCTGATTTTCCGCAGCATTTCTGACCGCCGCGGTCGGAATTTGGCCATCACCGCCCTCGTCGTGCGGTTTTTCTTGGGCCGGTTCTGCCGCGGTCAGCCTTTTTTGGCGGTTGATCCTAATTTGATCGCCGGTTTTTCCAAGGTCCTCGCGGGCGGTTAATTTCCGCTTCCGTGGCTGTCGGGGTGATTTTACGACCGCCATCCTAATGGGCCCCTTAATGTCTAGAAATCCCTAAATGGACTTACTATTAGCCAATTTGTTCCATAATTCTTCTGTGGCTCCGATAAGGCTATTTATAGGATCCTGTGGATATGACTGGGAGATATCAGTGATGAGGTCCTCCACTCTAATATTTGTTAATCATATGTCTCTTAGGCACTGCTTTTAGACTTTTAAGAATTCTTTGATACGTTTCAGAAGGTAGAACAGAGGCTATAGCTCCTGGCCAACGTGGACACATGTTGGGACGGAGAAGTCCTCTGCATGGTAATGGATGTATACCCCTGCTGTTAGTGACAGAACGGAATCTAACAAAATTTGCATTGTTATATGATAAGTGGTTGGCTAACACGTTTCACAAAGGGCTAGAGCAGCACAGTCCTAAGCTGTTAGAAACGGGACCCCCGGCCGGCCAACGCTCACGCCAAAGTCAGTCAGGGATCACCATTTCTAAGTCAGGGCAAGGGAGTTACACACCAAGATAACCCCTGCTCACCCTCTAGGTAACGTGACGTGAGCAGCAAGGCTAATCTCGGAGGCGATGTATAAAGCGTTTGCGCGCACACCCCAGCAACAACACCCTAGGCCCACCACAAAGGAAACTCCACACAAGGTTATATAAAAAATAGCCTTTGTATTATAATAAAAACACATTAGATAAGACACCAACAGGCACTGGCAGAATTTACAAGGGATTATGTACAGGACAGGGCCACCTGGACCACTGTCAGGGGTATGCACTTTTTAGAAATAATACTTGTAGGTATAACACTTAGCACATAGACAAATAATGACTGTAGCACACCAATAATATATGTAGCACACAACCAGTAACTACTGGTAACGGGTAAATACCTTCTAAGCAACCCTAACCACTGTGGGAAAGTCACGCAGGGAACTAGCAGCCTGATTCATGTAGGTAAATTGCACTCGCAAAGGGCCAGATTCTGAGAATCTGGCCCTTTGCGAGTGCGATTTTTGCATTTGGTATTCATGATACCAAATGCAAAAATCGCTATTTAAGAAGTCGCAAATATGCGAGGAATAGCATTTAAGGAATCTCTATTAGAGATTCCTCAAATGCTATTCATGACACAAAACAAAATAGCGATTTTGGACTTTTGGGGCCGCTATTTACCGAGAGGTCAGACCTGTCGGTAAATAGCAAAAACTCAGAAAAATGCTTTTAAAAGCATTTTTCTAAGTTGCATGTTGCACACACACATGTCCTTTGGACATGTGTGCGCGCAACACCTGTTCAAATGTGCTTTTTAGGGGTGCTACAGGGCGTCCTTTGGACACCCCTGGCACCCTTAAAATCGCTATCTCATTTGCGAGTAGCAAATTGCTACTCGCAAATGAGGGATACTCCCCATTCATTCCTATGGGCCTCTTGGCCCATAGGAATGAATGGGGAGTATTTGCGAGTAGCAAATTGCTACTCGCAAATAAAGAACATGTAGGAATCGCTATTTAAGTAGCAATTCCTACATGAATGCCGTTTTGCGTGTCCTCAATAGCGAATCGCTATGATTCGCTATTAGGGACACGCAAAACGGCATGTACATGAATCAGGCTGTAGGACCTTATCAGCAGGACCTATGGGAGAAAAACCATCACCTAAGCAGGTCACTTTTAGCAAAGGGAAGGAAACCTAAAACAATCCTCTAAGCAGGTCACTTTTAGCAAAGGGGAAGGAAGAGCAATCACCTAAGCAAGTCACATTTAGCAAAGGGACCGAAGCATTAAACACATTGCACATGAGGCATCAAAAATACATTCACCTAAGCATGTCACATTTAGCAAAGGGAAAGAAGCATAAAACAATCACCTAAGCACGTCACATTTAGCAAAGGTAATAAACCATAATCACTCCTCTATGCAGGTCACTTTTAGCACAGGGGAAGAAACATAAACAATCACCTAAGCAGGTCACTTTTAGCGAAGGGATCACATAAGCAAGTAAATCATAACTTGCGCAGGGTGCATATAGCACAGCACTAGAACTGTCCCCCAGGCCAACTGGCCTCGCAAGGGCTGGAATTCCCTTA
Source organism: Lissotriton helveticus (assembly GCF_964261635.1). Classification (NCBI taxonomy): domain Eukaryota; kingdom Metazoa; phylum Chordata; class Amphibia; order Caudata; family Salamandridae; genus Lissotriton; species Lissotriton helveticus. Next base: position 1,420,053,727 of record NC_136061.1, read on the forward strand.
GTCCAAAATGTCAGGGCGGGCTGCGCAGGCAGCAAAGAACAAACCTAAACGTGGCAACTGCCCACAAAGTGCTGGGCAGTTGTAAATACTGATGGGCCAACGTTGGAGCCTTGTGGGCTCAAGAACAGTGGTGGGGCGAAACACAGCGTGGCAGCCACGGGGCTCTGGTCAACTAACTGCCCCACAAGAGCCTCGCTGGACTCTAAACAAACAATGGTGCCTCGAGCCTCTCTGGGCTCGCAAAACAAATATAATGGCACTTAAGAGCTTCAGCGCTCTAAAACAATGATGGGCTTTGAGCCTCGTGGGCTCGTAAACAATGGTGACGGCCCTCAAGCCTCTCCGGCTCTTAATAACAAATGTGGGCGGGTGGAGCCTCTAGGGCTCATGAACAAATGTGCCCCTGAGCCTCTCGAGCTCTAAATACAGAAATGCCCCTCTCATTGGAGTCCCTCACGGGGGACTCAGGAACCAACACAAATGCCCCCAAGAGCCTCTCTCAGGCTCTACACACTAGAGGGGAGGGGCGTGCACCGGCAATGTGCCCCGACGCCCTCCTCCCCGATTCCACTCACCGGCTGTCTCGCTGGCGGGGCGGCTCTCTTTCCCCGGGGCTCTCCCTTCGCTCGGGAGCCTTGGGACGGCCAACGCAGGCTGCTTCCTGCTTCCTCCTCCTCCGATGACGCGGCGGGAGGCTCGGCCGGCTGGGCCAATCCCAGCACGACTCTCCCGGCAGCTTCTCTCGGCCTCTCCTCGACCCCGGGACTGCGGCGGTGAAACCACGGGGCAATGCACGAGGGGTAGGAACTCTCTTAAATGGGCAAAATAAAGCGGGCTGAGCACCCGTTACATACACAGAAGCGTGGGCCAAATGCAGGGTGGGCACCTGCTTTAGAAATAAATCGTAAAACCGCACAACACGCAGGGTGGGCACCTGCTATTCCCCACGCAAAATGCGGGGCGGCGACACGCTGAAAATGAAGCAAACAGTGCTCCCGGCGCTAGAAATACAATTAAAGCGCTCCCAGCGCTAGTGGCAGTCCACAGCGCTCCCAGGCGCTTCTTAGAGGCAAAATAGAGCTCCAGCAAGGTCTGGAGGCAGGCAGGGGGGGCAAGGCTGGGCCCAGAGCCAGCTCACTGGGTCTCCAGGCAGGGAGACAGTCCAAGTGGCGGTCCTCCTGGCCCCAGCAACAGCAGCAGCCCCCTCAGATAAGATCCTGGCAGAGAACAAATTGCAAGGGGACACAGCCCCTTCTTATACTCTAAAATCCTTTGTCTCAAGGTGCAGGGTGGGGGGAAACCAGTTGCAGCTGGTTTTGGAGCACCCTTGATGGCCCAACCACCCCTTTCATTCACTGGGGAGGCTAGGGTCGTTAGACGCACCACAGGGGGCGGAGCCAGCATTGTGTGGGCAAAGCCCAGCCCCATCAGGAACCAGGTGCAACCCTCCCACACATCACTTATGCTGATCTCTCCACTCTCTCCTGGGCAGACCCATCCAGACTTCCTGGAGCCAGGCTTGCCAGCCAGCTCCAGCCAATCACGCTCCAGCACCCTCACTGCACACACACATCAATGTCTAGAAGTGGCACTTCCCCACTAGACACATACAAGCCGCACATACCATCGCGCAGCATTCACTCTCACGAGTTCACACATACCAAACTCGAGCCTGCACTCCCCACACATCAGGAACTAACATGGACACACACATTCCCCATGCATTCCTATGGGAGGACAGGCCAGCCATATTACACGCACGCACTTTACCCTGGGACACAGGGAAAAAGTGCGCAGAGACCCAAAAATCACTAACACAGATCACATATTAAAAGCAAAAAGATATGGGGTTAACCTGCCAGAAGGGCCAAGTCCAACACAACCCCTTTCCAGCCAAAACGCAGGGTAGACCAATCACCACCGTGATGGGCTTCCCTGCTTGGGGCGATAAAACACGGACGCGGGCCCGCAACTGCAGGGACACCCTCCTGTTTTACGCCACGGTGAACCTCTGGGATTCCTTCTAAATCTACTGTAGGGACTAACTGGGGTACCCCACTGGTACTCTCTAGCTGCCCTCGGCCAGGACCAGGCCCTAGGCCACCCAGGTGCCACTGGATCCTGCCTACTCACAAAGTGGGGGGTATTAACCCCTGGCACATAATAGCCATTCTCCACCCTTCCTGTCTGCAAGACAGGGCTAGACTGCCACTGGTTCCCCAGCCTAGGGTCTACAACCTCAGGCGGACCAGGAGTCTCAGGGAAGGCTCGCCTCCCCCTACCTCTTCTTCTAGGGTTCCTCCTCCTCCTGCGAGGGGTCCCCTCAGAACACCATTCTCCCAACCTAGGGTTTAACCCCTCAGGTTGCACCGGGGTCAGAGGTGGGCTCTCCCACCCTCTGCACCCCCTTCCAGAGTCCTGCTTCCTCCCAACCGGGGCGGTACCTCTGGAAGAAGAACTGGTCAGGACACTGATTACAGTCGTCCCACCCTTCAGGTCAGGCTGATCCTGAACCTGGCCTCCCAACCTCTGGTCTAAAACCTTCGGTGGAACAATTGCCTGGCACCCCAATCACTCCTTTTGCTGGACTCCTGTACCCTCCCTACCGGAGTGGTACCGCCAGACTCTAGAACCATAGACGCTCCGCTTACAGATGCTCCAGGTCCTCTACACACTAGGAGATCTCCCTCAAGTGAACCAATAGGTAAGCTTAGGTTCCCATCCTGGTGTTCCCTAAAGAAACCATCCAGGTTCTGTGGCAGGGCTTCGGGCGTCTGGGGACTCTCGGTCTCACACTCACTCCCGCTCGACTGAGACAGGCAGTAAGCCCCTACACCCTCCTCACTATACTGGGACCTAGCTGGGCTACTCTCACCCTCCTCCACCACGCTGGGCTGGAGGACACCTGACCCACTATTGTTGGAATCACTCACTAGTGACTCTTAAGAACCTCTCGCACTGTCCCAGCGCTCTGCTTCCTCTGCAAGGTCCCAAGGACAAAAGGAACCACACCTCAACAGGTACTGGCACAACTCTGGACAAACAACACTGAGCAACTGCTCTTTGAGAAACATATTCACTACTCCGTCCACCTCATTGTCCGAGTTAGCCGTCAGCCAATCCCACATTGCATCAGAACAGTCATCCATGAAATACTTCCACTCCTGGTGGGGTGGTTTCCTAAGGTTCCTGAACTTCACCCTGTTCTCCTCTTCTGGGGAAACAGGTACCATACTTGGGGAACTGGGAGTGGGACTTTCTACACTGAAATTTAAATAGCTGCCACCACTGGACTCAACCCTCCCTGGGAAATCCAGAAAATCATAACTGCACTCAGGGGATAACCTACCCTCTAGGGTTACCTTCTCCCTGAACAAGGCCCTTTTAGCCTCTAGCTGGGCCTGCTCTAACTTGAGCTGTTCCATCGCTAACTGGTGCTCCCTCCCTTCCCTCCTATCTAACCACTCCTCTGGGGACCGGACAAGGGATGGGGTGCGGCACCTGACACAGGACCCAGCAAGGGACTCCCTATCTATGGGGTCCTCACTATCTGCTGGTGCCCATTCACTATCATCTTCATCCACTTCACATTCTTCAGGGCTCCCCACAGACTCACCACCCTCATGGCGTGCGGCCCGGGCCCTCTCTCTCTCACTGCGCTCAAGATCCCATTGATCCTTTTGCCATAAGATCAGGCTGCTCCTAAGTTCGGACTGAGTATCTGACTCATCCACCCCTATGTATCTCTCTTCACAGAACCTTACCAACTCCAACATACTGTATCTCAAAAGACTACAGAGATCAAAAGCAGGCTCCATTTTGGCGGACGTTCTCAAGAAAAGTTTGACACAGGGAACCTCGGGGTCTGAGCTAACACAGGAGTACACAATTATAAAATCTTCAACAATCTCCTTATAAAAGAGAACTCGTACTCATTTGTCCAGGGAAACACACCATTCATCCACACACACCCTCCCCTCGGACCGGTAAGGCAGTTTCTACCACCCCTGACTTCTCAACCTGACCATAAGTGACACAGGTACCAAACTCTGGAAGCAGGGCGGGGGACAAATGTACTGGACACAAAAATGACACTCTTCAGGAGAAGCAATACTTGAACTTCACCAAAAAACAATAATCCCCAAAATGTGTTTATCTAAAAATGTAGAGTTTTGTAGTGCGGCCTGTCGCCACTGTGGTACAGCGCAAACACAAGTCCAATCCGCACCGCTTGCCACCAATGTTAGAAACGGGATCCCCGGCCGGCCAACGCTCACGCCAAAGTCAGTCAGGGATCACCATTTCTAAGTCAGGGCAAGGGAGTTACACACCAAGATAACCCCTTCTCACCCTCTAGGTAACGTGACGCGAGCAGCAAGGCTAATCTCGGAGGCGATGCGTAAAGAGTTTGCGCGCGCACCCCAGCAACAACACCCTAGGCCCACCACAAAGGAAACTCCACACAAGGTTATATAAAAAATAGCCTTTGTATTATTATAAAAACACATTAGATAAGAAACACACTTTTACAATGTGCCAACAGGCACGGGCAGAATTTACAAGGGATTATGTACAGGACAGGGCCACCTGGACCACTGTCAGGGGTATGCACTTTTTAGAAATAATACTTGTAGGTATAACACTTACCACATAGACATATAATGACTGTAGCACACAAATAATATATGTAGCACACAACCAGTAACTACTGGTAACGGGTAAATACCTTCTACGCAACCCTAACCACTGTAGGAAAGGTTGTTATTGCGGAGTTGCACTGTATTCCTTCACTCCGGTGCCAGACTCCAGGTTCCAGATTTCGCAAACAGCCGATCAGCCGCCAGGGAGCACGGAGCGAGGAGCTCGGACTGCAGCTGCCGACCGCTGCTATCGTCGCCATTGTCGAGCTCGGGACCGGCCCGGTTCCGTTCACCCTTCCCGTGACCCCCCCTCCCCCCGCAAGCCTGTCACTCGAAAGCGGCCGCGGGGGGGGCCGAGTGTGATGGAGAGCCGGCACCGGACTTGTGGTACGGACCGCACCGCCCGCCCGCGTTTCGCGGGAGTTTCGCAGCTTGCGGTCAGCGGCTGATTTCCCTCAGTGGTTTGCGGTTGTGGCTTGGATCTAGGGCAGCGGCAGTTGCAACCTGGACCCAGTGACGCGAGCATCACGAGCCTGAAGCCGTCGCCGGTGCACTGGGGCACAGGACCTGTTCTGAGACCCGGGAGACGGAGCCCAGGAGGAGAGGTGAGCGCGCCCAGTGCAGTAGTAGACCAGCTTTCGCGACTCAGCCTGCCTCCTCCCTGTATCTCTCGCCCTTACTTGCCCCCCCTCCTTCAAGATGTCCCACACCAGGGTGTGGTGACACACCCACAGTTTGAGCCCCAGCTTGCTCCTTTCGCTCCTCTTGTTGCCTATCTTCCCCTAAGCTAGTTCATCAAGGGGGGAGAGTGTGTCGTGTCGACTGGCTAAAGTAGGAGTTAGGCTGGCCCAGACCAGAGATACGCCAAGGTGTCCTGCCATCAGGAGCTTCACGCGCCCCAGTTCAGACACAAAGACACCAGAAACCAGCCCCTGGAATCCTATCCTTAAAAATCTGAAAAGTATACAAACCCAGCACAAAACCCGGAAATGCGGTCCGGGAGAACAAGAGGAGGGGAAAAAAAGGATAAACTCCCACAAGCTACCTCAAAAATCGTAAAACTGGAGGGAAAGGATGAGGACGAGGACAAGGGCAACGAGGCAGCCTGTATGTATGTCAGTCCCGGTAAGCCCTCCACAGTCCTGGGCCAGCTAAATACAGAGGACATATTAATTACAGAAGCGTGGCACGAGTGCGCAGCCACAACAGGAGCACCAGCCGTCGAGGCAAGCACCATGGAAATAGTTGAAACAACAGAAAAAAAAATAGTAGACTCTACCCCCCAAGCTAAGCATGCTGGAAGCAAGAAAACAACTCGTTCAGCTTTAAACAGGCATAACTCCTGCCCGAACAGCAGCAAACGGGCATTGATTACAGACTTTCTAATGGTAGCACTAAAAACTACTGAGGAAAACCGGAGTCGCCACGCGCCCAATCATTCCAAAGTTACTAATACTAACATCCCAACTACCACTGCTAAAGACCTCCAAAAAGATGACAACTCGACCGGCCTAGGTGACAGAAGTATCACCAACAGCGAGGGTAAAAGGAAGGAAACGAAAGAACCCCTGCATATGGGATTGGATTTCACGGGGGATAAGCATAAAGACACCAAACACCCCCAATTACAAACACCTAAAGCCCTCCTCCTCTCAGGAACCTGCCAAAGTAATCCCTTTCAGGTAACGGAGGCTCTCATTCACTTTCACTCGCCAATTTCGGATATGCCCTGCCCGTCCCAGCAACAACAATCTTCACCTAGCTACAGCGGACACAGCAGCCCAAATGGGCATACCAAAAGGGAGCCATCACATCAGTCGAATATAATCACCCCGAGCCCCTCGATGTCCGGAGCTTTCTCCCCTGCCTGTCGGCGGAACTCCAAATCAAATACCTATAATCAAGATAAATTTGATCCATTGTCTCGTTCATCGGAAATAGATAAGTACAACTGCCAGGACCTCAGTCAGGGCAACGTAGACGACAAGATACTAAGCCAATCAAGTTACCCAGGATTCTCCACCTATCTACCGCTCTCCCAAAACAAGGTATCACCTACTACATCCTCTGGCCGGCTGAGCGAGCCACCCACAGGGCACACTCACCACTTGGAAAACCGCGCTCGTCAATCACCAGTAGAACAAAATCGCCCTTCCACATCCTCAGTCTGGCCTCATCTGCTAAACACAATGGATACCATCAGCAAGGCAATGACTCTTCACGCAGATAAATTGGATACCCAAGTCGACCTCCTGAACATTCTCGCCATTCATGTTCAGGGGGTGGAACAAAAGTTGCATAACTTCAATGAGATGATCTTGAGGGTGCAGCGAGACCGGGAAACACCTTACCAAATGTGTCAATGCCACTGCACCCAAATCATCGATAAACTAGCCTCAGTGCCAACTTTATTGACAGAATTACTGGTTACAACAAGAGAAGTTTTCACCAAGTCCCCAACATCAATAGAGATTGAAAAAGAAGCACCAAAGGAAAAGGTCTTGGACGGTCTTAACTCCCCTGTGGGGCTTAAAATCAGCAAAACGAGTTCAACATCCGGACCAACCGAACTAAGTAAGACAACTACACCCTCACCTAATCCACCAAGCACTCTTGACAACTCCAGTGCTTTGGACCTATCACTTCAAGCTCAATGTAAGCAGTCTCCATCAAGACAACCAAAAGTATCCAAGCCACTAACTAAACGAGAGAGAAAACGACTGAGAAAGTCTAGAAAGACTAAACACACAAGCCAGGCACCAGATTAATTCCGGCTAAGATCTGTTCAAAACGGAATTCCTGAAGATGACAAAGTACCACATAATAGCATTGAATCAGCCAGGCCCAAAGAGCAATCGACATCACCACCTATGCCGCTAGTCATCCAAAATACTTCAATTCTCATCTCAAGGGAGCCTCCTCCGCCAGAAAAAAAATATAGTGTTTATTCAAACCTGCAGAAAGTAAGGTGAAAAACAATCTAAAAACTCAGGCCACACAATCAACAGTAAAGTGCATCTCAACGACTACAAGGGAAACAAGACTGGGAGAGGCCACCTTGACCCAGGAAATTGGCCCAATTGTAGGCAGTAATTTAGAAACAAATAGGGGAGGTGAAATTCATATACAAAGAAACTCTCCGGAATTCCGAGATTTATTTCCAATTTTCTCAGAGACCAAGGTGGCGAAGAATGAAATCAGAAGGAGCTCTGTAAAAGAGTGGACGCATGACACGCCAAACAATAATAAATTAGTTTTTAACCCCCAATATGTCTCAAGGGGAGTGCATGATTACCTCAATAGAACTGCACTGCTTAAATTATTTAAAGCTCTTCCCCCCTTGAGCCATATTAATTCCAACGATATCGAAAGCATTGAGTTTGAACAAAACTCGAGTCCCACGGGTCAAGAACTAACAATTGCCACATTCACCAATAATACTCCTATCGAACTGATCTGGCAGCAGAAGGACACGTTTGCCAAATGGGGCATCGAGCTAAAAAAGTTAGTCCCTTCCTGCTATCCCAGTCCATTACAACAACCACCTCACTCAATGTGTTTGTTAAAAGGGGCAATAGGCCCAGATCTACGCAGCCTTACAAAGGAGAAAGAGTCCTTGGTCAGAAAAATCACCATTACTTTTGACCATCCTGAAGCCAGCAAGCCCCCGGGTTCCCGGCACCTGACTATGGCAGTTACCCCCACTGGAAAGGCATGAATAACCCCAACAGCTTCACACACATACCAAGGTTGCAAAATATGTTCTTGGAATGTGCATGGCCTGCACACAAAACTAGAAAATCCTGACTTCATGGATTTCATAACACAGTACAATATTCTTCTGTTTCAGGAATCATGGCAGAAAAGCCCTTCTCCTATAATTGGTTACAAAGAATTTCTGAATCCGGCTAAAAGAGCAACTAAATACGGAAGAGCAAAAGGAGGCCTCTCCACCTTTATTTCAACAGAAATCCCATGGCACGCTTCTATAATAGACCTAGACTGCTCTTGGATGTTATGTGTCAAATTAAAGGCCTCGTTGCTCCACATTCTCCTTATACTCAACATCTACATCCATCCGGCATCTAAGCAAAAGAGCTTAAGAATTGAACAACTAATTACATCTCTAATAACACTAAAACTAGCCTATCCAGATGCTAACATCATACTGTCGGGTGACTTCAACATGAATTTACAACACAACAGCAATAAGGACACAACAGAGGCCCTATTAGCCTCCAATCGACAGGTTTTCCGCGGTAAGAGATGTGCAGCTCGCCTGAACGACCTCTCAATGCAAGTGCTCAATGGTCAAAGCCCAACAGATTGGCCCCCAGCACACACAAGGGTCACCCAAAAATCATGCTCAACCATCGATTACACGTTTACGGATCACAACCTTTTCCCGTACATTGAGAACTTTCAAATAAAAAATAGGGCAGAAAGCGATCACCAACCACAATCGTTTACTTTACTAGGGAGTTTCGTATTCCCAGAGAAACCAAAGGCGATGTCTTCCTTAACCCAATGTTATAACTTAAAACGCCTCTGCTGGAAAAAAGAAAATATTGAGGACATCACATGTATCTACTCCAGCCTCTTGGATAGATTTAATCTAGAAACACTGAGCATAAAGGCCTGGGAGTCCTTCATCCATGTCATAAATAATAAATTTTCCAAGCAGGTCCATGGCCATAAAGCAGGAAATTTAAAGGGGGCAGCCTGGTACACCAAACGCTTGAGGAAACAAAAACGACAACTAAATAAGTACCTCAGACAATTACGATCACGTGGACCTGAACACCACCAGGGAATCCTGATTATAATTGCAAAAGCAAGAAAAGAACACAATAGGGACATAAGATTGGCCAAAAAAGAGTACAATGAACACATCTGGGCAAAACTACTCTATGCTTGTAAACTAAGGGATTCCAAGCGTTTCTGGTATCAAATCAATCAGTTAACTAATGGTAGGAATCGACATCATAACTCGTATGTAATGGATACAACTTGGAGAGCCCACATCGAACATCTATACAATGAAACTCGATCTCCAATTGCCCCGAATAACGGAACAATAACAGCAAATGGGGCCGGCGGTGGAGGACCAGCCAACAATACACTGACCCATGAACCGTCTCAAGACTTAGAGTCTTTTTCTGTTGAAAAAGTACTAAAGATAATAAAAAACTTAAAACCTGAGGGAGCTCCAGGCCCCAATGGACTACCAAATGCCCTGTTTCGGCATGACCCCCCATTTTTTTCACGCCTCCTGACTCCCCTTTTTAACAAAGCCATAACATGCGGTTTGAATCCACAAGTCGGGCTCCCGCTCGGATCCCTCCAATTACAGATTAATCGCTTTGATAGATGTGGAGGCGAAACTATATGCATCTAATCTTTTGGTTGAGCTAGAGGCTTGGGTTAGCAGATCAAACCTAATACCTTACACGCAAACTGGATTTCGGGCAGGGATGGGTACCCTCACCAATATTTCAGCGGTTACTCTCATAGCCAAACAGTCATTTGCAATATCTAGGCCCCTGTACGCCTGCTTTATCGACCTAAAAGCAGCTTTCGATAAAGTTTCAAGAGCCAACTTAAGGGCAAAAATGCAAGACTGGGGGGTTCCGCCACGACTCCTGAGGGCCATCATCAATCTATACTCACATACGTGGGTACAAATCAAGAAAGGAGATATGTCCAGTTTAACCAGAAAAATTCCAACATCCAATGGGCTAAAACAGGGTTGCGTACTGGCACCCTGCCTATTTAACATTTACACCTCCGACCTTGACAAGCACCTCAGGTTAATCCAAGCCGACCCTCCAAAATTGGGAAAAAAAACGATCCCTTGTGTCCAATATGCCGATGATATCGTCCTGCTAGCACAAACTCCCATAGGCCTACAGAAACTGATTACAGAACTAGGAGACTATGCCACCTCGAACCAACTCACGATTAACCATAACAAAACAAAAGTTATGTGTTTCTCGAAATCTATTAAAACATCGAAAAGTCAAACTTTTTCCTGGAATTTGGGTGAGCATCAATTGACAAGGGTTACGTGCTATAAATACCTGGGCTTCCAGCTAGATTGTAAGCTTAACTTCAAATCACACTTGGACCAAGGTCGCATGAAAGCCAAACAACTGTTGTTCGCTTTTAAAACTCTAAGGAAAAAACTTATAGGATGCTCCACCGCCCACCTGCTTAAAGTGATTGCTGCAAAATTTTTGCCTCCCATTTCATATGGCTCAGAAATTCTGAATACTAAAGATGCCACAGTCCTAAATACTGCACAATCTACACTATTTAAGAGACTGTTCTCAATTCCGTTACACACCTCGCAGGCACAAATCCGCCTAGAATATGGTTAAAAAATCAGATTATGGCCAGACAAGCCGCCCTAGTAAAATACTACTGGAGGATGAGGGAGGCAGAAGATAACACCCTAGCCCACTATTGTTGGGTCGAGATTGAAAACCAAAAGAGCCTAGTCAACTCAACTACAGCAGCCCTGAAGGAATCCCTGTCGGCATTACAGTTAGAGGATGCTTGGCTCACCCTCACAACGTACTCCGGATCTAAAGTCATAGTCAATAACTCTATCAAACGGACCTCTTTATTAATTGATAAAACGTCCTTTGCAAAAAAACATCATGCCTGGGCTGTGATAAAGGATTACCAGAGGCTGAAGCCACAACAATACCTTTTGGAACAATTCTCCCATCAGAAAAAAAATTATCTGACTTTGATACGCATGGGGTCTTTCCCCTCAAAGGATTTGACCCCAAAATGGAAACAAATATGGCCATCGAAGGAGTGTCGTCTTTGTGGTCAAGGGGAAGAGTCACTACTTCACTTCCTATGTACTTGCTCTTTTTTATTGGAAGCCCGAAAATCCATCCTCCGGGAGGCTCTAAGGAAGGAACAAATAAGAACATGTAGAGCAGCAGTCATTAAATGTCTTGGAGGGTCGTCAATTCCCCTGTCATGTAGAGCCACTACACTATGTAAAATCGCAGCAAAAGAACTGGCAAAATGTGACTCTGCCAAGCAGCTTACTAATTAGCAGATTTATCCTAAATGCTTTGTTATATTCGTCATTATTTTTTAAAACTAATAAGCATCTCCTCATTCTGACATCGACATTAAGTCTTTTTAGGTTTTTAAAAATGTATATTCTAAAGCACTGCGTTTTATGATGGTTGTCCATCCTTTTATGATTTTTTTAATGAATCAAATAAAAGTATTTTTGACTGACTGACTGACTGACACTGTAGGAAAGTCACGCAGGGAACTAGGACCTTATCAGCAGGACCTATGGGAGGAAAACCATCACCTAAGCAGGTTACTTTTAGCAAAGGGAAGGAAACCTAAAACAATCCTCTAAGCAGGTCACTTTTAGCAAAGGGGAAGGAAGAGCAATCACCTAAGCAAGTCACATTTAGCAAAGGGACCGAAGCATTAAACACATTGCACATGAGGCATCAAAAATACATTCACCTAAGCATGTCACATTTAGCAAAGGGAAAGAAGCATAAAACAATCACCTAAGCAAGTCACATTTAGTAAAGGTAATAAACCATAATCACTCCTCTATGCAGGTCACTTTTAGCACAGGGGAAGAAACATAAACAATCACCTAAGCAGGTCACTTTTAGCGAAGGGATCACATAAGCAAGTAAATCATAACTTGCGCAGGGTGCATATAGCACAACACTAGAACTGTCCCCCAGGCCAACTGGCCTCGCAAGGGCTGGAATGCCCTTAGTCCAAAATGTCAGGGCGGGCTGCGCAGGCAGCAAAGAACAAACCTAAACGTGGCAACTGCCCACAAAGTGCTGGGCAGTTGTAAATACTGATGGGCCAACGTTGGAGCCTTGTGGGCTCAAGAACAGTGGTGGGGCGAAACACAGCGTGGGAGCCACAGGGCTCTGATCAACTAACTGCCCCACAAGAGCCTCGCTGGGCTCTAAGCAAACAATGGTTCCTCAGACCTCTCTGGGCTCGCAAAACAAATATAATGGCACTTAAGAGCTTCAGCGCTCTAAAACAATGATGGGCTTTGAGCCTCGTGGTTTCGTAAACAATGGTGCCGGCCCTCGAGCCTCTCCGGCTCTTAATAACAAATGTGGGCGGGTGGAGCCTCTAGGGCTCATAAACAAATGTGCCCCTGAGCCTCTCGAGCTCTAAATACAGAAATGCCCCTCTCGTTGGAGTCCCTCACGGGGGACTCAGGAACCAACACAAATGCCCCCAAGAGCCTCTCTCAGGCTCTACACACTGGAGGGAAGAGGCGGGCACCGGCAATGTGCCCCGACGCCCTCCTCCCCGATTCCACTCACCGGCTGTCTCGCTGCGGCGGTGAAACCACGGGGCAATGCACGAGGGGTAGGAACTCTCTTAAATGGGCAAAATAAAGCGGGCTGAGCACCCGTTACATACACGGAAGCGTGGGCCAAATGCAGGGTGGGCACCTGCTTTAGAAATAAATCGTAAAACCGCACAACACGCAGGGTGGGCACCTGCTATTCCCCACGCAAAATGCGGGGCGGCGACACGCTGAAAATGAAGCAAACAGTGCTCCCGGCGCTAGAAATACAATTAAAGCGCTCCCAGCGCTAGCGGCAGTCCACAGCGCTCCCAGGCGCTTCTTAGAGCAAAATAGAGCTCCAGCAAGGTCTGGAGGCAGGCAGGGGGGGCAAGGCTGGGCCCAGAGCCAGCTCACTGGGTCTCCAGGCAGGGAGACAGTCCAAGTGGCGGTCCTCCTGACCCCAGCAACAGCAGCAGCCCCCTCAGATAAGATCCTGGCAGAAAACAAATTGCAAGGGGACACAGCCCCTTCTTATACTCTAAAATCCTTTGTCTCAAGGAGCAGGGTGGGGGGAAACCAGTTGCAGCTGGTTTTGGAGCATCCTTGATGGCCCAACCACCCCTTTCATTCACTGGGGAGGCTAGGGTCGTTAGACGCACCACAGGGGGCGGAGCCAGAATTGTGTGGGGAAAGCCCAGCCCCATCAGGAACCAGGTGCAACCCTCCCACACATCACTTATGCTGATCTCTCCACTCTCTCCTGGGCAGACCCATCCAGAATTCCTGGAGCCAGGCTTGCCAGCCAGCTCCAGCCAATCACGCTCCAGCACCCTCACTGCACACACACATCAATGTCTAGAACTGGCACTTCCCCACTAGACACATACAAGCCGCACATACCATCGCGCAGCATTCACTCTCACGAGTTCACACATACCAAACTCGAGCCTGCACTCCCCACACATCAGGAACTAACATGGACACACACATTCCCCATGCATTCCTATGGGAGGGCAGGCCAGCCATACTACACGCACGCACTTTACCCTGGGACACAGGGAAAAAGGGCGCAGAGACCCAAAAATCACTAACACAGATCACATATTAAAAGCAAAAAGATATGGGGTTAACCTGCCAGAAGGGCCAAGTCCAACACAACCCCCTTCCAGCCAAAACGCAGGGTAGACCAATCACCACCGTGATGGGCTTCCCTGCTTGGAACGATAAAACACGGACGCGGACCCGCAACTGCAGGGACACCCTCCTGTTTTACGCCACGGTGAACCTCTGGGATTCCTTCTAAAACTACTGTAGGGACTAACTGGGGTACCCCACTGGTACTCTCCAGCTGCCCTCGGCCAAGACCAGGCCCTAGGCCACCCAGGTGCCACTGGATCCTGCCTACTCACAAAGTGGGGGGTAGTAACCCCTGGCACATAATAGCCATTCTCCACCCTTCCTGTCGGCAAGACAGGGCTGGACTGCCACTGGTTCCCCAGCCTAGGGTCTACAACCTCAGGCGGACCAGGAGTCTTGAGGAAGGCTCGCCTCCCCCTACCTCTTCTTCTAGGGTTCCTCCTCCTCCTGCGAGGGGTCCCCTCAGAACACCATTCTCCCAACCTAGGGTTTAACCCCTCAGGTTGCACCGGGGTCAGAGGTGGGCTCTCCCACCCTCTGCACCCCCTTCCATAGTACTGCTCCCTCCCAACCGGGGCGGTACCTCTGGAAGAAGAACTGGTCAGGACACTGATTACAGTCGTCCCACCCTTCAGGTCAGGCTGATCCTGAACCTGGCCTCCCAGCCTCTGGTCTAAAACCTTCGGTGGAACAATTGCCTGGCACTCCAGGACTTCTGGGGACTCACATACTATCCCCCAATCACTCCTTTTGCTGGACTTCTGTACCCTCCCTACCGGAGTGGTACCGCCAGACTCTAGAACCATAGAAGCTCCGCTTACAGATGCTCCAGGTCCTCTCCACACTAGGAGATCTCCCTCAAGTGAACTAACAGGTAAGCTTAGGTTCCCATCCTGGTGTTCCCTAAAGAAACCATCCAGGTTCTGTGGCAGGGCTTCGGGCATTTTGGGACTCTCTGTCTCACACTCACTCCCGCTCCACTGAGACAGGCAGTAAGCCCCTACACCCTCCTCACTATACTGGGACCTAGCTGGGCTACTCTCACCCTCCTCCACCACGCTGGGCTGGAGGACACCTGACCCACTATTGTTGGAATCACTCACTAGTGACTCTTAAGAACCTCTCGCACTGTCCCAGCGCTCTGCTTCCTCTGCAAGGTCCCAAGGACAAAAGGAACCACACCTCAACAGGTGCTGGCGCAACTCTGGACAAACAACACTGAGCAACTGCTCTTTGAGAAACATATTCACTACTCCGTCCACTTCATTGTCCGAGTTAGCCATCAGCCAATCCCACATTGCATCAGAACAGTCATCCACGAAATACTTCCACTCCTGGTGGGGTGGTTTCCTAAGGTTCCTGAACTTCACCCTGTTCTCCTCTTCTGGGGAAACAGGTACTATACTTGGGGAACTGGGAGTGGGACTTTCTACACTGAAATTTAAATAGCTGCCACCACTGGACTCAACCCTCCCTGGGGAATCCAGAAAATCATAACTGCACTCAGGGGATAACCTACCCTCTAGGGTTACCTTCTCCCTGAACAAGGCCCTTTCAGCCTCTAGCTGGGCCTGCTCTAACTTGAGCTGTTCCATCGCTAACTGGTGCTCCCTCCCTTCCCTCCTATCTAATCACTCCTCTGGGGACAGGACAAGGGATGGGGTGCGCCACCTGACACAGGACCCAGCAAGGGACTCCCTATCTATGGGGTCCTCACTATCTGCTGGTGCCCATTCACTATCATCTTCATCCACTTCACATTCTTCAGGGCTCCCCACAGACTCACCACCCTCATGGCGTGCGGCCCGGGCCCTCTCTCTCTCACTGCGCTCAAGATCCCATTGCTCCTTTTGCCATAAGATCAGGCTGCTCCTAAGTTCGGACTGAGTATCTGACTCATCCACCCCTATGTCTCTCTCTTCACAGAACCTTACCAACTCCAACATACTGTATCTCAAAAGACTACAGAGATCAAAAGCAGGCTCCATTTTGGCGGACGTTCTCAAGAAAATTTTGACACAGGGAACCTCGGGGTCTGAGCTAACACAGGAGTACACAATTACAAAATCTTCAACAATCTCCTTATAAAAGAGAACTCGTACTCATTTGTCCAGGGAAGCACACCATTCATCCACACACACCCTCCCCTCGGACCGGTAAGGCAGTTTCTACCACCCCTGACTTCTCAACCTGACCATAAGTGACACAGGTACCAAACTCTGGAAGCAGGGCGTGGGACAAATGTACTGGACACAAAAATGACACTCTTCAGGAGAAGCAATACTTGAACTTCACCAAAAAACAATAATCCCCAAAATGTGGTTATCTAAAAATGTAGAGTTTTGTAGTGCGGCCTGTCGCCACTGTGGTACAGCGCAAACGCAAGTCCAATCCGCACCGCTTGCCACCAATGTTAGAAACGGGACCCCCGGCCGGCCAACGCTCACGCCAAAGTCAGTCAGGGATCACCATTTCTAAGTCAGGGCAAGGGAGTTACACACCAAGATAACCCCTGCTCACCCTCTAGGTAACGTGACGCGAGCAGCAAGGCTAATCTTGGAGGCGATGTGTAAAGCGTTTGCGCGCGCACCCCAGCAACAACACCCTAGGCCCACCACAAAGGAAACTCCACACAAGGTTATATAAAAAATAGCCTTTGTATTATAATAAAAACACATTAGATAAGACACACACTTTACAATGTGCCAACAGGCACGGGCAGAATTTACAAGGGATTATGTACAGGACAGGGCCACCTGGACCACTGTCAGGGGTATGCACTTTTTAGAAATAATACTTGTAGGTATAACACTTAGCACATAGACATATAATGACTGTAGCACACAAATAATATATGTAGCACACAACCAGTAACTACTGGTAACGGGTAAATACCTTCTACGCAACCCTAACCACTGTAGGAAAGTCACGCAGGGAACTAGGACCTTATCAGCAGGACCTATGGGAGAAAAACCATCACCTAAGCAGGTCACTTTTAGCAAAGGGAAGGAAACCTAAAACAATCCTCAAAGCAGGTCACTTTTAGCAAAGGGGAAGGAAGAGCAATCACCTAAGCAAGTCACATTTAGCAAAGGGACCGAAGCATTAAACACATTGCACATGAGGCATCAAAAATACATTCACCTAAGCATGTCACATTTAGCAAAGGGAAAGAAGCATAAAACAATCACCTAATCAAGTCACATTTAGCAAAGGTAAAAAACCATAATCACTCCTCTATGCAGGTCACTTTTAGCACAGGGGAAGAAACATAAACAATCACCTAAGCAGGTCACTTTTAGCGAAGGGATCACATAAGCAAGTAAATCATAACTTGCGCAGGGTGCATATAGCACAACACTAGAACTGTCCCCCAGGCCAACTGGCCTCGCAAGGGCTGGAATGCCCTTAGTCCAAAATGTCAGGGCGGGCTGCGCAGGCAGCAAAGAACAAACCTAAACGTGGCAACTGCCCACAAAGTGCTGGGCAGTTGTAAATACTGATGGGCCAACGTTGGAGCCTTGTGGGCTCAAGAACAGTGGTGGGGCGAAACACAGCATGGCAGCCACGGGCTCTGGTCAACTAACTGTCCCACAAGAGCCTCGCTGGGCTCTAAACAAACAATGGTGTCTCGAGCCTCTCTGGGCTCGCAAAACAAATATAATGGCACTTAAGAGCTTCAGCGCTCTAAAATAATGATGGGCTTTGAGCCTCATGGGCTCGTAAACAATGGTGCCGGCCCTCGAGCCTCTCCGGCTCTTAATAACAAATGTGGGCGGGTGGAGCCTCTAGGGCTCATGAACAAATGTGCCCCTGAGCCTCTCGAGCTCTAAATCCAGAAATGCCCCTCTCGTTGGAGTACCTCACGGGGGACTCAGGAACCAACACAAATGTCCCCAAGAGCCTCTCTCAGGCTCTACACACTGGAGGGGAGGGGCGGGCACCGGCAATGTGCCCCGACGCCCTCCTCCCCGATTCCACTCACCGGCTGTCTCGCTGGCGGGGCGGTTCTCTTTCCCCGGGGCTCTCCCTTCGCTCGGGAGCCTCGGGACGGCCAACGCAGGCTGCTTCCTGCTTCCTCCTTCTCCTCCGATGACGCGGCGGGAGGCTCGGCCGGCTGGGCCAATCCCAGCACGGCTCTCCCGGCAGCTTCTCTCGGCCTCTCCTTGACCCTGGGACTGCGGCGGTGAAACCACGGGGCAATGCACGAGGGGTAGGAACTGTCTTAAACGGGCAAAATAAAGCGGGCTGAGCAACCGTTACATACACAGAAGCGTGGGCCAAATGCAGGGTGGGCACCTGCTTTAGAAATAAATCGTAAAACCGTACAACACGCAGGGTGGGCACCTGCTATTCCCCACGCAAAATGCGGGGCGGCGACACGCTGAAAATTAAGCAAACAGTGCTCCCGGCGCTAGAAATACAATTAAAGCGCTCCGAGCACTAGCGGCAGTCCACAGCGCTCCCAGGCGCTTCTTAGAGGCAAATTAGAGCTCCAGCAAGGTCTGGAGGCAGGCAGGGGGGTCAAGGCTGGGCCCAGAGCTAGCTCACTGGGTCTCCAGGCAGGGAGACAGTCCAAGTGGCGGTCCTCCTGGCCCCAGCAAAAGCAGCAGCCCCCTCAGATAAGATCCTGGCAGAGAACAAATTGCAAGGGGACACAGCCCCTTCTTATACTCTAAAATCCTTTGTCTCAAGGTGCAGGGTGGGGGGAAACCAGTCGCAGCTGGTTTTTGAGCACCCTTGATGGCCCAACCACCCCCTTTCATTCACTGGGGAAGCTAGGGTGGTTAGGCGCACCACAGGCGGCGGAGCCAGCATTGTGTGGGGAAAGCCCAGCCCCATCAGGAACCAGGTGCAACCCTCCCACACATCACTTATGCTGATCTCTCCACTCTCTCCTGGGCAGACCCATCCAGACTTCCTGGAGCCAGGCTTGCCAGCCAGCTCTAGCCAATCACGCTCCAGCACCCTCACTGCACACACACATCAATGTCTAGAAGTGGCACTTCCCCACTAGACACATACAAGCCGCACATACCATCGCGCAGCATTCACTCTCACGAGTTCACACATACCAAACTCGAGCCTGCACTCCCCACACATCAGGAACTAACATGGACACACACATTCCCCATGCATTCCTATGGGAGGGCAGGCCAGCCATACTACAAGCACGCACTTTACCCTGGGACACAGGGAAAAAGTGCACAGAGACCCAAAAATCACTAACACAGATCACATATTAAAAGCAAAAAGATATGGGGGTTAACCTGCCAGAAGGGCCAAGTCCAACAATACCCCCTTCCAGCCAAAACGCAGGGTAGACCAATCACCACCGTGATGGGCTTCCCTGCTTGGGGCGATAAAACACGGACGCGGGCCCGCAACTGCAGGGACACCCTCCTGTTTTACGCCACGGTGAACCTCTGGGATTCCTTCTAAAACTACTGTAGGGACTAACTGGGGTACCCCACTAGTACTCTCCAGCTGCCCTCGGCCAGGACCAGGCCCTAGGCCACCCAGTGCCACTGGATCCTGCCTACTCACAAAGTGGGGGGTAGTAACCCCTGGCACATAATAGCCATTCTCCACCCTTCCTGTCTGCAAGACAGGGCTAGACTGCCACTGGTTCCCCAGCCTAGGGTCTACAACCTCAGCGGACCAGGAGTCTCAGGGAAGGCTCGCCTCCCCCTACCTCTTCTTCTAGGGTTCCTCCTCCTCCTGCGAGGGGTCCCCTCAGAACAGCATTCTCCCAACCTAGGGTTTAACCCCTCAGGTTGCACCGGGGTCAGAGGTGGGCTCTCCCACCCTCTGCACCCCCTTCCAGAGTCCTGCTCCCTCCCAACCGGGGCGGTACCTCTGGAAGAAGAACTGGTCAGGACACTGATTACAGTTGTCCCACCCTTCAGGTCAGGCTGATCCTGAACCTGGCCTCCCAACCTCTGGTCTAAAACCTTCGGTGGAACAATTGCCTGGCACTCCAGGACTTCTGGGGACTCACATACTATCCCCCAATCACTCCTTTTGCTGGACTTCTGTACCCTCCCTACCGGAGTGGTACCGCCAGACTCTAGAACCATAGAAGCTCCGCTTACAGATGCTCCAGGTCCTCTCCACACTAGGAGATCTCCCTCAAGTGAACTAACAGGTAAGCTTAGGTTCCCATCCTGGTGTTCCCTAAAGAAACCATCCAGGTTCTGTGGCAGGGCTTCAGGCGTTTTGGGACTCTCTGTCTCACACTCACTCCCGCTCCACTGAGACAGGCAGTAAGCCCCTACACCCTCCTCACTATACTGGGACCTAGCTGGGCTACTCTCACCCTCCTCCACCACGCTGGGCTGGAGGACACCTGACCCACTATTGTTGGAATCACTCACTAGTGACTCTTAAGAACCTCTCGCACTGTCCCAGCGCTCTGCTTCCTCTGCAAGGTCCCAAGGACAAAAGGAACCACACCTCAACAGGTGCTGGCGCAACTCTGGACAAACAACACTGAGCAACTGCTCTTTGAGAAACATATTCACTACTCCGTCCACCTCATTTTCCGAGTTAGCCGTCAGCCAATCCCACAATGCATCAGAACAGTCATCCACGAAATACTTCCACTCCTGGTGGGGTGGTTTCCTAAGGTTCCTGAACTTCACCCTGTTCTCCTCTTCTGGGGAAACAGGTACCATACTTGGGGAACTGGGAGTGGGACTTTCTACACTGAAATTTAAATAGCTGCCACCACTGGACTCAACCCTCCCTGGGGAATCCAGAAAATCATAACTGCACTCAGGGGATAACCTACCCTCTAGGGTTACCGTCTCCCTGAACAAGGCCCTTTCAGCCTCTAGCAGGGCCTGCTCTAACTTGAGCTGTTCCATCGCTAACTGTTGCTTCCTCCCTTCCCTCCTATCTAACCACTCCTCTGGGGACAGGACAAGGGATGTGGTGCGGCACCTGACACAGGACCCAGCAAGGGACTCCCTATCTATGGGGTCCTCACTATCTGCTGGTGCCCATTCACTATCATCTTCATCCACTTCACATTCTTCAGGGCTCCCCACAGACTCACCACCCTCATGGCGTGCAGCCCGGGCCCTCTCTCTCTCACTGCGCTCAAGATCCCATTGATCCTTTTACCATAAGATCAGGCTGCTCCTAAGTTCGGACTGAGTATCTGACTCATCCACCCCTATGTCTCTCTCTTCACAGAACTTTACCAACTCCAACATACTGTATCTCAAAGGACTACAGAGATCAAAAGCAGGCTCCATTTTGGCGGACGTTCTCAAGAAAAGTTTGACACAGGGAACCTCGGGGTCTGAGCTAACACAGGAGTACACAATTACAAAATCTTCAACAATCTCCTTATAAAAGAGAACTCGTACTCATTTGTCCAGGGAAACACACCATTCATCCACACACACCCTCCCCTCGGACCGGTAAGGCAGTTTCTACCACCCCTGACTTCTCAACCTGACCATAAGTGACACAGGTACCAAACTCTGGAAGCAGAGCGGGGGACAAATGTACTGGACACAAAAATGACACTCTTCAGGAGAAGCAATACTTGAACTTCACCAAAAAACAATAATCCCCAAAATGTGGTTATCTAAAAATATAGAGTTTTGTAGTGCAGCCTGTTGCCACTGTGGTACAGCGCAAACGCAAGTCCAATCCGCACCGCTTGCCACCAATGTTAGAAACGGTACCCCGGCCGGCCAACGCTCACGCCAAAGTCAGTCCGGGATCACCATTTCTAAGTCAGGGCAAGGGAGTTACACACCAAGATAACCCCTGCTCACCCTCTAGGTAACGTGACGCGAGCAGCAAGGCTAATCTCGGAGGTGATGTGTAAAGCGTTTGCGCGCGCACCCCGGCAACAACACCCTAGGCCCACCACAAAGGAAACTCCACACATGGTTATATAAAAAATAGCCTTTGTATTATAATAAAAACACATTAGATAAGACACACACTTTACAATGTGCCAACAGGCACGGGCAGAATTTACAAGGGATTATGTACAGGACAGGGCCACCTGGACCACTGTCAGGGGTATGCACTTTTTAGAAATAATACTTGTAGGTATAACACTTAGCACATAGACATATAATGACTGTAGCACACAAATAATATATGTAGCACACAACCAGTAACTACTGGTAACGGGTAAATACCTTCTACGCAACCCTAACCACTGTAGGAAAGTCACGCAGGGAACTAGGACCTTATCAGCAGGACCTATGGGAGGAAAACCATCACCTAAGCAGGTCACTTTTAGCAAAGGGAAGGAAACCTAAAACAATCCTCTAAGCAGGTCACTTTTAGCAAAGGGGAAGGAAGAGCAATCACCTAAGCAAGTCACATTTAGCAAAGGGACCGAAGCATTAAACACATTGCACATGAGGCATCAAAAATACATTCACCTAAGCATGTCACATTTAGCAAAGGGAAAGAAGCGTAAAACAATCACCTAAGCAAGTCACATTTAGCAAAGGTAATATACCATAATCACTCCTCTATGCAGGTCACTTTTATCACAGGGGAAGAAACATAAACAATCACCTAAGCAGGTCACTTTTAGCGAAGGGATCACATAAGCAAGTAAATCATAACTTGCGCAGGGTGCATATAGCACAACACTAGAACTGTCCCCCAGGCCAACTGGCCTCGCAAGGGCAGGAATGCCCTTAGTCCAAAATGTCAGGGCAGCCGCGCAGGCAGCAAAGAACAAACCTAAACGTGGCAACTGCCCACAAAGTGCTGGGCAGTTGTAAATACTGATGGGCCAACGTTGGAGCCTTGTGGGCTCAAGAACAGTGGTGGGGCGAAACACAGCGTGGGAGCCACGGGGCTCTGATCAACTAACTGCCCCACAAGAGCCTCGCTGGGCTCTAAACAAACAATGGTGCCTCGAGCCTCTCTGGGCTCGCAAAACAAATATAATGGCACTTAAGAGCTTCAGCGCTCTAAAACAATGATGGGCTTTGAGCCTCGTGGGCTCGTAAACAATGGTGCCGGCCCTCGTGCCTCTCCGGCTCTTAATAACAAATGTGGGCGGGTGGAGCCTCTAGGGCTCATGAACAAATGTGCCCCTGAGCCTCTCGAACTCTAAATCCAGAAATGCCCCTCTCCTTGGAGTCCCCTCACGGGGGACTCAGGAACCAACACAAATGCCCCCAAGAGCCTCTCTCAGGCTCTACACACTGGAGGGGAGGGGTGGGCACCGGCAATGTGCCCCGACGCCCTCCTCCCCGATTCCACTCACCGGCTGTCTCGCTGGCGTGGCGATTCTCTTTCCCCGGGGCTCTCCCTTCGCTCGGGAGCCTCGGGACGGCCAACGCAGGCTGCTTCCTGCTTCCTCCTCCTCCTCCGATGACGCGGCGGGAGGCTCGGCCGGCTGGGCCAATCCCAGTGCGGCTCTCCCGGCAGCTTCTCTCGGCCTCTCCTCGACCCTGGGACTGCGGCGGTGAAACCACGGGGCAATGCACGAGGGGTAGGAACTCTCTTAAATGGGCAAAATAAAGCGGGCTGAGCACCCGTTACATACACGGAAGCGTGGGCCAAATGCAGGGTGGGCACCTGCTTTAGAAATAAATCGTAAAACCGCACAACACGCAGGGTGGGCACCTGCTATTCCCCACGCAAAATGCGGGGCGGCGACACGCTGAAAATGAAGCAAACAGTGCTCCCGGCGCTAGAAATACAATTAAAGCGCTCCCAGCGCTAGCGGCAGTCCACAACGCTCCCAGGCGCTTCTTGGAGGCAAAATAGAGCTCCAGCAAGGTCTGGAGGCAGGCAGGGGGGGCAAGGCTGGGCCCAGAGCCAGCTCACGTGGTCTCCAGGCAGGGAGACAGTCCAAGTGGCGGTCCTCCTGGCCCCAGTAACAGCAGCAGCTCCCTCAGATAAGATCCTGGCAGAGAACAAATTGCAAGGGGACACAGCCCCTTCTTATACTCTAAAATCCTTTGTCTCAAGGTGCAGGGTGGGGGGAAACCAGTCGCAGCTGGTTTTGGAGCACCCTTGATGGCCCAACCACCCCTTTCATTCACTGGGGAGGCTAGGGTCGTTAGACGCACCACAGGGGGCGGAGCCAGCATTGTGTGGGGAAAGCCCAGCCCCATCAGGAACCAGGTGCAACCCTCCCACACATCACTTATGCTGATCTCTCCACTCTCTCCTGGGCAGACCCATCCAGACTTCCTGGAGCCAGGCTTGCCAGCCAGCTCCAGCCAATCACGCTCTAGCACCCTCACTGCACACACACATCAATGTCTAGAAGTGGCACTTCCCCACTAGACACATACAAGCCGCACATACCATCGTGCAGCATTCACTCTCACGAGTTCACACATACCAAACTCGAGCCTGCACTCCCCACACATCAGGACACACACATTCCCCATGCATTCCTATGGGAGGGCAGGTCAGTCATACTACACCCACGCACTTTACCCTGGGACACAGGGAAAAAGTGCGCAGAGACCCAAAAATCACTAACACAGATCACATATTAAAAGCAAAAAGATATGGGGTGAACCTGCCAGAAGGGCCAAGTCCAACTTAAGCCAAAAGGGGAGAAGAGCTCTCCTCATACTAGTTCCAAACCAGAGGGTAAGGGCCAGGGTAATTCTCATAGGAGACAAGGAGGAACCAGGAAACATGGGATTGGTAAAGGTGTATCAGGGAAGGAGCATCAGGAGAAGGGAAGGCAATGAAGCCCTTTCAATTTCAAATTGGTCACTTTCTTTAAGTGCTACCAATTGGGGCACTTTAAGACAGCTTGTCAGGTGAAAGAACCAGACCCAGCAACTCTAATGATAGCAAGCATGTTATACATGGCTAAAGGTACCCAAGAAGGGTTGGCTGCGCTTAACCTAGTAGCAATGGACATTTAGAAGAGGGACCCAGATGCTCTGAAGCCCATTCATCCTCACACAATGGGGTTGGTGCAGGAACTTAGTATCAATGGGAGGAAAGTGCCTGCCTTGAGGGATACTGAAGCTTCCCACACTATGGTTGAGACGAAGTACCTTAAGCCTGAGTAAAAACTCCCTGGAAACAAAGATACAGGTTTGGTAACCAGTGGAGAGGGCATGGAGTATCCGCTTGCCAGAGTTGAGATTGAGCTCAATGGCAAGTGGCCATGATTGATGTCAGGGTAAGGAAAAAGCAAAGAGCAGGACATCTCTTGAGCAATGATTTAATTGCACTTGATTTAGTCCCAGGACCAGAAGCCTTTATGGCTTGGAAAATGTCAGCTGCGTTATTCAGGCCACAGGCTGTACATCTTTCTCAGATTGGGACTGGGATAATCTCTGGTTTGCAGGGACCAGCACAAGCTAGTTAGCAGGAAAGGGCAGACTCAAAGCAATGGCCACGGAGGTCATTGTTTCTGCTGCGGACATAGGGGAGCATAAGGCCCCAGAGGCAGCCCAATTGCTGGAGATTGGGTTGCTTCCAGAGCTGCAGGGTTTGCTAGCTGTTGGGGGCCTACTTGAGAAGATTTCTGCAAAGCACAGTAGGAGTGCCCTACACTTGTGGGACTTCGGCTGAAAGCCCAGGAGGTGGTCAGCAAAGGAGTGATCAGAAAACACTATGTTGGCTGGGAGAATGGTCTTCTTTATATTGAACTGGTAAATCCTGAACCAGAAACTAACAAGAGACTAGGGATTCCATTAGTGTGCAGGAACTTTCTGTTGTCGTTGGCCCTTGATGTGTCATCAGCAGTTCACTTAGGGGTTAGAAAAACTCATGATAGGTTGTACGCTCTGTTTTACTGGTCAGGGATACACAGAGACAGGGCCAGATTTACAAAGGGCCTCCACATTCGTGGTGGATGGGCTGCAGTTGTGGGGGAGTCTCCGAACTCGGGTGCAATCTCCGCTATGAGAGTTCTAATTGAGATGATTCTGCCCCTAGTGCGGAGGCTACCCCATGGCTGCAGGGGCCTCTGTCACGAATGTAGAGGCCATTTGTGAATCAGGCCCACAGAGACATTCTGTATAACCTGTCTTGCATGCTAGTTGAGTGGTAAGACAGGAAGGAGGACTAAGGCACCATTCATTTCTTTAACAGTTGTCAGTATTTCATTT
Organism: Lissotriton helveticus; assembly: GCF_964261635.1. Taxonomy (NCBI): domain Eukaryota; kingdom Metazoa; phylum Chordata; class Amphibia; order Caudata; family Salamandridae; genus Lissotriton; species Lissotriton helveticus. The sequence continues at coordinate 1,420,079,910 of NC_136061.1, forward strand.
GAGCATGTTGGAATAGGCATAGGTGATCCATTTAAGCCCCCACCCCACAGTCAGGCAATATGTGTATCTTGGTTGTGGTGGATCACGCCACAGGTATCCAGAAGCTTTAATTCTGAGGAGTATAACTGCAAAGGTGCTAGCAATAGTTTGCATGGGGAGATCTTTTCTAGAGTCTGATTCCAAGGAGAGTACTTTTTGACAAGGGAACCAATTTCCTCTCTTCTTACATTAGTGAGATGTGGGAGCATGCTGGTGTGACATATCATTTCTGGATGTATGACGTTACAACTCATACTTTTACAACGCATGCCATTACAACAAATTTTTTACAACGCAAAAACTTTTACAACGCATGTATTTACAACGCATGTTTTTACAACGCAGGTACCTTTACAACGCATACCATTACAACGTAAGTATTGGTAAGTATATATTATTATTTTTTTATTTAAAATAATTGAAAATAATATAATTTAATTTAATTTAATTTAATTTAATTTAAATTTTATTTTATTTTATTTTTACCTTATACCCCTGTACCCCAAAAACCCAAAACTGACTCTGAACCCTAAAAATACCCCTGTACCCCAAAAACCCAAAACTGACCCTGAACCCTAAAAATACCCCTGTACCCCAAAAACTCAAAACTGACCCTGAACCCTAAAAATACCCCTTTACCCAAAAACCCAAAACTGACCCTGAACCCTAAAAATACCCCTGTACCTCAAAAACCCAAAACTGACCCTGAACCCTAAAAATACCCCTTTACCCAAAAAACCCAAACTGACCCTGAAGCCTAAAAATACCCCTTTACCCAAAAACTGAAAACTGACCCTAAAAATACCCCTTTACCCAAAAACTGAAAACTGACCCTGAACCCTAAAAATACCCCTTTACCCAAAAACTGAAAACTGACCCTGAACCCTAAAAATACCCCTTTACCCAAAAGCTGAAAACTGACCCTGAACCCTAAAAATGCCCCTTTACCCAAAAACTGAAAACTGACCCTGAACCCTAAAAATACCCCTTTACCCAAAAACTGAAAACTGACCCTGAACCCTAAAAATACCCCTTTACCTAAAAACTGAAAACTGACCCTGAACCCTAAAAATACCCCTTTACCCAAAAACTGAAAACTGACCCTGAACCCTAAAAATACCCCTTAAAAAACCCAAACATATAAAATGTAAAATATAATTATATACTTACCAATACTTACGTTGTAATGGTATGTGTTGTAAAGGTACCTGCGTTGTAAAAACATGCGTTGTAAATACATGCGTTGTAATGGTTTTTGCGTTGTAAAAGTTTCGTTGTAATGGTAGTGCGTTGTAAAAGTTGCGTTGTAATGGTTGTTTCCCATCATTTCTCCACAGCCTACCACCCACAAACCAATGGTCTGGTGGAGCGGTTTAATAAAACATTGAAGAGCATGATGGGAACTCTGTCAGAGAACCTCAGGAGGAAGTGGGATTGTCTCCTGTCATGTCTCATGCTTGCCTACCGAGAGATTCCCTAGAAGGGAGTAAGACTCAGTCCCTTTGACCTTTTGAATGGACACCCTGTGCTGGGTCCACTCACCTTAGTTAGACAAAGGAAACCCTTCAGGCTAGCCAAGCTCTGATCAATGAATAGTGTGGCCAGAATGTGATGCTGACTGGCCATACTAGTCTATGCTGACATTTTCAAAGCCATCAAGTTGTTTCAGAGGTGTTGATGCTAATACCTATTTTGTCTAAGGGCCTTGGAGGAAAATAGTGTGGGCCATACAAGGAAGTTCATAAGGTTTCTCAGATAAACTACTTAGTGGATACAGGTGCCACAGGGTAACCCAAGATGATGTTCTGAGTGAACACTCTGACGCCTTACCCCTGGAGAGACTACACAGTGAATGGCATGGCTATGGCAGAGGAAGACAGTGAGTCTTTTCCTGACTTGCTGCATAGAGACATGAAGGATGGCACTGTTTAAGGCGTTCAGTTGCCCCTAAGTTAACGCCAGAGCAGCAGAGAGAAAGTGTAGAGAGGTGTTTAGACAGTTTGCCAACCTCTTCTTGCTGGCTCCAGGCTTAACAATAGGCTTGGGTGGAACTCACTGAGTTTCACTCAATGGAGTTCCGTGGAGTTACAAAAAACACTGTGAGATTTTACGAAATAACACAAACTTGTCGAAATAGGCATGTTGTGCTGCTCTAGGTGTGATTTAATGCTGGGCGCTCATTCTGGCCTTAAAAACCAGGACGAACAGCACTGCATGGCGCATCAGAGGTCTCAGCTTCTTGAGTTGATTTTGCTGCCACTCAAGTAGATTTTCTTCTCAAGCTGCAGCTTTCTGACCACAAACTCGCCAATTTACTGTTTTTGAGCTGAAAACAAGAAAAAACCCTGCAGCGGTTGGCGGAATTCGGCCGGAACTTTGCATTAGGAAGCATAACATGGAGTTGCCAAAATTCCACCAATATCAGCCACAGGGCAGAAAATATCACCCACCCCTGTTTGACACCTGTCACAGGGTTAAAGTTGACATGGGGAAGAGGTACCTTACTTCCAGACGTTCAGAGCGAATGAAGTCCTATTCTTTCCTACACAGTTTCCATCACCTGCCTGTGCCTTTAAATGTACGGAGTCCAACAACCAAGAAGAAGGCGGTCCGCAAACCCTTTTGATGGACACAACCCCTTGGCCAATCGGGATATGAAACGGCACTTTCGAAACCAGAAAAGGAGGCAGGAAGCAGCCCTGAAGGGAGAGAGAGACCCAAATACTGCAGAGAGATGCGGAGGAAAACCAGTATGTGGAGTCCAGCCGGGATACCTGTTCACGTGGAAAGCCGAGAAGCCGTCCCTGAAAGAGAGATGCCAGGAGGCCACCTGTCCCAGGATTCACCCCTCCATGCTCCTGGAGGAGCATGGTTGACCAAGGTACGACTTTGCATGCAAGGGATCATGGGAAGTTGGGGGAGCAAAAGAAGTAAGGGGAGGAACATAGCTCTTCTAATCTTCTCTTAAAGCTTAAAGAAAGGCCTGTGACTTAGCCAGATTTTACTTGGTGGTGGTGCCAGGAACATCCATTGCAGTTCTGGTTTATTTTTTCGGGGGATACCTCCCACACAGACTCCCTACCCTACTGCCTTCTACCATCTTCCAGGCGGGCACCAGCGGTTTTCTTTTTCTTTCTCCGAGAGGCATAAAGTCTACTGGTGAACCGGGAGGAACCCCGACCTCTATGGAGAAGAAAAAGAGAATAAGCCGAGGCCAAAAACCCAAGGAAGGAAGGACCAGGAATAATATAAAGATTTGTTTCATCCTTGCTAATAAAAGGATTCTCAAACAGAGTCAAGTATCACGTTATCTCCTTCAGGGGTTCCCCCCCTTACATCCTCAGGACAAGACCTGTCTGTGTTCATAACATAGACAAGGGTGACAGTCTGCTAGGACAGAACAAAATGTACAGAATCTATAACCAGGTTCAGCTATGCATTTAGGCAGACATTGGCAAGAACTTGGACCTGGGGGTCACTGAGAGGTCTTGTAGTCCATGGTCTAGTCCTGTGGTTCTAGTATCAAAGCAAGGGTTTACTGACTTACGGTTCTGTGTGGACTACTGGGTACGCAATGAACTAACTAAAACTGATGCCCAGCCAATCCCCAGAATGCATAAGCTAGTTGATCAGTTAGTAGCTGCAATGTACTTGAGTACCTTGGATCGGATTAGTGGATTTTGGCAGATCGCTAAGGCACCAAACGCCAAGGAGAAGACAGCATTTTCTATGTCAGAGGGGCTGTATCAGTTTAAGGTGATGCCTTTTGGGTTGAAGAATGCTCTTGCTAATTTTCAGTACCTGGTGAACCATGTTCTCGCAGGGTCGGAGGAGCTCTGCATGGCCTACTTGGATGATAATGTGGTGTCCAGCAAATCGTGGAAGGCCCACCCTAGGCACCTTGAGCAGGTGTTGGCTAGGATACAGATGGTGAAACTGACCATCAAGGCAACTAAGTGTGAGGTAGGCCAGTGCTCTGTAGTCTACTTTGGGAATGAGGAGGGCAACGGGAAGTTTCGCCCATTGGATGTCAAGATTCAGTCTGTGATTGAATATGAGGTGTTTACTATCCAGAATGAAATTAGGGCATTTTTAGGATTCATGGAGTATTACAATTGCCCAATTCACTTCTTTGACCTCTAAGAAGCATTCCAGAAAGATAATATGGACTGAAGAGTGTCATAAAGCATTTGAGGAACTAAAAAGGGCACTGTCCACTGCACTGGCACTTAAAGCACTTGTCTACAGTCAGACTTTCATTGTACAGATTGATCCTCCGATAAGGAAGATGGAGCACTTTTAGCTCAACTGCATGACAAAGACAGGGAATGTCTAGTAGCCTTCCTTAGTAGGAGATTACTACCCAGAGAGCTGAACTGTGTGGCTTTTGAGAAGGAGTGCTTTGCCATTCATTGCGTACATGCAGCCCAAATTTGTTTGACACTAAGTTTGAGGTTCAAACACATCATAAGCGATTGCAATAGTTAATGACTATGAAGGGAGATAATCCCAAGTTATTTGAAAGGGTTAGACATTGTGGTGGAGTACAGAACTGGATTGAGCCATGGGAATGCTGATGGACTTTCCCACCGGTTTTACCGATCTGACCACCCAACCTCTCATGGTCAGGAGTGGGTTCAGGGTGTTCTGATCAGGTAGGGGTGTCTGTTGGGGCAGAAAACTCTTCTGCATGGCAATGGACATGCACTCCTGCTCTGACTGCCCAAGTGTACTGATGTCTGGAACCCTAATGCTGATATTTGTTGTCATAGGCAAACATGGATCATGCATGTGCACCACAAAATAAGCCTGTCTTATGGATTGCAGTCTTGTTGAACCGGGAGGAGTGCCCAAAATGCAACCCTATTGGTGGTGGAAGGCTTTTGCTTTCAACAGGAGTTAAGAATCATGAGCACAGTGGTGTCAGCATACCATGAAGTGATCAGTAAGAGTGAACATGTCCTCTTCAACCTGTGCCACTGCAGTGAGGCCTTCGGGCTCATTCACTTTTTAAAGTTCGGCTGCTGTGTGCTTCACTCATCCTTGGCCTACATCAGTATGATTTGAAGTGCTAAGAGGTGCAGGGGTGGTGATTCTGCACTGGTTTTATGTTTGCCTTGGAAGGGTACAATACAAGGATAGGGAAGTGCTGTGCAATGCATGTATGAAGAACACATGTACCGGGTGCATGTGTACCTCTGATGAGTACAGTACATGAGAGATGTAGTGTTATGCAATGTACACATGGCAAGTATGTATGATAGCTGTATGTGTTCCTGCAAGTGGTAACTAAGAAAGGCAACAGTAAGGAACAGTGCGTGCAGAGTGAATGTGTTTGCTGAATGTATGTATGACTGTGGTGGCACAATACATGGAGGTAACAGTGCTGGATAGTGTGTGCTGTGTGAATACACTGAATGCAAGTATGCCTGTAATGGCATATTACATGGAGGACCTTGGGTTCCATTTTTGGAAGCCCAGGCCTGTCAGCTGAAGACATTAGTAGGCAGAGGAAACCCCCCTTACAGATTTGTGTATTGCTGCATTCCTGTGTGCTGGGTGTGACACACTGGAGGAGGGAGAGCAAGGCTGCCCCTGTACACTTCAAATGGTGCTCTTTGATTCATTGAGAGTTCACAAGGAAGGAGCTTGAACACATCTCAGGAAAGTGATGGGACTGATAACAGAATCATAAAGGAAGGGGCTGGGAGCCTGAGATTAACCAATATATATATATATATATATATATATATATATATATATATATATATATATATATATATATATATATTCACTGAAAAAACCATAGGTTATAGACCATATATAGTTAGGAATTAGCATTTACAAAACCTTGAAAATTCACTGAAAAAACCATAGGTTATAGACCATATATAGTTAGGAATTAGCATTTAAAAAACCTTATTTTACTCACACAAAACCATTGAAATTCCATATATAGTTAGTTGCACTAACTATATATGGCGCACCCGCAATCCACTGCTGATCATGTCACATATTACATCATTCATGACATGGTCAGTGACATCACTGATGACATCACTGATGACATCTCAAATGACATCACTGATGACATCACTGATGACAACATCCAGTGACTGTATTTTTCTGTAAAGTTAAAATATGTCTTGAGTGGATGTATAAGTGTCTGGATGAAGGATTTAGTAGGTGCATGACTGACTGTATGAGTGAGTGATTAAATGTGTCTCACTGAATGCATGGGTTAGTGACTAAACTGTCTTAATTTGTGCATCATTATGTCTGTTGTTCTGTAAACTGCTGCATGTGTTGATCATTAGCTATACGAGAGGCTATATGTGTTATTAATTGGTTGCCCAAGTATTTCTATGGGAGATTGAGTTTGTGTGGGGGTGGCTGGAAGGTGTGAGACTCTATGCATAGATGTGTGAGCAGTTTATTCACTAGGTGTATGAGTTCAAGAGTGCATGTGGAAACAGCTACATGGGCAGTTGACTGTGTGCATGAGTGTATTGATGAGTGAATGGATATCTCAATGCTACATGTCATAGTAAGTACATATGTAAAACACAGTACATGTGAGAGTTGGCATATATAAATAACTGTGCATGAGAGCCACTGAATGAGTGAGTGGTTGTATCGATCATTGTGAACTTGTATCAGGGATTGTATAAGAGAGTAAATATGTGTTAGTATATGTTTCAATAAGTAAGGTGTGTTTAACTGTATAGTTGAAGAAATGGAGGTGAGATTGTTTCTTTGCATGACTGACTGGGTGTGTGAGTAACTCCATGGATGAGTGGCAGTGTGTGAGTGTCTGTATACACTGAGTGTATCTAAGGTTATATTAGAGTCTGAAGAGGTTTATCGTATTAGCACAAGAATGATGTCAAATGAGATGTCATCAGTGATGTCATCAGTGATGTCATTTGAGATGTCATCAGTGATGTCATCAGTGATGTCACTGACCATGTCATGAATGATGTAATATGTGACATGATCAGCAGTGGATTGCGGGTGCGCCATATATAGTTAGTGCAACTAACTATATATGGAATTTCAATGGTTTTGTGTGAGTAAAATAAGGTTTTTTAAATGCTAATTCCTAACTATATATGGTCTATAACCTATGGTTTTTTCAGTGAATTTTCAAGGTTTTGTAAATGCTAATTCCTAACTATATATGGTCTATAACCTATGGTTTTTTCAGTGAATTTCAATGGTTTTTTAATAGCAAATATCATAAGCTGTCGAATGTCAAGTACGTGGTAAGTAAAAACATTTTCGTGTTTATGCACACTGATCTGCTTTGAATGCTGCCCCCCACCCCTCATTTCTATTAGGAGTACTCTCTCTTTGCAGATAGTGAAGGGTAGTTAACGCAGCCCTTTGCCCCCTTTGTAATCCGTCGTGCCTGCTTCTCTCTCCATTTGATTGATTGTTCTCTTTGGTTCATTCTCTATTTACAAACAAGCACAGAGTCGCAATACTCTGTTTAGTCTTTGCAGATAGCGAAAAATCGTGTAAAAAAACAAAAGGAATCGAGCAAAATCAGTAGGCCACTAATGGGATCTCTTTTTGACCTCGCTAAAATAGAAACATTAGGAACAACCTGTTGAAAATAGCAATGCGTATGTACATAAGCGGCGTTCATTTGTGTTCACAGTACCCCTTGTTGATTGTTTCAATCGAGCATTGAATTGTTCGATGTTAATTCTCTTAAGGATCTTCTCTACCTGCAAACGAGGAAGAATAGGAATATTCTCTCTCCCTTTGCAGATAGTGAAGGGTAGGTAACGCAAGCCTTTAACACGTCGTACCTATTTCATTCCTCATTGATTGATTGATTGTCCGAACATTGACTGTTTGGGAATTAGTTCTTTTTGGAGGTATTCCCTGTTTGCAAATAAACGTAGGAAAATCTTTGCAAGTAGTGAAAGGGTACGTAATGCGGACCTTTCTCCCCCGTTGTAATCTGTCATGCCTATCTACTCCCCACTGATTGATGCACCTGTTTCACCCGGACCATTTACTAGACATACGTCATCTGGCCCGACCAGAGAGCACCCCTAGTGAAAAGGACATATGCAATAATAACGAAGTGATCACTGTATCCTGTTAACAGAAACTTTAGCATGAAACAACCTGGAAAGAAAAGAATAGGAAAACGAAAATCAGTAGGCCACTGATGAACATGAACTTTTATTAAACAACGAACAAAGAAACGATAACATAACGTAATGATAAAACCTATTAATGTCCTAGAAACAAGAAAACGTTAAAATATGCCAGTGGTGAGAGACCAGAAAAACAGTAAGAGAAACCAAATCACCCCTCGCTGTCCCACCGCCTGCCACGCCAAAAAAATCGATAGACTAGGGAAAATGCAAGTCAGTAGAACATCCGCCCCCACTCTGGAAACTTCCAAGGTGGGGCAGGGTTCCGGCTACGCCCAGCCGGGAGCAGCCCATATAAGGCAGGTCCTGCTGCCACGCCTCGGCCAGGAGATCCTAACGTAGGGTGTAGCCGGAGGAGAGGCCGAGACCAACGGGACCCGGCCAGGGGATTGCCTTTACAACGCTGAACAGTTGCAGGGGGGGGGAATGTCTCCTCGACCCTCCCCTCTCTCTCCCAGTCCGGCCGCGGTGGCCCTTGAGAGTTGCAGGTAGTCCCGCCACATGCTCTTCCGGTCCGGCCACCAACGGTCGGGGGGCCGAGGCCGACGGAATCCGGCTGCAGCCGATAAACCAAGAAACCCGTTCATGGGGCCAGAGCCAGGGGCGTCCGGCCGACATCTACCGGAAGCCCGGCCCGAAGACGGACGGGACACTTCTTCTTTCTTGTATAATTGCTGCAACAACCCTGGGGGGGGATGTCTTGCACATGCCTCCGACCCCCCCCCCTCGTCCTCATCGCCTGGTCCGGCCATAACAAATCTCAAGCGAGACGCCGTGGGGTGCACTGGGAGGGAGAGACGGTGCGAACAGGCCTCTCCCGCCTCCCCAGGTGGAGGCTTCCCAGCTGCACCCTCAGCGGTCCAGGCGCCCGGAAAAGAGTTCTTCCACTGTGGCCATGCTGCAACGTCTCGCCCGGCAGGGTGGAGCCCGTCCGCTCATTTGACCCCGCGATCGCCAGTAGCTACCGAACTCTCAAAATGGCGGTCGACCTGGCAAGAGCGGGCCCAGCATAAAGAAATGGCCCGGTCACTGGTTGACTCCACCACCGTAGTCCTCCACGACCTTGAAGATTCTAGAGGAGCCGCGGGAGTCTCCGACCCCCGATGGGGAATGACTGCCATGATCACCCGTGGAGTGACGAAACTGTATCCGCGGGACGTCGGCGCCAGCCTCACTTTGAATTACTAGAATCCTGCAGACCTCACTTCCGGTGAAAGCACAGTGTGACCCGGTAGGAAAAATTGTTGCACCCCCTCCCCTTTTTGACTGATAGTTCAAACCACCGATCCTTTCCTTTGCCCTTTTAACGGAACTTTGGACTGCCTCCCCCTCTTTTACATTTTCTAGAGAAAACAAAACATTAACCACTACATTAGCATAGCAGTTGACACCAGAACTGTTTTCAAATTGAAAACCAACAACATCTTCAACAGAATCCTTTTTGTTTCTGCTGTGACCCTGCTCCAGCACAGGCATTGTCCCCAGCAGTAATTCTGCAATGCCGGTAAGAATAGCTGTGGTGCCTACTGGACTCACTCACCCCCGCGGCGCCCCACGCCGTTATTTGCTGGGCGGCAACTTGCTAGACATCACCTTCGTGACATCCAGATTTCAGCGCGTTCTGCTGCCTTGGAACTATTCGCACAACAGACCGCTACTGACAAGAATATTTCATTATTGGTGCTGTCAATTTCAATAAATCTATTGGATAATTCAAAAGAAATTGCCACGGTCTCTTCGTTGTTTAAATGTTTTTACTGTTTTTGTTTTGTTGTATATATTTATATGTTATTAAAGTTTTATATTCCTACTACTTTGTTGGAGTGCTATATATTTTTTATGTGACACATAATTGTAAAAACTTTGATGTACAAAGAGTCATTCCTGGAATCTTCCGCTTCAGGCTCGGTCCCCTCCCCAATCACAATACAGGATAGTTTTCAGATAGTAGGAACACGTGTGGTGTGACGGATCTCATCGGGTGTGGGCCTTGATCTACTATAACTCCTTTGAAGAGGGGTGATTCTTTACAGCTGGGGCCATAAACTACATCTGCAGGGCTAGCTGATAGCCTGGACAATCGGACACAGAGGAAGAGGAGTGTCACAGGGTGCGGTAGTGAATAGGGCGAAAGGGAGGTGTCGGGCGGGCACAGTGTGATTCTCAGGGAAGAGCAGCGCAGATGGGGGGAGGTTTATTGCCCATGCATAAGACAGAGAGCGGGGGTGACCAGTGCCTGGGGAAGATGCTTGCGAGGGTGAGGAGCCATGCTACGAATCGACAGCGTGCAGAGAGTGGGTCTGGTCAAGACATCTAAAATGGCTGCCGTGCACGACAAAAGTGTGGCATTTCAAAAAAGGCAAGATGGCGCAGACAATGTTTTTCAACACTTCCTCATTTCCTTCGAATCGAACGTTAACAGACGTTGGGGCATATTACCAAAGTTAAGCGATATTTATCGCTAACGATGCTTACCAACCAATTTTTTACCACTAAGCATCGTCAGAAATTATCGAAGATAAACCTTACTATTATCAAGGTTTATCGCAAATGCGATAATAAACGGCCGCAATGCATGAATATCGCTAAAAACTCAGCGATATTCATGCATTACCGAGCTAATACTCTTAGCCATGTTATCCACCTCCCATTGGATAACATGGCTAAGAACTGCTCAGGGCAGGTGTTACTTTTTGGAGATATTCGCGCTTAGCGCGAATATCTCCAAAAGTTGGTAATAGGAGATAGATATCTTGCATGTTGTAATGCAAGTTATTGTGGTATATGGAACTCATACCATAATCTCTCAGGAAAGCAGAAACTGATCCTTTTGGGACCGCCTAAAAAGGCCTAGGGGGTGAGGAGTACTCTACTTTGCCCCCTTTTCACGTTCCGAACTATTTTATTTTACTCTCTTCTGTAATTACACAAAATACCAGCGATAAGATGCATCGGAGACACACAGTGAGAGAAAGGAGGCCGGAGATGAAGAAGACATGTCAAATACACATTGGAGATAATATAGTGGCAGAAGGGAAGTAAATATGAGTAAACTTACCATGTAACATAAAAATGTTGCACTCTATACTATAAGTCTCATTTTATACTACAATCACTTCGCTACAACCTCATAAATTAAAAATAAAAATAAATAATGTCTCAAACAATTTTTGATTTCTAAATATAAATTTATTCTTCAGAATTTTCTAAATTTGAAACAACTAGTAACATGTCCTCATCAGTAATTTCCTCTTCAATCATCTCATCTGGAATCTCCTCATTAAAAGTCTGCAATGATGATTCTTGTAACTCTATGGTCTCCAAACACTCGATAAATTCGCCATCAAGAGATTGATCAAAAAAATCATTCAAGTCATCTCCTCCTTCTGACAATATTTCATTATTGGTGCTGTCCATTTCAATCAATGTAGTGGAATCATTCAAGTCATCTCCTCGTGACAATATTTCATTATTGGTGCTCTCAATTTCAATCAATGTAGTGGAATCATTCAAGTCATCTCCTCCTTGTGACAATATTTCATTATTGGTGCTGTCCATTTCAATCAATCTAATGGAATCATACAAGCCATCTCCTCCTTGTGACAATATTTCATTATTGGTGCTCTCAATTTCAATCAATGTAGTGGAATCATTCAAGTCATCTCCTTGTGACAATATTTCATTCTTGGTGCTGTCCATTTCAATCAATCTAATGGAATCATACAAGTCATGTCCTCCTTGTGACAATATTTCATTATTGGTGCTCTCAATTTCAATCAATGTAGTGGACAATTCAAAAGAAATTGCCACGGTCTCTTCATTGTGAGCCATTTTATTTTGAAATTGCTTGCTGTAAATTGCAGAAAAAAATAATCACTTTCATTTATCGTTTTTAGTAATACATAATATAAAACTAACTTCATCAAGTATTTAGTATAACAGAAGGACTGCAAATAAATAACAGAAAACATTTTTCAAATTATCTTCAAGTGTACAACATAGTTCCCCTTACAAATTAACAACTCACCTTTTTAAAAGTAGCAGAAGTGTTAGTACTGTGTAAATCAAACACCAGAAATTCACCACCAAAAATTCCTCACAAATGTACCTCAGACAGTAGTATCACAAAATGGCTGTGGTTTCCTCTCATTTGACATATATACATAACCAATTAACTTTCATCACACACAAATACAAAACCAAAGTAACATTTTAATTGGTTCTAAATTTCAACACTTTCAAATGTGTTTTCCCCATGCAATTTTCCATAGGACATTTACATACGTCTACAGCCTGAATGGCTGAACGGAATTACACCAAACTTGGCAAAATGGTACATCAAACCTAAGAGGTCAGGAAGGATCTACTATGCCTCCTTATGGTCATTTCCCCCTTCGCTTTGGCCTCCTCTTGTCTCTCAATCCTACCGAGGGACAAGATGGCGGCCGCTACGGACTGTTTGGAATGTTGACAGACGCCGGAGAACCAATCAGCTTCGCAAAGCTCCGTAACGCGAAAAGTACGCGAAGCGGAGCGCTGTTACAGATATATATCTTTTTTTCAACGTTAATTTCTCAAAATCCACTGGAGCACATATATTGAGACCTAGCAAAGGCACATCGGGCTACCAGTCCCTAATATTTTGCCAAGTTTCGTGCAAATCCATTCAGCCGTTCGATTATTATTATTTTGTTTTTTTTTTGCCCCGCGAGGCCCTTTTAAAACCTCCACATCAAACCTAGGGGGTCAGCGAGGATCTACTATGCCCCCTTATAGTTATTTCCCCCTTTGTTTTGACCTCCTCTTGTCTCTCGATCCTACCGAGAGACAAGATGGCGGCCGCTACGGACTGTTTGGAATGTTGACAGACGCCGGAGAACCAATCAGCTTCGCTTCACAAAGCTCCGTTGCGCGAAAAGTCCGCGAACCAGAGCGCTAACCGGTCCGCTGTTACAGATATATATCTTTTTTTAAACGTTAATTTCTCAAAATCCACTGGAGCACATATATTGAGACCTACAAAAGGCACATCGGGCTACCAGTCCCTACAATTTTGCCAAGTTTCGTGCAAATCCATTCAGCCGTTCGGGCTAAAAGTGAGGCCAACCGCCCTATGGAAAACTCAATGTTAAAAACACGTTTTGGGACCCCCCTTTTTTCTCGGCCCCCACTGGACGAACCCCCCCCAAATTTTCAAGGGCTGCTCAGAAACAAAATGTGCCATTTTCCTGAAAATTTCAGCCGATTCCGTCCACAAACGCCAAAGTTATTAGACATAGAATTTTCAAAAAACCCATAGAGAAAAAATCCTAACTATATATACCTACTGGCGACCGCCAGTAGGTAATATATATATATATATATATATATATAAATGTAATGTAAATGTTTTTGAGCTTGTAAAGGGCACTGCTACCCGTCCATAGGTCTCCTGGCACTGTATAACTCTGGGGAACCCGTCACGGCTTTCCCTGTGGGATGGTCCCTTGCTGGGAGTCCCCAAGGTAGAGCCAGGCATCCCCAGAATTAGTGGGTCCGTTGTGGAGATTAGGCAAGCTAATGCCCAGAGTTGCCGAGTGGAACCCCTGATTAGAGTAAGCACCGAAGCGAGAATTATCGAGTCCGCTGACCAAGGTCCACGACCCTGCCACGTCGGGAATTGAACCCTGCTCCCGGGCCGACTTCTGCTCTCGGGCCTGCTGCCTCTAACCAGTGAGCCACACTACTCCTTTTTTTTTCCGAGACACTGACGAAGCTTGTATAGCGAAACGCGTCTGTCTGGGGTGAGGGGGGGTTTGTAAAATCGGATACCAACGTGCTTGCCATTTTTTCAACTGGATTTAGTTGATACGTGTTGCACTATATATATATATATATATATATATATATATATATATATATATATATATATATATATATTCAATGAAAAAACCATAGGTTTGAGACCATATATAGTTAGGTGAATATTTTAATCATACAAAACCAATGAAATTCCATATATAGTTAGTTGCACTAACTATATATTTCGCGCACCCGCAATCCACTGCTGATGATGTCACATATTACATCATTCATGACATGGTCAGTGACATCACTGATGACATCACTGATGACATCTCAAATGACATCACCGATGACATCACTGATGACATCTCAAATGACATCACTGATGACATCACTGATGACATCATCCAGTGACTGTGTGTTTCTGTAAAGTTTAAATATGTTTGACATATTGAAGAATGAGTGGATGTATAAGTGTCTGGATGAAGGATTTAGTAGGTGCGTGACTGACTGTATGAGTGAGTTAATAAATGTGTCGTACTAAATGCATGGGTTAGTGACTAAACTGTCTGAATGTGTGCATCAGTATGTCTGTTGTGATGTAAACTGCTGTATGTGTTGATCATTAGCTATACGAGAGGCTATATGTGTTATTGATTGGTTGCCCAAGTATTTGTATGGAAGATTGAGTTTGTGTGGGGGTGGCTGGGAGGTGTGTGACTCTGTGCATAGATGTGTGAGCAGTTGATTCACTAGGTGTATGAGTTCAAGAGTGCATGTGGAAACAGCTACATGGGCGGTTGACTGTGTGCATGAGTGTATTGATGAGTGAATGGATATCTCAATGCTACATGTCATAGTAAGTACATATGTAAAACACAGTACATGTGAGAGTTGGCATATATAAATAACTGTGCATGAGAGCCAGTGAATGTGTGAGTGGCTGTATGGATCATTGTGAACTTGTATCAGGGATTGTATAAGAGAGTAAATATGTGTTAGTATATGTTTGAATAAGTAAGGTGTGTATAACTGTATAGTTGAGGAAATGGAGGTGAGATTGATTCTTTGCATGACTGACTAGGTGTGTGAGTAACTCCATGGATGAGTGACAGTGTGTGAGTGTCTGTATACACTGAGTGTATCTAAGGTTATATTAGAGTCTGAAGAGGTTCATCGTATTAGCACATGAATGATGTCATCAGTGATGTGATCAATGATGTCAAATGAGATGTGATCAGTGATGTCATCAGTGATGTCATTTGAGATGTCATCAGTGATGTCATTTGAGATGTCATCAGTGATGTCATCAGTGATGTCATTTGAGATGTCATCAGTGATGTCATTTGAGATGTCATCAGTGATGTCATTTGAGATGTCATCAGTGATGTCATTTGAGATGTCATCAGTGATGTCATCAGTGATGTCACTGACCATGTCATGAATGATGTAATATGTGACATCATCAGCAGTGGATTGCGGGTGCGCGAAATATATAGTTAGTGCAACTAACTATATATGGAATTTCATTGGTTTTGTATGATTAAAATATTCACCTAACTATATATGGTCTCAAACCTATGGTTTTTTCATTTAATTTTCAAGGTTTTGTAAATGCAAATACCTAACTATATATGGTCTCAAACCTATGGTTTTTTCTGTGAATTTCAAAGGTTTTTTGAATGCTAATTCTATTAGCGGATAACGTTTTTATATATTCAAACGTTTTTTTAATGCTAATTCCTAACTATATAAGGCCTGAAACCTATGGTTTTTTCAGTGAATTTCAAAGGTTTTTTAAATGCTAATTCCTAACTATATAAGGCCTGAAACCTATGTTTTTTTTAGTGAATTCGCAAGGATTTTTAAATACTTATTCTTAACTATATAAGGCCTGAAACCTATGTTATTTTCAGTAAATTTCAAAGGTTTTTTAAATGCTAATTCCTAACAATATAAGGCCTGAAACCTATGTTTTTTTCTTTGAATTTCAAAGGTTTGTTAAATGCTAATTCCATTAGCGGATAACGTTTAAATGTATTAATATCCTAGTGGGACCACCTGAGCAGCCCTAAGGGGTCAGGGTGTTTCTACCCTGCCCCCTTTTTGTGTTCTACACATTTTTTTTCTGCTTTCTTGTACCTCAGTCTACTAAGACCCAAGATGGATGCCAAAACCTCCTGGTTAGAAGTGTTGACAGCCAATGAGCATGCAGCTTTCTTGGGAAGGCATGCTGATTGGCTGTCACTGTCTGTCAACACTAGCACAAGATAGATGCCAACACCTCCTGGTTAGAAGTGTTGACAGCCAATGACCATGCAGATTTCTCGGGAAGGCATGCTGATTGGCTGCCACTGTCTGTCAACACTCAAAACCAGGAAGTGTTGGCAGCCATCTTGTGCCTTGTTAGAGCCAAGGCACAAGAAAGCAGTGAAACAAAGGTGTGAAACTCGCAAAGGGGCCAGAGTAGAATCACCCTGACCCCCTAGGCCTGCTCAGGGGGTCCCACAAAGACCCCAAAGGCAAAAAAATTATTTATTTTTTTGTAAAAATCGGGGTACGCGTACCGTGCGCGTACGGTACGCGTACCGTGCGCGTACGGTACGCGTACCCGTGACTTTTAAAAAAATATATATATATATATTTTTGCCTTCGGGGTCCTTGTGGGACCCCCTGAGCAGGTCTAGGGGGTCAGGGTGCTTCTACCCAGCCCCCTTTTTGAGTTCTACACGTTTGTTTTTCTGCTTTCCTGTGCCTCAGTCTACCGAGGCACAAGATGGCTGTCAACAGTTTCTGTTTTGGAGTGTTGACAGACATTGGCAGTCAATCAGCATGCAGCTCGTGCGCTTGAGGTACACTTACCGTACGCGTACGTGCGCGTACCGTAAGCGCACCGGTAAGCTCACGGGTAAGCTGCTATAGATGTATATATTTTTTTTAACCTTAATTTCTCAAAATCCACTGGACCGCATATCTTGAGACCTAGCAAAGGCACATCGGGCTAACAGTCCCTACAATTTTGCCAAGTTTGGTGGAAATCCATTCAGCCGTTTGGGCTAAAAGTGAGTCCAACCGCCCTATGGAAAATTGCATGGGGAAAACACGTTTTGGGACCCCCCTTTTTTCCCGGCCCCCGCTTGACGAATCCCCCCAAACTTTCAGGGAAGAACCGGAGAGTAAATGTGCCATTTCCAGGAAAATTTCAGCCAATTCTGTCCATCAACGCCAAAGTTATTCAACATAGAATTTTGAAAAATCCCATAGGAAAAAAATCCTAACTATTTATACCTACTGGCGAACGCCAGTAGGTAATATATATATTTATTGGAACCGCGAAAACGGACTGAGGGGATTGTGGTGCTCCCGGGGACTGGACTCCGGTATTATGGCCCTCCGTCAGTCATGAAAGTGGGCTGACATCGAGGCAACTTGAATAATAAAATCGGAACAGATTTACAAGTGCTAAAAGGGTTTGTAACCATAACGGGACTATTGTGCACCACCCACTGGAGGGTAAAAATTTATCAGCCATATGGTAAACCACAGGTCCCACAATGCAACTAAACAAAAGGAAGTGATTCCAAAATGGGCGGGACCATCGGAAGCAAAACAACTTTTAAAGCCTCACCTGTGGCGAACCAAAGGCTGAATTGGTAGCAGGCACACCTCTGAAGAAGTTTCAAGCAGAAACGAAACATGTTGGAAAAGATGCCTTGTCCTGTTATACTGCACGAAAAAATGAACGAATAAATCAATGAAGACAAGTTGGTGTTGCGACTCGTTTCATCTCCTGAGGGGGATTTGTTGTAATATAAGTCGGCGTGGTTCTGCCGAGGAGGAATACGCACAGCCAAACGAAGCGCCAGACAAAACCCGAACTTGAACCAAAATTGTTGGAACCGCGAAAACGGACTGAGGGGATTGTGGTGCTCCCGGGGACTGGACTCCGGTATTATGGCCCTCCGTCAGTCATGAAAGTGGGCTGACATCGAGGCAACTTGAATAATAAAATCGGAACAGATTTACAAGTGCTAAAAGGGTTTGTAACCATAACGGGACTATTGTGCACCACCCACTGGAGGGTAAAAATTTATCAGCCATATGGTAAACCACAGGTCCCACAATGCAACTAAACAAAAGGAAGTGATTCCAAAATGGGCGGGACCATCGGAAGCAAAACAACTTTTAAAGCCTCACCTGTGGCGAACCAAAGGCTGAATTGGTAGCAGGCACACCTCTGAAGAAGTTTCAAGCAGAAACGAAACATGTTGGAAAAGATGCCTTGTCCTGTTATACTGCACGAAAAAATGAACGAATAAATCAATGAAGACAAGTTGGTGTTGCGACTGGTTTCATCTCCTGAGGGGGATTTGTTGTAATATAAGTCGGCGTGGTTCTGCCGAGGAGGAATACGCACAGCCAAACGAAGCGCCAGACAAAACCCGAACTTGAACCAAAATTGTTGGAACCGCGAAAACGGACTGAGGGGATTGTGGTGCTCCCGGGGACTGGACTCCGGTATTATGGCCCTCCGTCAGTCATGAAAGTGGGCTGACATCGAGGCAACTTGAATAATAAAATCGGAACAGATTTACAAGTGCTAAAAGGGTTTGTAACCATAACGGGACTATTGTGCACCACCCACTGGAGGGTAAAAATTTATCAGCCATATGGTAAACCACAGGTCCCACAATGCAACTAAACAAAAGGAAGTGATTCCAAAATGGGCGGGACCATCGGAAGCAAAACAACTTTTAAAGCCTCACCTGTGGCGAACCAAAGGCTGAATTGGTAGCAGGCACACCTCTGAAGAAGTTTCAAGCAGAAACGAAACATGTTGGAAAAGATGCCTTGTCCTGTTATACTGCACGAAAAAATGAACGAATAAATCAATGAAGACAAGTTGGTGTTGCGACTCGTTTCATCTCCTGAGGGGGATTTGTTGTAATATAAGTCGGCGTGGTTCTGCCGAGGAGGAATACGCACAGCCAAACGAAGCGCCAGACAAAACCCGAACTTGAACCAAAATTGTTGGAACCGCGAAAACGGACTGAGGGGATTGTGGTGCTCCCGGGGACTGGACTCCGGTATTATGGCCCTCCGTCAGTCATGAAAGTGGGCTGACATCGAGGCAACTTGAATAATAAAATCGGAACAGATTTACAAGTGCTAAAAGGGTTTGTAACCATAACGGGACTATTGTGCACCACCCACTGGAGGGTAAAAATTTATCAGCCATATGGTAAACCACAGGTCCCACAATGCAACTAAACAAAAGGAAGTGATTCCAAAATGGGCGGGACCATCGGAAGCAAAACAACTTTTAAAGCCTCACCTGTGGCGAACCAAAGGCTGAATTGGTAGCAGGCACACCTCTGAAGAAGTTTCAAGCAGAAACGAAACATGTTGGAAAAGATGCCTTGTCCTGTTATACTGCACGAAAAAATGAACGAATAAATCAATGAAGACAAGTTGGTGTTGCGACTCGTTTCATCTCCTGAGGGGGATTTGTTGTAATATAAGTCGGCGTGGTTCTGCCGAGGAGGAATACGCACAGCCAAACGAAGCGCCAGACAAAACCCGAACTTGAACCAAAATTGTTGGAACCGCGAAAACGGACTGAGGGGATTGTGGTGCTCCCGGGGACTGGACTCCGGTATTATGGCCCTCCGTCAGTCATGAAAGTGGGCTGACATCGAGGCAACTTGAATAATAAAATCGGAACAGATTTACAAGTGCTAAAAGGGTTTGTAACCATAACGGGACTATTGTGCACCACCCACTGGAGGGTAAAAATTTATCAGCCATATGGTAAACCACAGGTCCCACAATGCAACTAAACAAAAGGAAGTGATTCCAAAATGGGCGGGACCATCGGAAGCAAAACAACTTTTAAAGCCTCACCTGTGGCGAACCAAAGGCTGAATTGGTAGCAGGCACACCTCTGAAGAAGTTTCAAGCAGAAACGAAACATGTTGGAAAAGATGCCTTGTCCTGTTATACTGCACGAAAAAATGAACGAATAAATCAATGAAGACAAGTTGGTGTTGCGACTCGTTTCATCTCCTGAGGGGGATTTGTTGTAATATAAGTCGGCGTGGTTCTGCCGAGGAGGAATACGCACAGCCAAACGAAGCGCCAGACAAAACCCGAACTTGAACCAAAATTGTTGGAACCGCGAAAACGGACTGAGGGGATTGTGGTGCTCCCGGGGACTGGACTCCGGTATTATGGCCCTCCGTCAGTCATGAAAGTGGGCTGACATCGAGGCAACTTGAATAATAAAATCGGAACAGATTTACAAGTGCTAAAAGGGTTTGTAACCATAACGGGACTATTGTGCACCACCCACTGGAGGGTGAAAATTTATCAGCCATATGGTAAACCACAGGTCCCACAATGCAACTAAACAAAAGGAAGTGATTCCAAAATGGGCGGGACCATCGGAAGCAAAACAACTTTTAAAGCCTCACCTGTGGCGAACCAAAGGCTGAATTGGTAGCAGGCACACCTCTGAAGAAGTTTCAAGCAGAAACGAAACATGTTGGAAAAGATGCCTTGTCCTGTTATACTGCACGAAAAAATGAACGAATAAATCAATGAAGACAAGTTGGTGTTGCGACTCGTTTCATCTCCTGAGGGGGATTTGTTGTAATATATTTATATATATATATATATATATATATATATATATATATATATATATATATATATATATATATATATATATATATATATATATATATATATATATATTTATTACCTACTGGCGGTCGCCAGTAGGTATATATAGTTAGGATTTTTTCTCTATGGGATTTTTGAAAATTCTATGTCTAATAACCTTGGCGTTTGTGGACGGAATTGGCTGAAATTTTCAGGAAAATGGCACATTTTGTTTCTGAGCAGCCCCTGAAAATTGGGGGGGGGGTTCGTCCAGGGGGGGTCGAGAAAAAAGGGGGGTCCCAAAACATGTTTTTAACATTGAGTTTTCCATAGGGCGGTTGGCCTCACTTTTAGCCCGAACGGCTGAATGGATTTGCACGAAACTTGGCAAAATTGTAGGGACTGGTAGCCCGATGTGCCTTTTGTAGGTCTCAATATATGTGCTACAGTGGATTTTGAGAAATTAACGTTTAAAAAAAGATATATATCTGTAACAGCGGACCGGGCAGCGCTCCAGTACGCGTACTTTTCGCGCAACGGAGCTTTGTGAAGCGAAGCTGATTGGTTCTCCGGCGTCTGTAAACATTCCAAACAGTCCTTAGCGGCCGCCATCTTGTCTCTCGGTAGGATCGAGAGACAAGAGGAGGCCAAAGCGAAGGGGCAAATGACCATAAGGGGGCATAGTAGATCCTCGCTGACCCCCTAGGTTTGATGTGGAGGTTTTAAAAGGGCCCCGCGGGGCAAAATAAAATAATAATAATAATAATCGAACGGCTGAATGGATTTGCACGAAACTTGGTAAAATATTAGGGACTGGTAGCCCGATGTGCCTTTCCTAGGTCTCAATATATGTGCTCCAGTGGATTTTGAGAAATTAACGTTCAAAAAAAGATATATATCTGTAACAGCGCTCCGCTTCGCGTAACGGAGGTTTGCGAAGCTGATTGGTCATTCTGTCACTGGGCTATAGTTGGGCTACATCTGGCTGATATTTGGGCTACATTTGTTTTTTTTGTCTCTGGCGGCCATCTTTGGGCTACATTGGGCTACATTGGCTTCATTGGGCTTCATTGGGCTACATTGGGCTACATTTGGGCTCCAACATATATATAGGCCAATGTAGCCCAATATATATTTTTCAAAGTTAATTTTCGTAAAAACCACTGGAGCATATATCTTGAGACATAGCAAAGGCACATCGGGCTACCAGTCCCTACAATTTTGCCAAGTTTCGTGGAAATCCATTCAGCCGTTCGAGCTAAAAGTGAGTCCAACCGCCCTATGGAAATGAAGGAAATGAATGGGTAATTTGTAATTAGCAAATAGCTCATCGCAAACTAGGAATGGTAAAGAATCGCTATTTATTCCTTAAAGTTCGCTATTTAGGAAATGCAAAAACTTTGATGATACATATGGCGGTTCATCTCTAACAAGATAAGAAGCATAGGGATAGATTTATGATGACTGGCGCATCACCAGGGATGTGTTAGTCATTCTGTGCCGCTGTTCCGTCACCTATGGTGTGCTGCATTTACAATGCTGCGCATCATGGGGCAAAAACAGCACAGATGCGTGATGTATCTGTGCCGTAAAGGTGGCGCATTGCTGGAGTTGTATCGCAAGTGTGATGAAGCTCCAGCAAGGGTCGGGGGTGCCCCTGTCGCAGGGTTTCTGTTCTCACACAGAACTGTGGACAGAGGATTGGAACCTCGGCGAATTAGGGTGCCCCAAAACTCACCTTAGTAATCAAAAACCCCTTAGCAAGCTAGGTACAGTGTCACATTGGATATAACAAACTCTCAATGTTTAGACAATCCAGAATATGAACTTATGGTACCTCAGGATACGTGGAACTCATGAACAGTCGGTCGTTATATATTTCTTAGAAACCAGAACATGGAGTTAAGAAGAACACGTGTATTTGAAATGTTTATTTACTAATGCCGTCTTCTCAGGCGTAGTATCTTAGATAATACAAGTACACATATTATCAGTAGCAAAATTACCAGCATAGTTACTAGTACATAAAAAGCGAATGGTGACAGTATGTTAACATGCTGTAAATGAATAAGAGTTAGCAACACTTATAAGCAGCCACGGGCCGTGGAGGGAGTTACGGTGGGGCAGGGAGGCGGGGAGGGGGAGGGGCAGGGTGGAGAGGGCTCCACCCTGCCCCTCCCCCTCCCCGCCTCCCTGCCCCACCGTAACTCCCTCCACGGCCCGCGGCTGCTTATATCTCACCCTCCCTAATACACATATTATATTATTTGCTAAGAAGGTCTGTTTGTGTTGATTTAGGGCGTGCCCATACTTTAGTGTCTTAGATTTGAAGGAATCACATCAGCATACACCAGCTCTCTCTTTATGTGAACCGCATCAACTGTTGTGTATGTGTGTTCGGCAAAGCAATATAAAACCCGCCTCATGCCCAGAATTGGCAGAAGCTGCACTTATGTTATGAGTATGAAGTCGTGGAGATCAGACCTCATAACAATTCTGTATCATGTTGTTCTTGAAACTTCAGCACTCGCTGTACAGATATAGTTTAACAAGCAAAGCAGATAGTAGAGCAATAACATATTATTCTCATGTAAACCACGATGAACTACTAGGTTGAAAGCTAAAGCAACAACTAAGTGTCGTGTGCAGAAGTTGCAAAAAAGGAAAAATGGCGTTTAAACCGGTAATGAGCCCATGCTAACTTAACACGGTGTAAAGATATCCAGGACCTAGATGACACCTCCCCATGATCCGGAAACGAACTGAATAAGATAATAGAAGTGCCATCTCATGAGAGCAGATTGCAACTTTATATGTGGACGGTCCGCAAGGTAAAACATTAAAAACTAGGAAAATTTAATGCTAAAGAAAAATAAAACAGCCAAGTACTTTATCGAGTCTTAAGCCAATAGGCAAGCTAAATAATAAAAACTTGACAAATAAGTCAATGAATTGTCAATGAAATGCTAGTACTCAGCATATCAAACATGAAAAAGGTCTATGACATAACTGTGTATGCAAAATAAGCTGCAACAGCCTCCAATAGGAAGTCACCGTCTTCATCCGAAAAGAGTTCAGCCATCCAATTTAAAAGCGGAAAAGAACATACGTGCTCTCCCAGCACCGGATCCTCTATCACCATCAGAGGACAGCTCGGTGGGTTTTCAAGAAAGCTCTGTTCCAAGAAAGACTGTGTTGCCGCCAGTAAATTCCAGGGACCAATTAGTCCATGCATCAATGCCACAGCCATAATCCTTTCGCCAGGACAAACCAACTCGTGAGTAATGATAGGAGTCATCAGCTGATTAAAGTCGACGTCAGGAGAAACCGGTCCGCAGAGACACAAATCAATGGCCCAATCGAAATCACAGGTCAGGCAGTGAAATACAGGCTGGACACAGGTGAAGTAGGAGAATCGAAAAGATAATCCATATGCCGTGCTTAATATCGCCAACGGCATTGTGCCATAATATTCTAGCATGCGATTGCGGAACAGTGTCAGCAGCTGCAGGGCGGGAGTTTGCACAGGAGGGACATCCATATTTAAAAATGTAAAAAAGCACAAGAGCGTCCGCTGGTAATGCAAGTAAAAATGGGGATCCACGAAGCACAGTGGAAAAAATAGAATGAAAGAAAGCAGGGATGACTCCAAAGATTTTCTCAAATGAAGTCACGAGACCACTGGTAACAACTTTAAAAAAGTGCGCCAGGGCCTTTGTGGAGGACGCGTTAAAGATAGTCCGAACCATCTTGCTGAAATGCAAAGGCGAATCTGTATTTAAAAGGGTCTGCACCTCTGTACGGGTGTTCGCTATGTGAAGCACGAAAGTTTCACGGGCCGAACTCAAGGCCACCTCTCTCTGAGACAAAAGAGCTCTTATTCTTGCCATGCCGTTGAAATCTGCTCCCAAGGTTGGTATTTGTGGCCAGATTGAAAACTCCCTATGTTCATGTGTGGGAGGAAATAGAACATTTCTGCAGCAAATAACCCGTTCACTTACTGTTACGATAAAAGGAATACTTTTAATTAACCCAGAACAATCTTCATTATTGAGCATCAAATAACTACCATTTTCCAACAACTTGAACGTGGGGATGATAGCAGGAACTGGCGTGCCTTGCAACACGCAAGCCATATTTGGTCGGTGTTTGTTGCATGAACCGTGTAACTGTATGTGCCTACACATTAGTGAATGATCTGGCGTCTCAGTGCATTCCTCTCCATTCAGATAAACTTCTTGATCATCTTTGAAACATCTGTATGTGTATGGAAGCGACCAGACCTCATGAAGAAAAGCACTACCTAAACGTTCATAACGACCTATTGGTATATATTTCATACAATTTGAAAACTTATATAAAGCAAAAGGCAACGTTATTAAACCGTGGATAAGGCACGTTGCCAAAAAACCCGCAATCCTCTGTTGATGATGTCACTGAGCATGTCATGAATGATGTAATATGTGACATCATCAGCAGTGGATTACGGGTAATAGTATCTCTAGTTTACTCCCCTATAGCTGTCTTTCTTTTAACATAAGTGTCTGTTTCCTTCCCTTATACTTACTGTTCTTTTTTTAAAAAAAAAATTTTTGGTTCACTTCCGGTTCGCGTACCGGCGAGCGAACTGGGAAGCGAACTACGAGAAATAGAGGTTGGCACAGTTCCAAATATTGTACCAATTTTTTAATAACGGGGAGGTAGTTCTGAAAAGAACTTTTTTTTTTATTGTTTTTGTTGTTTTATATTTTTTTTATTATTTTTCTGAACATTTTTTTACTTTTTTTGAATTTTTCTGAACAGTTTTATATTTTTTGGGGTTTTTCTTGGAGGGGGCAATGAAAACGATTCATTGTAAAGGGCTCAACAGGAGCAACAAAACAAAAAAAAAGTATTTATTATTTGGGGCGTTTCGTACAAACTTGCATATGATAGTCAATAGCTCTGTTGATCAGAGTGATGCTTCTTTCTCCGTAGCAAATGAATCCACTGCAATATACGCAGACTTGTTTTACTTCATGAAATCTCGTTTGTATATTTGGCACCATCTCCCTGCCCTCTGGTCCCGTTACTTCTGGTACAACAGATCTTCTGGCCATAATAGGGAGATTATCTAGGTCATTACGAAACTGTGCAGCACTGTAGTTGTTAGGATGCCACCTAGTCATATGGCGATGCATTGTGTAGTTTCCGAAACTGTATTTTTTGTCGGTCCCTCTGGACAGTCTATCTTGACATATAAGGCAAGTTACGTATCTTGCATTTACTTTTTTCTGACCTTTGGGAATTTTAAAAAATTGCCAAATGAAGTTTTCTTTCCGGTGAGACGTCCTGGGCTCCTCAGGCAAAAAGTGCCTCTCTTCGTGCTCGTCGTCCTGTTCCTCTTCTTCCTCTTCTTGCTGAATTATAACTTGAGCAGGTGGTCCACTCTTCCTTGGATGTGGTGGAGGTGGTGGGGAAGCACCAGCTGAAGCTACTAAAGAAGCCATTGCTCACTGGTAACAAAGGGTCTTTCTCTCACAATGATGAAAGTCAGAGTGAGGAAAGAAGGAGGGATTTTCATCATTTGGGAAAAACAATAGTTCTCAACCAATGAAAAGTGTTCATTTTAGATTATATGACCTAGTCTTACATCATTAGGAAACCAAAAGTGAAATGAACCAATGAAAAGTGTTATTACCAAGTCACATGACCTGCTGTGTTTACGTTAAGCACTTTGCAGGGCCTCCCGGTTTGCTTCCAGAAACCTGTGCTTTGCGACTCGGTAAGCGTACCAGTTCGCTAACGTAGCACGTCATATGACGTATCACGCGACAACGCGAAACGTCATGCGGACGGGAGGCGTCACGATGTTGTTTTCTAACGCGGCAGTTGCGGTAAAGAAACGTTTACCGGCTCGCGGTCTATTTCGCGGCATCAAGGTCAGCTAACGGGAAGCTTCCCGATTCGCGAAGCGGGAACGAAGAAAAAAAAATATTTAAAAAAATAATTATTAATAAACATATAAAATATATTTTTGGATTTAAAGAAGAATACATTTTACAGCTACAGATATTAGCTGTTAAAAAACCAATGAAATTCACTGAAAAAACCATAGGTTATAGACCATATATAGTTAGGAATTAGCATTTACAAAACCTTGAAAATTCACTGAAAAAACCATAAGTTATAGACCATATATAGTTAGGAATTAGCATTTAGAAAACCTTATTTTACTCACACAAAACCATTGAAATTCCATATATAGTTAGTTGCACTAACTATATATCGCGCACCCGCAATCCACTGCTGATGATGTCACATATTACATCATTCATGACATGGTCAGTGACATCACTGATGACATCACTGATGACATCTCAAATGACATCACTGATGACATCACTGATGACATCTCAAATGACATCACTGATGACATCATGACACACCAATACCAGTTACTACATACGCACTCACTGATTCCTACGTCTACACACACATTCACTCATTCACCAATACAATCACTCATACATACAGTCACTCATTATTACAACACTATCATATGCACTCATACACCTATGCAGACAGTCACACACTGCCACTCATCCATGGAGTTACTCACACACCAAGTCAGTCCTGTAAAGAAACAATCACACTTCCATTTCTTCATCTATACAGTTAAACACAGAACACCATACTTCAGTGACATCACTGATGACATCACTAATGACATCTGAAATGACATCACTGATGACATCTCAAATGACATCACTGATGACATCATGACACACCAATACCAGTTACTACATACGCACTCACTGATTCGTACGTCTACACACACATTCACTCATTCACCCATACAATTACTCATACATACAGTCAGTTATTATTAGAACACTATCATATGCACTCATACACCTAGTCAGTCCTGTGAAGAATCAATCACACTTCGATTTCCTCATCTATAGTTAAACACAGAACACCATACTTTTCACACATATACTAACACATACTTACTCTCTTATACAATCACTGATACAAGTACACATTGATATGCACAGCGTCACACACCTCCCAGCCAGCCACACACACACTCAGTCTTCCATCCATCCAGTCATTCTTCAATATGTAAAACGTATTTAAACTTTACAAAAACACACAGACACTAGATGATGTCATCAGTGATGTCATCAGTGATGTCACTGACCATGTCATGAATGATGTAATATGTGACATCATCAGCAGTGGATTGCGGGTGCGCGATATATAGTTAGTGCAACTAACTATATATGGAATTTCAATGGTTTTGTGTGAGTAAAATAAGGTTTTCTAAATGCTAATTCCTAACTATATATGGTCTATAACCTATGGTTTTTTCAGTGAATTTTCAAGGTTTTGTAAATGCTAATTCCTAACTATATATGGTCTATAACCTATGGTTTTTTCAGTGAATATATATATATATATATATATATATATATATATATATATATATATATATATATATATATATATATGTATATATATGTATATATATATATATAAAATTTCTATGGCAAAATGAAACCCCTCATTTTGTTCCTTTTCAAATTAAATGTATTAAGTGTTACCACTTACTTTATTCCAATCAAGATGACTTCAGGTGTGCCATACTTTTGTCATAAGTAGGACTGTTAGCGTTCTAGTTGTTCTTTAGAACACTCTGGGACATTCTGTCATTGGGCTATAGTTGGGCTACATCTGGCTGATATTTGGGCTACATTTGGGCTCTTTTGTCTCTGGTGGCCATCTTGGGAGACTGCATATCAGAATCTTTTTAATGAAATATAAGAGGATTTGAGAAGTCACTCAAAATGTGCCCTAATTTTTCTTTCTTCAGCACTAATCATAATTTCTATGGCAAAATGAACCCCCTCATTTTGTTCCTTTGCAAATTAAATGTTTTAAGTGTTAACACTTTATTCCAATCAAGATGAATTCGGGTGTGCCATACTTTTGTCATAAGTAAGACTGTTAGCACTCTAGTTGTTCTTTAGAACACTCTGGGACATTCTGTCATTGGGCTATAGTTGGGCTACATCTGGCTGATATTTGGGCTGCATTTTATTTTTTTTGTCTCTGGTGGCCATCTTTGGGCTACATTGGGCTACATTGGGCTACATTGGGCTACATTTGGGCTCTAACATATATATAGCCCAATGTAGCCCAATATATATTTTTCAAAGTTAATTTTCGTAAAAACCACTGGAGCATATATCTTGAGACATAGCAAAGGCACATCGGGCTAACAGTCCCTACAATTTTGCCAAGTTTGGTGGAAATCCATTCAGCCGTTCGGGCTAAAAGTGAGTCCAACCGCCCTATGGAAAATTGCATGGGGAAAACATGTTTTGGGACCCCCCTTTTTTCTCGGCCCCCGCTTGACGAATCCCCCCCAAACTTTCAGGGAAGGACCGGAGAGTAAATGTGCCATTTTCAGGAAAATTTCAGCCAATTCTGTCCATCAACGCCAAAGTTATTCAACATAGAATTTTGAAAAATCCCATAGGAAAAAAATCCTAACTATATATACCTACTGGCGACCGCCAGTAGGTAATATATATATATATATATATATATATATATATATATATATATATATATATATATATATATATATATATATATATATATATATATATATATATATATATATATATATATATAAATATAAATATATATATATATATATATATATATATATATATATATATATATATATATATATATATATATATGTATATATATATATATATACATATATATATATATATATATATATATATATATATATGTATATATATATATATATATATATTCGGCATAAAGACGTCCAGCAGCAGCATGCAGCAGCAGAACAGACAAGGCAAACCCAGTATTTGTGAGTAGTGATTTTAATTACTCATCACCATACCGCCATGACGCGTTTCTGTGCAAACAGCACCTTGATCACATGACATCGATACAAGGCGTGCGTGCTCTATTTCAAGGGCTCATAACCAATGGTCAGTTGCTAGTTACATAGATATAGAAAATATACTCTATCACAAAAAGGTAATTGCATGAATGCATAATCGTAGTGTTGACACACGTGGGTGAATAATGACATTTGATTATACAATTTGAACAATATCTAGATATTGTACAGTGTTTGTTTTTTTGTTAAGATCTTGCTTATGCACTAAGTTTTTGGAGTTTGAATAAATAAATAAATAAACATTCATATTATACACGCTTATCTAAAATTCATCAATTTACATCACTAGCAGCAACAAGTAGAATTTAAAAACTTTGTGCAACATTATGCAATGTAAACAAACTAAAGTGCATCATGGGAGAATTTGCTATATGTTATGTAAACAACAGGCATTGTTTAATTAAATATATAAAAATATATAGATTAATATATACCTATGTGCATATATAAAAGACCCATTTAAATATAAAAATCATGAAGTATTTACACCTATAAAAATTCTGTTGAATTTATGATCCGATTCATATAGGACTCCCTAACTTTTAAATTACTACCATAGTGGAATAACCATATGTCCTAGGGATGGATCCCTAAATAAAATATATTTGTGTGCCCACTTAACCTATAAGTGACTAGTGGTTGACTGACATTTGGTTCTTGAGCTGTTACGTGCAACCCAGTGCGAATATGTGAAAAAAAAATGTATAGTATTAATTTAAAATGTGATATTGGGATGAGGCAGTTGCTATGTTCATTCAAGATTGTGCCGCAATATATGAATTATTCAAAGATAAGTGTGGCAGTCCTCCCCCGCATTTAATCCATTGGGGCTCTTTGTATCAAGCAGGATAATGTGCCGAGTTTCTAATCTGCGCAGCAATAGATCACGGTCACCGCCCCTTCTCTGAGGAGGGACAGTGTCTATTACAAAATAGCGCAAATCAGAGGCCTTTTTGTTGTGTACTAAGCCGAAGTGCCTGGCTACCGGGTACGCAGTGTCCCCGTTGGTTATGGCTCTTAGATGCTGGAGTATACGCTTGTAAACATGCGGCCTCGTGCTGCCAACATAGCGGAGGCCGCAAGGACACTCCAGCACATACACTGCGTACTCGGTGCGACAGGTCAGCTTATACCTGATGGTAGTCGGAATCTTATTAAAAGGCGTAGCATAATCTTTCCTGCTGACCCCATTTTTGCATGCCTTACAGGTTGAACAATGAAGGAACCCTTTGCTCTTGTTCAACCATGGAGTCTCTACACGTGTTTCTGGACTACTAGATACCAGGCAATTACCTAGTGTTCTCGCTCGCTTGTAGGCAATCATGGGAGCCCCCTTAATTTGATTGCCTAATACTGGGTCACTCGTAATGAGTGCCCAGTTGCGTTTGATAATACTTCTGATAGTGCGGTGTTGATTATTATAAGTGAAAATCAAACGAGTTGTATTTTCATCTTTGCGGTTAGTTGACTGAATTTCACTTGGTATGGTTTCCATAGGTTATGTGAGATTGCAGGGTGTAATTGCTAATAGTGAGGTTCTTGCTTGCGCATTTGCATGACTCATGGCCCTCTCTATTACAGCCTTGCTATATCCTCTCTAGCTGAATCTCACAGCACATTCTGACTGCGCTGCTAGACATCCTGCGTCAGTACTGCAAATACGTCTAATACGGAGCATTTCGCCGTAGGGTATGCTCCTGATTAGATGGGCGGGGTGATGGCTACCTGAGTGGAGGATACTATTACCTGCTGTTGCTTTTCTAAATAGCCTGGTTTCAAGTTTACCTCTACTCACAAAAAGTTCCACATCTAGGAAGCAAATTGAGGTGTCACTGATCTGACTAGTGAATTTAAGGTTCATACAATTGTCATTAAGATTGTTAATGAACTCCTCCGCCTCTTGTGTGGACCCATCCCAGATCACAAAAAGGTCGTCTATGTACCTTAACCATAGAACAACTTTGGTGGCCATTGTGTCCCCGAAGTTAGTCGACAGGACCTGCTCCTCCCACTATCCCATATGTAAGCAGGCATAGCTGGGAGAGAAGCAGGCCCCCATCGCTACTCCTCTTATTTGTTGGAAATATTGTTTCCCAATGAGAAAGAAATTGTTCTCCAGACACAGAGTGATCATGTCGATGACCATGCGTGTATGTTCTGTGCATCCCTCAGGTCTAGAATTAAGGTAATATTGCACCGCTCTAAGACCGTCCCTGTGGTGTATGCTGGTGTATAAAGCAGACACATCCAAAGCTATCAACAGGTAACTTGTCTTCCATTTTACATCGTACACCTTTTTAAGGAAGTCACTCGTGTCCAGAACAAAGGATGGTAATGATTTTACAAAGTCTTGAAGGAAAAAATCCACGTACTTGCTGGTATTTTCCAAAATACTGTTACATGCGGAAATAATTGGGCATCCTGGAGGTATTCGATCGTTTTTATGAATTTTGGGTATGAAATATATGACCGGAGTGATAGGATTGTAATTTTTCATGAATTTGAATTCATCCATCGTTATCACTCCGGCGCTCCTCCATGCCATAAGTTTGGAATAAACCTGATGTTTTGCCAAAGTGGCCTCATTCGAGTCTACCCTGCGGTAGCAGGTTGGATCGTTCAATTGACTCATCGCCTCTTCCATATACATCTGAAGAGGCCACAAAACAACATTTCCGCCTTTATCCGACTGTCTTATTACCACCTTGGTATTATATATATATATATATCACTGTGGTTTACATCCAGGTATGAACTCTAGCCACTCCCATGGCCTGTGTTGTGGAACTATTAGCTTCGGAGTCTATCTTTCTGTGACAGACAGCTTGTCAAGTGGAACAGGGAGATGAAAGGTAAGTACTTCAAAAGAAGCAACGCCTCAACATAATTGGTCAAAGAACCAGACCATAAATCACATTTTGTGTCTTGAAAGGGACTATAAGAAAGGGATGTTAAGAGACCAAAAATTGTCATCTACCAAGCAGCCAAACATGCTGTGTGAGAAAGGGAAGCTCAGCAAGACTTCTGGCTGTGACCAGGACTAAGGCTTAAGGCCTGCAAGTCTTCCTGCTGGGTGAGAGGACATCACCCAGGGAAATCAACAACCTGCTCTGGAGCATGGAGCACCAGCACCTGCCTGATCGCCAAGACTAGTGTGCCCTGTGAGGAAGAGGAAAGCATTGGAGGCAGCGAGGCCCAGTGGAGAGCCCGGTCACGTGAACTCCCAGTGCAAGGTGTGAGGAGATGGCTGCTGTACCGATCGAGCCATTGCCCATGTGTAGATTTAAGTCAGTGACCCACATATGCCAGGAGAGGGCAGCCATGAAGACAGCCAATGCAAAGATTGCCATGGGTGAGGGTGGATGCCTGTGCAGCACCATTGCTGTAGCCCACTTTGCCAGGAGGAGCGGCCATGGAAATGAATGCCTTACGAAGAAAGGCAGAAGTCTGTGCGACGTTACAGCAGGGACCCCATATGATAGCAGGGGCCTCTGTTGGAAGGACTGCCATACAATAAAGACCAAAGCCTTAACTGACAGTGGTGTGGCAACCCTGTATGCCACGAGGGGCTGCTGAGAACAATTGTGCCAGGTGGATCGGGCGGTAGCCTGCGAACTGTGAGCAGCGGCGACCTGTAGGCCTCAAGGAGTAACCAGGACTGTATCCGACCTGACCCCGTGGATCGAATGAGTTTGCTGTGGAAGTATCGCTGCATCAATTGGATCAATAGTCAGAGCATTGGAATCACTCCCTCTTCGTGGGGAGCATGGGCACTTAATCTGCAGGAAGAGGGTGGAAACAACTCTGCTCATTCCTGGAGCACAACTGCATAGTCTCAGAGGAGAGTCTGTGCCTGCCGAGTGCTGCCATGATGGGGAAAGGATGTAGCATTATGGCTAGAGTGGTCAACCTCGAAGCCGGGGTACCAGGTTCGAGTCTCAGCAATGACGCTCAACATCCTGTGATTCTGGGCAAATCACTTAATCTACCCGTGCCAAACAAAAATGAATGTGTCCATCTGTAATGAAACTGGTGCTCATGTAAAGTGATACCTGGTATCTTCGGGTCTAGTTTGAGCTATATAAAACTAAAAAAAAATGTAAATGATGCTCGCATGCATCTGACTCATCAAAGCAGGACCAAAGCAGATGAGAGTTCCCACGGGCAGGGCACCCTCCAAGACTTTGCATTCCTTTCTTTGCCGGAGCTGGAAAGACTTATGAAAGGCCTATCAGGCCTGGGGGAGGGGGCTCGCTGCTAATAGTGCTGTAGCTCTATAACACTTTTGACTGTAAATGAAGAGTCAGAGTACACTCTTGAGTTAAAGGCCTACTAGTGAGCATTCCCAGAATGCGGCCACCAGTGAAAGGGGAATAACCCAGATCACATAGCGAGGAACGCGTGGGACTGGGACTTGCCAATGATGCGCTAGAGCTCAGACCTCAAGAGGGAAGAGTGTTGCTGTCTGTTAATGCTGTAAATTTCCTTTGACTGATTACAGTTAGACATAAAATACTTCTTTTTGTTATAAAAATAGGTATTTGGCTGTATATTGATTTATTGTTACTACTGCACACTCTTTGAGATATGGACCATGTTCTCTAATCTGTATGCACCCCCCCTCCCCAAGGAAGCCTTAGACTGCTTGTTCACATCTACCAATGAGAGTCAAATGCAGAAAGGTACTTAGCCTAGTAGCTCAGGATCCATAATAGGTCAGAGTTGGCGCAGAGGCAAAGGAATACCGCCCATTGCGCCCCCGGGCACTTATTGTAATTCGACCCCTGATGGCCAAAATGCCCTTTTGTCATAGTGATAGCCACTTGATTTCCCTGCTAGGTACTGCCTTCACTTGCATATTATCATGCATGGAAATTGCTTAGTGGTAGCATTGAAATATTGTGGGCCGTTCCAATGAAAGGCATAGTAAGCTAACACTAAAGCTTGAAGTACAAATTTCTTACCAACTGGAAGCCAGTGAAGCTGTCTTAAATAGAAGGACATAGTGGTCCACCTAGTTTAAATAAAAGACGGGCTGCCATATTATGCACAACTTGCAAATGCTGAATTAAAAAATCTGGCATATCCAAATAGAGTACATTTGAATAGTCTATTTGAGATAGGATCAAAGCTTGGACAACTACTCTCTGCCCTTCCCAAGGACGAAAGGCCAGAAACCTTTTCAGTGCTTTTATTATCTAAACACACATCCTCCCTACAGAAGAGACCTGAGCCTTGAATGAAAGTTGACTGTCAAACAAAACCCCTAATTTCCTAGCAACCTTCGTAGATGGAGGAGGCACCGGACATTCTGTTGACCAGCACCCATCCTATCAAGGCAGAGGGTTGTGGCCAAAGAGCAACATTTCTGTTTTATCTGGGTTGCAGTGCAGGTCATTTAATCTCAACCAGCTCATAACTGCCCTCATACAAGCTGAGAAAGTTGTTCTTCATTGAGCAGAATTGTTCTAATAAGAGAGCAGTAGCTGAGTAACATCTGCTTAAGAAATTATTTTAATACCAAAGAATTCAACTAAAGAGGCAAGCGGGACATATATATATTAAATTATGTTGGACTCAACGCAGAACTCTGCTGCATCCCACAATCAAGCATCTTAACATCAGAGAAATGAGGCTTGGTCCAAACCACCTGTTCTCTAAGGTTCAGAAAGGAACTTGACCACATCAGTGCCAGCCCTCCAACTCCAAGTGCTGCTAGGCACGGGAGTGGAATATTATGTGATACAGTGTTGAAAGCCGCCAAGAGATCTAGTAAGATCAAGGAGGCATTATGACCCAGATCTAAGGTAATCTCTTAATGGACTCTGCTTTTTCCAACAATGCAGTTTCCGCACTATGACAGACAGGCCTTTACCATGACATTATTGAAAACCGGGTTGAGAAGGATGTAGAGGTTTGAATGTCGCCAAGAACTCTGAGAGTTGAGTAGTAACAATTTTTGCAATATCTTTGAAGCAGACAGCAGGAGAGAGATTGGTCTAAAATTAGAAAGAACAGAAAAATCTGCTGTAGGTTTTTTCTGAAGAAGGACAACACATGCCCTCTTTCAGACCTTAGAAACAATGCCTGGCTGCAAGGAGGAACTGACTAAGCTACAGATAGACTGGGCAAAAACCATCAATACCCAGTCTCATAATGAGCAGTGGGCATTATCAAAGACAGACAATCCCTTTTTGCATAGTTAGCTAGAGCAACATTAATTTGACTGCAGCAGTTGCAGTTATGATAAGAGAATCACTCGTATTACATAGATTGTTACAAATTTTTGATCTCTTCAGCCTGAAGGATTTTCCACCACACTTTGCTTTCTGAAGGAGTTGTTTGAATCAAATAAGCCAAGAAGAGATGCATAATATAGAATGTAGGGTAAAGACATGACAGATTTTGAAGTCACATAAATAGAAGGAGAATTAATCACATGTCTAGTAGTATCAGGGTTTAAAGGACCTTAAAACCCCTCATTCACTCTAGCTTTTGGGGAGCAGTATATTTCGATTCTCCACCTTTTTAGTTAGGTGACTAGCATCATTATTGGGTCTTAACCACCTGAGTTTCCAGTTTTGAGGCAGTGTTTACTTCTCCACCAGGAGGGGAACCATCTGCTTTATGACAGTCGTGAAAAAGATGTTGAACAAAGGTGAGAGTTAAATAACCTCCTTTCATGGCAGCTACAACCCGGGTCATGGTCAGCACTGGCAGCTACGATGCACTGTGAGCAGCACGGAGTGAGTGCATACCCATCCCCGAAGGTGCCATTACGAACTCTTAATAAGTTGCAGGTACAATGTGTACCTCTAACCACATCATGAAATGAGCCAATATACTCATTGATGAAGAAGGGCAAGTGAAACAACTTACCTGTCATGAGCAACCTACAAGTACATACATTCACTCTCTTTCCGGTCCTGAAGAAGAACCACCGACCCTTATAGGCAATAAAGGGCCGAAACATGTCGAACCTTCCTGATTGAACATATGGTGCGGTAGATCACTTACACATCCACCTCAGCTCTGACTTTTTATTAAATGTTACCCCTTCCTGCCTAATTAAATTCAGTAAACAGGAAAGGAGATAATTTTAACACTCACCTTTGTTCCACCTCTTTTTCATGACTGTCACAGACCAGATGGTCCCCCTCCGGGTGGGAGGAGTGAAGACCCCCTCGAGAACTGGAAACTCCGTTGGTTAAGTTCCAATGATGTTGCTATTCACCTACCTAAAAAGGCGGAGAATCCAAATGTAATGCCCCCCCCCCCAAAAGCTAGAGTGAATGAGGGTTTTTAAGAACCTATAGACCCTGATACTACTAGACATGTGATTCATTCTCCTTTGATTGATGTGATTATCCATGGAAGCCAAATGAATCTCAGCTTCTCCCTCCCTCTGTATGATATATGAAGAGCTTGAAGTTATTCAGGATACTTACCCCAACATGCTTTGAATTTAATACAGAACTCTGCTTGGAGCTAATGGAGAGCTTTCAGGGCTGGTTTAATAAAGTCACATTTGACAGTTGGAACAATTACTTACTAGTGATCTTCACTCAGTCCAATATTAGGTTAAGCTATGCCAGGGAAAGTGATGACCTCATTACACATTAAATTTAGCAAAGACTCATTAGCTTCTTCCTGTGAAGACATGCATGGCCATACTGCTGATCATGGCATTCCTGAGCACCGTGTCTTTCTTTGATCATTGCCTTTTGAGAAATACTCAGTGACAGGTTTTCAAGTAAACATCAAACAGCACTTTAATGTATAGTTGTGACAATTAGACTAGCACCTGTATATGATGCTAGTCCATATGTGGCAAGAGACACTTGTACCCTAATGTTTAAAGTACTGGATTGTCATTTAGATGGTTGAAAGATCAATCTCCTTTACTGTCTGTGTTATTTTTTCACTTATAGGTCTGCTCATTGTAAATATCTGAGAACTGTAATAATCTTCCTAATTACTCATTAGTAATGTTTAAATGTCTATTGTTTGCAACACATGCCCAACTGTTTGACTCCACCAACAAAGCAGTCTTCTGCCTTGTTACTTTTTGTCCCTTTTACACCCCTATTCACCGTGGTGGATACATTTGTCCTTCCCAGGTCTTGCACTCCGGGATGAAACAGCTGGTGGAAGTTTCTCATCTTAAATTGATGCCTGTGTTGCTTTTATGTGGAATCACCTACCATTTGAACTTAGAAATATGCCTAAAAAGGCAAGCTTTCGCAAATTGTTAAAAACCCATCTGTTCAGTATGTAACTCTGCTGTCCATGGTCTCTGTTTTTCCCTAGCACTGGGACACTCTCTGAGTAGCCCTGCATGCTACAAGTTTAGGCATTCATTCACTCATTCATGATGTTTAGAGCATCTCTTTCACATCTTGACTCCTGAGATGTTATGTTATGTGAATTTGTAGAGCGCGGTTAATGACGTGTGAGAGCACTGAGTAGGGCAGGCTTGAAGGGGGAGGAGATCATGCCTATTTCGCCTAGAAGAGCCATGCCTTGAGGTTCGTTTAGAAGTCCATGAGGGAGGGGGAGGTTCTGAGGTGTTCGGGAAGTCGTTTTCTAGATCTTGGATGCGAGGCATGAGAAAGGGCACCCTCTGCTTCTGGTCTTCTTGATGCGAGGGAGGTGTTCTTGCCTAGGATGCAGAGCGATGGAGGCTGTTGGATTGGTAGAAGTTGAGGAGTGATTGAGGTAAGCTGGACTAGTTTTGTGGAGAGCTTTGTAGGTGTGGGTGAGGAACTTAAACTAAAAAAAATTCCTGGACTGGCAGGCAGGAGTGATTGTTAAGGTTTGGAGGAATTGATTATATTGTGGCATTTTCCGAATTAATCTGGCAGCGGCATTCTGGGTTGTTTGGAATTGGTGTAGGACATGGGATGGAATTCCAATTATAGGGTGTTTCCGTACTCAATTCTTTTTTTTAACAATTCTTTATTAGGACACATATTTTTAAACTTACAGACAACCCCCCCGACACACCCACCTTCCTCCCCCCACACTTCCCCAGGCATATTGCTTTTTTATTTTTTATACATTGTCAGGTATATCAGTAATAACATAGATGCTTCATTACATTTTGATGCTTTTGAATTCAACATTCCTAAACTATAATGAGAGTAGAAGCTCTGCATCCACTTTTGAAGGGTTCTCAGATTTCTAACCCCTTCTTCTTCTTGTTTCGCCCCTTCCTTCTATAAATAGCTATCTCTAGACTATATGCTGCCAGTAATTGTGCCCCCCATTGTTGAAGGCCAGAGGGTTTGGGTCCAGCCAGGCCGAAGCCAAACAAATTCTAAACACGGCCATAGAGATGAATATCAGCCCTTCCATAAACTTTGGTCGGGTGACTCCATCTACTCCCAACATTATTTCTCCCATGGTAATTTCAATTCTAGTTTGAAAGATTTCGGATAGGAAGGTGTATATTTCCCGATGCAAAGGCTGAAGTGTATCACAAGTAGCAAACATATGTATAATATTGGCCCATATAATGCACACTGCAGGCATTCTGTCCCTTTGCCTGTGCCCCATTTAGCTATCTTATTTGGTGTATAGTACAGCTGGAAGAATGTTTTATAAAATTGGGTTTGTAATCTAGCCGACATTATCAATGATTGGTATTATTCTTAAGATCTCTGGCTAGTTCCCTCTGTTATCTCCAGTTTATCCTGCCATTTTACGATGAATGTATTCATATCATCGGGGAGAGTGGTGGTCAGGCTATCATAAATTTCCCATATCTTAACCGTCTTGTTTTTCTTGAGTAATTCGATTGTCGGGATCCTCTGGAATTTAGATCGTCCGCCACCCTTTTTCATTAAGAAGTCTCTAATTTGCAAATATTTAAAAGAAATCTCTTTGGTCTAGCGTGTATTCCATTTTCAGCTCTTCTAATGATTTAAACCCTGTTGGAGAGTAGAAGCATCCACACTGATTGATCGCTGCCCTTAGCCATTTGTTCATGCATACGTCATTGAAGATTTCTGGGAGATTACTATTTCTAGATAGGACGGTATAATAGGAAAACCTCTCAATTCCCAGGAGTTTGCGTATATGATTCCAGGCTGTATGGATGCCTGCTAACGTCTTAAAGCGCACTCTTTTGAAATAACAGTTGTATGTGAGTCCCCATAGATACTCGCTAGCCTCGTTACCCAATACGAGTTCCTGTGGTGTTGGAACCTCTCCATCCTGGCTATTTCTCCTATTAGGGGAAAATAGTACAGTACCATACTTCAGAATTGTAGCCCACCAATAGACTTTGAGATTTTGCAGGGCTAAACCGCCTCTATCTTGTGAAATGTACCTAAGTGCCTTACGCGGTCTTCTATATCTCCAGATGAATCGCCAAAATATATTATCAATATCTTTAAAAATCTGTGGGGTAAACTCTAGACATATGGCCCTAAAGAAATACAAGACCTTGGGAAAAAATATCATTTTGATTGCGTTACATCTACCGACTATAGTTAGCTGTAGATTATGCAATCTATTGAGGTCCTTTTCTGTTTGTTTCATGAGTGGTTCCAGGTTGATCTTAACCAATTTATCTAAGCTGGCCGTAATATTGACCTTGAGATATGTAGCGTTTTACACTATCCTATCTTCCCTATGGGTAATTTTATCGTTAATAACTATCTGTGTTTTATCCTGATTCAGCTTATACCCGGAAATATCCCCAAACATTTTAGCCTCCTCTTCCATGGCTATAACAGCTTCTCCGGGATCACTTATGATCAGCGCGATGACATCTGCGTAGGCTAAAGTCTTGGTGCCACCATTAGGGGTTTTAATTGGTGGGATTGCCTGGCTAGTCTCTAATTTGCGTATAAAGGGGTCAAAAAAATTGCAAGTAGTAGGGGAGAGCAGGGGCACCCCTGTCTTGTCCCTCTAGTTACGTACATTTTTTCTGACGTCGCCCCGCTAATCATTACAACTGCTTCGAGATTTGTGTATAGCTTGAGAATGGCATTTATGAACCATTCCCCAATTCTACTCTTTGACATTGCAGACAATAGGTACTGCCAGGATAACCCATCGAAGGCTTTCTCAGAGTGCCATAGGGTCTCCTGCTACCTCTGCTATGTCAAAGAGTGTAATCACCCCCTGTACATGATCAGTGGTGGATCTTCTAGGGAAAAACCCCATGCTGGCGAGGTGACACAATTTTGTGTATAATTGGTTCAAGACGGCTAGCTAATAGTTTTGAGTAGATTTTAGAATTACAATTTATTAACGTGATGGGGCGATATGATCCCAATTCCCTTGGATCTTTATTTTTCTTTGGGAATACTATTGTTTCTGCCCAGCCCATGATCCAGGTGGACGCCCACCTTGAAAAACATGAGTAAGTAGATCACTTTGAATTTCCTTTAGTGGTTTAATAAATTTAGCATAAAATTCTGTTGGTATTCCATCCAGCCCGGCAGCCTTCCCTGTGGCTAAGCTGTTCACTGACAGTAATATTTCTTCCCAGTGTGGTGTTTTGTCTAATTTAACTTAATCTTCCTGTGGCAGCTGAGATACTGTTGTCTGCTCTAAATATCTCTCGATCTCGTCTTGTCTTTTATTAGTTTCCTTATAAAGCTCTTGATAAAATGTTTGGAATGCCATTCTTATCTCTTTCGGTTCTTAAGGCCCTCTTTAGGATCCCTAATCTCCTTGATTATGTTTACCGAGCCTTGCTGTCTTGTACGGACTGCCAGTTGATGTCCCACTTGCTCGCTCATTTCGTACGTATTCTCTTTATTCATTGTAGCCTTGGACACTGCCTTTTCTGTAAAGATATCATTGATCCTGTTTCTAGCAATAGCACCCCGCTTAACGCCTCTGCAATGTCCTGTACAGCTTGTACTGCCCTTATAAGTTCCTCCTCGGCTTCCGCCAACTTCCCCTGCAGCACTCCTATCTTTTGTTTAGCTTCTCTATTAGATTTGAGCGAGAATCGTAACGTTTCTTTTCTTATCCCTGCCTTGAGAGTATCCCATACTGTTTCTATTGATGTGCTGCCCATATTGTCCTCAAGAAACTCAGGTATCCACTTATTTATATTCTGAATTCAGGAGTAGGGCCCTCACGAACGTCCATATATTTTGATCTTGTTGTATACCTTCACTGTCAATACTCAAAATTAGGGGGTTATGGTCCGAAAGGACCCGGGGTAGTCTATCTATTAAACATTTTAAGATCATTGTGCCAGAAACAAACATATAGTCTAGCCTAGCAAGTTTAGCATGCGGATTTGAAAAAACCATAAATCCTGGATTATTAGGGTGTTTAGCCTCCCAGCAATCCCAAAACCCATAGTTCTTTGAGTGCCCGAAATACCTTCCTTCCTTTATACACAAAACCAAGTCCCGATGACCAGTCCGACGGCGGGTTCAGGTTAAAATCTCCACAAACAATAAAAGGGAGTGACCATTGAGCTAATTCGTTCGTAATAAATCCTAGTATGTCAGGATCATCGGTGACACTCCCGTATATGGAGCATGTAGTTATTTTT
This sequence comes from Lissotriton helveticus, assembly GCF_964261635.1. Taxonomy (NCBI): domain Eukaryota; kingdom Metazoa; phylum Chordata; class Amphibia; order Caudata; family Salamandridae; genus Lissotriton; species Lissotriton helveticus. The sequence goes on from NC_136061.1 coordinate 1,420,122,094, forward strand.
TACCTATCACTATACTGACACTCTGTGATTGCCCACCGCCCAAGTTTGTCGGCTGTTGATCTGGTAAATTGCAGCCCCCCCCCCGTTGCCAGAAAGGCCACCCCCATGTCTTAGTTGCCTGTGTTGTGGCTACAATCATTCTATTTATTCATTTATTTATTTATTTATTTATTTATTTATTTTTAACATTTATAGAGCGCGAACAAATGCCCGTGGACGTCTCAGCGCTGTAGATTCCATACCAGATTCAAAGGAAATTACTGATTGAACAGCCATGTTTTTATAAGCTTTCGAAACTGGAGCAGGGATTGACATGACCGAATCTGAAATGGTAAGGCATTCCAGAGTCTGGCTGCTGTAACCACAAAACGCCTGTCTCCCCAGGAAACAGTCTTGGTGTGTGGTACCACTAGTTGATAAGCCTCCGTGGATCTAAGATGTCTGGCGGGGCAGTATGCAGTAAGCTGTTGTATAAGAAACTGGGGGCCTTGTTTATGTACCGCTTTATAGGAAAGGCATAGGGCTTTAAATTTAATGCGATTCTTGATCGCCAGCCAGTGATAGTTACGAATAATCTGCGAGATCGGTTTAAATTTGGGGGTCCTTGATAGCATTCTTGCCGCGGCATTTTGGACCGTCTGCCTTTTATTAATGACCCTTTTCTGTGCGTTGGCGAACAGTCCATTACAATAATCCAGCGATGACATCACCAGTGTGCTGACAAGTGTTTTACCTGCACTTTCCGGTAAGAATGGGATTCTTTTTTTGATCAATCTAAGCTTTACAGAAAGCTGTGGATACAATTTGATTAGCATGAGAGACAAAAATTCAGGTTGTCATCAAATATGATTCCCAGATTCCTGACCCTTGGAGCAGGGTTGGGCAAAGATCCTAGTGATGGTGGCCACCAGGAGCTTGACCAGACCTGGGATAATTTCCCAAAGATGACAACCTCCGTCTTCTCAGAGTTAAGTTTAAGGCAATTTCTGGCCATCCACTCCTTAATGGCCAGCATGCCTTCCTGGAAACGTTCCGCCACCTCCTTTCCATCGTTGTTTATGGCCAACACCAACTGTGTGTCATCAGCGTAGGAAGTAAGGCTCATTCCATGAGTTTTTATAGTTTTAGCTAGGTCCGACACATAGATGTTAAAAAGTGTCGGACTTAGGGATGAGCCCTGGGGTACCCCACACGGAAGGGTTAATTCAGCCGACTGAAAGGGTCCTAAGGTGACTGCCTGTGTTCTTCCTGACAGGAAGGCCGCGAGCAGGTTTTTAGCTCTAAATTGAATGCCCATATTCGAGACACGGTCGATCAGGATGGAATGATCGACCGTGTCAAAGGCCGCTGATAGATCTAGCAGTATGAGCACCGCTGTTCCTCCCTGGTCTCTAATGAGTCTGATGTCTTCTATGGCCTTAATGAGGGCAGTTTTGGTGCCGTGAAGCTTACGGAACCCGAACTGCGTGTCATCCAACAGATGATGTTCCGCAATAAATTCGGAGAGCAGAGTGTTCATTGCTCTCTCTGCCACCTTAGCCAGAAAGGGTATGTTGGCTATGGGTCTATAGTTCTTCAGATCTTCCATATCCAGGTGTGGTTTTTTTAAAAGCGGTTTAAGGAGAGTATTTTTAAGTATGTCAGGGTAGATCCCGGCCTTAAACATGGAGTTGCAGATTTGAGTGATCACTGGCGTTATTGAATCCATTACGAGGGGGAATACTTTGGGGGCGCAAGGGTCTAGTGCTGATCCTGTTTTTATCAGTTTGATAATATCAGTTATTTGCGGTTCATTAACTTCTTCAAATTGCAATAGACTATGGTCGGAAGATTTGGTACTATTTGACTGAGTGTATTAACCTTAGATGAGAATTCTGAATAGATGTTGTTTACTTTTTCATAGAAGTATTCGGCCAAAGCATCACAAAGGGCTTGTGAGGGGTGTTTTCCCCGCCAGTTGCTTCACTCTATACCCAAGGGTTTTCAGGAGCTGCCGTTGGGCCCCCTCCACATGCTTCTCTTGCAGACATATAATATTGGCCCCTATTTACCTTAATCCCACTGCTACTCTCTGTCTTTTTTTCGGGTCATTGAGACCACAGATGTTGATAGATAACACTCTTAGCTTAGCCATTTAAGATTTTGAGTGAGACCCCTCTTTTTGATTTACCATTTTTTTCTTCTTTTTTCCTTTTTTTCCCCTGCAGTTTTTTTCTCCCCTTGAGTAGATACGCCGTTTGATGCAACATCCTTGATTTGACCTGACCTGACTATGTACTCTATACTGAACAAATGCCTGAGTTTTCGGCCCACCACACCTCCTCCCTCCCTTCCCCACCCCATCCCCCTTCCCCTCTTGAGGTAGTCAGGCTCAATCCTGAGCCTGTATGATGACGTCTGGATTGTCCCGCTCACTCCTATCCCTCCTCTGCAACCCATCCTGACACCCTGTACTCCCCTTCTTAACCGTAGAAGCCATAATACGATAATAGAAAGAATAATAGTGAAAATTGATAAAGCCAAAAAGCATAAACACAAAAACAGGACTAGTATCTTAATACACAATTGAGGCTTTATCTGCCATAGTTGCCTATCTAAGCTTTAAACATTGCTCAACATGCGTTTCAGTTCTATCGCAATTTAAGATCAACCAGTGAGGGCAGACATAGTATACAATTTGCTGTTTCATTGTTGCCACCTGATTGTAATCTGATTGTAATCTCGGTGCTGCTTTACTTTAACTAGCTTCGACTGATCCCTTCCCCCCAGCTGTAATCTCATCTAACAGCTTCTGAGCTTGTATTTCAGAGGTAAAATAGAAGTTCCTCCCTTGATGGATAATTTTCAATTTTGCTGGATTTTGGAGAAAAGCTGATGCCCCGGCCTTTTGAAAAGGGGTTATGAGCTGCCGGAGTCTCCATCTTCTCTCTACGGTGGCGTGTGCAAAATCTCGTTTTGCAAAGTACATAAAGTTTTCCTCTTTTCTTTTCATATTTGGTCTGGCCAAATTGTACACTGCCTGCTGGAGTAGGAAATTTCCAAAGTATATTAAAATCACCCGTGGGTACCCTTGTGCATTTGCTGGTTGCTTGGGTATTGACATGGGGAATCTGTGAACGCATTGGACCTCTTTATCCCAGTCCCAATGCGCCGGCTCTATTAGAGAGTTTTTCAATAGATTTATGGTATATTTCCTGATATCTTTTCCTTCAACATTTTTGAGAATTCCAAGCAGCCTTAGGTTGTTCCATCGCTGCCGATTTTCGGCCTCCTCTAGCTTCCACATAACTTCCTTTAGCATACAGCCTTGGGAAAACACCTATTCTTTTAGTGTAACCACTGTATTTTCAAGGTCCTTTGTGCGCTTCTCCACCATACCCAGTCTGTCTGCTATTTCTGAACATGTTTTCCCAACTTTGCCATTGTGCCTTGGATTTTTTGTGAAGCAAGTCGTGACTGGCGGTTCTCATTCTTGATTTCCTCTTGAAAAGTTTTTATGGAATGAAAAATCATTGACAGGGATGGCTCGGGGGGTTCCGTGTGTGATCTTGTCTCTGCTGGCCGGGTCGTTGTCCTTTAGATCTTCTTCCTGTCACGCTCATGTTGCCAGGACCTATTATTTGCTTTGCTGAGTAGTCCCATCCGAGTTTGTCATCATCGTCCCCGTCTTTCTTAGATCTATTTTTCTTTATCCGACCCCCGTTTCATTATTTTCTAAATTCGCCTTTCGTCTTGCTGGCTGTCATTACTTGTGGAGGTCTCTTCTCCCTCCATTTTTCACTGCTGCTAGAGATCCCAGATACTGACTCTGCCGATTCCTCATTCAATGAGTAAAAGTTTTCCATAGAGTCTGGGGAGAGATACCTTGTGTCGTGTGTCCTTTTGGGGATTGCTCCTTCATTTGTGGCACCTTTATTTGGCTGCGTGATTACAGTCTTCTCTTTCCCCAGTATCTCTGATGATGTAGGGATATTCTCCTCTAGCCTGTTGTCTGGGTCGGCATATGTCTCGTCTTGGGGGTCATTGGGTAATACTTCTGGGTTTCCAAGAACTGTGTTCTCCATACATGATCCCCAGGAGGGTCTCTCTTCCACTGCGTGCACTAAGGGGCTTGCCCGGGGGGATCCCTGGGGACTCTCAGTGGATGTTGTTTCTTGATAGGACCCTGAGTCTTCCATTCGCAGTGCTCCTGGACCCCCCAGTTCCTTGTTGCCCTCCATTGGTGAAAACATGCTTGTGATAGCCACCTGATTTTTCTTTTCCCCCTGTCCGTCTGGCAATGTACCTTTTAACTCATTTTTCTAGCCACTTTTGGGAGCCTCTGCCTTCTCCTTTCCTTTCTCCGTTTTTGTCCCTTTGCTGCCACAATTGTCCGGTTTCTTGATATCTGCTTTGTTTTCTGCCTTTGTTCCTGGCTCTGTTTTCGGGTCACCCTCTTTACCAGACCCACAGTGTGTAGGCGCATTCTGCCGCGTCCTCCTCGCGCAGCCATGGCCCCCGTTTGCTCTCCTCTGAAGCTTCTCTCGCTCTCAGCGTTGCTAGGCAACCCCAGCCGGCAGCTCGAGCGACTCCTTCTGCCAGTGGCTGCTAGCAGAAGACGAGTGATAGATTTCCAGCGTGTGGGGCAGGCTGCGCTGTGTCGATCCGGGTAAGTGCTGCTCAGTCTGTACAGCCACCAACTCCAGGAGAATGCTGCTGGTCTTCGCATCTCCCACGGTATGTTCTTAGTGCTGTCCTGATTTCCTCCCAGCCTTGTCATGCATGTCGGAGTGTCAACTTTCCAAAAGTTTCTATAATGCCGCCTGAGATGCCGTTACTGCTCCATTGTTCCTCTGCGGATTTTCTTGGGCTCTTCAGCGATTCTGCTTTCGGGGTGGGTGCAGTGAGGTGCGTAGCGGTACAGACATGGGATGGAATTCCAATTATAGGGTGTTTCCGTACTCAATTCTACTTGTGATAAGAGCCTGGGTGACCTTTCATCAGGAGTTCAGTGGGATCCACTTGAAAATCTTGCATAGCATTCAAAGGATGTGGAAGCATGATGAGGAGACGGTATTGATATGTCTGGTCATGGAGAGGCTGGTATCCAGAATGAACATAAGGTTCTTGGCTTGGCCCGCAGTGATTACAGACCCAGGGGGAGGGGTTGTTGTGAAAGATTAGGACTTAATTTTTCTCTCTGTTGGGCTTGTGGCAGCTGGTTTTCATCCAAACAGCAATGTTGCACATGCAGTTGACAAAGTTTGCCTTGGTGGTGCTGGTTGAGTTGGTAAGGGAGAGGATGAGCTGTGTGTCATTGACATAGGATACTATGTTGATGCCATGGGCTCTGACAATCTCCACGAGGGGAGTCATGTAGATGTTGAAGAATGTTGGGCTGAACGACGATCCTTGAGAGACTGCGCAGGTGAGTTTCTTGGTTCTGAGGAGTAGGGGGAAAGTCTAACTGGTTGAGTTCTGTCCATAAGGAAGGAGGATATCTGCTTGACGGCCGGTCTGCAGATACCCCAGTGCTGAAGCTTTATGATAAATGACTTGTGGGACACCGTATTGAAAGCTGCGGGGAGGTCGAGGAGGATGAGTGCAGCCATTTCTCCTTGGTAGAGGATGCCTCTGATGTCACCAGTGGCCTAATGAGGGCTGTTTCTGTGTTGTGGTTGGTGTAAAAGCCTGATTGAGAGCTGCCTAGGAGTTAATGGAGTTCTTGGAGTTGGGTGTTGATCGCTTTCTCCATGGCTTTAGCTGGGTAAGGAAGGAGCAAAATGGGTTTGTAGCTGTTGAGGGTGATGGGGTGCCCTATTGGTTTCTTCAATAGAGTGTTGTTGACTTCTGCATTGTCCAGCAAGATGGGAAGGTGGAAGTGGTTGTGGAGATGTGATGATAACCGTGAGTATGGGGAAGGTGATGGTTCTTCCAAGGGTGTATATGAAGTGGGGGCATACATGTGAGAAAGCTCCTGCGTGGATAGTATTCATCAGGATGGTGGTTTCTTTATTTGAGAGGGACTTCCAGTTGCTTAGCTGGTTTTTCGCAATGAAGGAGTGTCTGGCTGGATTGTTGGGCTGAGCGATGATCCATGAGGGACTCTGCTGATGAGTTTCTTGGGTTCTGAAAAGTAGGGGCGAAGTCTAACTTGTTGAGTTCTGTCCATGAGGAAGGAGGATATCTACTTGAGGGGCCAGTCTGCAGATACCCCAGTGCTGAGGCTTTCTGATGTGGAAAAGTAAATTTTGCCATGTTCTGTGTCCCTACGTGTCATCCATCATATGTTATGTGTGCATGATTAAATATGCATATGCATTCCCCATGTTCGATTAATGACGCAATTACAGTTGTGTCCACCTCTAGTATGCCAGTTTCCAGTTCTCGTGAATACTACGAATATCAGGCCTATGTAAAGCTACGTTGCCACGTTTCTCAGTGTGCACGTTATTCTATTATAAAGTCCACGTTTCTAGGCCTCAAAAGGGCCTGGACACTAGATTCAGCTCCTGTCTCCTGAAGCCTCGCTGAGGAGCGATACAGCCCCCACCTGTATCCTCGACCCTTCACTTACTTCCTGCCTCGCAGTGCCCGGTCCAGCCTGGCTCAGTCTCTGAGTCTGCCAAGAATATGTTATGATTCCAGTTATCAGTTCAGTCCTCCTTCTCTGCATTCCTAAGCTACTGAACTGCATCAATAGTTTCCGTCATTGTCTAGCCTTCACGTCTCCACGTTAGAGAAATACTGCATTTAATGGTCATTTAATATTCTTCATCACGCACTACATGTAGAATAATACATGGTCCAGTCTTAGAATCAAGTTAGCCTTTCCCCTCCTGACTTCTAGTTTATATCAACATGTTCTCTAAACATCAGATACTAGATACTGTTTAGGTACATGTCGCCCTGACTTTCCAGACTTCAGTCTCTGCTCTTAGCACAGAGTTCATAGCCCCCAGCTTCTCCTAGTAAACACGTCATTGCCAGTTTGCGCGCACCATCAGGTTAGAGGTCCCGGCTCCTTAGGTAGCCCCCTCCATGGTTTCCGCCCCATTCATGACATATTCTGTTACGTTTGCATCACATGTCTATGTATACGCCCTGTTACACCTCTTTTCGCCCTTATCTTTCGCGACTGCTACGCGTCACGCCTTCTGCTCCACCCACTGCTACGCCTACTGCAATGTAATGCTATGTGTTTGCGTTATGTATATATGCTCATGTATTGTTATTAAAAGTCAGCGCGCTCATCCCAGACCCAGCCCCAGCAGCTGCTGGGCCCTGCCATCCTATTCCTATGCAGGTTGTCCTGTTCCTGTCCTTATGCTGTATTAAACCTGCAAAACTCCTACTACCTCGAATCTTGACTCTTATTTATTGAGCTATCTGTTATGATATATGTCTAGTCAAAAATAGGGTATTATTTATTTATTTACCACATAATGGCGCCCGAATAGGGACTTGCCCTTTCCCCACGCGTCGGTGAAGCCACGCCGACCCCCTGACCCTCTGCAGTCGTGACGGAACTCTTCTGTGCACCGGCAGATATTTCTGCTTCAAGTATCCCTCAGGCCCACGGAGGAGACGGAGGAGGCGGTCCAGCATCCAAACGAGACGGTGGAGGAACGCGGCGAGTCCCGACCAGAGCCCAAGCCAAGAGTTCAAGGTCCGAGGTATCCGGAGGCCCACCCGTAACAGAAGTCCGAAGTTCGTCGTCCGTCGTCGTAGCAGTCCAGCCCAGTCCGAGGCCTTCCGTTCTTGCTGCCCGGTGAGTACCATTACTGGGGTAGTATCTAGACAGGGTCAATCTAAATTGACTCTGGTCCGTGGGTTGGTGGTACACAGACTCACAAACGAAGTGTTCACCTAGGTGGATACGGGTCTTGATGCGTCCCTTTATGGGACCGGTATGTTCCGTACTGTTTCAGCAGTGCATCCAGTAACTCTAGTCTGTTCCGTTCTCGAGAAATTCTTGTGTTTCTGTTCTCACTATTCCAGGTAATATTCTGTCCGAACTGTTATGTTATGATGTTGTTCAATGTATTTCCAATGTCGTGGTATGCCTGAATTGTTTTCCCAATTGTTATTGTTCCTCGTGTATTGTATTGTGTTCCGATTCAAGTTTACAATGTCTCTCTTTTCGAGATTACGTCAGCTAAAAACTAGGAAAGGTTTGTTAGAAGAAGCAGTTCCTGTTCCGCCGAGGGACAGTCCAGGTCACTTTATGTATCAGAAGCATGGCATAAGCGCCATATTGTATCTAGATTTATGGGTAGAGTATACCAAACAGTTAGAAGAAAAGTATAGATGGCCCGTATCGGGTACATGGGATGCCGAGTGCATCATGCGAGTAGAAGAAGCATTATGGAAAAAGAAAGCCAGACAGTCACAGAAAGATGCCATCGAGTTATGGCGTAAAGAATCTCATAAAAGAACCGAAAAGGAAATCAGAAAGTCAGAATTAAGTAGAGAATCCTTAGAACGAGCACAAGAAAAAGAACTAATCGAGATAGGTGAACAAGTCAAAGCCGAACAGTCAGACAGACAGAGGCATGCCCTTATTAGGGGTATGTATCCTCTCCTTGCCGAGGGCTTGCCAAAAGCGACCCCAGAGGCATCCAGTAATTTCCCACCACCATTAGTTCCGACCAAGCTACGTCACAAACAGACCGCAGCTGATATTTTTATTTCGTCCTATTTGGACGACACAGTCCCAGAATATGCAAATCCTGTTCGCGCTCCACCAGTCTCTGTAAATCAGGCACTTCCCGCTCCTCCAGACACCGGAGTACCCGTTACGGTACCCCCGGTCCAGCCCGCCATACAAGTCCAGCCTACATTTCCATTTCCCACTCTGCCAGGACGAAGAGCCTCAGTAGACCTAGACTCCAGTTTAGGGGCCGCAGGGGGAGGTACTCCTCAAACCCCGCCGCCACACAAGCGTTTAACGACAGCCGAGTTACATGCACAAGCGTCACAGCGTACGCCCAGACATCAGACTGTAGCAGAAATAAGAAAATCCCTTGCCGAATGCGGCTATGATCCAGTCCCAGGCGAGGATAATATGGTTTTATATTCATTCCGCGTAAGAAAGGTGGCCGAGTATCTAGTCACCTTACCGAATATGAAAGAAGATCTAGACAGAATATATCGTTTCATCCGTACAGGGGATGATCCAGAAAGCATTAGCGAGGCCATGTCTCAAAGGAAAGCCGAGATCCAGCTCATGATATTAAAGTTTCTGATCAATTGTCTAATAAGAGAACAAGATTATCCGTCTAAAGATCCGGCCGAAATGAAAATCCTGACAAGGTGGAGTGATAATATAGCCGAGGGTAAGCACAAGACCGTCGGTGCTATGGAGAGTATGTACAAGAAAATCCGTAGAGAAATAATAAAATTACACGAACAGCGTAAAGCAGCACAAGTAAGCGAGAAAGAAAGTAACTCTGATACTGAAGAGGTAGAGGACGAGAATCCCGCCAGAATAGCGTATGTAGGAAAACCTAGATTTCCAGATCGCCATTTACGCCTAGAACACAAGTCTACTTTCCATCATCCAGCACTAGAACAAGGTTCACTAGAACAAGTATTCCAAGCTACCGATCACATTCTGAAATCACGAATCGGTTACAGTGAGTTAAGTACCATGCATGAACAAGAACTAGCCCGATCAGCAGTCCGATGGATTACTGATTCTACCACTTTTCCAGACGAAATAGTGGCACAAATGTTTCTGAAAATGCCCCCAGCCGAGCAACGACTGGCGGGTATGTATATGATTCAGCACCTCATTACATTGTATGAGGGTCAACATTCTGATCCAGGCCCGTTACATGATATCCTGAACGAGTTACTCCAGTATAGATGGAAAGGTCTAGGTACCGATTTAATTAGTGTCATTCTAGAACAGCGTCACAAATATAGAACGTTTCTGAACCCGCATTTTGTTCATGCCTCACCTCCAGAAGGTAAACCATTTTATATGGAGAGACAGAATCCGTTACGAGAAGTCCACCCAGTTAAAGGAACGGGTGGCGAAATGCAGCGAGTGTTTGTATACACTCCAATAACAAAGATGGAACTCCTCGAGATGAAGAAATTAATTCCCTGTCATGACAAAGATCCAGCAGGGTTCCATAGAGAATTAAAAGACATGCTCCGTATGGGAGAATACACATATCCAGATATAATTAAAATGTTAAAGGTTCTGCTGCCCGCAGGGGTGTATGAAAAGCTCAAGGAAAAAGAATGGGAGGTGGGAGAGAAAAAGATCGATTGGGCAGTCCTAGAAGCTGAAGACAAGGCACGAGTACCAGGTACCGGTCTTGGAGATAAATGTAAAGAATTACCAGAATTATTAATACAAGTTTTACCTAGATTATTGACAACTAGAAAAGAAGACTGGGATGCAATCTCAGCCTGTAAACAAAAGCAAGATGAGGATATTAGTGATTTTTATTCTAGATTTGAAAAGTGTTTTAGTATCAACAGTGGCCTCAAGACAAGTAGTGAGTCATACCCTCATCTTTTTGTTACTAAATTAGTCGAGAATTCAAGTCCACAAATTAAAAATCGAGTTTTGAAAGTCGAAAGTACCTGGCAAGCTAATACCCCGTCCCAGATGTTACAAATGCTCCAATACCACCAGAATAGAATCAGAGAAGAGCAAGAACACGAAAGAAAACGTATGAAAGACACGAAAATGAAAGTACTAGTTGCACAATCTGTTCCTCAAGACAGTCAGAAGAGGGGTCCGAATCAAGCCAGTCATCCTGCAGCTCCCGTTAAAGGGAACTGCAATTATTGTAAACAGCCAGGTCATTTTATAAATGAGTGTGCAGTTCTGAAACACAACATAGCTACTGGTAAAACTAAAGAAAGACCACGTCCGCCTAGACAAGAACAAGTTTCACAGATTCCTCAGCCACAGAATGCACCACAGACAGTTACAGCACCGCAGCCTATCGCTGCAACACAGCATGTTACATCGCAGATGTACCAGTATGCACAGTCTGAGTATCCAGAGTACCAGCAGTATTCATGAAACAGCCTAGAGAGGGAGGTAGGCTTGCCTCTCATCGAGATACCTGTAGATCAAGAAGGTCCCTATGTTCACAGTCAAGTATTAGGGAAAGACAGAAAGTTTTTGATTGATACAGGGGCAAGTAGGACCACAATTAGTCACGCCGAAGTTCCAGGGGCTCCGCTCTCAGGCTCAAGAAATGTTTCCCTTGGATTTTCAGGAAAACCTATCGTAAATGAGATTTCAAAGCCAGTTACTCTAGAAGTAGGTCCATTGTCCCGCACTACTGATCTGTTACTTACTAAGTCATGTCCAGAAAACCTATTAGGCATTAAGACACTGAAAGAGTTGGGTGCAGTTATATGCTGTTCCCCAGAGGGAATACGATTGTTCCTACGTGACTTCAAGGGTCACTATGTATTACGAGATTTTGATTCAAGACTGTCTAATGTTCCACAGCATCTATGGGCGCAAGGTCCAACTGATGTAGGTTACATGCAAATCACACCCTATCGTGTGACTCTCAAGCCAGGTGTAGTGTTACCACGAATCAGACAGTACAGATTGCCACCTGAGGCTGTAGCAGCCTTATCCATAATTATTGACGAGCTCATGGCTCAAGGAGTGGTTGTAGAAACTGACTCCAATGTATGTAATTCTCCGATCATTCCAGTCATGAAACGTACTGATCCAAATGCACCCCCAGTATATCGATTAGTGATTGACCTACGAGAGCTTAATAAATGTATTATTCCTCAGTACCCAGTTGTCCCAGACATCTCTTCCCTATTAACGGCCATTGATTCCGAAGCCATGTTCTTCACTGTCATAGACCTCAAGAACGCATTTTTCAGTGTCCCTATTCATCCAGACAGCCAGTTCCTTTTCGGATTTTGTTTAAATGGAAGGAGCTATATGTTCACACGAGCTCCTCAAGGTTTCACAGAAAGTCCTAGTATTTACAGTCAAGCACTCAAGAGACAACTAGACAACATTCACATGCCAACTGACACTGCCCTGCTCCAGTATGTCGATGATCTACTGATCACAGCCCGTTCTGAACGTGCTTGCGAGCGAGCATCACTTACAGTCTTGTATTTCCTAGCCGAGATGGGGCACAAGGTGTCCCCTTCTAAGCTTCAATTCTGTGTCCAGCAAGTGGTCTACTTAGGACACTTACTGTCCAAGAGGGGTAGGCAGTTGACACCAGACCGTATCCAGTTAATAGCGAGTCTTCCTCAGCCCAAGACCCAGAAGGAGGTACGTGCTTTTATCGGCCTTACTTCTTATTGCAGACAATGGATTCCTCAGTATGCATTTCTAGCCAAGCCACTGATACAGTTAACGACACAGGAGGCAGCCGTATCGACTGTCCTCCCTTGGACATCTGAACATACACTTAGTTTCAATGAGTTAAAGAAAGCCCTATGCCAAGCTCCAGTTCTAGCGACACCGAACTACAGTAAGCCTTTTACACTTTTCGTTACTGAACGCGAAGGTACAGCATTATCTGTTCTCACACAAGATCAAGCAGGACAATACAAGCCCTGTGCTTATTTTTCGAGCACATTAGATCCTGTAGCCCAGGCTCTGCCTGCGTGCCTCAAGTCAGTTGCAGCCACAGCACTAGCTATCAGACAAAGTGATTCCATAGTCTTAGGACATACCTTGACAGTACAAGTTCCACATTCTGTGGAAGTTCTTTTAAACCGAACACAAACTCAGCACTTGACAATTGCACGTTTAACAGGTTATGAATTGACACTGTTCCAGCCACACATAGAAATCAGACGCTGCAACATCCTGAATCCTGCTACACTGTTACCATCAGTTAATTCAAATCCTGACCCACATGATTGCGTGGAAGTAGTTAACATTACGACAAAGCCAAGACAAGATCTGACAGATATTCCGTTACCAGATCCCGACCTGACACTTTATGTGGATGGTTCATGTATGAGAACAAGTACAGGAGAACTAGTCGCCGCGTATGCAGTGACTACTGACACTGAAGTTATAGAGACACACCGTATTGATACCCTGTCCGCTCAAGCAGCAGAGCTAGTTGCTCTGACACAAGCCTGCATACACGCCAAGAACTTGAAAGTTAATGTTTACACAGATTCACGTTACGCATTTGGAGTTGTACACGACTTCGGAGTGCTCTGGCAGGAGAGAGGTTTCATGACTTCTCATGGAACCAAGATTCAGCATGGTCTCCTTATTCAAGCTCTGTTAGATGCCATACACTTGCCGACATCTATTGCTATCATGAAGTGCAAAGCACATATGAAAGTTACTGACACTATTTCCCAAGGTAATGATCTAGCAGATCGCACAGCCAAGCTTACAGCACAGACTCTAGACATTCCAGTTAATCAGACACATACTCCAGATCCGATTACATGTATGACAGTTAAGGACCCTACACAAGATGTCATAGATATCCAGTTACATGCTACTCCCGAAGAAATCAAGAAATGGTCCGAACAAGGAGGGGTCCAGACAGATCAAGGATGGTTAACGAAGGGTAGAGCCACATGGTTTCTCCCCGACTCTATGGTTCAAGTCATTATTAATACCGCACATAGTCCAGCACATTTAGGAGAAAAAGCTATGTTAGACAGTATCCAGAACATTTGGTTCAACAAGCATTTACGAGCTGCAGCCAAGCAGAAAGTCCGTACCTGTATGATATGTTGTCAGTTTAATCCAGGTAAAAGTGTCCCGGTGGAACAAGGTGGATTCCAGCCCCCTGACCACCCTTTTGAAGTCCTCCAGATGGATTATATTCAGATGGAGCGATGTCGAGGTTTCAAGTATGTCCTTGTAGTTGTATGCGCTCTGTCCAGGTGGACAGAAGCATATCCAGTCCCAGATTACACAGCCGCGACCACTGCCAAGCAGTTGGTTCGTGAGTTCTTCCCTCGTTATGGACTCCCTAGAGTCGTATATTCAGACAACGGCCAGCCATTCTCATCTGAACTCATGAAGCATGTTTCCCTTTTGCTAGGGTACCAGTGGAAGTTTCATTGTGTACGCCATCCTGAAGCAGCCGGTCTCGTAGAGAGACATAATCAGACTCTAAAAATCCGTATTGCAAAAGTGTGTAAAGAAAAAGGTGTGGACTGGCTAGTAGCTCTACCAGTCGCTTTATTTTATATGCGCATGGTCGCACATTCCAGATCAGGTCTGTCCCCGTATGAGGTCGTATTCGGCCGCCCCCCTAACATGTGGGGTACACCTAGACCCCGAAGTATTACCGATGTTTCAAGTAATATGCTGACAGATTACCTAGCTTCCTTGATGTCTGCCCTCAACTCATGTCGTTCACAGGTTGCTGCCGCATTTCCAGACAATACCGAGGTGGCACCGCACGAAATCGTTCCAGGATCCATGGTGATGGTCCGCAACTTTGACAGATCAAGTCCGCTGGAGCCTCGTTGGAAAGAGCCCCGACAGGTCCTCCTCACCACCCGTACAGCCGTGAAGTTGGAAGGACGCAAAGGCTGGGTACACCTTTCTCATATTAAACTTTTTAATGGACTGAAACCCGTCTTAAAGAACATTTCCCAGGATTTGAAGGATTGCCAAAATATTGTTCTCAAGGACTGTCCCGCAAAAGACATTGCTACAACCCCTCCCCTGTTAGAGAAAACTCCACAACAGGAGTACAAGCTAAAACTCCGGTCTAGTAAAATAAGTCAGTCAGTTTGATTGTCTAAGTCCTCCCCTAGGTGAAACGGTTAGACTGTTTCTGACATGTATAAAATAGACCCCCATAGTGAGAGAGTTAGTCAAAACTCAATCCGATGTATCGTTTTTCTATGTTTCATATTGTTTCTCAGCCTTATGATTTCCTGCACCAGTTATGCATTTTTCTTGTACTTCCCAGTTCTTCATGTAAATAAGTCTGCTAATGCTACAATAGAGCACACGTTTAGTGATCTGCCTCCTCATGAACTCTCTTACCGCCTCGCTATGCGAAATAACTCATTTATCCGCATGTTACATTACTCACACCAGACCAGCAATGCCACTAATTGTTGGGTGTGTGGTCGACTCCCCCCTTTTCAGACACCGAAGGGAGTCCTGCCACTTTTTCCTTATCCATTTTCACATAATGGTTCGTGTGGAGCATGGTCCACGTTAACGTCATCCTCAACAGATATGTCTTTTCTTAACAGTACATGTTTTCCAGACAAGCAAGGTCTTCCCCACAGAACAGGTTTAGATCTAGAAAATGAAGTGTATAATTTAGGTAATTATTCGTCGAATTTCATGGTCCTGAATGTTCAGTCTGATACTACTCCAGACTTACCTGCTATTTCAGTATTACCAGTTAAAGGCGAACTATGTGTCCGAAATAATGGTTCCATGCACGTAGGACATAGTGATTGTACTACTATTGTCAAGTATAGTGACAGTGGGAAATCTATTTTCAAAGCTTCACGTCATTCTTATTTTATTTGTGGTCAAACCGCATATGTTCGTTTGCCCCTCGATTGGGAGGGAACCTGTTACATTGCCTTCCTACTGCCACCTGTTTTTCTAGCCCCACCTGATTATCATAGAAATACACATCTAGTACACATTAGACATAGAAGGGAGTCCCCAATTGTCGATTATACTGAAACTGCTCTAGAACAGTATACAGATTTCAACAGAGGTTTCTTCTTCTTTATAGGACCTATCCAGAATAGTAAGCTAATCCGTAGGTTAACCAGAACCCTCGAAGCTGTAGTAAATGAGACTGCCTCTGCTCTAGGTAACTTAACCGAAGAGCAATCTGCTATGAGATTTGTCGTTTTACAGAATCGTCTCGTCCTTGACGTCATACTGGCCGATAGGGGCGGGGCCTGTAGAGTCATCGGATCTAGTTGCTGCATTTTCATTCCAAATAACGCGCCGTCTGTTTATTCAGCTATAACCAGACTCCATAAAATTGCCCATCTGATACACCAAGATCCAGGCACCTGGACATGGTCCGGTTGGTTCTGGAATATAATTTCCGCCTGGGGATGGAAAGTCTTGTCCTTTCTAGGTATTGCAGTAGCGATCATATTCAGCTGCTGTCTCTGTATACAATGTGGCCCTGCGATTTGCGGCATTTGTGCTACCTCTTGTATTCCTAGTCCCAAGCCCCGTTCTAAATCCCGTTCCAGGATAATTCGAGACAAGCAAATGATACTGTATGAAATGATAGACGGTATCATGAAAATTGATGTTTCCTGATGGAAACGTAGTGACAAGGAGGGAATGTGGAAAAGTAAATTTTGCCATGTTCTGTGTCCCTACGTGTCATCCATCATATGTTATGTGTGCATGATTAAATATGCATATGCATTCCCCATGTTCGATTAATGACGCAATTACAGTTGTGTCCACCTCTAGTATGCCAGTTTCCAGTTCTCGTGAATACTACGAATATCAGGCCTATGTAAAGCTACGTTGCCACGTTTCTCAGTGTGCACGTTATTCTATTATAAAGTCCCCGTTTCTAGGCCTCAAAAGGGCCTGGACACTAGATTCAGCTCCTGTCTCCTGAAGCCTCGCTGAGGAGCGATACAGCCCCCACCTGTATCCTCGACCCTTCACTTACTTCCTGCCTCGCAGTGCCCGGTCCAGCCTGGCTCAGTCTCTGAGTCTGCCAAGAATATGTTATGATTCCAGTTATCAGTTCAGTCCTCCTTCTCTGCATTCCTAAGCTACTGAACTGCATCAATAGTTTCCGTCATTGTCTAGCCTTCACGTCTCCACGTTAGAGAAATACTGCATTTAATGGTCATTTAATATTCTTCATCACGCACTACATGTAGAATAATACATGGTCCAGTCTTAGAATCAAGTTAGCCTTTCCCCTCCTGACTTCTAGTTTATATCAACATGTTCTCTAAACATCAGATACTAGATACTGTTTAGGTACATGTCGCCCTGACTTTCCAGACTTCAGTCTCTGCTCTTAGCACAGAGTTCATAGCCCCCAGCTTCTCCTAGTAAACACGTCATTGCCAGTTTGCGCGCACCATCAGGTTAGAGGTCCCGGCTCCTTAGGTAGCCCCCTCCATGGTTTCCGCCCCATTCATGACATATTCTGTTACGTTTGCATCACATGTCTATGTATACGCCCTGTTACACCTCTTTTCGCCCTTATCTTTCGCGACTGCTACGCGTCACGCCTTCTGCTCCACCCACTGCTACGCCTACTGCAATGTAATGCTATGTGTTTGCGTTATGTATATATACTCATGTATTGTTATTAAAAGTCAGCGCGCTCATCCCAGACCCAGCCCCAGCAGCTGCTGGGCCCTGCCATCCTATTCCTATGCAGGTTGTCCTGTTCCTGTCCTTATGCTGTATTAAACCTGCAAAACTCCTACTACCTCGAATCTTGACTCTTATTTATTGAGCTATCTGTTATGATATATGTCTATTCAAAAATAGGGTATTATTTATTTATTTACCACACTGATGTCAACTTGTGGGAGACCATATTGGAAGCTGCAGGGAGGTCAAGGAGGATGAGTGTGGCCATTTCTCCTTTGTCGAGGATGCTTCTGATGTCATCATTCGCCCAATGAGGGCTGTTTCTGTGCTGTGGTTGGTGTAAAAGCCTGATTGAGAGCTGCTTAGGAGTTAATGGAGTTCCGGGAGTTGGGTATTGATCGCTTTCTCAATGGCTTTAGCTGGGAAAGGCAGGAGCGAAATGGGTATGTAGCTGCTGAGGGTGATGGGGTGGCCTGTTGGTTTCTTCAAAAGGGTGTTGTTGACTTCTGCATTTTCCAGCAAGACGGGAAGGTGGAAGTGATTATGGAGGTGTTGATGATAGCGGTGAGTACAGGCAGGTGATGGTTCTTCCAAGGTTGTATATGAAGTGGGGGCATATGTGTGAGGAGGCGCCTTAGTGGATAGTATTCATCAGGATGGTGATTTCTTCATTCAAGAGGGGCTTCCAGTTGCTTAGCTGCTGTTTGACGAGGAAGAGGTGTCTGGCAGGAGTAATGAAGTTCAATATGCTAAACTAAAAATGTTCATATTCTTGCAACCATATAAATGTTGTCTTCTTTTCTCATAATCTCAGACTTAGGCACCTGTGTACTCCCTTTGTTTCACAAAGTCACATGATCTTCCTTTTAGGTCTGTGTGCGTAGAAATATGTAACTCTCTGCCTTGCCTTTGCTTGTGAAGCTTGCTCCAAAAAGGTTTGCTGAGTGAAATACTGGTTCTTTAAATCTGAGATTTACAGGTAACTGTTTAATTTTTGTTAGGAAACTCTGCCAGACTTCGAGATGAATGTGCACAGATTTTCTTTAACAAACCTTAGCCTTCAGCTTAGGATGGAATTTAGCTACCTTCATTTTAGTCAGCTCCTGAAAACTGAATTTTTCAAACAAGCATTTGAATAATCTCTACTCTGGCATGGGAATTCCCAAACGATTGCAGACCTAGGCCCATCCTAGGCTTCAGGCTGTATTCTCATTCTACTCTGTCGAGAACTAGTTGATATGTGTTTCTGTTTCTAACTGATCCAGCGCTCTGAATTGGCCTACATGATAGCATGAATTAAATAAATAAATGTGCATGTGTGGGGTATTTATGTATTGCAAACCTAGCCAACAGACAGCAGAGCAGTGTGTAGGGAGTGATTGGTGTGATAGCTACCTTCTGAGAATGGAAGTGGACTTTTATTACAGCATGATATGTTCTTAAAAGATCTGTATCTTATTTCCTTTCATAACTTGCAGGAGGGTTTCAACAGATGTGTTAAATAACGTTTACTTTTCTGCACTTATTTGCGTCAAGTCTGATGGTGTTCTTGCTGCAGGTGTGGTGAGAGCTATGAGAGATTGTGAGCTTGACTATGAGATGAATGGGAGTGGGTTAAGATGGCTTTGTAGAAGATGTGGCTCATTTTGAAGATGGTGTGGGAAAGGAAGGAGAGCCAGGGGAGTCAATCAGGCTGGAAGTGATTTGATCATCTTTCTTTATGGATTTGGATGAGACGTACTGAGGTCCTGGGATGCCATTAATGGGAAAATGTGGAGAATGGGAGCTCATGGAGCAGGGTGTTGCCACCACATTCAGATGAAGAGCATGAGGGCTTGAATAGCAGTCATGAAGCATCTGTCTTGTACAAACAGATTCACTTTATCCCTTTCTCCCTAAATAAACAAACTATTGAACATGTGCATTGAGGGATTACTATTTAGCATTAACACATGGTCACATCTGTGATGCTATTTTGCTACCATCCACTAAAAACCTTATTTTCTTATCATGAGCCTAAAAAAAAAATGTTTTATTTTGGGAAGGTAACATATGAGGCCTGATGTACAAAACACTTTTGCTGCCCCAAGTTCTGCAATTTCCAAAATCATGTTGTTTGCGACTGTAAATGTGTGTTTTGTGATGAACAACACCTTTGTTTGAGTCATAAAAGTATTTTCAATTCACAAAGTTTTTTGCGACTCATTCCAAATCACAATTAGGATGAAGCATGAGAAGAGTGTCATGTTATGATCGTACATCTAAATCATATCGTAAATCTCAATTATACTTATCAAAGGTTGCTGTCTGCAACTACCAATGCAAAGCATTGATCAGACACTGACACCCAAGATGGGATGGTATCTGATTCACAAGAGGCAGCTGTACACGTGATCAGGCCTTGACAATGATGCTTACTCCACCAGATTTCTTCTGAAACAGAATATTTTTTTAAGTAGCACCTGTTCTTTAAATTAAAATGGGCTGTTTTAGGAAAAAAGTTTGTCATTTGAGATTGGAAACGCAGCAATGAAGGCGTGCTGTCCCTTGCAGGCCTGAATTCCCTCAGCAATTTGCACATCCTGGTTTGCAAACAGGGATTAGTACGTCACACCCCTAGAGTCATAGCGCCATCATCAAACTCTCGACATCCTCCTTGGAAAACAAAATAGATTCCGTGGTTGTCGAACTGCTGATAGGCTCACCTAGACAGAGCGCACCCTGAAAGATCACAACCACATACTACAGAAACATTAAAACAGGTTTCAGATCTGATAGATCCCGAGTGCTAAGTGCTGTGTAGTACCTAGCACCCGAGGTCCTGAAGAATTGCCAGTTAGGCAAGAAACATGTCGACCTATTTAGAGGGTTGAGTTAGCCCACTGTGCCCCTCACAGTCCCTATCTCCCCTCCCACCCTTTTAATTAAGGGAGTCAGCCACGTGAATAAAGACCCTTGTGGTCTGACCCACCTTCTTTTAATTTCACTAATCCCTCACGACTACACCTTCACCAGACCCCTTACACGCACTCAACCATTGGCTGGGACAAAAGATCTCCAACAAAGAGCGACTACGGCGCCCGTCGGTCATTGCAGCGCCAGTCTGACGAGGAGCAGGAGACCAATGATGAAGCATGACACCTAGGTTTCTGGGTGTGTGAGGTCTTCTAGTTCCAACAAGGGAACACCTTGTTCCCTGCTTCTACTCTACTCCCATACACACACATACCTCTTTATTGTTCATTTCCCCGGGGGAACTTTGTATTCTTTTGCTATTTAGTTGTCTGGACAAGTACACTGGACCCCGTAAAACATTGTCCACAGGTGGTTCCCACTTTTGTATCGAATTCCCATAGAAGCCCAGGTTAACACCAGAACCTGGGCTTCTATACGAATTCACAAGGGCATATTATCAAGCCCATTATCGCCGCTTTAGCGGCAGTTTCCTGCCGATAAAAGCGGCGATAATGTATCGCCCTTTCTTGATAATATGGCCCAAGATTTTTTGAAGATTTGTGTATGGTAAAAGGCTGATGATGTGCTATCTGGGCTGTTTCTCTTAACAAGTTCCTTGAATTGAGAGTAGAAGAATTGTTTGAAGAAAGTCAGAGAGATGTTTGCCTGTGGACGTTGTCTTCTTTATCTTGATCTTAGTAGGCTGATTTTTGGATGTCTCACTACTAGGGTGCATCTAATGCTTGTTCACTTAAGCAAACAATAGTAAGGTTGGTGATATTATTTCCAGTAGAGATTTGCATATTGCCCTAGTCACAGACAAGTGGCTTGATGAGATTTCAGGCCTCTTTTACTTGTTTCCACACTACATTGTCTTACCATTCTTAGAATGAAAAGAATGGATTCCCATAGTGGGGAAGTAGCTATCATTTGTAATTCAAAACTTAAAGTTCAGCTAGGCTATGAAAAATTAGAAATGTGACTCTTGTCCAATCTGAACATAATGACTTTCATTGTTATGTATTGTACTTCTGGTACAATTGCTGATTTTGACAATGAATTACTTAATGTGTGCTTATCAACAGTTTTGTCAAGGTCTAAATTAATTTTGCTTAGGGCTTATCAATGTTTTCTGGACCCCCAGTTTAAAACTGCTGCAAAGGTTTGAGGATCACTAGGAGAGTTGAGCTTTTCCAAATTTTGCAGAGACCCACCCACATTAAAGGCAGATCATGGTTTAGGTTCAACCTGGAATTGCCTTAAGCAAGGTTTTCAGTAATACTGGCTGGCTGGTCCTATCAGTAAGTGATCGTATTTGACTTAAGTTGGGCTGGGAAGTAGAAGAATATTCCAGGACCACCTAAATTGTCTTGCAGAAACATTAACACTCTTTTCCCACAAGTGGTGAAAACACCTAGAAAATTGAACATCGACCAATCAGTTAAATGGTAGCATTGTACCCTCTTCGCTTTCATTAATGTATCTACACATGTACAACTATCACAAGCCACTGTGTCTCAGTTCCAGAACTTCGATGACACTAATGAAATTCTAGGCAATTTCTAATTAAGCCCACTGAAATAGCATTACAGGACATAGAACCCGTAAAGCTTGACTTCATGGATGAGGACGAACCAGCCTTGCTCATGAATTTGGATTTGTAATAAGTGTTTGTTATCTTGGAACAAACTAAACTGTGTAATAGGATTAAGAGGTTCATAGAGATGCTGGCCATACATAGTAATTGGATACATTTCTATCTTTGCATAAGAAATTGCAATATGGTGACTGAGCTGGTGAATGCAGAGCAGGACCGGCTCTAGGGCAGTGTGATTGGTGCAACCACACCGGGCATTGACTTGGGATGGGGGCGTCATTTTTGAAAATGTGTTTCATCATTTTAAAAGCACCTGCTGCCTCGTTCCTGGCCTCCAGCAACTTTCAGACATCAATTAAAATGTCAAGAGAAGTCCCATGATTAATCGTCTTCCTGGAAGGAGACCGGAGATTTGTCTAGTGGAAATTTTGACTCATCCTAAGGTAGCGCAGTGGGTTAAAACGCCTACTGCTAAGAAAGTGTACCATGCAGATAACGAAGTTCATATAATGTAAATAGGTCAGTGGGTTACCGCTTTTGTCAGAGAGCTCCTTTTGTTACTGGTCGTTTATAAGTTAAAATCCTAATATAGAACATTGAGCTATTAACTGTCATCCTAGAGCTGCATGCAAACTGCAAGGTATATGTTAGAGCCATATGTTTTTTTGCCCAGTCTTTCATTATCCTGATCTTGTGAAAAGGGTTCATTTGGGTCGAAAACAATTCTTATCATAAAAGAGAACCCTTAACAAATGTTATTGCGTTTTAAATTCTCAATATGCGCCTTTCCCAAATAAGAACTTTAATTATATTGCCTTCCAGTATCGTTGACATGCCAATCCTACACTACACCTTGTAGTACTGTCTGATGTAACATTTCCTATACACTGATTTATATGCATATGATTGTCTCTGTGCAATGTGTGTGAAGTATAAAGTGCACTGGTATAAGTTGGGGCTATAAAACTAAATGAATCTCGGAGACAGTGGTTATGGAGACTTGAGAAGCACTGTTAAAGGGTGCTAGTGACGGAATCTGTGGCAGAGGTGGTCATGGGGGGGGCGCCAACGGACATTGTCACACAAGGTGCCACCAATGCTAAAGCCGGTTCTGTGTAATGCCTACCAAAATCAGCTAAATAAGCAATACATTTATAGACCAGAGCAGAGGCATAGCGGTGGTGAGCATAGGTCCTGGTGCAAGCAAAGAACATTGGCCCTCAAGTCCTCTGATTAAACAGAAATAATGCTGCCAAAATAGGTGTTCAGCAGGCCCTAAGGGGGCGATTCACAGAACTAATCTGAGATAAAATCCAAAACTAACTACTTTTGGTATTCACAGAAGGCATTTAGTAGTAGTAAAGTTAGGACTCCTAACTTTTCTACTACTAAATGCCTTCTGTGAATACCAAAAGTAGTAAGTTTAGGATTTTA